>NC_073338.2:29417954-30033636 GCF_027580225.2 Misgurnus anguillicaudatus
GTCTCTTCTAAACCTGTATCTTTGTTGCCAAATAAAGATAAGAATTCAGGGAAGGGTCATGAAGGACTCTTGAAGAATATCAGATGGCTCACTGGATTGGTTTCATCTTCAGCACCCATCTGTGTAATAATAAAATGTAGTAACTCTGCCTCATGCCATAAATTAACTCGGTGTGTGGAAATCGAGTTAGTCTCAATCTCAATCATGTTGTGATTTTATTCTCCTGGAGCTTCCATCCTATATATGTGCAGGGAAATTTCCTGGCTGCTCATCCCTCTGAATTTCATTAAGTAGCTTAAGTCAGTTTGCACAATAGCTTCTGCGAAACTGAATTAGCTTATAGAATAAAGGAGCCAGCTTAAACAGCTTGAACTTTGCCTCTTAAAACGGGAGGGGCTGGGGGGAATCCTTTTTAATGCCTCTCTGATAATGTCAACCGTGTCATGTTACAGTGTTAAATGGCACCAATTAATCCTTCCGATTTAAAGAAGAAACTCCTAAATCTTTAAAAGCAGGATAATCTCTGAACAGTATATTAGGTCTACTCAATGGTATAATCCTTCTATACAGCACTTTTTAAAATCTACAGCTTGCAGGATATTCCTAAGGTGCCTCAGGATTTATAACCATTTTGTGACCTTAAAGACAACTTTTTAGGTTGAGGTATTTTTAAATAATGTCAAAATGCTGCTACCAAGTGCATCTACAAACACAAATGACACAATTATTTATCATGATGAAAGTACAAATGGTTTATGCATTTGAATGCATGGTTTGATAAAAAAAAAGTATACCCAAGTGTGCTGCACTGTAATTGCTTCAGATTAGAGATGAAACTGTTTTCACATCACGGTTATAGTGACAAAAATCACCACGGTTATCAATATTATCATGGTTTTGTGAACAATTTTTAAAGATATAAAAAAGTACTGATGCAAACCAAATAAATCAATTTTACTTGTAAGTGCACTTTTGTTTCCATAAACATCACATAAATAGCATTAACATTAACCATGGCACATTTGGGGTCGTGAGATAAATGTTCATCTAGTTCAGATGAAACGCAAGTGAGTAAATCAGATTTTTATATGAACACAGGACAAATAATCAAGTCATCTGTCTGCGTATGTTGTAAGAAATCATGTGTACTTTATGACCCAGGAGTAAGCTGCAGGACACCTGCGCTCAGACCAACGTGGAAGAATCAAACAGAGTAGAAAAGAGCTCATCAGATCACATCATTTAAAGAGCACCTATTGTCCGATTCATGTTTTTACATTTCCTTTGGTGTGAAAGTGTGTATTAGTACATGTTAACGATATTCAAAAGGTAAATACCCCAAAGTAAACAATGACGGCAAGTTATCGTCTCCAGCGTAAATCTCTTTTCTTGGAATACAACAAACACACGGATTGTAGGCAACAGTTTACTTCCTGGTAGAGGTCTTCACGGGTCCACTTAGATCCGAAAACCCGAGGTCCGACCCGAGACCCGATCGGGTTCGGGTCTAAACGTTTCACATGTGCCTCGGACACGGGTCGGGTACAATAATAGCGGCATCAGGTCTCGGGTAACTTAAAAATGAATGTGTTTTTTTCTGAACGGACCCGAGAAGACCCGAACTCTCTCGTCTGTGTGCGTCAATGTCCTTTTCAAACCTCACATCTGTTTGCCAAGAGCGCTTGCGACATTGTGTGGTTGTCGGAAGGTTCATTTTCATTGAGACAAACATGTCAGTCAATTATAAATGTACATTTTAGCGGTTACTTTGGTGTCGTCGTCAGATAACAAAGTAAAACGAATGGAGCAGCTCACCAAATTGGTTGCAAGGCCACCGGAGTTTCTTTCTGTCTTACTGCTGCGCGTGGGTCTGCAGAATGCACACACGTCAGTGCCGTTTACATCCGGTTCCAGTCGAGTTAAAAAAAAAATTTCACTAGTTCGGGTCGGACTCGGGTCTAATTTTCTCGGGTTTGTCTCGGGTCGGGTCTTTCTTTAAAATTTTTTTATTTATGCACGTCGGGTTCGGGTATGAAGTGATTCGGGTCATTTCGGGTCGGGTACATTTCTTTGGACCCGAGAAGACCTCTACTTCCTGGGATTGGTTATGTAGACAAGAACGACATAGTAACTCCATAACTCCTGTTAGCATTGAAGTGTGCGCGAATCTTTTAAACATGGTAAGGAGCGTCACATTTTGGATGCCAGAGGTATTCAGGCCAATCACAACGTACAGGTTAGCTGGCCAATCGGAGACACAGAGCTTTTTAAATCTGTGCATTTCAGAAAGAGAGTGAAATCTGGAGCTACAAAAACGTTTTTTTTTTTTTAACCAACCATGCAAGCACATATCAAATACACAAAATAACGTCGTTTTTTAGCAATGAAATAGGTGCACTTTAATGGAAAATGAATAGAAAAGATGGATCTGTCTAAAAAATATTTTTTAACGTGTCAGTACAACTAGATTTTCCTAAATGTGAAAATGTATTGAATTTTTGTCATCACAAACACATGGGAGCAGACGTGAATGAATGTGTTTGTCTTGCGTTATTGCTTAAATTGGTTGATGCTGGACAGGTGTTTTCAAGCCTTGAAACTGACACGATTTAACGGTAATTAAAAAATGACACGGTAATACTAACCATTGGACATTTTTAGTGTGGTTAACCATTAAACCGGTAATCGCTACATCTTTAGATAAATGATCTGCCAAATCCATTAATTTAACTGTAGAGATTTACCACCTCTTAAAAGCCATAGTTTGCACACTGACAGGTGTTTAACTATATGAAATATATGGTATTATATTATACATGGCACTGTTGCAAATATCTACTAATTTAATAAAATATTTGTGTAATCAAACTTTTATCTATAGAACTATTATGCAACTATGTGTCACATTTTGTCATAAAAATTTGTCTCTTTGTGTTTAAATCTCGCAGTCTTGCATGGATTTGGAGAACAACTTTGATGACATCAAGCACACGACTTTGAGCGAGCGTGGGGCACTTCGGGAAGCGCTGAGGTAAGCACTGTCTCCATGGCAACAGTCCGAGTCACCGCTAGGAGGAGTTTTGGGTGGGCAGCCGGAGGAATGCGTGTGCGCGGCGTTTCGTGAGGTTAGGACGGGTTGCATCGTAAGTCATTCTTCATTATTGAGGGAACGGATGAGTGTAGAAGCAGCACTCGGCTCTGCTTTTCTGAGGGATTAATTTGTTGGAGGGAAGCCTCCCTCTGGGCTTTGCCTTGACTCTTCAACCCTGCAGGAGATGCTAAGGCTCAGTGCACAGTGAAAAATGTAAATGTTTAATTTGTTAGTTGAAAATGCTTTTGGGGATCCCAAGACAACATTAGAATGCTTGATCATGAGGACGTCTGGTCTTGAGGCTTAGGTTCTTTAAATAAAGAATAGTCTTAAATGCAATGCAAACGATAAAGACTGACATCTTGTGAATAAAAAGACTATCAAGCTCTGGACTAAAATATATCAAGGTTGTGAATCCATAAAACAGCAAATGATATTACATCTACTTAAATTAATCAGATTTTTGCTGAGAAAAACACAGTGCAAGATTATCAAGGACTACATCATTGTAGCATTGTAGCTTTAGAAGTCTTTATATTGCTTGCTTTGTTTCCATATCTTTCTACATGTACTGGCTAGCGTTCCACAGCTGTTCATTACGCAACTGATTTTGTCAATCTGTATATTTGAGGGCTAACTTGACACAGCGCACGTCCTTGTATTCCATTCGCACATGTTTTTTTTTTTTTTATGTTGATCTGTGTACACGTGACGCTGCTGGCAGTTGCGTTAACTTCGCCTTGCGGATTTTCAGCATCTTGCATCATGAGTGTTTTTTAAGACGGCAAGTTAAAAGTAATTTAGATTTAATAAATGTGCTAAGTTCGGTTTAATGCTGCTCCATCTGCTCTCGATAAGCGGGGTCTGATAAAGCTCACAAATACATAAATTACTACATGTATGACAATCAGACCATCACCCTATCGTTGGTCTAATAATCACATCTGATATGTTTTGCAAACGTCTGCCTTCTCAATATAATGATCCGTTTAAATCTGTTTTGAAATGGCACCTCTGACCGCTACCCAAAATCACTAACATGACTTAATTCTGCATGCCATAGAATATGCATGAGCACAGCATTGCATCTGTTGATCATGAATAAAAAAGAAAACCCAAAACAGCAGTGAAAATCACGAGTTAGGTTAAAAGAAAGAGAGCCGGAGAGTTATTACAGACATTAATGCAAAATTCGGTCCTGCAGAGGTTTGATTTTAATCCTGCTCTAAACGAAACTCCCCCGCCGTGCTGGGTGGCAGATCTGATGAAAGATTTACGTTTTATAACTGCTAATAATGCCGGACATGAAAGTCTTAGCAGCGTGCTCGACTCTGGTGTTCATCACAGGAGGCAGCTGGCTGATTTGCCCTGTTTGTTGGGAACCAGAGGAAGGCTCGGCTCTGGATCCCTAGTGTCATGACACAGCCAGAAAGTTGACTCCTCATTAAGAACTACACTGATTGGTTCATGTAGTGCGTTTAATACCTTACAAGTCTCCAAGATGATGCAATATAGATTCAGTAAGCATATTTTGATGACACACCTTCATGATGGTTAATTGAAACATTTGCAGCATTGAGTCTATTGTGATAAATCAAAGAAAACTGTGCTTTTCCAGTGATATTTTTTGATTAAACGCGAGATTAGGCAGCTTCGTTGTGTATATGGGAATAAATTGCTTGACAGCTCATGGTCACTTTTTTGTATATAACTGTATTGTGCTTCTTGTGTTTTACATAAGAAAATCATATGAGGGTGATCGAATCTCCAAGCTAGTTACCATGCTCCTGACATGTTCTGTTAACAGATTGTTTTAAAAAAATAAAAGCGGATCTCACTCATTGTTATAAAAGACTCATGCAACTTTTACGGCTTGTGTTACAGGGCACTGGTCTCTCCAAATTCAATTTCAAACACTGCTTGCATTTTGGTCACAAGAGAATTTCAGTACTAACTCCCCTACACCATGGCTGGGGAATATATTAGACTATCAAGATAATTGTGTTAAAGATATCAAATTGCAGAATATCGTGAATGTATTATATTGTTGAAAATTAAGATTTATGTGCTAAAAATGGCACTAGTAGGTTAATGTGGCAAAAATTTCACCCCGCCCCCTTTATGTCTCACAAGTAGCTCAAAACGTACAATATTCGCAACAGTAAGCAACAAAGGTGTGGAAAGAGACTTTTGAGCTCTTGTTATCTTTTTGATCACCTCAAACTGCTTTAACATGTTCATTTAAAGGGGCCATGGTACAAGACTTTTTTAAGATGTCAAATAAATCTTTGGTGTCCCCAGAGTACATATGTGAAGTTTTAGCTCAAAATATCATATAAATAATTTATTATAGCATGTTAAAATTGCCACTTTGTAGGTGTGTGCAAAAATGTGGCGTTTCGTGTCCTTTAAAATGCAAATGAGCTGATGAAATTCAAACACTGATCACAATGATGGTGGTTTGTTGCAATTAAAATTCAATTGTGCTTTTCTCTGCACTAAATGGCATTGCTGTGGTTGGATAGTGCAAATTAAGGGGTGGTATTATTATAATAAGAGCTCCTTATGACATCATAAATTTCAACGACCTATTTTTTCATGTGCTTGCAGAGAATGGTTTACCAAAACTAAGTTACTGGGTTGACCTTTTTCACATTTTCTGGGTTGATAGAAGCACTGGGGACCCAATTATAGCACTTAAACATGGAAAAAGTCAGATTTTCATGCCATGGCCCCTTTAATATAAAGTTGTAAGTGCCTATTTTTCCACTGTGTTTTTAGAGTAAACATTTAGGATGTTTTATCCAAGTCTGCTTTTTAAATGTTTCAAAATTGAGAACTATCAGGGTTCCCACGGGTCCTTGAAATCTTTGAAAGTTTGTGAATCTGGGGAAAAAATTCAAGGCACTGGGAAGTTTTTGAAAATATACATACATAGATACAGGTCATTGAATGTGCTTGAATCTATTTTATCCAATAAGTTTTCTGGAAAGAAAATCTGTATTATTCCCTGTGTAGTGTAGGATAATATCATTAAAATTCTAGACTGTTCACTTTAAATGCTTACATCTTCTGTATGCGAATGTTGATTCATTCCAAAATGCTTTTTGCATAGATGTGTTTGACACATGAAAACGTCTCTGGTTACGTATGTAACTAGGGATGTCCCGATCCGATCACGTGATCGGAAATTGGCCCCGATCACGTGGTTTCAGACTCGATCGGAATCGGACGTTACCTCCCGATCAGGACTCGGATACATATGCAGGGTTTAAAATCCATTAAGGTCTCGCTCTGCTCCACACCAGTGTACGCGCTGCGCTGGTGCGTGTGAACTGATGAGAAGAGAATAGGCTTGTTCGACTTCATGTAGCAGCGCAACAACCGGCAGCCGGATGACGTCTAAGTTCCGCGAGAGCGATTTAAAAGCAAACTCCTCCGTATGATTTCGCGGATCACTCTCGCGGTAGTTTGACGTCACCCGGCTGTCGATTGTTGAGGCGCCGCATGAAGTTGAACAAGCCTATTGACATGCTTTCAAATTCATTCATAGGCTTCGCACTCGTGCGTGCAAGGAACCCACGACAAAACCAGGTTTTTACCGCTCATTTAAACGACGCGTTGATCGTTTTTGTCACCATGTGCTCAGACGCAGCTCCGCGTCTCACTCAGAACCTCAAGAACGCGCATTCGCGCAGGATACTGTAGAGATGTGAGATAGAGGTAAGAATGGTGCCCACGTCGAGAAAACTAAGTCTAGAAACAAAGTATTAAAGTATGTCTAGCCATGTCACTCATCTCATTACAATATGTTAACTTGATAACTGGATACAACTGATTGTATAGTTTAATAAAATAATGTATTTTGATTATACAGATTAATTACGACCTAACTGTAGGTATAACTGCTGACCAGCTTAGGGAATCTCTATGGCTAATTTATAAGATATATTGCTGAATCAGTATGTTGTTTTTCTTGTTAATTGAGTCTGGGTAGCCTATCTTATGCCTAGAATTATTCAAGGAGGTTGATTCTTATAACTTCCTTCAAAGTTTGATCAATTGTGCATAATGACATGTGCAACAAATGCATATAGGGTGTCAGACTCATAGATTTGCATAATTTAAAGTTCAGCTTTTAAAGTTTGGGTCAACATGTGGCACAGCTTTAAAACTGAAACTTATAAAATCCTATCAGAGGTCCAAAATGTCATTGAAACACACCAGTGGCTTTGCTGTCGTCAGGGTTAAACATGTTACCCCTCGAACCCTCCCTCCGAACAGAGCATCCCCACAAAACAAATCCCAATTTAACCCCTGTACATATACTATATATTTTCATTATTTTTGAACACATCTGTAGTTATGCGCTGGCACAGAGTTAGACTCTTTTGACTTCACACAGAAACAGCAATGTGTGCGGCATGACATAAGGAACATCCTGGTTCTGTTTTTTTTGCTCTTATTTATTCTTTTTTTATATATTATAGAAGTATCGGATCGGGACTCGGTATCGGCAGATACTCAAAATCAAATGACTCGGACTCGAGGGCAAAAAAACCTGATCGGGACATCCCTATATGTAACTGTTGAAAGGTACAAGACGCTGCGTCTCCCTTGCCATACTTCCTGCGTCCCTGTAACTGTGTCTTTGGCAATATTTCAGATAGCGATATACTTCCTAGTTCCGCGTCACCCTGTTTTTGTCGTTAAGACTCACAATTGGCTGAATTTGATATACACATTCAGGCGCACTTACCCCTGGAAGCGTCCCCAAAGTGTCACCGCAGTGACGCAGAGCGATTTCCCTTGAAAGGAAACTGTAACAATGTATCTTAAATGGTAACACAATGTAACCTTGCTTTCACTTGAAATGTGTCCCTTCACATTTAGTCCTTGAATTTAAGGATATTGGACCTGGACAGTCCTTGAAAGATCCTTGAATTTGAAGTTAACTAAGGTGTGGGAACCCTGAACTATACTATATCAAATTTTAGGCACTGTATATTGCCTAGCCCTGCCTTATGCTGAGTTTACACCAACCGCGTTTTGGGCGTCAAAATCGCGTCTACCGAGCCTAGTTTGCCGCTTGAACACTTTGAATGCATTCGCGCGTGTAGAGCAGAGTAGACGCGCGGAAAAAGCAAGCATTTGACGCGCGTCCGAGGCAAAATCCGCTTCTTGTGGGAGGGGCAACTGCTATGCGGTTGTCTGTTTGCAAGATAACTGATGTTGATTGTGCATTTATCGAGAGAGTTACCGGTTTGTATGTGGTAACCTTACTATAGCTTTTTTGAAAAGCGCATTGCTTCCATTGAAAACATATGCCGGCCGACAGCGAAAGCGCTTTGGTGTGCACGCTACCTAAGAGTTAAGAATTGGTACTTTCCAGCATAAAAACGAGGATCTCAAAGTTGACAGGTGCTTTCAGCCTCTCTTGTCAAATGGTTTTTCACACACGTCAGATGACTAAAGTCAAGTAACATGTTGTGTTGTTAAACTGATGAGCTGTAATGAGGAATAGCTCCTCTTATTATCCTCTGCACCACCACACCCTTGACAGAAGCCTTTTTTCCTGTCTTCACTTTGACACAGCAGCCACAGTATATAAAGGTGGATTGATCATTAAAACCGTTTTCTCATCCCATCTGTCCCAGCACCTAGTCTAAAAGCAGGTTCCTTTGATTCAGAGCCAAGCTTAATTGGTAGTATCTAAAATAGTTTAAGTAATTAAGATGACAGAGCCGGCCTGCGTGAGGACAGTATCCCTATGTCCTTTCTGAGAGGTCTGGCACCTCTCTAGGGTCCTCATTATGACTCGGTCCACACAAGTTACATGTCCTAGCAAGTGTGGAATTTGACGGGTATCTCTCCAAGATGACCTCCCACACACATGATAAATTCATCATCTCTACAGAAGAGCGTTTGGGATTAAGTTTGTAGTGGTGGGAGGCGTGAGGTGGTTTGACAGCATTCGCTAAAGCCCACGTTGGTTTTGAGATGAGCTAACATTGTTCGTATCACTATCGTGTTTTGTTGCACTGATGCCTGCGTGGTGTGTTTTTGCACTTGAGCAACAGTTTATTTCAGAATTGTGGGATGGTTAAAGTAAAAGCCAATGTAGATTGATGTCTCACAGGAAGATTGTTGCACGGGATCTGTTTTTGCCTCTGTGTCTGTAATGAGAGGGAAGAATGGTGTAAGACAGGTTTACAAGAAGGGTGAAGGAGCTGGAAAAAGGCTTTGTTTGTAAGCTCTGTGCAGCTCTGTGCTCAGTCAAGGGTCATCCTTACGTTTGTTCTTTCTGCATGTCTTGCACTGAAATAATGCTGCACAATGAGCATATCATTTGCTGCACTGTTTTTTTTGTGATGACACTTCTAATTGTATTTAATGTAAATTGGACTAATTATAGATTGACACTTGTTTGCAAGAAAAAAAAGAAATAAAAGAAGTAAAACAGCTCTGTTTGCCTGAAGAAATTCACACTCAATTCAGTTTCAATTCAATTTTATTTATATAGCGCTTTTCACAATTGGTAATTGTTTCAAAGGAGCTTTACATTAATTGAAGCAGGGGAAAACACAGAAAAAATCGACAGACAACATAAGTGGCAAAATGTGGCGGATATGAATAAACTTTACAAGCGAGCGTGTTAATAATGTAACGTATAGAAGATGGTGCTAAGTTAAGCCAGTGTCTGCTGACTCCCTGGTGTTGGAAAACCCCCCCTAATAACCTTACAACTTTTTTTAAACCTAGGAAGAGAAAGTCCTAGGAGGGAAAAAACCTATATATATCTCCCAAGGGGTTTATATATTATCTCCCAAGGATTTTTTCCCTCCTAGGACTTTTTTTCCTAGGTGTTCAGCTCTATTTTTTTTACATTTTTGATAAAAAAAAGAAAAAGTATTGCAATGTATCGCAACATGCAACGCATCGTATTGTATCGTGATACGTATCGTATCATGACCCATGTATATGGAGGCCCTTGCCAATACCCAGCCCTAGGGATATGGCCAAAAAAATTATCTTTTTTTTTCTGTATCAGTCGATATTATAATGAATAATGACAAGTCTTTATTCCTGTCAAATTTAAAGGCAGATTTTTGCTCCTGAATGAAAGTTGTAAAAACCAGACAGTTAATTATGTTTTTAAATTACTTTTTATTCAGAACATTACAAATACTTTACAAACAAGTGATAAATTGAGGTAGAACACAAATTACAATATTACTAGTAAAATCAATATCACAATGTCATCTTAACACCCATGCTGCATTAAAAATGCTGCATTCCTTCTTTTGTGCACAGCATTTAGTTTGGCAATTACAAGCTGCACAGCTAATAAATGAATAACTTGCCCCATCGTAACTACATGCAGTCCTGTCTCCATTTTCCAAGTGTGCCTTGTTTCGTTTACTGTTGGTTAATAGGTTACTTATACCACCGTCATTCGCTCGAACAACTTGATGGAAACGCACCTAATTCAAATTTGCTTGTTTTTCTTTTTTTGCAAATTTTGAAAAGATTTGCTTCATATTTGGATGGAAACCCAGCAACTGTCCCACATTTTTCTTACTCCACTCCTCCCAAGTTTAACTGACACTGTGATTGTAAACCAAGACCGCGTGTGATACATTATAAAATGGATTCACTTTAATTCCTTGCATTTCATTTTTAATTTACATTGTTGTAATGTACAAATAAAAATATGTTACATTTTAGAAAATGTTTCAGTGTATAGCGTATAGCGCAGACAATTTGGTACAAATTCAGAAATACGAGAGAATACACTGTTGCTGTTACACAGAGTTACGACTACAGCACACGTGCACGTCTTTTCTGTCAGAAACATCTGACTGTTGACGTTTACACAAAAAAGAAAGTACACGGAGGAACGCAGAGTTAAAATACTTTTATGCGACAGAGAGAGAGAGAGAGGCGCTGCACTCTGAGAGAGAGGGGAGGGAGGTGCACTGAATGCTCGCTACAATGAATTAAGCTGTTTAAAATAGTAAAATAAAAATATAAATGGGAATCATGAAAAATCAATTTGTGGCATCCAGTGTTGAATCTGTGGAGGTCCGCCAAAGATAAATCAATGTGTGGGAAACACTGTGTTTAATTAGAAATATGAACATCTGCATCAATGACGTTTATCCTTTTTCCTTATCTCACGTGGCATGACGGGCCAAATAAAAGGTCATTGCGGGCCAGCTTTGGCCCTAGTTTGGGCACCTCTGACCTTTACACCTGCAGATTTGCCGCCTTTCTTCCCAATATTTTACTGTATGATAAGAGAGCGGCTTTTAAACCAGTAGTACACGCTTCATTGATTTTAAATGCGCACAATAGTTTTATTATGGATTGCTTAAGAAGCAGCATGCAGTCTTTTTTGTGCAACACTACTTTAACTTCTTACTTGACTCGCCCTTTGATGCAGTTTAGGTTAGGACATCTGCGATAAAATGCACGTTCATACTAAACTCATTGAAAAAAGGATGAGAAAGATGCGTACATACGTATCTTATGAGATTAAGGCATAAGGTCAAGTATACTCCTTAACTTTCGTTCTTAAATGTACTCCGCGGGTCACATGCATTCCTTCCGTATCACTACCCTCAAAATTGCATCGAATCATTATGGAATGTGCTGTATCGATGTGCGCATCATCGGAAGTATGTATCGTTGCATCTATATTTTTAACACAGTACTACAGATTGCATTGTTTTTAAAGGCGAAGTCCATGATCTCTGAAAGCCAATGTTGATATTTGAAATCACCGTAACAAACACGCCCCTACCCCAGTAGAATCTGAACCTTCTTTTGATAGACCCACCCCATATATACGCAACGCAGGGAACGGTGTCGATTAGTAGACACGCCCCTTACTGCTGATTGGCTACAAGTGTGTTTTGGTAGGGGCGGCAGTGGCTCAGTGGTTCATGTAGGTTGACTACAAATCGGAAGGTTGGTGGTTCAATCCCCGGGTCCACCTGACCAAGTGTCGAGGTGTCCTTGACCAAGACACCTAACCCCAGCTGCTCCCGACGAGCTGGATGGCGCCTTGCATGGCTGACACCGCCGTCAGTGTATGAATGTGTGAGTGAATGGGTGAATGTGAGGCAATATTGTAAAGCGCTTTGGATGGCTTTGGGTCTATGAAAGTGCTATATAAATGCAGTCCATTTACCATAGTCAGCCCAACTCCCTTTTCCAAAGTGTTTTTCAAAAATCACGCACCTCGCCTTTAAAGGAAAACACCACCATTTTTCAATATTTTCCTATGTTCTTACATCAACTTAGATAAATTAATACATACCTATCTTTTTTCAATGCGTGCACTTTTGGTCTTTGTGCGGCGCCTCGTGGATGTGTTGGCATTTAGCCTATCCCCATTCATTCCTATGGCTCCAAACAGGGATGAATTTAGAAGCCACCAAACACTTCCATGTTTTCCCTATTTAAAGACTGTTATATGAGTAGTTACACGAGTAAGTATGGTGGCACAAAATAAAACTTTTGTTAGCTAACGATGCTAATTCAAGAAGCACTGTACAAAGATTAAAAGTGCACGCATTGAAAAAAGATCGGTATGTATTAATTTATCTAAGTTGAGGTAAGAACATAGTAAAATATTCAAAAATGGTGGTGTTTCCTTTAACATGCTGGCTAACATATTGTTTTATATTTTTCTGTGTATAACTTTTTGATTCTCATAACCAATACTAAGTTTTCCACATTTAAAAAATGTAACATTTATAATCTTCTATTAAAATATACTTTCTTTATTAGTGTCTCATTACAGTATGTATGATTAATAAAAACTTGCTTATGCATCATTGCTTCTCTTTATTTTAGCAAAACATGCTATGGTTTTGATCGTTTCTAATGTTTTTAAAGGCCTTGTTTTTTTCAACGAAATGTTCAAATATGTGTTAAATTGTCAGCGAAAGGTTAAAAATGAATGACCTTAATCATATCTGACCTTACAATTTTCTTAATAAATGAAAAGGAAATGGAAAGGATGTTGACCAATTTTTTTGTTTTCATAAGAAATACCCATATTTATTTATTTATGCATCATTTATTGGCACACACTATCGTATTTTTCTTAGTAATTTCCCTCCTTATTATCTTAAGAGATGTGTGAAATAAGTTCAGTCCCTTGACTATGTATTTTGTTCATTCATACAAGCTGTGTTAATAGACATTACACAAGACAACGCTACTTAATCAGGATCATTAGGATTATTGATGGGATTCTCTGTTTAAAATCATTAACAGAGATTCCCAGATGCACCGAACTCCACGTGAGCCAATGATTAGAACGTACATTTCCTCTGCATCAGTCATATACGACCTCTCTCCAATAAAATGAGCACACGATGCTTTGACACCACGGCAACATGGGGTATTACTGCTAACATCGTGCTCGAGCAGAATGTATATTCCAGAGGCCATGTTTAGCCTGACCTCCCATTGTGGCTCGTTTACCTGCGGGTGCTTCGACCAGGTAACACGCGCAAATAAATAATGGAACAAGCTGCTGAATTTAAGAGTGCAGGGGTCAGAGCTTTGTGCTACTGTTGTGTTCATACAACAAAAAATGCCCAATTTCCAATTCAAAATGTGCCACCGCACCTCCGGCAAGGAGGTGTGTACGTGCACAAATAAGTCATTGTTTTACATCAGCAAAACAGACAGCATAATGAGACTGTTCGGCATTATGTGGGAAAAACAAATATTTGAAGGCGTAAATGTTGCGATTAAAATGATTTTATTTAGATGGCGGTATCACCCAGATCCCAAACGCTGCTTCTAACACAATACCAGGCAACAATGATAAGCATCCAACACCTTACGTGCTCGTGTTATTGACTATACAAGAATAATTCTAATTTCAAGAGCATCAAATGCATATTTATGTCACTAAATTGCATTTTTGAGGCCAAAGCTTTTCATTTCTCAAGTACTGCATTAGTTTAGGATTATGTTTGTCCTTGATGTCAAATAGTACAGATAGTCTTTCATAATGTGATTCAATTAACTCTTTTTGCTAGTCATGTCAATATACCATGGCTTTGTGATACATTTTGCCTTTTTTCTTATAAGCCACAGATTTGATTGTCTGCAGGGTTTAGCCAGACTTCAAGGAGAGTCTTTTATTGTAGATGCATACCGCCCTGATATCCCACGAGTCACTAGAGCTCTTGAAAAAAATGCAATCACTTCTGCATTACTTTCCGTTGACATATGCCAAGGCGCGTCTGCACCTGGTCAGTCAGATAATCTCAAAACAAGTGGCAGTCCATCACTGACCAGAGCGCCGGGAGTGTGACCTATTCCACATTGTTGCATTTTATGTGTCAAATGAAACAGAAACCAGCCTCACCTACATTCCCAGCAGTTCCTCCAAATGGAATGTGCCGCATGCATTTTGCTCCTCCATGAATATTTAATTTGGTAGAGCCAAATTATTCTATGTATAATTCAAAGCAGGCATGTTGTTGTCTACCAGTTTGGAGTTCCCTGGTCATTATGAAGTCAGCAGTAGTTATAAGAGGTATCAGTCTTCACCACCGTCTGCGCAGACATGTCTAGGACAAAACTAGCATCACTCAGGCATTTGTTCTCATCCCCCCTTTATCAAACCACACAAAGGGCAAATCCATTATGTACTGATGCACACCATCAGCTATGCTAGTAGTATATTTGACTTGCTTTACTGTCCCTTGGAGTGAATAAACGTATGATATTTGCCTCAAAAGAATGCGAAAAGGTTTTTATTGATGCTGCCATATGCAAAACAATTATTATGTGCTAGTTAATAAAATCATAAACTATATTTTGAGTTAAAATAATTCAGAAAAAAATGTTCGGAATGAAATCTACTATTTTTTGTTTTAAAGGGACACTCCACTTTTTTTGAAAATATGCTTATTTTCCAGCTCCCCTAGAGTTAAACATTTGATTCTTACCGTTTTGGAATCCATTCAGCTGATCTCCAAGTCTGGCGCTAGGACTTTTAGCATAGCTTAGCATAATCCATTGAATCTGATTAGATCATTAGCATTGCGCTAAAAAATAACCAAAGGGTTTTGGTATTTTTCCTATTTAAAACTTGACTTATTTGTAGTTACATTGTGTACTAAGACCGACAGAAATTTAAAAGTTGCGATTTTCTAGGCCGATAAGGCTACAGTAGGAACTATACTCTCATTCTTGCATAATAATCAAGGACTTTGCTGCCGTAACATGGCTGCAGCAGGCGCAATGATATTACGCAGCGCCTGAAAGTAGTCCCCTGCCATTGAAAGTTATTAAGGGGACTATTTTCGGCTGCTGCGTAATTTTTTTTTAATACCTTTGGTCTCCAATATTAGTGGGACGGTACTGTATGTGCAAATTTCGCTGTTTTAAGTTTTAGTTCTGTACTAAAGTCAAGTAGATATACTTAATTTGTAGACATACTTAAATAATCATATTGTGGGGCTAACCTTACATTTTTAATACCTGCAGTAGGGCTGCACGATTAATCGTTTTTTAAACCGAAATCGCGATGTGAATGGATGCGATTTTCGAATCGCAAGAGCTGCGATTATTTCGATTCAAAACTATTAAATATAACAATCATCTAGTACGCAGTTTTTGACAGTTCGCTTCATGCGCATTTTAGGTTTGATGCAGTTTAAACCAATAGAGGGCATTAACACTGAGGTGCTGACTACACGTCAGATAACACCATTTGGAAAACATGAGCGCAAGCAGCAGTTCAACTCCTCAACAAAGTGTACGGCTATGATTTCCGCTATGCGGAAAACACGGACAGAATCGCGAAATGCATACAAATGTAATTAACTGCACAACGCGGAATGTCATGAAGTTGGCAGATTTTGGATTCAGCCATTTTTAAAACTTATTATAACTCATTAACCGGCAAATGAAAGGACAGAAATGCGCGAAAACATTTCCCTTTTGTGTAATGTTGGACTTAAAGAAAGGTGTATATACGTCCGTTTCTCGTCATGCATCGCAAACAATGACAAGCGCCTCATCAGACTATAAGCAGGTTTCATTAAAGCCCGGAACACAGCAGACGAAAGAGGTACATTATACTTTCTTGCACGCGCACATCTGCACCGCTTTATTTACAGGCACGAGGGTTCATGAAGCGCGCACACAGAGAGCAGTCAGCACACGCGTGATCACTAAACTTAAGTTTTCTTTCTTGTCTAAGTGAACATAAACAGCTGCAGTATATTGAAGCAGAGCAGTTTTAAAGCTGTCTTGTGTCTTAAAGTGACAGTAACCTGGTGCTTTCTGTGTCAGAAATGTTTATTACACACCAAAAATAAAAAAACAAGCTTCTGCAGCTCCACATTTAAAATCCTACAGTGAGGACTGTGCAGTGTTTTATTTGTATTTTTTGCTTATGTTAAATCATAGATTCTAATAACTAATATATTTACATTTATTACAGATGCCTGAAAAGTAAAACAAGATGAGTATAGCCTTTTGATTAAAAGAAAAAACTAAACATTTGCTTGTCAGAAGCATTGTTGTAGTGACAGCCAAAATACTTTGGCCTATATGTTATTTTAAATAAAACTTTTAATACATTTTTGTTAAATTTTATTTTTTTTAATGTTCTTAGATTAAAAAAAAAAAGTGTGTCTGCAGAAGAGCAAAGTCCTGCAGACAACTTGGTACAATGTTTAAGAGGTTTTAAATAAACAGTTGCACAGCATCTTTCTTTGGTGCTATTAAAACCACCACAACAAACCTGGATGTAGCTCTTTTATTATTTACTAATGAATCACACTTTAAACCGCGCATCGCAATTTTGAGCAGAAAAATTGCAATTAGATTTTTTCTCCGAATCGTGCAGGCCTAACCTGCAGTATAGAAAACAGCCCATCGCATCAATTGACATCGCCATACTGTCAATCCCACAATCCACCTCATGAGCGTGGCACTCAACTTTGATACAATTGAACTGAAAATGCTTGCTGACCTTCTCTCAAAGTAGAAATATACAACAAAGCCTTGTACATACAATAAAGCCTTGTTTATATATTTCCCCAGCATATCACAAGCTTCTGTTGACTGAACACAAATCCACACAATTTTTTTATTGCTGTGTTTATACTTGTGTTCACTATTATGTTCTCTAAAACAGCAAGGGACTGTCCCAGTAGTACACAGTAGTGTTGGCCGATATTACACATAGTGAGATTGTCCTGTCATCAGCCTGGTTTTCAAACTGGGGGCCCCAAGATTGTGCCTGGGGGGCTTCAGTTTTATGACATTTTATAAAATACATTAATTTATCATAAATTCTGTGTAATTAAACTTCAGAAAAAGGCTACTAACCAACAGCACTACATTGTATAATTAAATATGTTTTCATTAATTAAAATTGTAAAGTTTGAGAAGCACTGTGTTAGATCACCGATTCACGGTAGTATCAGGGGACAGGGCAGTCGTTTATTTATTTATTTATTTGTTCTTTTTTTACTCATTTATGACAAGCCACTGCATAACTATTACAGCCAAACATGCCAGCTATCGGTCATATGTCTGACTATCGTCGATAGATGATAGTATCGTCTTTGGCCACAACCCTATAGTACACACAGACATAATATTTGGCAGGCGCCATGAGTTTACGCGTCGCTCTCTTGCTTTCTATCCAGCTGGTTTTTTTTTACGCAAAAAGATGTCCTATGTAAACTGCTTCTCCTGTTCTTGGTAATTGTGGTTTGGTCAAATGTCGACTCTTACAAACATGAAGGTAGCTATCAAAGCTTTAATTGGCCTAATGGCAAAAATTCAATATGGAATTTACAAGTTGGTCAAGGTCTTGCATTACTTAAAATCATTATCACACATAATAATCGCACTAGATTAATGTTTTATTACCATTTTAAAGAGTGATGAAACTTGCCATGCATACACCGTAACTGTGAGGATATCAACTACCAACAAACTGATGGTATTGCGTTGCTTCTTTACAGATGTCTGAAATGTGCAGATGCTCCTTGTCAGAAAAGCTGTCCTACCAATTTGGACATCAAATCCTTCATCACCAGCATTTCCAACAAGGTAAAACCAATTACTATGCTAGAACTCACTCGCACAGCAGCAATGGTGAACGCACTTTATTGATGTTGGCTTAAGTGATAATCTTATAATCCTTTGTGTATTATATTTCTCAGTTAGTTAACCACAAGCATTTATACAGTGCATAGCTTTATTCTGGGAGGTAAAAACTTATTGTCCATGTTTATCGTTGGCTGTCTTTTGTGTATTGTAGAACTACTATGGTGCTGCAAAGGCAATCCTTTCAGACAATCCTCTGGGTTTGACCTGTGGCATGGTGTGTCCCACCTCTGATCTGTGTGTAGGGGGCTGTAACCTCTATGCCTCTGAGGAAGGACCCATCAATATTGGTGGTCTCCAGCAGTTTGCTACTGAGGTAAGGTGATCTAAAGTTCTCACCAGTGTCTTCACTGTTTATTGGTAAATGGTCTTTGTGAATGTAGTTGGTCTTTTATTAACTTGCTAACATAAAATTGATTGTGTTATTAATGATAATCTTTCAACCTCATCAAAACTGCAAAAAAAAAGGTCAAGTTGAAAGCATATTTTTAGAATTTATAGTCGGGGAGCCAAAGTCTCAAAAATGGGTTGAACCTGACATGGTCTGCCATACTTTTTATTTGTGTTTTTTCTGTTAACTTTGACCCCAAGAACCATTAATTGGAGGGTCTGCTCTTCCGGAAATATCGCGGAAAAAATTTGTGGACATTTTAATGGATGCACCCTTTATTTTTTATCAGAAAATTGTGAAAAAAAAATTTTTTTTCTCAAATCCTTAGTGGGTTTGGTAAGCTGTAAATAAATGCATTCCAGATACACAGAACACATGTGCTGACAACATCCAATGAAAAAATTATTCTTAAAACACATTTGCGCATAATTTTGCATCAATTTAATGCAAAAAAGTAGGTGTTTTCTTACTTTTTTCCAATATTTTCATCTTTACTTCATTGGCAATCAACTATTCCCCCAAGTTATGACATCAGTCAATATGCCATTCTTGTCACCAAACAGTATATAAAAATCCAACCAAAATCAATGGATCTGTGATGATTTCACTACTAGTTGGCCATCAACAGGCTCACAACCTTAATAGAATTTTTGGCTACTTTCAAAATTCCGAAAGACATACTGGATAACATGATTGTTAATGTCCACATTATTAAACATCATGGTCTTGGGATCTTTTTAATTTCAACATAACCCTGTTCTCCCAATGGAAATGTGTCACACAATAAATATAATACAGCGAAATGACTTTAATTATTTTATTGCCCCAGATAACATCTTTTACAACTTTAAAGAGACACTTCACCCGTTTGCATTGAGCTTTGTATCTTTAGAAACCCAATCATGTTTTTGAATGGTCATGCATCATTTTCAGTTTCCCTGAGAGGGGAGAAATACAGATTTCAGTGTTGCACTTCCTTCTTTCAATGATGTAAAAATCGTCATTTTGCGTCATTGAAAGAAGGAATTGCTATATCTTTGTCGAGGGTGTAAGACTACAAACACTCTGTCCTCATATTTCCAGGGGGGGGCTATGTATGGGACCCACACACGCTACAGACCTATTTTTTCATTGGATGTTTTCAGCACATGTGTTCTGTGTATCTGGAATGCATTTATTGACAGCTTCCCAACCCACTGAGGATTTGAGGAAAAAAATAATTTTTCACAATTTATTATTATTATTATTATTTTATTATTATTTTATTATTTTCTGATAAAAATAAAGGGTGCATACACTAAAATGGACAAAAAAATCGCGATATTTCCGGCAGAGCATACCCTCCAATTATTGGTTCTTGGGGTCAAAGTTAATAGAAAAAAACACAAATAAAAAGTATGGCAGACCATATCAAGTTCAACCCATTTTATTGAGCTTTTGAGACTTTGGCTCCCCGACTATTAATGATGTAATGATTTTATCAGTGGTTTAATGGTTCAGATGTTATCCTTGCTGGCATTCTTTCTGCTGTTATGTACTTTGTACACAGTCTTACAATCTCAGCTCAGTGCTCATATCCAACTATTACCAATAGAGATGCTCCGATCAGCATTTTTGGGGCCGATTACTGATCACCAAGATCTTGATCTGCCGATCGCCGATCAGTGCTGATCACAGAATGGCAGTGGAATGGGAATCTTTTATCTATAATCTAGCAGAGTTTGCACCATTTGTAGAAATGAAACTAACTGTAAATTAGGTATATTGTTGTTTTAATAGAGTTTTTTTTTCTCACAATTTTCTGATAAAAATAAAGGGTGCATACACTAAAATGGCCAAAAAAAATTCTCGATATTTCCGGCAGAGCAGACCCTCCAATTATTGGTTCTTGGGGTCAAAGTTAACAGAAAAAACACAAATAAAAAGTATGGCAAACCATGTCAGGTTCAACCCATTTTATTAATGATGTAATGATTTTATCAGTGGTTTAATGGTTCAGATGTTATCCTTGCTGGCATTCTTTCTGCTGTTATGTACTTTGTACACAGTCTTACAATCTCAGCCCAGTGCTCATATCCAACTATTACCAGGCTCTTATTTTTCTGAGAAAAGTCAGTAGGAGGGGGTTTTATTCAGAGGTGTAAATCAAGAAACGCGCTCAAGGAGAAAAATGTCAACTTTTGATATTGTGTTTTGTTTTCTATTATTTTTTTCTGTTTGAAGTAGGAATGGGACGATAAATGCCAATATACACTAGGGGTGGGCGATAAGACCAAAATGTGGAAGATCTGTGTTTGCGTGACTTGAACGCTCCTCACACACAGAAAGAGCGTACGCATATCTGTTGTTTGTGTTTCAATGGCTTAAAATAACTTTTAAACGTTTTAAAACTGCAGTGCTTAAATACATGTACAAACCAGAGGTGTAAAGAGTGCTGAAAGCCATACTTGAGTAAAAGTACAGATACCTTACTGTAAAAATTACTCCGCTACAAGTTACAAGTCACCAATTTATATACGACTTGAGTAAAAGTATTAAAGTAACCCAATTTAAAAATACTTAAGTATTTTTACTCGTACTGAATGTTGGCTCAAAGATGTACTAGTCCTCAACATAACGAGATATTGTAGGTCAGTGAAAAACAAGAAAGTTTATTTATGATGTTTTACTTCCTAATATACAAAAGAAACCAAACACCACAATATTTCGACATGGCAGAACAAACACAGATTAAACATAGTCATAGTCTTGTGACTAAAATTTAATTTAGTTTTAGTCATCTGAATTGATTTTGTTTTAGTCTAGTTTTATTCAACTAAATGCCATGAGATTTTAGTTGACGTAATCTACATTAAATTAAATTGTGTACTTGAATGTGCCATGCTGACAAATATGTAGCCTAACTGTTGTGATATTATAAATATTCTTATATAGGCCTATCCTAAAAAAGTTATAATCTTAATATTTCAAAAATTCCAGTACTAGAGTCCTGTAGGTTGTTACAGTTAATATACAGTAACAAAAATATGAATCATATTAAAAACGTGAAGTTGTTCATTTGAAAGATTAATTGAAAACACATGTAGTAGACGTAACACCACTATCTCACATTAAGTGCACTACATTTCTTCAGTCATGCATCCCTCTTTACAGTAAATACATTACATACTTGATTAAATGTGAGGACAGTGAAATTGTACACTTATTATCAATCTTATAATGTACTTTGTACTTTACTCAGGCAATCAGTACAGGACATCGCTGGTTTATATTGGCTTATATAGTAAGTTATATCAAGTTATGTACCAGCTCAGGTTAGCTGATAAAGTAGTACTCAAGTACTTTACACCTCTGGTACAAACGTTATGTTTCTGCGACCGTGCGCACAGGAGCGTGACGTGGGCGCATAACCTCGATAGAGACCATAGTCCAAAATCTCTACAGGTTGACAAATTTCTACAGGTAAATCATGTCTACCGGTTTTTCACCCACCCCTAATATACACTAATAAAACCTGGCCGATAACGATTCTGAATCGCACCGCCGATATTATGCACAGCTATTTCATGTACTACAGCTTTTGATCAGTAAGTCAATCTGAAATCACTGTTAGTTTGAGTTATTTATAACACTCGTCAAACATAATCATTATACATATTCTTTATTATCATGAAAATACCTGAAAAGGCTTGAAGAACAGCAATATAAATATATGCCATTTTCTGGAGATGCTAATGGTTCTTCTTCGGCCCATTTTGAGTTTCTGCACAAGAGCGCCCTCTGGCTTTTGGATGTAGCGGCATTTCACCGTAATTTATTAAAGAGCAACTATCCTCCGATTCATGGTTTTACATTTCCTTTGGTGTGTAAGTGTGTATTAGTACATGTTAATGATATGCAAAAGGTACAAACCAAAAGGTAAATGATCATGCGAGTTATTGTTTCCAACGTAAATCTCTTTTCTTGGACTACAACAAACACACAGAGTGTAGGCAACAGTTTACTTTCTGGGATTGGTGATGTAGACAAGACCGACATTATCATAATTTCTCCCGCTTTTACTCACAGCCTCTAAGTTAACTCCTGTTGGCATTGCATTGTGAGCAAATCTTTCAAACATGGTAAGGAGCGTAATATTTCTGTCTGACCTCAGAGCTATTCAGGCCAATCACAACGTACAGATTAGCTGGCCAATCGGGGATCTTTTTAAATCGAGTTTTGTACAAAAACAATGCGTTTGAGGGAGGCAGGATATCTGAAGCTACAAAAATGTACGGTATGCGGAAAATAATGGCTTTTTTAACCATAAACCACGCAAACACACTGTATTATACCAAATACACAAAATAACGTTGTTTTTTAAGAACCATAAAAAGCATCATCTGCCAATTTATCAGTCCATCCCTAGTTTGAAGTAAAGCAAAAAATAAGGACGAAATTTTTCCAATTTGTCTACCTAAGCCTTTTTTTGCTTTTAGCTTTTGTGGCCTTATTTGTTGGTCTGTAATTATTTGTGTGATTCTCCCTCCATTATTACCCCTTTGAAAAATAATAATTCATAAATGGTCCTAAGAGTCCTAAAGAAGAAGCCCAACTCAACCATCCCTTCAGCTCCTTCCCCCTTCACTCATCACTGCGGAGATCTTCTCAAATCTGAAAGGCCCGGGTTGATTCGATAACTCACGGACAGGGCTATAAGCGACTCCTTGCCTCCTTTCCTCAGTATGAGCTCTCCAGCACACACAGACCACTGCCTGTATTAGTATAAAGTAGGAAACTGTACTGTAAATCACATTATATTCCCAGGGAGGCTTCTGGTAAACATTGAGTTGAGATGAGGTGATGCAAACTAGGCCTGAAAGGCTTTCTGGAGCCGAATAAGAGAGGACAGAGAATAAGGCAATCACAGCGTAATGTTGTTTCATCAGGCCTAAGCGGACCCCTGCTTTTACTGTAAAAAAGCTCTGGGGAGACCAACTCTGAACTCTAATTTGCACACTGATTCCTTATAAATATTCCAAAAGTAACAGTGAGGGAAATAAGATTAACGTATGAACGTGTAGTTCACTGCAGAAAACGGAGGGTTGTTTGCTGAGCTTCCTGTGCTTTCCTCAGGTCTTCAGTATGATGGGCATTCCTCAGATCAGGAATCCAGATTTACCTCCAGCAGAAGAGATGCCAGAGAGCTACCACACAAAGATCGCTCTTATCGGCTGCGGTCCTGCTAGCATAAGCTGTGCGTCCTTCCTGGCGAGACTGGGCTACGACAATATCACCATCTTTGAGAAAAAGGAGTACATTGGTGGCCTCAGGTATTTTTCTCTGTTTATTCAGCTTCTTTAATCCACAATTAGATTAGGAGACATTTGCTACAAATGTCAAGGGTCATTTTAGTTCACTTTTTTTACAGACAATTACAGTATTTACAGATTACAAGTGAAATGCAAAATACAAATACATAGACCAACAAAACATACATAACAACCAGTACGGTGTGTGTGTGTGTGTGTGTGTGTGTGTGTGTGTGTGTGTGTGTGTGTGTGTAACTGTAAATGTAATTGGATTTAAGATTGGAATATTTTTGAATAAAGGAGCATAAGTACAACAAACATAATTAGAGGTAAATATAAAAAATTAAAAGGATAAAGAGGGTAATAATAGCAATAATAATAATAATAATAATAATAATGAAAAAAATATATTAATATGAAATGACAGATATCAATAATAGTAATGATAAACAAATTAACAAAAATACTAATTTCATCCAAACTTAGGGGAGGGTGAAGGATCAGGAAGAAGATAAAAAATAAATCATATAAATAATAAGTAATAGTAGTAGCAATAATAATATTAATTAAAAAAAATAATAGTAATATTGATAATGGTGATCTTAATATTTTCCAATAATAGTAATGATAATAGTAGTTGTAATAGGGATGATGATAGTAATAATATTAATATTAATAATAGTATTGACAATGGTATTAATAATGGTATATTAATGATAATATTAATGCAGATCATAATAAGGTGTCATAAAACTGCCTTAGCTTTTCTTTTTTAAGTTAATTGTTTAAAGAATAACATTTTTGGTGAGCTATCCCTTTAAGATAACAGACTCAAACTGACACAAGTGGTTAAGCGATGCTATGTCAGGCTGGTCGAGATGCTTAAACAATGTTATGGCACTCACGCAGTGTTTACTCGCTTCACCTTTAGAAAGTCTTGTGGGTGCCCCTGCTGGGGTCCAGCATCCAAAACAGGGTTGTAATGGTCTTTTCGGTTGAAGTCTAATCAATATAATGCCACAGTGAAATGTTGTTTTCATGTGTGTTTATCTGTCTGTTTTTTTCAGCACTTCTGAAATCCCTCAGTTCCGTTTGCCCTATGAAGTGGTGCAGTTTGAGATCGATCTGATGAAAGATCTTGGCGTGAAGGTACCAATAAGGGCGGGATAATGTCAAATCTACCATCCAAATGTCACTGACATTAATAACCATGCAGGAGAAAAGCACGCTAACAAAACACAATTAAAAGCCACATTAGCAAGGCAAGTGGCTAAGACATCCATCTGTCCATTGCCTGAGAGCTGCGATGGTGAGAAATGGCAATCAATAGTCCTCATCCAGATCACCTGACCATGATTAATTTGATTTTAGTCTTGAGAGAGAAAGTGGAATGGGGGAGGGAAAAGGTTTCGGAAAATTTGATGAAGGTTGGTTAAGGGTAGATAAGGGGAACGGTGACTCCCATAAGCTGACCTTTACATCAACACTTTATTCATTTTCAGCAAAGAATTGTTAGATTTCATAACCTCAATTGTTTTAATAGTACTGTTAAGAAAACACTGGTATTGTTTCAAAACCTAGTGGGTTCCCTTACTGCCTACTGTACATATAGTCTTATATTCAGACAGTATCCTAAGGGACATGGAGGCAATCTTGGTCATAATAACTAATTGATTTTGAAGGTTCTGCATCGGCACCATAAAATACATGTAGCGGTCCTCCTCTTGCATAATACACTGAAGAAGCAACTTATTGTTAATTTCAGGACCATTCAATAGAAACACACTAAGCATAAAAATTCATAATAGATTAAAATAAAAACTATAATGTTATTATTAAAAAAAATGTTGTTTGTCTAAAGTATTAAATGAATTATTCAGTTATCTATCTTGCTTTGCTTGCCATTTTTTTTATCCCACTGAGCTCATGGCAAACAATGTGGAATTGTCTTTTTCGCAAACGATAGATGGATTTCAGCCTTACAATTTGGCTAAATGAGGTGTCTTAAAGGCAGCATATAAGTTGTCTACCTTTTGGAATAGCGCTCACACCCTAACCTACACATGTGGTGCAATACAGTAGTTCCAAAAGTGACGTTCAACTCTGTTTATTCTTATATTATTTTTTAAAATGCATAAAAATGTGTATGCCTGTTGCATTGCTGTATTTGGAGTATAGACTAAAGCTCTGCTTTGAGAGAATTTAAGGAGGCTTGGCAAAAAAAAATACATCCAGCACATGTGTGAAGGTTTTAAAGACATAGCCCAGGACAAAATATTACCACAAAAGAGCATCAATAAGTATAAGTAGGGGATAATGTATAAGCAGCCGGTTGAACATTATCCTGCTTATTACATGGCTATTTACCTCATAAGTAAGGTAATGAACATTGAATATTGACATTTTTAACAAATACAGACCTTCTGCGAGGAAAACCCATTTACTTTTGGTTTTTAGATAAGACGAGGTGTTAAAATGTCACGAACACACTATATAATGTCATATATGTTGTTTAAATGCATATTTATACTTAAATTTTGTGCAATATTAAACTGGACCCGTTAAAATAATTTGAAGAGTTTGGTTCCAAAACGCAATAAATCCATTTTGACTAATTTCGGTAAAACGTGTATTCTATACGAAGAATACCAAAAGTATTTTCTATATATTATATTAACATTCAAAAATCCATAATTCAAATCCATAATTTGATTTTCAAAGATTTATTGTAAAAAAAAATCTGCAAAATGCAATAAATCAATGACTTTTCTTAAAATAAAATAAAAAAACTATTAAATCAATATATAAATGTACATTAATCCTTACCATGTTATATTCAGTTGACTAGTGGTATACACTGATTAAAAACATTTAATGGCATTAATCAAAACACTTACTTTGTCATATTAATAACACTGTCATTGCTGCTATCATCCTTGGGACGTCGTCGCTGAACTTTTTTGACAGCGATCAGCTGTTAAATGTTTTTGTCCTGCTCGATTATCGTTGACTCCGAGTAAAAAATGGAAAGTTTTCATAAATTCCCCTGGAGTCAATGTGTTAGCATGACAGAAGCATTATGCTGTCGTGTCAGAACAAGCAACAGCTGGCATTTTTCCGTCTCCCGAGTGCCCCTAACGTAAGTTGTTCGATCTTACGTGTCTTTTCCGCCACAGAAAACCACCACGTTTATCAATGCCATCAAAAGTATTATTTTGTTTTTGTTTGTTTGTTGATCACAAAGTACAAAGTAGATATGGAAAACTAGGATTCTGCGTGTATTCAATGCGCCGCCATTTTTGTTTACAATGAGTGGAATGGTGCGCTGTGATTGGTTGAGCGGATTTAATGCATTCTGCAGAGAAGGAGGATTGGCATTTATCTCGGTTTGGGAAAAAAGGGAGAAAAGATAACAGAATAACATGGCGGATATCGGATTTTGCGTAAAATTAAGAATTTTACTTTTTAATACCGACCTGATACAATACTGATTTTGGCGTTTATTGTGTTTTGGAACGAAACTCTATTTGCAGCTTCCATGTTACAGTGTGTTATTAGTTTTGAGCAGTTGTTATCGGGGAATAACAATGTTGCAACTGGCCAATAAGAATCAAGCATTCCAATTATATTTTGATAGTGTAGTCTGACCTGAAAGGAATATTAAAAGTAAATATTGTACAACCCCCCAACAAACACTTTTGACACTACTGTAACATATTGCCAGCTTGATTTTACTTGATTTTGGAATAGAGCACATTGAATATACTACACTGTACCATATACCGTAACCCGGAAACCCACCTCACTCTTCTTACACTGTTTATTTGCCCCTCATGCCGATTCTCCCCTCGCTTATTTCCCAATAATCTCCTTTAAGTTCACGGCCTGTAGCCTGTTTGTCATTTGTACCCCAACATATAGCAGCACATGTGACCACAGAATTACTCAGTTTGAACTAATGTAGCATAACTATAGACTGCCATCACAAAGGTTTTGGGATGATTGATGTAATTATGTTCTGAAATTCACAGCAGTGTAGAATAATTGACGCTAACATCCTCTTTATGCGAATAATAATTTTGACAGATGGATGCAGCTGAGACAGATGCAGTGTGAATGGTGTTTTTCCTCACAGGTTGTTCTTGAGAAGGGACTCGGGCAAAAAGGGATGACTGTGACCTCATTGAAGGAGGAAGGCTTCCAGGTGGTCTTCATTGGCATTGGTCAGTATCTCTCTAGAGCCTCCTTTTGCTTTTTTGTGTGTTTGTATTTGACCAAAACAGTATGCATGCTCTGTAGATGGACAAACTAGTTTTTGTTTGCATAAGAATACGTTTTTTCCTCAACAGTGGCCACTCGGCCAAGTTAATCGCTTTTTTAATCTCTGGAGACAGACATAACCAATGTCCTCTTTTCCTTGGTTTCAACCATATAATGCCTTTTATTTCATTGTCTGATTTTTTTTCAGCCTTTTATCTCCCGTGGTCTGTCTTTTTCTGCTTTTTGCCATCCTTTCAGTGTCCTCACTGTGTCTTAAATACACACACCTGCCCTCCCTTCAAATGTCACATTCATTTTATCCTTTGTGCTTGATCGTTCATACTTAACCTTAATGCTTTGGCAGCTCATGGTGTTCGTAGTTTCTCATAGTTCACACTTTGCTTATATTTTTATTAAAGTAAGGAAATATCGTGTGCATTGGTGTATTGATTTGATTTGTGTAATTCAAACATTCTTCGAAGGTGACTGTGTACTTTGCGTCTTTCTTTTCTTTATAATTAAAAGGAAGTCATATAATTTATTATGTTTGAATAAGCACTACTTTTTGGTAGCTAAAACTCATTGTTATTGAGCCGGGCGAGTCGGAACAGCACTGGGATTTCTTTTTCTCATAAAGCAATGGCAATAAGCTAGAAATCATAAAGGAAATGATTACATTTGCGCCTCTGTGATATTTTTTTACCACTTCTCTCATGTTCTCTCTAATGTCAGCCTCTATAGTGATTGACATGCAAATGTGTACCTTTGCCTTTCAGAGAGAGAAACGGTTGAGAAACACAGATAAGGATATTCCTTTTTGGCCTGTTACATTCGGCGACATGTCCCATGATCACCCCTTTTATGGCATTTTATCATGTGATTGCCATGTTGTACGTTCTTCGTCTCAGTAATGGCTATCATCAAAATATGCATTTTGAACCATTTCCCTTAAAAAAAGGTTTTCTGTTTACACCCACCGTGAAATTGTTCACAATGGAGGCATCTATGAACAGAATACTTTAACGTTAAAAGCAGTCTCTTGGTTCATCTGAAACATTTTAAAAGAGATCGTAGAATAAAAACTAGACATTATAGGTAGGCACATTTTTATGTTCGGTACTAATGAATCTGATGTTGAGGAGAAAAAATACATTTTTACTGCATATGGCATTTATACTGTTATTATTCAGCCAATGTTTTCCCAGTAATTGCTGATGAATTCAGAAGGATTCTGTTACGAACAGCAGATGGTATATTGGATATCAATAAGCTGTGCTTTACATTTATAGCAGAACAAAAAAAAATGTTACTTTTTATTGTAGTTTATTATTTGGTGTTGCTGGTAGTCACTACCAGTTTGAACTGGAATAAAAAATGCTAAAACTTCTTAATCATAAGTTAACCGCACATCTGACCTCAAAGTTGGTGCTCTGCGTAGGTTTAGCCTAAATGAGGAACACAATAGGAGAACAAAACAACAGAGTTGTCTTCTCAATAGTGGGTATTTCATCGAAACTTGAAGTGAATCTTTTCAAGTTTGCAAAAAAAGAAAAACGAAGAAATGCAAAATCTGTGCATTTCCATCAAGTTGTTCAAGTGAATGACAGTGGGATTGGTATCCCATGGCACTTTTCCAGATTAGCTTTACTAATTTAGTGCTAGCTTGCGCTGTCTCAAGCAAACATGTTGTCATCTGTGCTCTGCTATAAGTTCCCGAACTACCTTTTAGTGATGAAAAACATCCACAGGGTGAGAATCAGGAACACCATACCAATTCTTTTCCAGACTTGCAGTTTGTGGCGGCACAATGATGGCCGCATAAATGCTTAACCCAAAATAATGAAAAAAAAAACGTTGAAAAAAGTTTCACCTTTCATATGTTGTTGTAAGAGTCCTCTAATTTCAATCATACTTTTCAAACATACATTTCAAAGGATTCGACAGAATCCACAGCATTCCACAGAATTTACACAATACTGTCTGTAGAGCTTATTGTCCTTTATTTATAATGCTAATATCACCAGTACCCCCACCCCACATTCCAAAACATTATCACCTGGCCCTCATGCAGCAAACAGATATTTGAGCAAACAAAGCCCAGACAAGAAAACAGAACCAGCTAAGGATATTTTTAAATCATAAGATACACATAGTTTCAAATATTGCTACATAAAGACTTTTAAATTCTCAAATAATTAATTTCCTAAAAACGTATTTAATATTCTCAAAACTTTGATTAAAACTCAAAATATATCAAAGATATTTAAAATCAATAATATATGTTGTTAGTACCAAAACAATGATTAAAAAAGTAGATTTTAAATAGTTTAGAAGTACAGGGTAAAAACTTTTTTGTGAATTAAGGGATTTTTATTTGAAATTTGCCGTTTCCATAACTTGATTCTTATCCGATATTTTAAAATGCACATAAAACCGTTGTGAAGGAAACCCAGCTATTGTTTCACATCGTAATTGATTGTAATATTTTTGAACTACTTTACTTACCATCAGGTCTCATAAAAGCCCTAAAAAGACAAGAGGGCATTTTCTAGATCTGTGCTTTTACTCAGAGGTTACTTGTAAAAAAGACACTGGTATAGAGTTTTGACATTGTCACATTTTAATAATCAAAATATTAAGGGGAATTTATACCACTGAGAGAAACCCTAACAGAATAACTTTTATAATGTGCATGACTGTAGGTATAACATACAATATCTTTAAAAGACAGATGTCTATTTAGGGTCAAATGAGGCCTGGTGCATGAAGGATTGGTCTTAAATGACAAGGGTTTAAAGAGGAATAACTGCCAGCCCTTTCTCTTAACGTCTTTGTGAACGTTTATGTGAATAGGTCTTATTCATTAATCATATCATTAACAACAGCTTCACGCAGGTGTGTATGTAGATAAATTTGTTTTGGCCTTTTTTCTAATGTTGATGAATGTGGCTTATTCTAAATGAGGATGCATATGCCTGCAGTTAGTAATTACCATAATACACTCTAATAATATATTCATAACTTAAAGAAATAGTTCACCCCAAAATTAAAATCCTTTCATCATTTACTCAACCTCATGTTGTTGAACACAAAAGAAGATATTTGGATAAATGATTTAGTTTACAGCAACCATTGACTTCCATAGTAGGAAAAATGTGTGGTTACCAACATGAGGGTGAGTAAATGATGAAAGAATTTTCAATTTTGGGTGAACTATATCTTTAATGCAAGAACTTAATCTCAACTGTTTGTACCATCTAAAGAAGCTATTCTTACAATATATATATATATATATATATACAGTAGCACATAATACTTTTCATTTTAATTTTTCATAATACTTTACATTTTATGCAAATCATGGACCAAATTGCTGAAATAAGAATTTTGTAATCAAATGTATATATTAGGAGCATTCGGACTCAACATTAACACAAGGAGCCTGTTTTTTAGTTATGTGGTATGTTTGTTGTAAATTTGAGCTTGTTTGTAAAATAATCGAAGTACAAAGTTACAGATGAATCATCATGATATCTGTGTGTAATCATTTTAAGACAGGTTCATACAGTATGTCCGTATGCATGGTGAGTAAACAAGACTCATTTTTATCTGTTAAATGCAGAGGCATTCAGACGAACTTTGGCATTTGCTATTGTGAATAGATTCCTAGCTACAGAAATGAAAACTCGCAGTACACCTCGGGAAACCACAAGAGCATTGAATTGAATAAACTCTGTCATTGTACTTACCTTATGTAGAAAATGGTTTCTTTTTTAGTGAATGCTTGCGGTTCCTAATGTATTACAGTCATACGGGAGCAGACGAGTATTAAGTTCATAGATTTGATCTGTGTGAAACAGCAGTGTCAAATGACGCTATGAAACAGCTGCTTTTAGCCAGATCCAGTTAGCCATTTTAGCCAAACAAAATGAACCCTTCAGCCTTAAAACATGGTGAATTTAGTTATTATACTTATGGTAGCTTTGTGGGTTGTTATATATGAACTAGCGGTGGACGAAGATTAATTGCGATTTTAGTAATATACAAACAGAAAATACAGGAAATATGTAAAAAAAAAAAATTATTTTCAGGACTAAATGTCTTCTTTAGGCTTCATCAGTGTTTAGTGTGACCTCTTTTTGCACTAAACACATCTTGAGCTTTTTTGAGGAGACTGAAGTCCTGAAGTCATTCAATTAGAATAAAAAATTTGGATTTAATTTTATTTAGGTTTAAAAGATCCTGCAGTTTCCTGCTATTGCTCAAGTGGAAAAAACTTGACACATCAGTTTACATTTTTATCCAGTTTTTAATACTATATACACATTTCCTATATTTTCTGGATGTATTCTATTAAAGAGACTGAGAAACAGTTATTTATGATCACTATAACATTGCATAAACAACAAATCTAATTCTGGCATGGTGGCCTAAGACTTTTGCACAGTACTGTGTGTGTATATATATACAGAATAAAAATGTATAAAAATTAGGGCTGTCAAAAGATTAATTGCGATTAATCACATCCAAAATAAAAGTTTGTGTTAACATAACGTGTGTGTGGTGTGTATAATTATTATTTATATATAAAAACACACACAGTCATGTATATATTTAAGAAATAATGGTTATATTTATATATTAAATCTTTATATTTCTATAATATAAATTATATAAATGTACATAATAAATGCAAATATTTCTTAAATATATACATGGTGTATTTATATATACATTATATTTACACACAGTACACACACATATGTTATGTAAAAACAAACTTTTATTTTGGATGCGATTAATCGCGATTAATCTTTTGACAGCCCTAATAAAAATATTAATGTTATGAAATGTATACATGTGTGCGTTTGTGTTTAAATATACTTATACCACGGAGCTATTAAATGCTTTATTTTGGTTGAGAACCTGACCTGTGAAATGTCTTAAAATAACCACCAGAGCAATGTTTGTGGCAACCGTGGTATAAGCAGAATAATTGACTCCAGTACTTTTAATTATGTAAGGAATGATTGACGACGGGACACTGTGTGTGTGCATTATTTTTAAATATTTTAAATTATTTACAATGTTGTATTGTATCGTAAATAATTAAAAGTACGGGAGGCGATTATTCTGCTTATACCATAGTTACCACAGAAAATGCTCTGGTAGTTATTTTAAAGGATAATTCCGGTATTTAACACTTTGAGTCTCATTTCTGGTTTGTTTTGGATGAACTACAGTGATGGACACAGAAATTTTGACAATGGGTCGTGTCTTGAGTTTTTGACTCGTTTAGAAGCGTCTCTTGACTGCTTCAGAATGGAAGTCAATGGCCATGCACAAACATGTCATTAAAACAACACTTAACGTTCATTTTCAAAACTGTGCTACTCACCGAGTGGTTCGTGGTGTTCGTTGATGATTAAAAACAAGTTGTGTAGCGAAATACAGTTTCTGTCGTGTTTTATTTGGCATTTTGTAAAATTCCATTGACTTCTCTTGGAAGACTGTTTGCTCGCTGATATATCACTCCGCCGCCGGGAAACAGAAAAGGGTCTGTTTGTTTTTACATGTGGTTGTAGTTTTTTCGCTCGGTTTCTCTCAGAAGAAATATTTCCCATATTTGTAGGGCTGGACCAGAATATTCGAATATTCGTTCCGTGGGTTGACATTCGATTTTCGGTTTTGAGATTCGAATATATATATAAATATTTTACAGCGTTAATGCAGAGCTTTTGCCAAGCAGGAAGTGCGCTCACACTCCCGCTCTATAGGTGGCGCAGAGAGACCAACATCCATAGCCAACAGCCACCAAACGGCACCAGTGTGGAAGAGATCGCCTTGAACGTAAAGCGCGCTTCCTGCTTTGGCATTTACGCTAATAGTGTTGTAAATAACGTTCAGTTTCTTGCAAAAACTGATTGATTTGCTTCACAAGACGTCAATATGTCACACGGAGTTATGGGGGATTACTGTTGTATTGGATATATATGCTTTAGCTCTTAAAGTGTGCGGATCTGTTGACTTGCATGACGGAGCACCGGGGTTTCTGCAAAATATCTTCTTTATTGTTCTGCCGATGAAAAAACACATTGGATGGTGTAACTGTTATTAAAAGTATGCTACTGTTTTATTACTACGTTCATTCATGCTTCAGACTGAAATATAGAGCGGAAGTATATACGCGGTTGTGAGGTATCTGAAAAAATAGTTCCACTATAGCAAATAACACGGATTGAAATCATACATTGCGCCAATATATTTGTTTTTAATTATCAATGAACACCACGAACCACTCGGTGAGTAGTACAGTTTTAAAAATGAACGTTTAGTGTTGTAATGACATGTTTGTGCATGGCCATTGACTTCCATTCTGAAGCAGTCAAGAGACGCTTCTAAATGAGTCGAAAAGTCAAGACTCGACCCATTGTCAAAATGTCTGTGTCCATCACTGTAGTTCATCCAAAACAAACCAGAAATGAGACTCAAAGTGTTAAATACCGGAATTATCCTTTAAGACATTACACAGGTCAGGTGTGTGTTTTACAGAAAAATAATCAACACCCGTGAAAAATTTCTCAACCAATCAGAACAAAGCATTACCACCTCGAATGTACATTATTTTCAAATAGTTTAACGGCCTTTCGTTAATAATTTATTACATAATAATTACACTTAAAACACACTTGTATATTATGCAAAATGCACTTTTATTTTGTATGCGATTAATCGCAATTATTCTTTGCCCAACAATATGAGCCTTCTTTTCTGATTGTTTCTTAGCTCGATGTGATGAGATCACGTGCTGATTTATATTTACAGTGTTATTTTTTGCAGACACTTTCAGAAATGTACCAACAACTATAGCATCTACTTAACAGGTAGTTACGTCAAAGCTCACTATAGCTGTATTAAAACAAGCAGATTAAAGGTGTGAATATGCGCTAAAGGTGGCATTTTATTCTAGTGGTGAAGTTGTTAGTAAACACACCCAGATGTTTTGATATTTTGGGAAAAAAACTTTCCACTGGGAAACAGACATGCGTAAGTGACATAAAGTAAGCAGATGATGAAAGAAAGTAATTTTCAAATTTAAGTAATTGATCTGTGAGCAGTATGCAACTTGAATCAACTGACCATATGTAGACAGATGTGAATGTGTGACTTTTGTAAGACTTTTTTAATCTGCTTTTTAATTATCCAAAAATATATCCAGATAAACAACTGAGGGATGTCTTCTATGTGCATGCTGCTTTTGCTGTTTCTGCAATGTTCTCTTACGCTATATCGTGCCATAGGGTTTGCCACAATGTGTTAATCTGAGCTTCACATTAAGACACATGGGGTTTGGGTTATTTTAACATTTTATACTACACTTACAAAATTAAATCTAAAGTCATTGATACATGATTTGATTTGTGCTTCCGTAGTGCACAAAGCTTTAGTGTTCACTCGAACAGTGATGATGGGCATAATTAGATAGAGATTGATAGCCTCCATCTTGCAGCACATCCTTGGGGTGCGTGCCAGGCGTAATAGACAAATCTGAAGTGACAGGGGGTTAAGTATCACTTAGATCCATTTGTGTTTGCCCTTTGTCTTATCGACACACTTCTTAAGGAAGCTGCCTGCCATCCAGTTCATTATTATAAGTTACATGTTTTGGGGAGAACATAATTTCATTAGATCATCAATTTATATTTAATGACTAAAATGCTTTTATGCTCTCCATATGTAGACGCTTGCTGCAAATGTTAGTCATCAAAATTTTTTATATAAATTGAGCATATTATAAAATGTATGTATAACATACTGTAATACTTTACATTTATTATGACTTACTATGCTTGATGCTCTACAAATACTGCATTGCTCAGTGGAATGACTAGGATCATATGACCCACTCGCCACCCCCACCTTCCCACAACCTACAAGAATAAACTTATTTTTAAGAAAAAATTTTGTTTCTGTGCTCAGTATTGCTATTAAACATCTCAAACAGGTTGCCCTTTCTTACATACTGTACTACAGTACTGTAGCTGAAGCTTAGTGTCTTGGATGGCCAATATACCAATATATACCAAAGATGTCACTGGGACATTAACTTTAATACGTTTAATAGTCCTAATACGTTTTTAGGTACAGATATGGTAGGTAGATTTTTAGGTACATGCTTCCCTACAGCATGTTTATCCTGGAAAAGTCCCATAAAATGGCCAGCGTGGGCCTTCTGTGTACAGTAAATGCAAACACATACTGAGTTTATTATGGGAATGTTTACGGAATGTGTCCTGGCAAAAACAATGTCGTAAGGGATGTGTTCTAGTGAGGACGCGCATGTCATCGCAACAAGAAGTTATCATTCAGCTCTTTGACGGGGGGTTTGAAATGCAGATCAACATTTATGCTGAGTAATGTCTGCAAAAAGGAATGAAGAAGTGTTTTGAAGTCTTGAGGTCAAATTCAAATCTGACGGTTAAGCATTTATCCATAATCCCTTTCTTGTTTCTATCTACAATTCTCAATAAATTATTTACACTGCTAAAAAAACAATTAACATTTTGAAACTTGCTTCACTGCTAAAGCATTACAAATAAACTGTATTTCTTTTCATAGAAATATTTTATTTTTCCATTTTATATGCTTTTATAATACTGTTTTATTCAACTACAGTAGCACTACTGCTGTTGTTTTACAGCAGTCTATCGCAAATTCAAAACATACAGTAAATCACTGTAAATGAAATGTTAATACCCATAATGCAATGTATATTACAGTAATGCGTGGGAAAAAATGTGTTGTTTTTAGTTAGTAGATATAGACAACACTGTAACTAGTTAGCTGTAAGCCTTACCTTTGTGGAGACGTATTTATGCTTCGTAAATTTTCGACACATTTAACCACACTGTTTTATCCATTGTATGCACCACTCACGTTGTGTTTTCGGCTTTGGGAATGGAAAGAACACAACTCCTCCATACAATCTCTCAGGGTAACTTACCTAGTGTCCGATTTACAAACGCCGGGGGCATTAATATTTGTCGGACGTGCTCGCATAGTAACAGTTGCTGTGATGTGTGATTGGGCAATGGTTGTTTTGGGGGAGGGGCCGGCGAAAGGTCCATTTCGGATATTCGGAAATTGCGATAATAAGCAAACTTAAGACGCTGCGGACTTAATTCACCAAGTGCACAATTACAATACATGTCATGTCACATCTTTATGGGATGTGTGTGAATGCATGCACAGATTCCAGAAAATCATTGGCATGGTGTATTTTATGTAATATGTTTGTGAAAAGAGCTTATGAATACATTTGGTACCCATATGTACCTTTAAGGTACTAATATGCACTCTTTAAAATCTCTGAGGCACTAATATAAACTGTTTAGGCGCAAATGTGCCTCCTATAACAAAATGAGTAGACTGATTCTGGTAAAACTTTTGACGGAGCTGCTTCGTGATGTTTGTGACAAAAACGTACATTTGTGTGGCGCAGGTAGAGCTGTGAGGGAGTTAAAGAAAACAAATACCGTACCCCTGCATGCACAAGACTGTGCACCGATGTTTGAATTAAATGATTACATTATGGCACTGGCTTAATAAGATTTTCCTTGAATTCCCTGGGTTGCAATATATTACCAAAACTGCCTACAATTATTTGATATATAATTTGAGTTATTTTGATGTAATAAAGAGAGGTGTTAGATTCAATAATTGTTGCAAATGGCCTCCAAATGTACTTGGCTTCAAGGCTTTAAAACACATTTCGTCTTATTGAGTCATTCTTTATTGGCGGACAGGTCTTCCGCAGGCAAACAGGGACAAGATCTTTGAGGGGTTGACTGTGGAACAGGGATTCTTCACATCAAAGGATTTCCTTCCTTTGGTTGCAAAGGCCAGTAAAATTGGTAAGTGACAGAGTTTTAGGCACTAAAAATATCAGATCTACTCTTAGATCAAAAGAAAGTGTACAATCCACATTACTTCCATCATCTGAATTACTGTACATGCATTTTGTTTCACATAGTCTAATTATTTACTATAGACTTGGATTTGATGCTGGCATGCACTGAATTTTATGTTGTTTCTGTTTTTTTGTGGCGTGTGTCTCTCACAGGCATGTGTAATTGCCGTCACCAGCTGCCAAAGCTACATGGGAATGTGATAGTTTTGGGGGCAGGAGACACAGCATTTGACTGCGCCACCTCTGCTCTCCGTTGTGGAGCTCGACGAGTCTTTGTGGTCTTTAGAAAGGGCTTTACCAACATCCGCGCTGTTCCAGAAGAGGTAAAAAAAATCAGTTCAGCAGCACCTGCAGTCAGTGATAAATTTCCTATTGAAGGCACATCTGTATACCCCATGTCTTCAAGAAGACATTATCTCTTTTGGTCTTTTCAGATTGCATTTAGTTTGTTCCTTTTTTAGAAAGTTTTCATATTTCGCTATTTTTTTTTAACTCCCATTTATAGATAACTCAAACAACAAGAACCTACACTGATTAAATAAAGGACAAAATGATTATAATGAAATCACGATTGTCTTAATAAAAAAACCTCATCCTTACAACATTAATTTACTTTGCAAAAATGTTACCCGGCCTGTGAATACCTACCTTAAAAAAGAATTCTTTATAAAGTAAAGAACATTGGGTGAAAATATCACTTTGATATACTTAACATTGACTGAGTAAAGCCTTGTTAACGATTTAATGAATTTCAGTCTTGGAAAAATAATGTCGAAAAATTAAATTAATTAAATTAAATGAATTTCTTAGTCTTGTAAAATGGGTTTATTTATATGATCTGCATGTCCAAAAAGAAGAAAAAACACAGAAATCATTGTACTGGGCATGCAATACGTGCTTCATGTTCTGATTATCATATTCAGACTCAGATTTCATCATGCACCAGCATCCAAAAACTGATTATATATATATATTTATATATATATTAAAATTTATTTAAAATAGGGTGTATTTAAAATAAGTACAAAATATATGTATGGCTTCCCGGCATGACCTAAATGTTGCTAATGCGATTTATTATTATGATCTGTTTTCAATTGCTAATGATCGAAAAGAGATTTCTGAGATTAATGCTGTAGGAATTATCATGTCTTTCTGTGCCAAAAGTGAACACAGAGACGATCAAAGTCAATGTTTTAGCATGCCCAGTTCAGGTATTTTGTGCAGAGTAATAAACCGTAGTGTCAGTAAAATCATTAATTTCAATAATATGTGCTCCTGTATAGCTCAGTGGTAGAACATTGCTAAACGTACATTGATAAAATGTATATCTTGTAATGCACTGTGCTGTAAGTCGCTTTGGAGAAAAGCGTCTGCCAAATGTGTAAATGTAAATATTTTCATGTTGTATGTACATATTCAATGTAATCTGCATTTACTGCAATAATCCCCAAATTACATATTTTTATGGTCATGAATAATTTGATGCTCTTAATCTCAAAATTAGATTATGCAACCTTTAAAGTTTCACAGGCAGGGTCACAAATATTAAGACCAGTCTGCAGACAATAAGGATGAATATTTGAAGAGTTTGGTTCCAAAACGCGATAAACGCCATTTTTGAAAATAATTAGTTACTGCCAAAATCAGTATTATATCAGGTCAGTAGTTAAAAGTAAATTCTTAATTTTACGCAAAATCCAATATCCGCCGTGTTATTCTGTCATCTTTTCTCCCTTTTTTCCCAAAATGCGATAAACGCCACTGCTCCTTTTTTACAGAATGCAATAAATCCATTTCTGATATTACAGCCCACCAGTCACGCAATGTAAACAAACAATGGCGGATGCGCTGAGTCCACGGAGTCCTAGTTTTCCTCATCTACTTTGTACTTCGTGATCAACAAACAAAACAAAATAATACTTTAATTGCATCGCTAAACCTGTGATGGTTTTCTGTGATGGGAAAGAAACGTAAGCCATCAGCATCTAATATTTTCCCCGAGAGGCACTCGGGAGACGGGTGCTTGTTCTCCCAACAGCATCAAGCTTCTCATGCTAACACATTGACCCCAGAGGATCTTATGAAAAACTTTCCATAATTTTACTCAAAGTCAACGAAAATCGAGCAGGACCAAAAACATTTTACAGCTGATCTCTGTGAAAGACGTTAAGCGAGGACGTCAAGTAACCGCAATGACAGTGATCTTAATATGACAAAGTAGTGTTTTGATTAATGACATTAATGTTTATATTTTTAATTAGTGTGTACAACTAGTCAACTAAATGAATATAACATGGCAAAGATGAATGCACATTTATATAGGCTATTGATTCAATAGATTTATAGCATTTTGAATAAAAACTTGTCATGGATTTATTGCATTTTGTGGAAAAAATTATCCGTTTTTATAATAAATCTTTGAAAATCAACTTATGGATTTGAATTTTTTATGTTTTTATAACCTAAAGATGCTGTGTGAAAGTTTGTAACAGAAAATAGTTGTTTTCATCTTGTCACTTTCTTGGTATAGAAAACACGTTTTTACCAAAATTTGTCAAAATGGATTTATTGCGTTTTGGAACCAAACTCTTCATTTTATCCCACATTTTGTCACAGTTTTAAGTATAAATCTAAACATTGTTTGCACTGTAAAACATTTCTGTAGAAATTACAGTATCACTGGGTATTACTGGCAACTAGCTGCCAGTAACTTACTGTAGATTTTACATTTATGTTATTTACTGGCAACAGTTTGTTCAAAGGTAAATGACCATGAAACATTTTCAGTCTTTATCTTCTACAGTAAGTTACTGGCAACCAGCTGTAAAATTACAGCAAATTTTTTACAGTGTGAATAATCTTTTTTAACCTAAATGACAAATATACTGATTAAGAAAATGTAACAGTAGAGAATAAAAATGTACAGACCCTAAAAGTGCAGTTTACTGTTTTTATAGCACTTTTTTTCCACTTTAAACATTTTCTGTATTTTTTCCATGAAACAACAATTTACCTAACAACACAAGGAAGAACATTATCCATTTCATTCCTAGTTTACTTCCATGGATAAAATTGCAATCATTTTGTGTTGTAGAGGGGGATAAACTGTGGTAATAAGCTGTCGTTATCCATTTTATTTTCTCTTTTAAATTGATCATTGATGTTGCTATTTCTACTCATCTTCATGTATTCTACCATTGACTGCCAGTGTTTCATCTCCGTGTTGACCTTGACAGGCCTTTGTTGTGTCTTCTTTGCTTTGCCAACACGATCTACAGTATAAGAACATTCTTCCTGTAGCTCAGTTGGTAGAGCATTGTGTTAGTAACACCAAAGGTCATGGGTTTGAGCCCCAGGGAACACATACTAATAAAACATGTATACATTGAATGCAATATAAGTCGCTTTGGATAAACGCGTCTGCCTAATGCATAAAATGAAAAACACAAAGAAATACTTTTAAAACTAAGTAATAATCTATTTAGTCATATCTCCTGAGACTAATCCCTTCATTAACCATGAAGTCACCAGAAAATTCCAGTTAGATGCACTTTTTCCATGCAGTCCAACTTCCAACTGGCTGTCCAGTTTTGTAAACCTGCATGTACTGAAGTGTAGATAATCTCACCTCACAGACAGGTGGGACTACAGTACATGTTTTTGAAAATAGTGCAATCGAGTTAAGTTCAGCTAGTGGCACAAAAAATATTTACTTTAACACTAGCATGTGCTGTACCATGTGTGGTACCAAAAATCCCCAAAATGGATTTAATGTATTAAGGAAACTGTGAATTAAAGTCTGTGAGAAGTTATTTTTATTACCCATCTTTTCTCCAGTTGAGACACTAGCCAAGTTTAGAAAGCCATTTCTCAATTATTACGGATATTTTGCAAAATTTTATCTTTTTATGTGGAATAGTTACATGAAATATTAATATTATGACACATTACATTGCAATGGAACCATATTAAAGTTAACTATATATTACACAACAGACAGGGAATAAAAAGAGATAAAAGTCAGATTGGCATAGCTTTATTTAATGGATTAAAATGACATTTAAGCAATTAAAAGTAAAATATCTGATATATTACACTAACTGAACTGAAATTTAGCAAAAGGCAGGATAAGACAAATTAATTTTATTAGTTCGTTCAAAAATCATGCTCTGTGAAAGAGAATTAATGGATAAAAATAAATAGGGTTTCATGCTTAGACTAAGGTTAAAGATTTAAATTTCTCATATTTTAATAGCTCGTATATTTGTTTTTAATTATGCATATTGAATATGCATAATGAATTTACTTGTAACGATTACCCGTCACAATGACTCGCAGTACCTAGATAGCGCTGTGTTACTATTTATCTGGAAATAATAAACCACAAAACATCACCACTGGCCAATCAGAAGCACCATGTCATAAGTAATCAAATGAGCCCCTTTAGTGTGAAACAAGACCCTCCGTTTGCATTGGGGATCACACTGTGAGGGCTTATTTCTGCAATAACAACTGGCTGCATATTATCCCACTTATTACACAACTATTTTCCCTTAAAAGTAAGGTAAGGAACATATAATATTGATTTGAAATATTTGATTTGCTTTTTTACAAATACAGACCTTCTGTAAGGAAAACCTGTTCAGTTTCAGTTTTAAGATGAGACAAGACATTTAAATGTCAGAAACACACTATTTGGTTTATTAATTGATAAATATAATGTCACATGTTATAAAAATCACATATACTAACGCTAGTAATACTACATATTACTTTCCTGTTATTTTATTACCTACCTACTTTACCTATTACTCATTAAAGATAAATAAATTAAAACACCTTTCTTTCAACACATCGTCTCTAAGTCTCTAAATGCAGATAATTTTTAAGGTGCAAGTACATTTTCATATTTTTAATATATTATTTAATGTGAATCTAATGTAAATGTAAAAATAAATAAATAAATGAATAAGTAGACAAATAAATATACATAAATAAATAAATATATATATAGGGCATTATGAATGCATTGTATGGTATTAAAACACTTTGAAAATATTATGAAATGATGAGACTGACATTGTAGAAAAATCACTACTGTATGTACTTAAACACTGTAGTAAGACTATTTTTTGTGGGTAATGTGTAGTCATCTTCTCAATTTGAGTGTGCACTGTTAAGACATAAAGTGCGATCTGCCTATGGGTTAATCGTGGAAAAAGCTCACAGCGAGAGGCAATATCAGTTTTCCAGTTTACTCCCAACACTTCATGAATGCCAATGGAATTCATTTAAATCTTGTATTTCCAGTAGCGTTCACCAATTTGCACTGTATACCTGCCTAGTTTCTAGGTTAGTTGGTGTCAAAGACAATAGGCTATAGAGAATGAAGTGTTTTTCATCGCTATTAACCGCAAGAATTTCCCGTCTCATAGAATAAACCGAGTTCGAGTTGAAAAGGAGTTTATCAGGGAAAAGTAAGAAGAGGTTTTGTAAAGGTGACAATGTTAAACTGTTATGGTGGGCAGCGCTTTATATAATGAGATTTATTTTTCCGTGGAGCTTTTTAGCAAAGTAATTAAGACATATTCTTTTCTCAATGACAACTGTTGCAATGCTGCCATGGAAACAGTGACAAGAAAGTTAAACTTAGAATTGTGTAACTACAGCAACTATTAGCTGTGCATTTGCTCTGTGAGCATTCAAACAGGGTTGTGCTAAATCGCTGTGACCATAAATTAAGCTTCTTCGTAATGGAGGATTTTTTTCTTGGATGGTGGGCGTTAGATTAATTTCTTAATGAAACATTCACATATACATTAAATTTATTTTAAAAGACTCCTTTATCCAAAGCAACTTGGTGCTTTAGGTTCACTTGTGACACCATTGTGATCAACAGATGATACTGTAAGCAGTTTTAAATGTTAACTGAAAAGAAACAAAGCAATGAGAAGTTTTCTCTTTATTAGAAATAGTTCACCTGTTAAAGATACATTTATTGCGATGTAAGATTTTTCCTTTATTTGTTAGTTGTTAAAAGAGCACAAAGTGTTTGGCAAGGTTGTATATCTGTGGAGCTGCAGCATTTTGAATAAACTGCAGAGGTTTGTCTGTATACACTGGGAATCCAGCCAGGAGTGAGTTGCGGTAGTCAGTACAAAAGCACCCTATTGCCCGTGCAGTATCTGAGTCTCTTTTCTGGTAGGACAAGGCCGATCTGCTTGTCTTATTTGTGGTTAAAATGACAGGTTCTTGTCTAGTGACACCAAGGTTCTTGTCTTTCTGTGTGGGTGAGATGACTTTTGAAATGACACGAGCAAAGGTATTTTTGTCAACATGACCAACAGCTCAGTTTTTGCCATTTGAGCTTCAGATGCTATTTAAACAGTATAGGGAAAGACTCCATGGGGTGGTTTCCCGGACAGGGATTAACTTTAACCAGGATTAGGCCTTAGTTTAATTAGTTTTAACAAACATGCTTTACTAAAAACATTACTTGTGTGCATTTTGAGGCAAAACAAAGGGCACTTATGTTTTTTAAGATATGTCATTGTAAGTTGTTTTCAGTTTGGACAGCTTTTACATTTATTTTAGTCTAGGACTAGTCTAATCCTTGTCGGGGAAACCGCCCCCATAAGTTTGTAGTATACAGCATGAGTCTTCAACAGGAGGTCAGGGGCCCCTTGGAGATCGGTGGTGATTTTTTAAAATGAAATTAGACATCAAACAAAAATGCATTAATAAACTAATAATAAACATTAAAACTTGATTAAAGTGAAAAGCATAGAGTTCCCACATTAAAATCTATTCAGTAAAATGACAATGTTATATAGTATGTTATCAATACACTCACCTAAAGGATTATTAGAAACACCTGTTCAATTTCTCATTAATGCAATTATCTAATCAACCAATCACATGACAGTTGCTTTAATGCATTAGGGGTGTGGTCCTGGTCAAGACAATCTCCTGAAATCCAAACTGAATGTCAGAATCGGAAAGAAAGGTGATTTAAGCAATTTTGAGTGTGGCATGGTTGTTGGTGCCAGACGGGCCGGTCTGAGTATTTCACAATCTGCTCAGTTACTGGGATTTTCATGCACAACCATTTCTAGGGTTTACAAAGAATGGTGTAAAAAGGGAAAAACATCCAGTATGCGGCAGTCCTATGGGCGAAAATGCCTTGTTTATGCTAGATGTCAGAGGAGGATGGGCCGACTGATTCAAGCTGATAGAAAAGCAACTTTGATTAAAATAACCACTCATTACAACCGAGGTATGCAGCAAAGCATTTGTGAAGCCACAACACGCACAACCTTGAGGCGGATGGGCTACAACAGCAGAAGACCCCACCGCTACAAATAGGAAAAAGAGGCTACAATTTGCATGAGCTTACCAAAATTGGACAGTTGAAGACTGGAAAAATGTTGCCTGGTCTGATGAGTCTCGATTTCTTTTGAGACATTCAGGTGGTAGAGTCAGAATTTGTCGTGAACAGAATGAGAACATGGATCCATCATGCCTTGTTACCACTGTGCAGGCTGCTGGTGGTGGTGTAATGGATATTTTCTTGGCACACTTTAGGCCCCTTAGTGCCAATTGGGCATTGTTTAAATGCCACGGCCTACCTGAGCATTGTTTCAGACCATGACCCATCCCTTTATGACCACCATGTACCCATCCTCTGATAGCTACTTCCAGCAGGATAATGCACCATGTTACAAAGCTTGAATCATTTCAAATTTTTGAACATGACAATGAGTTCACTGTACTAAAATGGTCCCCACAGTCACCAGATTTCAACCCAATAGAGCATATTTGGAATGTGGTGGAACGGGAGCTTCGTGAACCCTTGGTGTTCATGTTGATTTTGATGTACTGGGTGTCACTTTTCTCCTCTCTATTTATTAATGGGCCCTCTGCATGATAAAGGTTATAGACCTCTGGTATATACAGTATACTTCATACTATACAGTGTTATAAGAAGCTGTGATATGAGATCACACCTTTTCCAGTTGTTGTAGTGTAAAAGAAGAATTAGATTCGTTTTTACATGATATTTAGTAGTTTTTTTCCTGCTGGTAAAAAGCAAACAAGTTTCCATCAGTTAAATTGTTCTTATAGATCTGGTTGAACAAGCTCCAGGGCTTTGCTGAGGAAAAGTGTTGAAGATGTGTAGTTCTGGATGTCTGATGGGTTAAGTGCTTAGGGATGTGACCCGACGTTAAGGAGGTGAGGTGATGGTGGATTTGATGAACGGTGGTAGGTCCCGTGAGATGGAGTTGAGTATGGGCGATGGTATGGGGTTGAAATGGCATGAGGTGTGATATTTGGAGCTTGTGAACCCGGTCTGTGTAGAGACGAGAGAAGCCAGCGGTGTTTGAGAAGGTATTATTGGAGTAGGTTCTGCAGGGAAAGAAAATAATGTATAGATGTCCAGAATCATGTTTTGGTGATTTGGTGAAAACGAGAGTGTTAAGTAGTGAGAAGATGCAGACGTTTTTTTCTTGGGTCTGGGGCAACAATGTCAAGCCTTTTTTAACAAAAGCTTTCCTTGGCCTGCAGAGAATGCTGCAAGCAGTAAAGAGTATGAGGTCACCTGGATATCTGAATTTGTTTGAAGTAAAAAAAATAGGGAGAGTAATACAAAATATCAATGTAGCATCAGAGCTTCTTTAAAGTCATATACATTTATTCATTTGTAATATTCTTTAATCCAAATTGACTTAGTTCCTTGGGAGTCAAACCCACCAGGTGATAATAATGAAGCTAAAAAGTCTAATAATAATAATTTTTCTGTTCTACTCAAAGATGAATGTAATGCATCAGACATCATTTAGAAGCATTATACTGCTGCATACAGGTACATCCAACTTAACCACTTCAGATGCAACAGTGTAAATATGCCATATGTAGCATTGTAGATGGTGTTGTCATTGAGTTGTCAGTTTTACGAAGTTGGCCGAGGAATCAGGTGGTTGATGGATAACTGCAATGCGGAGACATGCGATTCAATGTGGACACAAACAGTATAGTAAAGAGCAGTATGAGAGAAGGGATAAAAGCTTTCTCCTCAAGTGCCTCTTTAGGGAACATCACTGTAATTGTATGCAGCGTGTTGACAGAAGTAGTGATGTGAGAGAGTAAGGGTTGCGAATCTAAGTTAATCTGCTCGGTGCAACTTGCCTGAAAAAGATTAACACGTATAGTGTGTCCTGAGGGTGGAACAAGTCAATGTAAAACTATTGGAAAACGGTCTCCTGCTGTGGAAAAACATCCAGAGAGAGATACTACCCATCCATTAGTGTTAGATTTAAGAGGATAAACACTGAACCTCACTTTAAAGGATTCTTTCAGGCTCAATGTAAATTAAGCTCACAGCATTTGTGGTGTAATGTTGGTTACCACAGATAAAAATGTAGTCTCCTTTTGTTTTTCAAAAATGCAGGTTAAAGTAGGGCACTTACAAATGAAGTACACTGGGGCCAGGTTATACACACTAAATACACCTGGATTTCAAAGTATAGCCACGAGACTGCCTGTGACCATTTAATGCTATTAAGCCACCTAGTTACTTTGCATGATACGCTCAAGGATACTAGGAAAGTAATGTTTACATGTAGCAAACATCACTCATGGGTAATGCGTAACCAGAAGTTCATCCACCTTAAAATATATCCCCACCTTAACACGATTTTTACAACTTTAGGCCACTCAAATAACATTTTTTACTAAATATTTTATGTACTGTACTGTAAGTGCTTTAAAAATTCAAGGGTTTAGCCTATACAATTATGAAATGTTTCATTGTATGTTACTGTTTACATGATTTTATTTAACTCGTTAACTGGCGTTGTCCTGTGAGCGGGACACCTAAGTTTCCTTTAACATTTTTCATGTAAATGTTAATCTATTACAACAAACTATATATTGTTGGAAAGGTCTAATGCAGGGTTCACACCAGACGCGGTAGACGCGGCAAGCGCAACTAATTTACATGTAAAGTCAATGCAAAGACGCAGTTAGGCATCCTGCAGTGCGGTACACCTGGTAAGTGCGGCACGAATAGTGTTGTCGCGTGAAACACGTGAGTTGAAAAATCTGAACTATGGTAGATTTCCACGCCGCGTTAACCAATCAGGACCTTGCTGTAGTAGTGACATGATTACAGGAAGTGAGCGGAGTCTCATCGGAGTCGATTTTCCGCGTGAATGTCTCGAATGACTAGAATTTCACGTGCGGCTTCACGCGCGAATGAAGCGAGTGAACTGAAATGTTCAAGTGTCCAACTACGCGCGAATAGCGCATTTTTGCAGCCTCTACCGCGCCTTGTGGGAATGCACCATAAGAATGTAGTTTTCATATATCAAAACCTTTTAGCAATAATAATATTGCATTTGTGACAAGAGTATGCAGCAAACCAACGCAAACCTCCGTTTTTGATAATTTTATGTATTCAAAATAATAAATAATACTATATTGCATTTTTTATTTATTACAAATAAATGTAAACTGCTATAAAAATATTTTCACCTCCAGAAATTCCTTAAAAAACTTTACAGTGTCTTCTTTAAAACAAGTCCAAAATTAGTCTTATATTGGTTATATTAATTTGAAGCCGTACATCACCTTTTTAACCCCCCACTCAAAAAGGGCTGCGTCAGTGTTAAAAACAAAAACAATGGATCTATCGACGTAAATTGTTTACTGTAATAATCCAAATTCATGCCACAAAGGCTAACAATAGAGCTTAGCTAACAAATCAAATGTTTTCAAAGATGAATAAATTAAGTTTTCATGTGCTCCCATGTGCTACAACAATTAATATTAACAGCTTTAACTTTGATCTCTGTTTTTAAGATGGAAGTGGCTAGAGAGGAAAAGTGCGAGTTCCTGCCCTTCCTTTGCCCCCGTAAGGTAATCATGAAAAATGGGCACGTGGTGGGCCTGCGGTTCTGCCGCACTGAACAGCAAGACAACGGCACCTGGATTGAGGATGAAGAGCAGATCGTCCACCTCAAAGCCGACTTCATCATCAGCGCCTTTGGCTCTTTGCTTCAGGATCCTGCAGGTGAGGTCACAGCTGAGACTGACGGCTCACAAAAGACAAAGCTGCTCTGGCTAGTATTAACAATCTTAAATTTATATAGGCTTATTAATATTTCAAGTCCTTTTGAAACTAAAACTGTGGTGCATTGTTAGAGTAAAAAATAAAACAACGGTTTAAATTCCCATGTTGCTCGGACTGTATTTGTTTGCCAGGGAGTGCAGTCTGAAGATTACTATACATATATTTATTTTAGTCTTTACATCTGCCCTGTGTTATATTGTGTTGCACACTGGACCAACCCCAAAAAAATGGTTTACTCTTTTATTGTTTTTTGCTGTGGTTTAAAAGAAGCATGCTGAACGCGTAACTGTGTACCTGTGGTCCATGCAAAAGATTTCCCCAGCCAGTCATCACAGAAACCAGGCTGTTCTCTGGTCAATAAGCATTCAGCATCGCCCCACTTATCTTTCCTTAGCAGATTTTAGTAGCCGCAGTATGATAAGCATCACTTTGGGGGTGGGGGGGGCTGGAGATGATAAGACCCTCAAAAACCAGAGACTTGTTTCATTATGGGAATCCTTTATCAATCCACCATCACAAATACAACCTTATTTCACCAGATTACCTTTTAAAATATCAACCAAACATTCACATACTTTGTTTGAATCACTCATACTGTGTTGGCATGTGTGTACAGTTAGGTTCCAATATCTTCTGAACCACTATTGAAAATGCTACTATTATTTATTTTGTATGAGTTTTGTAGAGTTCATTCTGTTGTATTAGCTCACCCCACCCCAAGTAGTCTAATTTATTTTATGTCTTAACATTTGTGACCCATGCTGGCAAAATGAACCGGAATGCAAACTGAGCTGCAGGGAAAAGAAAGTATAGGTATCGATTTTGGTCGAAAGTGATGTTTTCATAAAAATAAGTACATTTAAGCCCTCGTCTAGTGATCAGAATGCACTAAATGGTCATTAATCATCTAAAATGATCTTTATTGGTACGTTTATCTGAGAGGTTTACAATTCTAAATGCTTAACCTATTTAAAGATGCATGTACATCGACACGCACGTAACATTTTGGTTTCGGTTTTAAGGAATGCAGGAATGAGAAAATAAAGTGCAGGACTTGCTTAATAATAAAAAAGTTATTAAGAGAGAAAAAGTTCAGCACCTGATTGATGTTAAAAGAGTTATTAAGAGCCATAAGACATGAAAACAATCTTCCTCGTGCTGACTGACAGATCCTTGTGCACACAGACGCGTGAGTGCACAACCCCCATGTATACACATATAGACAGAATTACAGTTTTAAAAATATCTGTTTTGACAAGAATTCACGCAGATAAAATCTGTTATGGCTTAAGGTAATGTTTGGTTAACTGTTGGGAAAAACATCTGATCTGTAACAATATATTTGATCATTCCATTACAGTAGATCTTAAAGGGGATGTCAAATAAGTCTGTGGTGTCCCCAGACTATGTATGTGAGGTTCTAGCTCGAAATACCATGGATCATTTATTATAACCAAGGCTTTGAACCAGAATTTTTTCCCAATTGGTTCGATCCGAACAGAAACAGTATTTTAACATTTCCGGTTTTTGGTTCAACCCTAAAATTGACGTTCCTAAACTGGTTAGAACAAAAAAATAAATAAGTTCCCGAACTGAGTAGGCTTGAGTAGGCTACTTGCTGGTGGCAAGCTTCTCATTTCTCCGATGAGTCAACGACGACCGGAAGTGAACTTCACCGAGTCAAATTACACAGAAATCTTGGCAAAGAACGAAAAAAATTACGGTATTAACTGGTTATCATTATTTTAAATAAACATTTCTGTTTCGGAACATATATTTTTTGAAAGTTTCTGGTTTCGTTTCTGTTCCTTGCAAAACATAAAAAAATGTCTGGTTTTTGTTCTGTAAACTGGTTCAAAGCCTTGATTATAACATGTTAAAATTCCCAAATGAGAAAAAATTCGCTGTTTTGTGTGTGTCCTTTTAAATGCAAATGAGCTGATCTCGCCACTAAATGGCAGTGCTGTGGTTAAATAGTGCAGATTAAGGGGCGGTATTATCCCCTTCTGACATCACAAGGGGAGCCAAATTTCAATGACCTATTTTTATACATGCTTGCAGAGAACAGTTTACCAAAAGTTACTGGGTTGTTCTTTTTCACATTTTCTAGGTTGATAGAAGCACTGGGAACACAATTATAGCACTTAAACATGGAAAAAGTCAGATTTTCGTGATATGTCCCCTTTAAAGCTGTCTGTCTCAATGTCAATCAAAGAATAGAAGAAATAAAAAAGTTAAACATATATTTTTCATATAGTATTTGTGTGTATCAAAATGTATTCGTTTTACCAGTGATTTAAAGTATGGATGCGTTGATTTTGTTTTTAAACCTTAAAAAAGTCTTTAACTTGATTTTCCTCAAAATTTACTTTGCTGACTTTATCAACTTCAAACCGAGGGGCAACCTTCCGATCTCTCTAATGAAGCCAACACGGAAGTGACTTAAACTGCAATTCATCAACTGGCCGCTTGAGGCTGGCTTCAAAAGGGAGTCAATTCCCATAGACTCCCATGTTAAAAATGGCCAACTTTACAGTAGAAAATAATATGTTTACAGCCTGGTACAAAACGTGTTTTTGGCCTATATAGCTAATTTTGCCCTTCATGACAACTGTGAGGGGGGGGTGAATTTTTTTGTAACTCACCCGTTTAGATTATATTAAGACTTAAACTTTTGCATAATTAAGGGCGTTGCCGCTTGAGTGTCGGTTGAACAGCCACTGCTGTCACTAGACTCGCGCTAGGCGGGCGTGGTTTCACCTCAGCTTCACCCATGTCCCGCCTCTTTACCCATTTTCGGTTTTCCGCGAGTAATTCGCGGGGACGCGCGGCCAAGATGGCGACGGCAGGCAAAGCCTACTTTAAGCTTCAAAAGCGATCTTCACAAACCAATGGGTGACGTCACGGACACTACGTCCATATTTTTTTACGGTCTATGCTTCAAACAGGTGACACATTTTTTGGACAGATTTCAACAAATCATACATTTTTTGAAGGTTTTTTATAAATATAAATAACAAATTTATAAAAATGTGCTCATTCTTAACCATTTTGCCAGTATAGGCCACATTTGCCTGTTACATTTTTTTACTTTCTTTATTTCCAGAAATTATTATTTAATTTTGCATATATAAATGGGCTTCAGTGATGTCAGCACCTTCATCGTGTCCGTCCAGCATGAGCTGTCGAAAACTGCACTTTATCCTCAGTTATTGACAGACCCACTGAACATTAACAACTGTATTTAATAGCCTGTTGTGTTTCATGCGAGGACTTAAGCTCCAGTTAAAATATATCTCACGCTAGACATTATACATTATAGCGGGATCACAGGTAGTGGTACATCATGCAGAACTTGTGAGTCATTTTGAGTATTCACACAGATAGCTGTCACAATTGCGCTGTGCTGTGTAATAGTTGCAGTGAGAGTGAAATCTTTTATTTTGGCCAACAACGGATAATGCAATTTTCAGCCAAAAATTTCACAAGACTAACATTTCAGTGCATCCCATACAGTACAAACTCATATGTATATCTTTGTTGGTGTGTGTCTGTTGGCACACCTTAATCCAGCTATTTTTTACCTTCTCAAGTTTTTTACTTAGCGTTTTGTTGTCCCAGTGTTGTTGCTCTCCAGCCGACCTGTCATCCATCCTAAACACTGTAATGTCTCTGAGCAGAGAGTCGTTTCATCACTGACTTGAAGCTCAGAGATAGCAAGCTTATAAATGCCACTCACTCCCCGGACCTTTTCCAAGATATGAATTACTTATCCACTCCAATGGCCAGCGGAGCCGACAGAGGAGAGCTTCGTCGCAGCGTAGAGAATAGAAAAGCTGAGAAAGCGAGAATTTCTCCCCCTGCAATCTTGGGTGGGCAGGCTGGTCTGTGATTAGATCACCGCTGGCCGGCGGGATGGGCAGCTGACTGGCTACTTTTAACACTGTGCCGACCCTTCGCCAGACCCCCTGATGCATGACATTAACTTGTCTGTACCCACATCCTTGGGTTTGAGGAATATTGGAAAGCATTAAGCTGGCATGGTGGCTTCTGATGGGTCAGGATGGTTGACTAGTCAGTGATCTCATTAGTTGATTAGTGAGGTTGAAGTGAACCAGTTGATCTGGATTTTGTCTTTTATACACAAGACCAAGACCAAATTTATAAATGCACATTAGTAGATATACACTAGTTTCCTTTAAATTATTTAAGCAATTATTCTTTTGCCTTTTCTGTCTCGCGCTCATCCATCTGAAGTGACTTCTAAGCTGTTGCATTTTTCCCTGCCAGTGTCTTCCTTACTGTATTTCACACAACAGCATGCGTTTTGTCTTCTAATGGAGCTTGGCAGTGAACGGTTGTATGAGAAGTTACTCCGGAGAGTTCTACTTGATTCTGAGAGGAGGCCATTTCATTTAAGGAGAAGATCTCTGGAGTCCCTTAGATTCGTCACACACCATAGCCCGCGCATGTGAGCATAAGTGTGAGAGAGAGAAATTGAGAGAGAGAAAGATGGTGGGGACAAATGGGGGTGTGAGGATGTTTTTTTTTCCGAAAGTGATGAGAACGGCAGTCTTCATGATCAGTGGAGCGTCATGCGAGGAGAGCCGACGGAGGGACGGGGGATTCATATTAAGAAAAAACAAAAAAGGGAAAATATACTCGACAATAACAGGCACGGAGAAAGCATCAACAAGCCTGTCAGGGTTACGAATTCTTGTGCTTGTCTCATGCAGGCATCTGCACAGACTGTCATGTCTTTATTTTCAGCTTGAATCATATCCAGCAATCACTGAGTTAAGCAAAGACACTGAAACATCACTTAAAAATGTTTGAATGTCATTTTTTGTTATGTAACACTTTATTAAATCTACTGCCAGTTGTTTTGAAGGCAGATAGCACAGGTACACTTTCAAAGCAAAATATTTTGCATATACACAGTATACTCTGTATAGCGCTGTTTTCGCTGTCCTGAAAACGGGCTGATGTCTTCCTTGTTCTATGAAGTTCCTTCTTCAGAAATACGTATCAAGTTCTTATTGTGTAGTTTGTTTAGTGTGTTGTGATTCGACAGAAGCTTAGCTTAGCCAGAGCCGTTACCGTGGGTTCACACCAGCCGCGTTTGAGGTGTCAAATTCACGTCTACCGCGTCTAGTTTGCCGCCTGAACATTTTGAGTTTACTCGCTTCATTTGCGCATTAAAGCTGTCTGTGAAATTCTAGTCATTGAGACATTTGCGCAGAAGACTCGGTTCCTGTCATCATGTCACTGCTAGAGCAAGCTCCTGATTGGTTAACGCGGCGCGTTTTTAAGTCAAAATGTACATTTTTTAACTCGCACGTTTGCCACGGCAATGCTCAATCGAGGTGGAATCACGTCTTCCATGTCAAACGCCTAATTCGCGGCGCGAGTACTCCAGACGAGCGTCAACGTGTCTTGACGTAACATTAAAATCGCTCTTGACGCCTCTATCGCGGCTTGTGTGCAGCATTAGAGCGACTGACGTATTCCTGTGGGCGGAGTTTAGTCAAACACTCTTACTTTGATGTCATTCAACCAGGAAGTTGAGGGCTGTAGTCCAAACCGGCCGTTTGCTGAAGGCTTTAAAAGGGGAATTCTGTTAAAGACAAAACATATCGCCTGGCAGTGGACTTTGAGCTTTATCATTTTACAGGTATTATTTACAGTATGCTATGCTGGGCGGTATGACGGTAACGGAATATACCGTCATACCGCCCAGCCCTATCGGCCGGTATTTAGCCATTTTCTTTTCATTTGGCCAATAGATTTTCCGTTTGGGTCACGTTAGCGCATGCTTCATATGCTTTAAAATCACTCCCGCAGAAGCTCGGTGCTAAATGCCGCCCGGCTTATGCAATGTTGCACAAAGTTAAACACAAAGCCAGCATCTAAAAGACAGTTGCTGCGTCCGAAACGCCTACTTCATACTATATAGTACGCGAAAAGCAGTAGGCGAGGCGAGTAGTAGGTCCGAATACATAGTATTCGAAAAACAGTATGCGATAAGTACCCGGATGACATACAACTTCCAGTTAGATTTTGCAGTGTGCATACGATGGACACTTCACTATCCCATAATGCCACGGGAGAGGAGTTATCCAACGAAGAAGAAGAGGTATTCCCGCTGGAATGACGTGACGTGATGACGACGTATGTCACGTGATGTAGCAACATGGCGGATGTAGTACGTCCGAATCTCATTCATACTACCAAGATTCATATTATACAGTATCTACTGTTTTAACGGCAAGTAAGTAGGTACTCTAATTCAGTACCTACTGTACAGTATGCGGTTTCGGACGCAGCCAGTGAGATAACTATTCATCACTCCCTTCTTAACGTGACATTTTGTTGTGTGTAACACTCCGAGTCCGGCAAACAACAAAGTGTCACTTAAACAGTTCTGTGAGGTCTCATATCCGCAGCCCAGCGGTAACTACAACTGGCGACAACACACTGAAACAAATTTACCTCACAAAAAGTGACAAATTCCACGACCGGCTCTTTCTCAGAAATGTGCGTTGCTGGCGGTAACTTATAAATAAGACACCACACTCAATAACCAGCATCACTCGATGCCCAGCAAGTTGTGTGTTTGTGTGCGTGCGTGCGTGCGCAATTGTCGTGTTTTTGTATTGTTTTTACAGAGACAAAACAGAAGAACCGACACAACACCTTTGTGGTCTAATAATATATTTTTAACTTTAAGAGAGTGAATCAACCTCTTACTGAGTAAAGTAACATAATGTAATTAATTTGTTAATATTAAGGAATTAATTACTGTTTTTGTCATTAATTATACATGTTATTTTAAGCAGTGATTATTTAACCTCCATTACAATTTTAACTTCATTACAAGTTTTTTTTAAATTAAGAGAATATTTCATAAATATGCCAAATCAATGTTTATTTAGTTTCACTAATTGTTTGTATGTTTCTCAGTTAACATAATGATATATTTTAAATATCGGCCAATCTGCCACATTGCTTTCTTCATATCGGCATCGGCCATCATATCGGTCGACCACTACTAAGAATTTTGCACAGCACTATATGTGCATATGCACCGTGTATACTGATCGAAGTATTTTCAGATGAATAAAATCATCATTATTACGATTTGGGATGACAAGAGGATGAAGTAAATAATGAAAATGAGAGTTTTTACTATTTTAGAGTGAACTCGCGCTTTAAGTCTATATAAATGATATACCATTGTAAATACAGTAAGGGTCTTGTCTTAATAATGCGATTCTCATCTAGTCTTTAACACCTTTAATTAGAGTGAACTCTAATCTGTATGACAATGTGTGTTGTTACAGTTAAAAATGCCATGAAACCTGTCAAGCTGAATGAATGGGGGACACCTAAGGTGAACACCGAAACCATGCAGACCAGCGAACCTTGGGTGTTTGCCGGCGGAGACATCGCCGGCTTGGCCAACACCACCGTGGAGTCTGTCAATGATGGCAAACAAGCTTCCTGGCACATCCACAAGTACATCCAGGTGGGCCCTCCACTCAATAAGCCAATCTATCTCATTCTGAAATTGGACGTCTTACACAACATACTTAGTGTTTGGCCACAGTTGTGTGTAGCTGTAAGAGCATGCTTCGCATTATGTGTCGGTGCCAGCAATTTTCAGCATTAGTGTAGCACTTAAAGTTTTGCGCTAACAGTTTTTACAGCGAGGGCATTATTCCACCGGGACTTTTTTCTCGGGGTGACATCTTGAGTACTTTTTGGCTGAGCCGCTCACACAGTAGACGTTTCTTCCTTTGATGTGTTTCAAGCCAAAGACTATTTTCTGTGATTTTGTACTAAAGACTAAGTAGCGACATGTAGAAAAAGGTTCATGTGGAGGTTAATCACTAATGTAACAGTGGCCAGAGGAAGTCACGCTGAAGTGTTTGTTCAGCAGATCCATTTCCCCCCGAAACCATTCGGTAATTTTGGTGTACAGAGAAAGAGCTGTTCAAATATTTGCTAATGGGTTCAGCAGTTCAAGATCACGTAAATCGTTGCAAGATAAGATCGTGTTTTATTGTGGGTGTTAGGGGTTTATGTATGGATTTTCAGCAGAAAGAAATGTTCTGTTGTTCCTGTTGTCTGACTGTAAAGAAAGCTTTACTAAAACACATTGTGTGGAATTGACAGCCGCGTTGGCGAACAGGTGTCGAGTCTATTTTATTTGTGTGTGTGGCTTTTCACAATGCACCTGGTTTACAGGAAATCATACTAAAGCATCCTAATTGTCCTATAGTCTCTGTTGAGCAGTTCATTTAAAACTTCTTTAATGCCTTAATGTCTTTGTCTTCAGTGAGAAAGCGAGTGATGATTTGGCATTGAGTGAAAAACTCAAAAGATGTTAGTAAGGTAGAAAAAAATCTGTGAGAATTCCGGGGACACTGTGCATGAATAAAAAACATTTCTGCCCATATAGCTACTGTATTTTATTATAAATAATATGAATGTTACCGAAAAGTTGTGGTTTAAAAGACCATATTTTTTATTTTTCTTGTCAAAAATGACAATCGTTTCGCTAGATAAGACCCTTATGCCTCGTTTGGGATCGTTTATAGACCTTTGAATGCCGTTGAAAAAAACTGTTAAGTGTTGAGTTAAGTATTAAATGTTGGGCTCTATTAAAGTCCATTAAAATGAGAAAAATCCTGCAATGTTTTCCTCAAAAAACATAATTTCTTCTCGACTGAACAAAGAAAGACATCAACATTTTGGATGACATGGTGGTGAGTAAATTATCTGGATTTAAGAAAATGGAATATTCCTTTAAGGTGAGCGCTTTGGTTGCTGTGATACTTCTGCTTTGTTTATTAATCAATGTATGATGCGCCGGTTGGTTGTTGTGATATTTGTCCCGCCCCTCCTCCACTGTGATTGGATGGCTGGGTGAGAACTAACATTGACGAGATGAGCTTTTCACCCAAAGTTGAATATTTTTCAACTCTCGGCATTCAGCGCTGAGCGCGGAAAAACCGCAGATCGCCGGCTTTCAACATGGAATAAAATGCTAGCTGCTGGCTTTTTTGATAAACAGTGAGCTTCCATTGGAAACAATTGAAAACATACGCCGGCCGTGGGTGTAAAAGCTTTGGTGTGCACGCCCCCTTACTCGGTCAATATTAAAGATAACACAGAGAGTATGTAAGTTGATTTTATGTAGAAAATAGTAAATCTAAAAAAATTATAACTTTAGCTGGGTTTTCACAGGCAGGGTCACATATACTTATTAGCTAGACCAAAGTGAATTTAGGGAAATGCTGTGTGTTTACATGCCAAAATAAGTGTATATATGCATATGTTTTCTCCACAGTCTCTTCATGGTAACACAGTAAGCACCACTCCCAAACTGCCTCTGTTCCACTGCGCCATCGATGCCGTAGACATCAGCGTTGAGATGTGCAAGATTAAGTTCCCTAACCCGTTTGGGCTGGCCAGCGCTCCCCCCACAACCAGCGCAGCCATGATTCGCAGAGCCTTCGAGCAGGGCTGGGGCTTCGCCCTCACCAAGACCTTTGGACTGGACAAGGTATATTTACAGAACACACATGCATGACCATTAGCATATAGCATGCCAAAGGCTTCATACACACGCGCGCGGTAGGATTTGCATGCTGCGTTTGTGTGGGAAGCGTACGATGCATCAAAGTATCCGCTGTGTATGTTCTTTTGTACAATATCTTAGAAACTGAAACCTTGGCAAAAATCCCTGAAAGGTCATACTGTAAGAATATGAAAGCTTCTAACAATAATGTAAGCTTGTGAAACAGCTCAACACACTTAGACACACACATGCACACGCTAACACCAATCATAATGAGCCACATTCTGGTGGCTTAAAAAATGCTGGAAAACCAACAACCCTCATATTAGGCAAACATGCATCTGCCTTGTTAGCAATGTAACATTTGTTCTTGACAGGAGGTAAAAAAAAATGAAACAGGCATGAGTTGTTTATTGAACTCCAGCACAAAATCTTTGTGTTTTAATTTACTTTCTAATTCAAGTGATGGGAAAATTAATCGGTAACATCTGTTTGTTCTGGGCTTACTGGCAGTTCTTGATTAGTGGAGCTAGAAATGGAAATAGAATTAAAAAAGACAGGAGAAGAGAGGCAGAGCACAGGGTTTGAGTCGTATCAGGCATCGCCATGGCAACACTAAGAGGCGTCTGTGTGGCTCTTCGATCGGTGCATCAATTATTTCACAGGGAATTTCAGAAAGCAAATGGCAGCGTTTAAGGAACTTCAAAGAGAAAAGTAGTGAAAGAACCAGAAGCTGAACATTGCAAAGAGAGAATCACTTTTAAATGAACTAGTCTCCTAAATACACTATTCAAGTTGTCACTGGAATATGGTCATTTAGTGCCAGTAATTTCTTAGCCGGATGCTGAGAGCAGTGTGATAAATTAACTTCTTATTAAGTTGATTTTGGAACTTCTGCGTCAGGGAATTTTTTTTCCATTCATGAGCTCGTATTTTTTTGCTGTCAGCCAAGTTCGCAGGTTTCGGTAATGAGGCAGATTTTGCATGAATCACAGGTGGACATTTATGTTAATGCTGTTTCTAGTTTTACAGTTGCTGAGGATGGTTTTTTGCATTTTAGTTTTTACCGGAAATATTAACCCTCGGAAGTCCAACAGGGTTTTGGGGCCCTGCGGAAGTTTTGACCTGCACTGACATTTGTGCTTTTTTCAGTTGCTTGAAAACCAAATAATGACAAAAGTCTTATAATGCGGCTTTCACACAGGATGCGGTGTGCACTGCGCTCGCCGCTGGGTTCAGCGCAGCCAAGCGATGTGCGCTATGCTGGCGAGACCAAAGTAGACAGACTTTGAATTTGCCAACTTGAATTTATATGTGTTTTCATGACACAGCTTTTGTTTCGACGTCTTTATAGGAGTGTAAACTTGTTTTATACAGCTCCGGGAATTTCGACACACACAGTACACGTTTTTTGTCCATTTCACTTGTTTGGATGCCATGTTTCTATTGACCGTGTGGGTAATCGTCACAGATCACAGGGCAAAAGTTTAACTATTTTAAACTTTGACCGTGGCATGAGCGCAAGCTGCGCTCTGCTGTGCTCGTGCTTTGGTCGACGCAACAACAAACCATTTTTTGCGCGGCGCACGCCATTGAAATGAATGGCTTTCAAAGCGCATTACAGCGCACACAGCTTCCTCCTGTGTGAAAGCCGCATAACAATGTGTTCAGCACAAACTTGGGTTACTTTAATATGAGAGCATTTTTTAAATAAAAATGTCTATGCTTGGATTATGAAAATGCTAAAAAAATGTGTCACTGATATAAGGCCACAAGGCACATACTAAACATGTACAGGTTATGGTCATATAATTAGAATATCATCAAAAAGTTGATTTATTTCACTAATTCCATTCAAAAAGTGAAACTTGTATATTATATTTATTCATTACACACAGACTGATATGTTTCAAATGTTTATTTATTTTAATTTTGATGATTATAACTGACAACTAAGGAAAAACATTTGAAATATATTAATTAGTCTTTGTGTAATGAATGAATATAATATACTGTACATTACTTTTTGAATGGAATTAGTGAAATAAATCACAAGACTTTTCAAAACTGGATCTAGTAATCCAGATTTTTTCTTCAAAATGATGTGAAAATTATCCTGCCTACTTATTCACATAAAACGATACATTGACACAAGACACTTTTTGAATTGAACGGTCATATGCGAGAATGCTCCTGAATAATCTGTGATTGACATCTGAGGAAACAAAGACTTCATAATGAGCCACATAATGAGCCTTTCAGGCAGGTATCTGAGAGGGAACTACAAGAAAGAATGGGAGACCTAAAGAAATGTACTTATTTTATTTGTGGTTAATTTAAAATATAGCTAAAATCTAATCCTAACAAATAAGGGTCAAGGCACATTTTGAGAACACTGGCATAGCTGTACATATAACTATATAACCTACCTATATAACCATATAACATAAATATAACCATATTATATATATATATATATATATATATATATATATATATATATATATATATATATATATATATATATATATATGTATATGTATATGTATATATATATATATATATATATATACACAGTCTTGTTCAAAACAACAGCAGCACAATGTGACCAACCAGAACAATCAAGGTTTTTAGTATATTTTTTTATTGCTACGTGGCAAACAAGTTACCAGTAGGTTCAGTAGATTCTCAGAAAACAAACAAGACCCAGCATTCATGATATGCACGCTCTTAAAGCTATGCAATTGGGCAATTAGTTGAATTAGTTGAAAGGGGTGTGTTCAAAAAAATAGCAGTGTGGCATTCAATCACTGAGGTTATCAATTTTGTGAAGAAACAGGTGTGAATCAGGTGGCCCCTATTTAAGGATGAAGCCAACACTTGTTGAACATGCATTTGAAAGCTGAGGAAAATGGGTCGTTCAAGACATTGTTCAGAAGAACAGCGTACTTTGATTAAAAAGTTGATTGGAGAGGGGAAAACCTATAAAGAGGTGCAAAAAATGATAGGCTGTTCAGCTAAAATGATCTCCAATGGTTTAAAATGGAGAGCAAAACCAGAGAGACGTGGAAGAAAACGGAAGACAACCATCAAAATGGATAGAAGAATAACCATAATGGCAAAGGCTCAGCCAATGATCACCTCCAGGATGATCAAAGACAGTCTGGAGTTACCTGTAAGTACTGTGACAGTTAGAAGACGTCTATGTGAAGCTAATCTATTTTCAAGAATCCCCCGCAAAGTCCCTCTGTTAAAAAAAAGCCATGTGCAGAAGAGGTTACAATTTGCCAAAGAACACATCAACTGGCCTAAAGAGAAATGGAGGAACATTTTGTGGACTGATGAGAGTAAAATTGTTCTTTTTGGGTCCAAGGGCCACAGGCAGTTTGTGAGACGACCCCCAAACTCTGAATTCAAGCCACAGTACACAGTGAAGACAGTGAAGCATGGAGGTGCAAGCATCATGATATGGGCATGTTTCTCCTACTATGGTGTTGGGCCTATTTATCGCATACCAGGGATCATGGATCAGTTTGCATATGTTAAAATACTTGAAGAGGGCATGTTGCCCTATGCTGAAGAGGACATGCCCTTGAAATGGTTGTTTCAACAAGACAATGACCCAAAACACACTAGTAAACGGGCAAAGTCTTGGTTCCAAACCAACAAAATTAATGTTATGGAGTGGCCAGCCCAATCTCCAGACCTTAATCCAATTGAGAACTTGTGGGGTGATATCAAAAATGCTGTTTCTGAAGCAAAACCACGAAATGTGAATGAATTGTGGAATGTTGTTAAAGAATCATGGAGTGGAATAACAGCTGAGAGGTGCCACAAGTTGGTTGACTCCATGCCACACAGATGTCAAGCAGTTTTAAAAAACTGTGGTCATACAACTAAATATTAGTTTAGTGATTCACAGGATTGCTAAATCCCAGAAAAAAAAATGTTTGTACAAAATAGTTTTGAGTTTGTACAGTCAAAGGTAGACACTGCTATTTTTTTGAACACACCCCTTTCAACTAATTGCCCAATTGCACAGCCTTAAGAGCGTGCATATCATGAATGCTGGGTCTTGTTTGTTTTCTGAGAATCTACTGAACCTACTGGAAACTTGTTTGCCACGTAGCAATAAAAAATATACTAAAAACCTTGATTATTCTTGTTAGTCACATTGTACTGCTATTATTTTGAACAAGACTGTATATATATATATATAATTTCACAAGTAAACTATGGTTTTACTACAGTAAAAGTATAGCAACCATGTTTAGCAACCAAATTGGCTAAACGCATTTGTATTACCATATGTTTCGTAGAAATATTACAATTAAACTGGTTTCTGTAATAAGACAATGGTAAATTTGTGGTTACTGTGGTTTAGCTGCAAATACTATAGTGAAATCATGGTAAATTTTGTAAAGTATGAGCGTGATCAACTTATCAATACTTAATGTTTGTTTACAGACACGATTACTCTGTCATGTTGTTTGAAAGAAGCACAAAGACAGACGTGAATAAACAATGTTTTAGATTTCAAGTCGAGCCGTTTATAAGAATAGTAACAAAGCGCGTCAAAAATAGATGCCTAAATTGTTTGGGGAGACGTGTGGCGGTGTGTTTGGGGAGGCCTGTGGTCGTGTACGCAAGTAAATAAGGCTTTAGACGTCCGGTTTGCTGTACTCAGAATCGGCACTGAATGCAGAAACTGGATGAGGCCTTGACTGCGGGGTGTGATCTATGCATATGGATCGTCCAAGCTATTTTACTCATTAGGTAATGAAGTAACAAGAGAAAGATTGTACATCTCCTTCTTTTCATACAGTTTACACACAGTGAGAATATTTGTTTTCGATTTTCACTTACAGTAGACATTTCAAGCATTACGTATATATTTATCTTTTGTTTTTCTGACAAGTATACGCTATGTTATAGTTCATTTTGTGACGTGTTTCTGAAGGGACTTCACTGAGGGAGAGAGAACAGAAAGTACATCATGTTTATCTTCTTAATTTTACGAAAAGCACATTATTCTGTTTTTATAACAAAACTAGACACTTTAAAGGGGACATTTCACAAGACTTTTTAATATGTAAAATCTTTGGTGTCTCCAGAGTACATATGTGAAGTTTTAGCTCAAAATACCAAATAGATAATTTATTATAGCGTGTTAAAATTGCCACTTTGTAGGTGTGAGCAAAAATTTCCATTTTGGGTGTGTCTTTGCAAATGCAAATGAGCTGCTCTCTGCACTAAATGGCAGTGCCGTGGTTGGATAGTGCAGATTAAGGGGCGGTATTATCCCCTTCTGACATCACAGGGGGAGCCAAATTTCAATGAGCTAATTTTTCACATGCTTGCAGAGAATGGTTTACCAAACTAAGTTACTGGGTTGATATTTTTCACATTTTATAGGTTGATAAAAGCACTGGTGACCCAATTATAGCACTTAAACATGGAAAAAGTTAGATTTTTATAAAATGTCCCCTTTAAAGTTCTGAATGATGTATAAATCATGTCTGTATGAGAAAAATCAGCAGAGTAGTTTCAATCTCTTTAGCACTGATACGAAAAATCGAGGCATTTTATTACAAGGGTCTTGTTCCCATGTTTTGCATTTGTTTCACTGTTTAATTTGACTGCTAATTTGACCCTAGCTCAGAGTCAGGTGACAGTACATCTAACTCACTTCATTGAATACTTTAACAGAGATTCTTAATACAGAGTTAATAATTCTTTAAATCGTACCCCGCTGCACAGAGATGAGGCTATATTTCAATAAATATAACTCGAATTGCTTTCCACATTGCAGTAGCAACTCTCTCTCTTTCTCTATTCTTTCTCTCTCTCTTATTCTCTCTCCCAGTCAGGATAAAGCAAACTCCTTAGTGTCAACATGTTCTCTGTGGCTCCGTGCAGTGCTGTCATTAGAACATAGGGGACTTCTTTTTAATATCCTGTTCCCCGCGCCGAGTCGCACTAAGATGGGGCCTCCGCCGAGGCCATGCAGCATCGATTGCTTTCAGAAAGCCCTGCGAATGTCAGACTGGATATCTGGATATAAAAATAGTCGCTGGCGTATGTGCGTGGAATGGTTAATTTACCTAGCGCTAACAGGGGCATTGAGCAGGCAGGCGGCACTTTCATTAATTATAATTGATGAGATGCATTGCATATGTAAATGTTTTATTTTCCCCTTCTGTCTCAAAATGCGAGTCCCCAGGGAATTGGCACTACAGTGATTTGGAACGGGGCCCCGGTTAACACGGGCTGGCTTTTTAATGACACTTCTCTCTTGTTCGACATAATCCGAAGGTCTGGGTGATCCTCAGATCTGTACGAGTATCTCACATGGCCCTTTTTTAAGATGCATAACCACAAACCCTTGTTTTAAGTTATGCATTTAAACAGGTGCTTTTTCCTAAGCGACTTGCAGTGCATTCAAGTCACAGGAACGCTTTTTATGTTTCATTTGTAGACTGCACCTTTTTCACAAAACTCATTACACAGGCTAATGATTGGAATTTGAATTTAAGGAATGCTTATTTACATTTTTGTAAAGGTAAATCATCAAATAATGGAGATCAGGGTATATATCTGATACCTTTAGTGTGCTAAAACAACTCAAATAGTGTGTGCAAATAAACAGTGCTGTCAGTAAACTAGATTCATTCCCCCCTGAGCAACACTTGTAGAGCTGTTGGATTCTGGGATTCCTGATGGATCAGAACTGTCAGACCCAATTAGCCTTTTAAGACATCTCTGTGTGAGAGTCTCCTCGCGGTGCGCAGTGTCGCGCCGCACCTTTGTGCCGCCGTTCTGCATGTAGGTAGCTTGAAAGTGTCACATCTGCCAGTCAGAGCGCCAGAGGGCTGAGGGGCCATCGCTCAGTCAGAGCCGCGTTAATTGTACATGAGAATGACTGATGGCTGCTATTGTTCTTTTATGCGAGGTTGATTGCCTGTTACTCATGTTCTTGAGCTCGCACGAGCAGAACCTGAGCCGTCAGATCAGCTGGTTGGAGACGATGTTAATGCCGGCTGATTTTTGATGGAGTTCATTATGCCCCTGCAGAGTCATGATGAATTTTAAAGTTAGCGAGAAAGGGGGTGAGCCGGATTTTCGAGTGCGGGAAATACATTTCCTTTCTACTGACACATTCATCATAACATTGTCTGGGTGGCTCCTGACAAAGCTCCCCAGCTATGCCCACTTTCCCCTCCACTGATTTAGCCGGTTGGTTATGGATCTGGACTGGTGTGCGGAGACAGAACTCGCTCGCTTCCTGCATGAGAAATAAGCCCATCCCCTGCTGTTTAAAACATATTCAATCATTGCCATAGCTCAGACAGGAGCTTATCACACCTAAGCTTTGAAACACACCACTCCAGGCTATGAGACTTAATATCTACTGTAAAAAACTAGGATGGCTGAGTAGATGAGATCCACATCTCCTAATTGGCCTGTAATTGGGTAGCGCTTTATCCAATTACGTTAGCGATTATAAGGGTGGGTGCAAGCGCTGTGTCCTTTCCTGTTCGCTCTTAGGGCTGTTTGGGTTTGACTGACAGATCTGTTTTGTGATTGGCAGATATTTTCATGTAAGGTCTCATAAAAGTTTAACTCAATATGAGAAGTGCTTGTCTGAAAAGCTTTTAATTTAAATAACAGTGTCAAGGTTTAATATAATTTTGGAGGTTGATTTGATTTAATATCCACCTTTTTCTCAAACGCGGAAGTAAGTGATGTGACGTATTTCCTTTCCGGTCCGAGACTTCCGGTTCAATAGCCAGCCGGTAGAAAACAGTGTAGTGGGAGCACGCATAAAACATGATTTTAACAGTTAATATTAACTACACCTGCCATGTATGAACCAGTGTGAGGATGAAATTAAGAAGTGGCTTGATATATGAAGATATATTCAATCATTTCATGTTGTTGATCGGAGGTGACGGGTCTTCAATACGCAAATATAAAAGCACAGAGACATACAAGTATCTTTACAATGGAAAAGTCAGTCGAGTGTTTGTATGGAATTTACCAAGACTTTGTGTTTTTTACTTTTCATGGGATGGTTTAAAACTGTCCCTCTGGTGTGAGGTTTTTTTAAACGGCAATTTTTAATTGACTTGTTTATGGCGACACGTCAAGCTTCACACAGTCCAACACAGTCAGCTGTATCTTTCTAATTCAACACATTGTAAGTTATTTGGACAAACCATAATAAACATATTAAACTACTACATGTATTGAGCATTGTTTTCGTTTCATGAAAATATTATTTCATCGCTTCTTACGCACGAACGTTAGGTGGAGACATGAGCTTATGAAATTATTTGCTTACTTTTTAAAGTATTTCCTTTTTCATTTAAAACATAACAAAAGTACGCGCAAACACATTACGAACTATTATAAACATTAACTAAGCAGATTATGTCGTATATATTCTGTACTGTAATTGCATTTTTGTAATAATATATATAAGCAGAATAAATAAATCAGCTCAATCAGCATATTTTTATTAGCATAATATTGCTTTGTTTTTAAACAATTATTGTAGTATTGTTTTTGGTTGTTTCAATGAAAGGTTTTACTGGATGGATTTGTAAATACAGATCATGAGTGCATGTGCGCCACATACACAGTTCTTGTGCATGGATTGTGGTTAAAACAAATGTTTTGTAGAGATTTACTGCATTTGTATTAGCTATTATGGCAACCCCTAACTGCACAAATTATGTCATCTTCTTGGATTTCATAATAAACATTAAACAGCCAGTCAAAACAGCACACTTGTGTTTTTCGCAATAGACTACCATTAGCTTTAGTGGCTCACCGGAAGTCATAAACCATAAAGCTCAATGATGGCGGCGCCCACATTTACGTCAAGAAACAGGTGGATGCCTTGACTTTCATAGGCTGCGATTTAATTCCTGTACTTTCATTGTATGTTGTAATTTTGTTAACATTTTGACTGCTTATTAAATCTGTTTTTGCAGGTATACAAGTTATGTTTTTGTTTTGTTTGCTTTTTAATCCGTTAGCTCCCATGGCCTTATGGGATAGCGCCTCCAAAGCTATTCAGAGGTGAAATGTGGCATTGTAGGAGCCAAGAAAGTCCTACAGAAAGTCCAGGAGGATTTGTTGTGGGATCCAGTATTATTCATTCAATTAAATTTACATTAAAATACAGCATTTGCTTTGTGTTATTCACTTCAATAACCCATCCAAATATGGGTATAAATATGCAAGGATAGATGAAGGTTGCAGGCTGTAATCTCATCGGAGAGGTCAAAGCTTTGTTTCACTTTCATTGTGGTTTAGTTAGGTAAAATTTGTGTCTCTTTCTAACTAAGGCCTTCAAAAAAAAAACAGGCAGCCTACTCAGTCCCTCACGCCCATGTGGGCCAGCCTGAGACGGCAGGAAATCAATGGTGGCTGGGGACAGACGACTGCTGTCCCGCAATTAATGCCAATTTGTTATGTGCACGTATCTCAGCAGGGAGACGTGGTGTGGGTGTAACTTTCCCGCACTGATCCAGGTACCTTGAGTACACAACTATAGAGAAAAAAGGGTACATAAAGAGGGGGAGAGAGGTGAATTTGGATGGCTTTACATTCAGACGTTTCTATGAATATGAATGATTCTGATGTTTTATTCATATGTCTTGGCATGTTTAGTCACACTGTGCTGTTATTAGCATATACTGTACTGTTTGCAATGGATTGTAATGTACATTTTGTAAGCTGTGAGGGTTTCTTTGTGTAGGCTTAAAGATCTGACATCCTACATCTGGCTAAGCAACATGGAAATATTTAAAGCGATAGTTCATCCACAAATATAAAACCTATTATTGTTTACTTTTTTTACTTAATTTTTCAGTGGTGTTTGTTATCAATAGTGCCTTTAGTTTGTTTACATATTTTAATATTTAATATATATTTATTTTTTTTTAGCCTTTGATGCGACTACATTGTAATTTCAAAGAGAAAGCAAGTATAGCACATGCTCAACAATATCTCATTTTGTGTTTGACATTGAAAAAGCCATGCATGTTTGAAACAAAATGAGGGTAAAAAATAGATAATTCCAACTGATCTGTTTCTTTAAACCAAAAGCAATTTTTATTGATTGTATTTTATTTATTATATTCTCACCAGATGCGGTTTCTGGCATGTGAAGGTCTAACACCTTATGTGGGTGACTCTGTTATGTCCCGTCACCTCTTTTTCTTTACTGTGGATATGGACAGACACTCATTTGCAGTATGTTTTGATCTTTTCACAAAAAGAAAATCTTATATGACAAATCAGTAGCCTTTACCAAGGTGAAAAAGCACCCATAGTTTCAAATCTCAGTGCATGTATATCAATAAGCACCATCCTCTTCTGTGTATTGTTGTTGCGTCCTTGAGTGTGTTTCTTAATTCACTATCGCCCCAGGCATGCTGTAGTATAGCCAGCCCTTAGCTCTGAAACCCTTAGCTTCCTCAGCCTAACCTATTTCATATGCAAGTACAACAAAACACAACGCTGAATAGGATTAAAGATGCAAAAAAAAATTGTTAATAGCACAGTTCTGTTGAGATTGACTTTACTGGTTACTCGTAGTTACTTTAAGGCAAGGCTTTGAACCGGTTCACGGAACGAAAACGAAAACCAGAAACTTTTGATGTTTTGAAAGGAACAGAAACGAAACCAGAAACTTTTAAAAATATCTGTTCCGGAAACCGGTTAATACCGTTATTTTTTTTGTTTTTCAACAAGATTTTTGTACAATACTCGGTGAAGTTCACTTCCGGTCATCGTCGACTCATCGGAGAAATGAGAAGCTTGCCATCAGCAAGTAGCCTACTCAAGCCCAAGTCTCTAATGCTCAATCATAAGAGGTAAATATTGTAGGTTACCAAGTATTTTAAGATGTTTGCTTACTAATTAGTGGTGTAACGGACCGCAGTTGATCCGTGATCCGTACAGATCACGATCCACAGTTCGGCTTGCTTGCGATCCTCGGATTAATACGCAAATTTGAAAGTTGATCATTTGCACATGTTTCAAAGGCTTGCAAATGTTAACACTTAAGTGATTTTAAACAATTTAACCACAAAAAGGCGCTAAAGTGAGCAATTTTCTGTATGCACAGACGCACATGCGGTTGAATGTGTCCAGTCCAACTCCAATCAAACGTGATTATCCCTATGCCCTTCAAAGATCAGAACTCTTGATGTATAAACTTGAGAGATAGTTGCGCTACTGTGTCTCATACTGTAGTAAATACATTTGGTGAATAAAGCACTGAAAAACAACATAATTTGACTGTTTATGCTGCATCTTCTTCCTGAAGTGCCATTGGGAATTCGTCCTCTGTCTTTGTGTGTGTGCGTGTTTAAGTGCACTCAACAAATGTAGGCATGTCAGAATTACAGTTGTGCCACTTACATAATGTAGCCTTTATTAATGTTTGATGACAAGATAGAGACTTAAGGAAAATTTTGTAGACTAATAATTTAAGTTTAATGTCCTAATGATCAGCCTACTTATTTGTATGTCCCACAGCTGACATGGAACGTTATTAACCAATTCGGGAACTTAATTTTTTTGTTCTAACCGGTTCGGGAACTTCAATGTTAAGGTTGAACCGAAAACCGGAAACGTTAAAGTACTGTTTCTGTTCGGAACAAACCAATTGGGGGGAAATCTGGTTCAATGCCCTACTTTTAGGTTCCTAATCAAACCCAATAGGCTTGTATGTTTTCAATATGCATTACTTCTTATTTCTGTATCTGGGGTCTGAGGATATATAAGCAATACAACCTTTGGCTTGAGGATCTTCAAAAGGCTGCTCAAGTTGAAATTTGAATACTCTGTTCGCTTAAGGCTAAGATAAGATTTGATCTATTAATATGACCACAACAGAACATGAAGGTTAAAGAGTATTACCAAACATTACGTGACTCGTTTATGCAAGAAAAGTTTGGCGCGCTAGTTAAACCTGTGTGGGGATGTTAATATGTAGCAGTTTTATAAAGTAGTTGCCAAATGCAGGTGTCGTGTGTGGGAAGTTTGAGTTTGATGACAGAAAAGAAGGCTTTGTAGTGACTTTTTAATCAGTGTACATTGAGCGTGGGAGTTTTAAACCAAACTTTTCATTCCTTTCTCGTTGCAAAGATATTTTTATAAGCCGTGAATCACGTTCAATCACCTTTATGAGACCTTCGTATTAAGACATCTCCTTTCGGCTTTAGCGCTCAACAGCCTGACTTATTAACAGATGAAAATGAGCGCCTCGTCGTTCAAAGAGAAATAAAGAGAAAAGAAAGTTGTAAGTGCATGTTTAATTGTAAAAATAAATTCAAAGCACAAAGATTTAGCGTTTTATTGCTTAAAAGAAGTCAGTTTTATAAGAGGCTACAACAAAATCGTAACATTGCTTTGCTCTGGTGAATGCTGCTTTTATAGGCCTTGGAGAAATACTTCAACTAAGCATTTACCTTTTTGTTAGATTGTTTTTTCGATAGCTAAGATCTTTTTCTCTGTTGTGTATATACTCCTCATTGTGTCTTTTTCGCCTCAGTCACGCCATTGAAATCTGCTCTGAAACGTGAACAAGACTCAAGGATTGAGTCTTTATCTTTTCATTAGTGATCTGTGAAAAGCCATCTGTGACGCTCGGATACCCACTACCTCCATTCTTACACATACACATTCATATGCATGGCAACTCATGTGGTTTTCTGGTAGTGGATGAATCATAATGAATGCAATGATTCTTTCTGTAAGATTTTTGCATACACAATATATAAGATATGGCTTATTCTGTATGTAAGAAGAGAGAGTGAGTATTATATAATCTGTGAATGTGGAAAACATAAGTGTGGTGTTGTAATTGGAGCTTTTGATGAAGTTCCATTGAATCCAGAGGCACACAGCAATATTTAAAAGTTACACAAGGACAGGTCACAGTCATTTTAAAGAACAAAAAACAGACTCGTGAAAGAATCTTTGCTAATTTAAAGGGCAAGTGGTTCGTATAAATAAATGCAATTTAGTGGCCATGACACCTGAAAAGTTTTGAAACGCATTGAAGCTGTGCACTTGCTCAAAAGAAGCAGAATTCATTTGATGGTTTTGTAAAAATCCTGGAACATCCAGGCTGCCTCAGTGGATCGATTTTGAAGGCCTGCTCTGCAGGAACACAAAGGTAAAGAATGAAGATTCATTTTAAAACTTTATTTGCCCATTCGCATTACGATCTAAAAGCAAGAGAGTGGAGCTATCTATGCTACTACATGGAAAAGCAATTGTCAGCATCATTACAATCTACTGTAAGCCATTTACGTGTTTACCACGTCACATCCTGGTAAATAGGTTTGCTGTATATCTAATCTGCAAGCAGCAGCCCTGTATACTCTCCAACATTGTACTTCCAAGAATTGACTTACATAACCCCCAGCCAACGATTTTGTAAGGTGTAATTGTTTTGCGATCTCAAGTCTGCTTAATCTGAAGCACATGCCAGCGTTAACTCAAAGAAAACGTTCAGGTTGAGTTTCTCTGCGCTTCCTCACAGTTAACTGTATGTCAACATAATGATGGCTTAAGCAATTGTGGCCGAATGCCTTTATTGTATCAGTTAAAAATAAACGTTGTGGACTGTTGTAGTGAAAAACTTAAAATACTCAACCAGAGATTTCCTCTGAAGAGAATTACAGTGATGCAGTGGGCGGGGTGTTAGGGCTTCAACTATGCGTAATTACCATGAAAATGCCTCAAGGCCAGCCTATCAGAGAAGCTCGAGTACAGCGCATGATATTTGATTGCTTTCTTATCATATGTGTTTCTTTTTAAGAGAGAAGCTGGCTTTAAAAGAAGGATTACTGGGCTGTACAGGTGCGATAACCCCCCTCCCCAGTTTGCAGAGAACCACACACGCAGCTACTGCTTACCGTTGACCTCTTCTCTGACTAGAGGAGTGTGTGAATTCAATCCAGACTAATGTTTGACAGTTTAACGCATGTTAGTGCATGGATTATTTACTTACTGCTGGATATCCTTCACACATATTACCCAAAATACCATACTTGCTTTCAAAGCGTACACGTAGTAGGTGGATAAGTGTGTATGGCAGCCTGGCATAGTAACCTCAGTGTCATAATTTCGGTCGGATTTTATGTTTATTTTCTTGTTGCGTCACGTTTCAAATACTTGTAAGCCGTACTGTGCAGAGCCTTTTGGAGGGGCAGGTGCTCGAAATTTTCTGATCGCGTTCAGCTCATTTGTGATATGGGGGAGGCCCTCTTGGTCCGTTTGTGAAAAGGGCACCCCCTCTGCAAGTGCCTGCTTGTAAGAACCACTTCCTTTTTTACTTTAGTAGATAATTTCAACTTGACATCAAACCCTATTGCTGGGCACCACCTTGTGCATACAGTGCTTTTGTTACTTTGGGTTCACACCAGACGCGTGTAAGGCGTCAAATTTGTGTCTACCACGCATAGTTGGACGCTTGAACATTTGAGTGTACTCGCTTCATTCGTACGTGAAAGCCGAGCGTGAAATTCTACTCATCGAGACATTCACGCAGAAATTTCGCGTCATGGGAGGGGCTTCTGCGACTCTGCTCGCTTCCTGTAATCACATCACTACTAAAGCAATCTCCTGATTGGTTAACGTGGCACGTTTTTCCGCCAAAGTTCAGACTTTTCAACTCGCGCGTTTCCCACGGCAACACTAAATTCTGCCGCACTAAACGCGTCATTCTCACCGCGAGACCTCTTTGAACATTTTGAATGCACTCGCTTCATTTGTACGTGAAAGCCGAGCGTGAAATTCTACTCATCGAGACATACACGCAGAAATTTCGCGTCATGGGAGGGGCTTCTGTGACTCCGCTTGCTTCCTGTAATCACATCATTACTAGAGCAATCTCCTGATTGGTTAACGTGGCGCGTTTTTCCGCCAAAGTTCAGACTTTTCAACTCGTGCGTTTCCCGCGGCAACACTCAATTCTGCCACGCTAAACGCCTCATTCTCGCCGCAAGACCTCCTTGAACATGTTGAATTCACTCGCTTCATTCGTGCGTGAAATTTTACTCATTGAGACATTTACGGAAAAATTTGGCGCGTTTTTCCGCCACACTGAAAAAAATTATTCATTGAATTTACTCAATTTTTTTAAGGTAAGTGGTTGCAATCAATTTATTTAAGCTATATTTAAACAAAAAAGATTAGTAAAGTAAAATAAAATATAAAACTTTTGTTTAAATGTAGCTTAAATAAATTGATTGCAACCACTTACCTTAAAAAAAATGATTAAATTCAATGAATAATTTTTTTCAGTGCAAAGTTCAGATTTTTCAACTCACGCTTTTCCCGCGACAACGCTTAATTCTACCGTGCCTCATTCGCGCCGCGAGACCTTAACATTAAAATTACTTGCGCTTGACGCCTCTACCGCAGCATTAGGTTTAAAGGCAGATGTTAAAAAATCGTATACATAACCACAAGCAGTAAATTCACCGGCAGATTTGGAAGCTTATCACATACGGTAGTTATTCATGATGGGAAGATCCTCCAGCTTCTTTACAAACCACTTTTGGATGTATCATCTTAATAAAATGTGTGTTTTCTTCCTCCTTTTTAAAAAGGTAACTGGGTGCACTTAGTTTATCTTAATATTTTTAATTGTGTGGCACCTACTTAAAACATGATGTTTAATCAAATTAATTGCTCTTACTAATGGGCCATGATGTGTACCAAATGATTTATCATGTTTTTCTTTTTATTATAAAAATGTTATAAAATATATTTGATTGATAGTTCTATCATGAACACATTTGTAGTATTTGACATATAAAGATTTTTCATGGGAACCTTTAATTTCTTGAATGAGTTAGAAAAATGGCTGACCGCACACTGAATCCAGGAAGACTCAAAAGGTCTAGAAAGTACAACATTTATTTATTAAAGTGCATAGTGCAAAAATGTGACTTAAAAACAGCGAAACCTGAGCGGTCAGACATTTTTCTAACTCATTCTACATACCCTTTTTGGTTCTACGCACCTGAAGAAATATATAGTTAATTGAGAGCGCAACAATTTTTTCCTATACTAACCTTTAATTTCTTCACATTTTATATTCAGCTCCCTGAAAGTGGTCTGCGTGTTCTACCTTAATTGCAGCTTATTTTTAAGTGACAAAAATCTCTCTCCTGCAGGATTTGGTGACCAACGTGTCACCGAGAATTGTGCGTGGGACCACCTCAGGTCACGTTTTCGGCCCCGGCCAGGGCTCCTTCCTGAACATCGAGCTAATTAGCGAGAAAACAGCCGCCTACTGGTGCAAAAGCATGGTTGAACTCAAAGCCGACTTCCCCAAAAATGTAAGTTCACTTCGATTTCTTTTCTTCTTGAAGAAGTTTTCTTATAATGTGATTCATTACTTTTTTGTTTTTCACTTTTTTGTGCATGGGAAAGCCTGTCAGTGTTTTATCAACAGCCATAATTCTTTGTAATAGAGGTGCCGTCTTTTTTCCTGGTTTCTGTCCCTCAGTAATTCCAGTCGCTTTTGCTTGGTGCATGTTAACTGCTTCATGAGTAATTGCGTAATAGAATCTCTCTAATAGAAGATTTTCCGAGGTCTTCATTCTTTTCCGCTGTTCCCTCACAGTCGCTCCGCAGGCAGATGACAATAGCTTTTTGTAGTGTTCTTTTCATTGCAATCAGCCATCTCTTTTCTCTCTAATCATTTGCAATGAGACAGCCCGTTTGAGCACAAAATAACTTCCTCAAGTTTTGTTGTCTGCCTGCTTCGCTCAAGGGTGAGATTAATTTTGGATTACAGGGTGTAATTATGATGCGCAAAATCATTTTTCCTACTAACCTCCTTCACACAGATGTGCGGCTGTCTGGTTTTGTCCAGACTGTCCTGAATCACATTCCTTTGCTCGGTTACAGTCTGCTGCCTGCATAACTTCCTTCCAACTAAGGGGCAGATCACACCAAATGCATTTTAAACGCTTGGAAACGCAAGGTACTTCGCATTGCCTTTTTTGATTGACTTCAAAAAGTGTGGTGCATTTTTATTATATTGCTAGGCAACAACCGATGCAGCTGTCCTGTCAATCAAACATTGATGGGTGAGCGCTTTATTGCTGTTAACTGTCATTAGCAGAAACTTAAAAAAGGCGCTTGCTTTGACCTTGATTGAGAATAACATGTACACAAACAAGTGAGTGCAGTCTCTGGTTGTTCCAAGCAACTGTAAATTGTCACCACAACAAAAGAGACTCCCTTTCCCCTCTTTCAATTGGACAATGGAAAAAATGTGAATGTCGTCAGGTGCTTTTCCGTTCAGAGTGCTCCTACAAAAACACATGGCACAGGAGGCGTCAAAAACACAAGGCATTTGGCGCATATAAACAGTACACATAACCCTGACTTCCCTTTTATGTTAAAGGAATAGTCTACTCATTTTCAATATTAAAATATGTTATTACCTTAACTAAGAACTGTTGATACATCCCTCTATCATCTGTGTGCGTGCACGTAAGCGCTGGAGCGCGCTGCGACGCTTCGATAGCATTTAGCCTAGCCCCATTCATTCAATGGTACCATTTAGAGATAAAGTTAGAAGTGACCAAACACATCAACGTTTTTCCTATTTAAGACGAGTAGTTATACGAGCAAGTTTGGTGGTACAAAATGAAACGTATCGCTTTTCTAAGCGGATTTAAAAGAGGAACTATATTTTATGGCGTAATAGCACTTTTGGGAGTACTTCGACTCGGCGCAGTAACACCCTCCCTCTCCCATTATGAGAGTGAGAAGGGGAGCGGACTTTTCAGGCTAGTCGAAGTACTCCCAAAAGTGCTTTTACGATTTTGGAAACGGCATCTCTCTGTATTTTTCCCTCGCATGTATCTAGTGTGATGAATGTAATATACATGCTGAATAGTTCAGTAAGACTTTCATTGAGAATGCTCATTGATTTTGGGCAGGTCACGGCTATTCAATGCTGCCATTATCTCCATTTACTATTTACAATTCCATTTTCCTCCGGCGCTCCGCGTAAGCTTCTCGTGATCCATGGTGGGCATCGCCTCCTGCGCTGAACGCACTCCGGGGAATGCTGAAGTGTGTGTCAGGGCGAGCTCATCGCACCGTGTGACTGCTTTGTGGTCAAGGGTGATGGGCACATAGTGCCGGATGGAATATATATTCAGAGAAGCGTAATGAATAACAAACCCACCGCAATGATGTCAAATTACACCAGCTCGCACATTTCAGCCCCACAGACGTGTTTGCGTGTGTGAGAGGTTAGCGGATGCCTGCAACTGAAGAATAGACATGATGTTTAGAGAACGAAGATGCTGCGTTCACCGCAACCCCTCCCTCTTCCCTGTTTTTTAATTTCCTCGTATCAGTGGATGATTGACAGTTTCTACAGCGATGAGGGTCCCTAGAGGAGGGCTAGTGTTGCCAGTGTTGGCGGATGGGCTCAGTTACCTTAGCACAGTGTTATTAAAGCGATAACAGGGTGATTCCTATGCTTCTTAGAGACTTCTCTCTCTCTGTGTCTTTTATTTTTCTGTCTCTCTCACCTTTCTCTCTTTCTCCGTATCTCTTTCTTTATTTCTTTGTTTCTCTCTCTCTCCCTTTATTCAGAAGTTTTTCCAAATGCAACATAGAATAAAAGAGGCACCTTGATATTATATTATGTATAGACAAACCCGTAGGCCTATTCTCATACCACTAGTAAAACCTTAACTGTACGCTCATCGCTGTGCCTTGGCCAGTCAGTATGTGCGGTTGAGCGGAGCTCCCTGGGGGTGAGAGGAGGTGGAGTGAGGTTGGGAGGGGTGCTACGTCTTCCAGGCTCCAGCCAGCTTCAGAATAGATGGACTCATAAACTTCAACACATGCTTTGCCCGCCAACCACCAAGCGTTCCTCTGCGCCCTCCGCGTCGATTTGTTTCCCTTAAAACCGTTCTGCGAGGAGAAGACACGCGGCATATATCTCTCCGCTTTATGGCGCGATTACAGTGTCTCCGCATACAGGGAGAGTAATACAGCTAAATCCTGGCCTGCCACAAAGGAGCTGAATAATGCCGTCAGCGTGATGTTTTTATTGTTTTAATAATACGTGCGTGCCACTGGGCGTCTACAAATGCACTGAATTATAAAGCAGCACAGTTTAAGGCGGGTAATAGCTTTTCCAGGGTGCCATTGAGTGCCGGGCTTAAAAAAAGAAATAAATAAATACGAATTAAAAAGTGACGGATTTTGTGCGAGCGCATCAGGTGAAATCGCACTTCATCAGTCATTCTCAATCCCCTTGAGGTCTTGTTCTTGTTTGCTCCCATTCTTACCTCTCTCTCTTTCTTTCTGTCTCTGTTTTTCTCTTTTGGTGTAGATTATCATTGCCAGTATTATGGCTGGGTACAACAAAGCTGATTGGACTGAGCTGGTAAAGATGGCTGAGGTAAGTCATCATTCACTTTGCATTTGTGTGTGTGTGTGTGTGTGTGTGTGTGTGTGTGTGTGTGTGTGTGTGTGTGTGTGTGTGTGTGTGTGTGTGTGTGTGTGTGTGTGTGTGTGTGTGTCAGCAATTTTGTGTTTTTAAAGGAATAGTTCCCCCCAAAAATAAAAATTCTGTCATTATTAAATAATTTTGTTCCAAACTCATATGCTGCTATTTTGTTAAAAATTATCATTTTTTTATTTTAGAATTATTCAATTTTGTTTTAAAGTGACACTCCACTTTTTTGAAAATATGCTAATTTTCCACCTCCCCTAGAGTTAAACATTTGATTTTTACTGTTTTGGAATCCGTTCAGCTGATCTCCGGCCATGGCGCTACCACTTTTAGCATGGCTTAGCACAATCTATTGAATCTGATTAGATCATTAGCATCACGCTAAAAAATAACTAAAGAGTTTCGATATTTTTCCTTTTTAAAACTTGACTCTTCTGTAGTTACATCGTGTACTAAAACCAACGAAAAATTAAAAGTTGTGATTTTTCTAAGCAGATATGTCTAGGAACTATACTCTCATTCTGCTGTAATAATCAAGGACTTTGCTGCCGTAACATGACTGCAGGAGGCGTAGTGATATTACGCACTGCCCGAAAATACTGTGGTCCCCTTGGTAACTTTCAATAGCAGGCACCATGATATGACGCACTGCCCAAAATAGTCCCCTTGGTTACTTTCAAGAGCAGGGAACTGTTTTCTGGCACTGTGCAATATCATTGCGCCTCCTGCAGTCATGTTACAGCAGCAAAGTCCTTGATTATTACGCCAGAATGAGAGTATAGTTCCTAATTTTCCGTCGGTCTTAGTACGTGATGTAACTACAGAAGAGTCAAGTTTTAAATAGGAAAAATATTGAAATATATTCTTTGGTTATTTTTTAGCGTGATGCTAATGGTCTAATCAGATTCAATAGATTATGCTAAGCTATGCTAAAAGTGGTAGCGCCAGACCTGGAGATCAGCTGAATGGATTCCAAAACTGTAAAAATCAAATATTTAACTCTAGGGTAGCTGGAAAATGAACATAATGAGTGTGTGCCTTATATTTCAATGTGTTAATCTCACAGATCTACTCTATAACTTCAGTAGACTTTATGCTGAGGTTATATGGATGTTTTTGGAGCATTACTAACATAATCACTATAAATTGTCTCTGAAAATAGCTGTGTCATAAAATAATGGCATACAGGTTTGAAACAACATTGAGGGTGAGTAAATACAAATAAAGACATTACATTTTCATTTTTTAAGTGAACTATTCCTTTAACACTTCTTTTAACTTTACAGATTAATCAGGCTTACTGAAACTGTAATAAGTAAATCTCTAACAATTATTTAATGTTGTGAAGATCTTATTTCTGGGGATTTCTATTTCATCTACATGTTTGAAAATCTGTTAGTGTGAAGGGTTGTTTTTCTGGCACATCACAAAAAGAAGCATTTGTTTATCACACGTAGCATATCTCAACAGTGTGACAGTCTCGCATCCATATTCATAATGTAAAGCCTCATTGGTTCTGTGGAAAGAGGCTTTTACATTAAATTTGCATTAGATACTGTATCATTGGATTTCAGCCATTCGGGTGACAGAAACCAACTGTGCTCACAAACTGTGAATGAGAAGTCGTAAAAGTTTATAAAGTGTATGCTTGTCATAGGCGTGAAACAAACAGCCTTCCTTTTCATGTCCACGTTGCTCTGTTGCTCGTTCTCCGTGTAGTAGCCGACAAGTTTACACTTGGTCATCATCTGCTCACATTCCATCATTCTGACCATATTAAATTCCAGCAATCTACACAAAAAAGCTTACATTTTATGGTTACATATTTTGCAATTTACACTGTATTCACATTGTCCAGTAGTAACAGGAGTGCCACGGTGTCATCAAAGACGAAGAGCCTTATCTGACAGACCATGTATAGGCTATGGGACCCATATATTAAACATATAAATTAACATTTGCTTTCATTGATGTTGGGTTTTGCTCTACCAAACTGGATGGCGCATCTTTGGAGCCTAGGGCCCCCTCAGGCATATGATAGTCAAGGGTCCCTGGGCACTGGCCGCTTTGGCCTGGTCGGTAATCCATTTCTGCAAACACCGGAACACAAAGGACAAAGTTCATTACATAATTTCTATTTTAGCTGAACTATCCCTTTAAAACTGGCTGGTTTAGAAAATGTAAAAAGTAAAGACCAGCATGCAACTACAAACTGTTCAATCAATATAAATTTAAGTGTACCACCAAACAACCATAATCACAGAAGACGTGCATGTGTGCACGCTCATATTTCCCGACATAGCTGTTTGTATGCATGTAAACAGCCTGCGCTGATTTGGACAGGAGTATGTAAATGTGGACAGGACCCAGCCATCACTATAGCGCTTTCAGCTGCTGATGCTCTAATTGAGGTGTCTACTCTCTCATCCTTTCCAGTTTGGCTCATCGACGCCCTCACATCACACACATACCACACCGTACGCTCGCCAAACCCACACACATGCGTTTACATTGAGGAAACCCAAGAGAAGATTTGTCTTGTGCAGCGAGGAGGTTGGCGTGACCGTGAACTTCGAGAAAAATGAGGAAGACACGTTTGTGAGGGAGTTTAGTGGGAAGTATATAATGAACATCGTGAAAGTTATTTTGTGTTATTGTATTAGTATGACAGCCTCCTTCCTCCTCAACACGCCTGTATCGTGATACACATTACAGAGCGGCACACGGTAACTTGATAATTCTGCTTGTTTGGATTTGACATCAGGCATGTTGTGCTGTGCAAGAAGAGCTATCTGTTAACTTTCTCATTTATTTCACTGGTAGTCGCTAAGCTACCCTTTTTATAAAGGGCACAAAATTACAGTGCCATTCATTTAACTTCACTATTCCTTGCTGGAATGTTTCAAACTCTGTCTGGTCAGCCGCATCCCTCACAACACTTAAAAACATCTTAAAACATTTCTTTTCTGTGACTACTTGATGGGTTGAAAAACAATCTTTTCCCTAAACAGGTTGTGACCCTAAAGAAAGCTGAAACTTTGTAAGCTAAAGTAACTTTAGATAGCACTTTTCGTATTATTGCTTCCCTACTCTCTCAGATAAAAGGTATGAGCTGTCACTGGGACGATACCCTTTTAAAAAGTATATATTTGTAACTAGTTTAAATTTTAGGGTAACACTTTATTTTACAGTGTCTTACATGTAGTAATAACAGTAAATTATGCATTTTTCCCCCTCGAAATTGTGTGGAGGTGGTGCTATTCTCATGCATGCCATGGCTGAACAACACACTTTACAAGTGATGTATTTCAATTAAATTAAGAAAAATTAAGTTTGTATTTCATAAAACATTAATTTAATTAAATAAAACATAGCAGCTAATGTGTTCACAGTTAACAAACAGCACAGTTGTTTAAAATCAAATGAAATATAATATAAGCATTATATTTACTGTTAATTGTGCCTTTGCAGTGTTCTGCAGTCTTTGGTTATAGCTGATGTACACAGTCACTCATACTGTCATTCTTTCCTCTATTCTTGACATGCATTGCTTAATATAATAAAAAGTCTGGTTTAGATCATAATCCTTTGCTTGATCTACTAATTATACTGTTATATAATAATATTTCATAATTTTATGAAACCCTTAATATTTCCCTTCTCCTTTTAACTATTTTAGTCTACTAAACTGAATCAAACTAGCACCTGCTCTGTTAATGCTTTATTATGAGTGCATCACCTCATGCCAGTCAGAACTAAATTATTTTGTAGATAATTAACTAAGCATTAACTTAATCAATAATTCACATTATTTGCACTAACTCTTACTAATAAGTCGTATTGAACACGGAGAGAAGCTCTTTTATGTCCTCTGTTTGCTTTTCATTCATTTATCTCTGATTGATTCGCTAAGCTCTGATTGATTCGCTTAGTGACTGAATCATTTCAGCTATTCATTAAAACTAATCAGTTTTAAAGAATCATTCATTTTCGAGTTATTACTGGTCATGTTGTGTGTTGTGTGAGAGAGCGAACGCGATTGCGATGTTGAACCACCGAACAATTTCATACAGGAAATGAAGTCTGCAGTGATTTACCTGCACAAATATAGCTAATATAGCTCCTCGGAAGGAATTCTTTAAATTGCAGTTGCTCTTGTAAAGTTTAATCAACACCTTGTGGTGCTGATAACGAAACAGCGACACCACAGTGGCATAATGTCACAACTACAGTTACAAATGACAATCCACAGCGTGCAATGATTTCCGTGTTTTTATTTCATGAAGACATATGGCAAAGACATTCATTGAGAGGCTGCATGAAATTTGGTGGAGACGGCCGCTTCCAAATTCTCTATGCAGGAAAAGCCCTGTAATTGACCCTTCGCTAAGCCACGACCGAAAAACGCCACAGGCCAATCGTGGTTTAGCCACCCTAACTAAGTGCGGGGGGTCTGACAAGCTTTCAAGCGAAGGAAACATGCCGAAGCGTTGTGAATACAGATTGTGTACATTTGATACCAGGTATTTTATATAGTTTGTACAGGGTAGTGAATTCTTTTCCCTTCCTGAAACCCAAGTGGAGAAATTTTGGACGTGGATCAAGCAGTGTGGAATTCACAACTAAATATCGACAGGATTAACAAAAATACATACATACGTTTGCTCCAATGTAAGAGCACGCTAATGTTCGCTGGTTAGCTAACTCAGCAGATCATTGCTTGCAAATAATGACGGTTCTTTGTTCATAATGCATATATTTAAACATAAAATAAGATGATTAAAGGCAAGACGGAGGCTGACGGAAATAATTAAACAAATATTTTAGCATTTTGTTAAAAGACGGCCTACCTCTGAGTACCCCAATCCGATTGCGGCTCTCCCGGGCTTAGTTCTAAAAGCGAGAGAATGTTATCATTGCAAAGTGGTCAGGCTGATGTGTTGTGTTTATTCCACTGTTTGATTTATAATTATTAGATTATTTTCACTTACCCTGCTGGGCATGAACAAAGCTGTTACTCAATTTGTGTGTTTTCCATTTAAATGGTCAGCGTATGAGGTAGCTGAGACCTAACGTTATAGGCTTTAGCTTCAATTTTGATCAAATTATTCTCTAATCGGTTGAATATTATGTTGTGGATATATCCCTCGAATGCATACTGCCATCCCTTTTGTTTCGCTCTCTCAGATATTTGACCTGTTTACCAAAAGTGACTAATTATCTCCTTGGGAATGTCTGACACCGGTATATACATACTGTAATAGACTTGCCAGGCGCAAAAGCTTGACAGGCATAGCAACAGTAACCAAGGAGGGCGAGGCTTAGCGAAATGTCAATTACATGCAGTTAAACCAAACCCTAAACCCAACCCCAAGTAGGTACATTACTCAGTACTTAAATGTACAGTGATACTGTAAAATGAAGTGTAACCCAGAGTAGTATACATATACTGGTACCTCAAAGGTACATATCTGTATCTAAATTATACATATTAGGGTGATTCTCACAAAATCCAGACTTCAAAGGTGTCCATCATTGGATTTTTTAAAAAGCCATAGAAGCTAATATTTTATTTGCACATATACGATTAAGGTCTGAACTTACTATAAACATTATTTTTAGAAGATTTAAAAAATATTTCCTATAGAATTATTAAAATTTTTAGATTATCGTTATAAAATGATCATTACCGCAACATGATATTACCTTAAATATATGCATTTACAAACTCATGTTTCAGTAATGAGAACTAAAAAGCTGTGTAGGTACTATGACAAACAAAATTTTAACTTTTATCTGGAGTGAAAAAATAAGAACTGCTTACATGGTAGCCATCTTGAATGTCACAGTCAATTATGTCCCTTCCAACAATTATTTTTTTTAAATGTTGGTTCCTTGAGGGCTTAAACAATGATTGAAACTTGTTGCGGAGGATGAGAAAATTGGTCTTGGACACATATATATTCCTTATTATTGTCTCTACATTTACCAATGATTACCAAATACCACGTTTCTTTACTGTAAGTGTTTATAGTATAACATGCACTGAAGCTTTTTATTTTTAATTTTTTTAATTATAAATATTTCTATGTCAAAGAACCAAAATCCAATCACGGACACATTGCGGTAATGAAAATGTTCCCCTTAAATGTGGAAAAAAAATCTAAATTGGTTTGCATGATGTCATTTGAAATCATGTGCAAAATAGTACATGAAGAGATGTTTGTAACTGTATGCTTCTTATTTTGATACTCTTACTTGACCTTTTTTATCAAAATGTTTCATAACACCTCATACATATAATTTCGCGAGAATAACCCACTAGGACTTTTTCAAAGGGTGCCGTCCCAGTGACAGCTTTTGAACCTCCTTTCTGACAGTGTATGACAAATCGCTTTGCTGTTTTCCTCACTTTTGTCGCTTTGAAAAGAAGCATCTGCTAAATACCTAAATGTCAATGTAATGTAAATGTAAGCTGACACTGTTTTTTATTGAATCACTTGAACCATAGATAACGCATGACAAATTACATCACTGCAGGAAAAGTCAAAATCACAATTCTGATTGGCTGACACAACCAAGACTTCAGAAGTACAGAATAATAACAAAACCCCATTATGTTTATTTGAGACCCCTTATATTAAACATCTACTGGAATGTATTCAAATATTTGTTATTTTAAATAAGCCAAAAACATCAGAAAGTGATGCAGCCTTTGAATGACCATTAATGGAAATATTATTTTTGCAACCAAATCCAGTTACAACATCTAGCAGAAGGGCCTAATTGGCACATGCTAGCCAGCCAAACCTTGACTGTTTGATACTGCTTTTATGAATCATTCTCAAAGGCATAAGAACCACTTTTCTATGGTAACTAAGCCTTACATTTTGTATAGCTGAGCGAAGGGACATTTCTTAACATCTATCATTAATTCATTAAGTAAAAAGAGGGCCCAGCAGAAATGTCCATCAAAGGTGCCTTGATGCAACTGTGAGTTGGATGTGGCCGGGCAGCAGGGCTTTGATCACGCCGGGGCGGTTAGTTGTTGTTAAAGTTCTCGCGTCAGTTCTGATCAGTGTTTGTGCTGAGACCCCTGGCTGTTTAATGGAGCGTATCCAGACATCTTCCACTGACTGTCTCATATACACATACAAACATCATTTACCAGAGCCCACAGGTAAGACATTGTTTAAAACCTGCAGGTCTGTGCGTAAATGCTGAACTTGCTGTAATGTTGAAGATCAAAATCATGCAACTCATCTGGGTTTACAAATGGAAACCAACTACGCATGCAAGAGACTGTTTGTGCTGTCTGGACAAGTGAAACAGTTGGCTTTTGTTTTCGGTTTGAGTGGAGGGCTTTGATGTGATGTACTTTTTTATTATTTCTGGGTAAGAGGTCATCGGCTTTGAAGTTTTGCTGAAGTATGGGGTTACCAAAGGCCATTTTTCATAACACGCAGGTAATGCTCTTGTTTTTCATCTGGCTATTGTTAGCGTTCAAGAAAATACAATTGCTTTGGTTTCGTCATAGATTCTGGTGTGTAACCAGAGCAACATCAGATCAACCCACTGTAAAAAACAATGCAGCATAAAGTTAAAACAACTTGGTTTTGCAAGTCAATTCAACCTACCGGTACTGTTTTTACAGTGCACGAAGAACAAGACTGCAAACACTGATGCTAAGATGCATTTTGCATAAATCTAATCTTTGTTTTGCTCCCTGTTGAGTTTGAAAACAGAAATCAGTACTATCAGTTGCTTTCTAAATTTTGGTTTCCGTGGCCATGCAACTGCATATAAATCAAAAATCACTTCATGAAACGTAACCGTGGACTCGGGAGCAGTGGAAATGTGCTCTTTGACTAATCACTCTTCACCATCTGGCAGTCTGACAAACGGATCTTATTTTGACAGGAGAATCCGAATCTGACAGCGAAGACTACCAACATTCACAACCTTCCATGAATGCATATTCCCAGCTGGTAAAATTTGATAGAGGAAGACTATGGATCTGTAGTCTCAACCTTGGGGGTGGGATAAACGATTATTTTTAAACGATTAATCTAGTGATTATTTTTTCGATGCATTGATTAATCTAGCGATTCATTTTTCCAGTTCGATTCGGTTCTTGATTATCTCCCTATTAATTGATTAATAGCAATTTATACATGTTGACTTGCATATCTGAATGAAAAAAACATAAATTCAAAAATAAAAAATACTAAACGAGTGCAAAGTAATGCATTCTAGATTTATAGATGTATCTATTTCTCTAAAGATTATTAAGATAGATGAGGATTAATTTAGTGCTGAGCAGAGGGTGAATGACAGCGCAGTCTTCTGGGAACAGTGTGTTTTTATATATTTCATGACTGTTTAAAACGCACTTGGCATCACATTCATGATTTTATGGTAAACTTACACATTTTCGCGTCAATCCACGAGCATTTAAACCATAAACAAAGCACTGTCACTTTAATAAAGCATGAACAGCGCAGCAAAATAGAACGGCAGTGTGCATGCTCTATTATCATGGGCGCTAAAAAACACGCACTGCTTACGCACTGCTCACGCTTGCGGTGTGAAACCGGTGTGGAGCCAATTGCATTGCTGCTACTCTTCGGCGCTGCCATTTTGGGTCTGACGAATCGACGTGCATATTTTGTGTCAACGTATTTTTTTGAGCCGACATCATCATGCCCACAGAGTGAGTTTTGGAGTCATCATCTGATGGGTTGAAGTTCTACTGGGGCATCAATTTAACATGTTAACAACCCTAAACTTAAAGGAACAGTATGTAGGATTGTGGCCAAAACTGGTATTGCAATCACAAAACTTGTGGCTAAAACTGGTACTGCAATCACACAACTGGTGGCCAATACACAAAATGAAAACATAAACATCAGTTGAGGGCTCCAACTCCACTTTTTAAATGACAATATCCTGGCCAGTGTTGTCAGTGATAGAAGTATTTGAAATGAAAATGATTTCTTAATGTCTAGTGACATATCAGGGCCATTTTATGATTAATTTATATACATTTCTTACACACTGTTCCTTTAACAAAATGAACTGTTTTTATTTGTTTAAAGGCCAATTCACACTGGTCCAACAACAACCAACTCCAACAACCCCAACATTCTAAAGTCTATTTACTTTGATCCAACATCTGCCAACAGGGGTTTCACACTGACCCAACAGACTCCGACAGTGGCGTTTCTTGGATCAGTGTGAATTGGCCTTTATATGTCAATCAGACTCTTTCATTGGCAACGAAAGCTGCTTTGGAGTCCAGGCCTTCACAAGTCTGAAGATCTGGCTATGCGAGACTAGTTTTTAGTTAGCCATAGCGTATAAATAGACATACATTGAAAAATTGTAATTGTAAAATCAAAACTACACAATTTAAAAAATGCACACATGGGAGTGGAAATCAAGAGGATCCCAAAATAGTTTAAAGGAAAACACCACCGTTTTCAATGTTTTGCTGTGTTCTTACCTCAACTTAGACAAATTAATACATACCTAACTTTTTTCAATGCACGCACTTAATTTTTGTACAGCACGTAATGAATGTGTTTGCATTTATAGCCCCATTCATTCCTTAGGATCCAAACATGGGTGAATTTAGAAGCCACCAAACACTTCCATGTTTTCCCTGTTTAAAGATTGTGACATGAGTAGTTACACGAGTAAGTATGGTGGCACAAAATAAAACTTGGCGATTTTTAAGCAGATAAAAAAGGAGAACTATATTGTATGGCACAAGAACACTTAGTTTCCAGCACTTCAACTTTGGGCGCAGTAATATTGACAGAAGTTTGAGTGAAAGGTGTCAGGAGTGATGATGTTACTGCGCACCGAGGTTCAAGGGTTGCAAACCAAGTGCTCTTCCGCCACACAATGTAGTTCTTATTTTTTATGAACTTAAAAATTCGACACGTTTTATTTTGTGCCACCATACTTACTTTAAATAGTAAGTCTTTACGTCTTTAAATAGGGAAAACACGGAAGTGCTTGATGGCTTCCAAACTCATCTCTGTTTGGATCCTAAGGAATTAATAGGGCTAGGCTAAATGCTAACACAGTCACAACGTGTTGTACAAAGATTAAATGCGCTCATTGAAAAAAGATCGGTATGTATTAATTCTTCTAAACTGAGGGAAGAACATAGTAAAATATTGAAAAACAGTGGTGTTTTCCTTTAAGACATGCTTTTTCGGTGTTAGATAAATTGCCGCAAATACCAGTAAAATAAATTGATAAATAATGTTGCGTGATTCATTTAAATATTCTCTTCTAATAAAGTTTGCACATGAAAACGAAACTCCTAAAAATTCATTTTTTCATTACCTGTCACCAAAAGATGTTTTTTTGCAGTGCAATCTGTTAAGAAATCCAGCCCTTAATCTCTTGAGTAAATAGTTATCATTAGGAAATTATATAAGGAGGATTTGGGTTTTAAACCAAAGTATAGATTCCTGTCCATTGCAAAGTATGTGTATAAAAACAGCTGTTAAATTCACTCCTGTGACAGTTCTTTTGTTATGCAACACTACCCCAGATTTACTTACATTAATGTTTGGTATATATTAATCAATTAAGTGGTCCTGTGGGGAGAATTAAAACCTCAAGTCAGGTGCTGTGCTTAAGCTCTCCATCTTGGATAGTTTATCTGCATTTGATTTGTGAATAAGTTAATATACATTTTAAAAAAGCCACACAATTTAAATTGGCATGACTGATACAGGCATGTTTGTGGGCTGATGTAGATCATTTCAAAATAGTCAAATATTATCTGATAATATTAGCCTATCACTAACCTCAACCTCATCAAATATGAATTAGATGAGATGAATTAGCACTCCAACTGTGAGCTTTGCCTAATTGCCTTACATCAGCCGGATGGAAACAAACACCCATAACAATGCGCCGGTGCCCGGAAGAGTGAAGTCTGTTATTGCACTAGAGACCAACTTCATATCATTCCTCATTATTTGGAAAGAAATGTTCGCAAAGCCGATGTCCTCATTCGTTCGGCCATATAATATACTATGCACCTTAGACATTACCAGCACACCTTGGAGAAGATTTGCACAATTGTGTCTGCCTCGTCTGTCATTTTGTGTCTCTCAAACCCAGCCACATCTCTCTCTCTCTCTCTTTCTTTTTCTCTCCTCTCTAATGGCTGTCAGGCTTTAGGGACGCCATGGCTGTGTGTCTGAAGCAGCAGGTTTGTAGGGTGTGTAGCGCAGAAATCGTTCTGGCTCTTCCCATTTCAGCGAGGTTCAGAACGGCCGCCAGAGCGTAATTGCCTGTTGAATGCTTTCCCACTTTGTGCACCCTGGCTCGCCCGCCCGCCCACTCCCTATCCACCTGTGCTGCCTTTTTTTCAGCTTCTCTTTTTTTATAAGAAAAACTCTGGCAGCTTTGACATGTCAAAGAGTTCTTCTGGGTCTATTTTAAGAACACCATTTTATTCTTTTTGAATGCTGGAAAAATCCTTTGGGTTGTTTCTTTTTTTCTCTTCTGCGCTGTTGCTTTAGGTCTCCTACTGTTTAAAATGTGTCATTTGTGACCTGTTTCTGAAGTCGAAGTGTCTTTTGCATGTAATTGTGTCATATTTCTGTTTTGTTTTGTTGGGGTGTAAATGCAACCTTGTTTTTGCAAATTGAGTCTTTGCACAAGAGGCCAATATAATGGTGGTTTTCTCATTTGTTTTGACTCAACAGGAATCCAAAGCTGACGCTCTTGAACTGAACTTGTCTTGTCCTCATGGTATGGGAGAGAGAGGTATGGGACTGGCATGTGGACAGGTATGACACACTTCATACATATTTTACCAGACTAATATAAGATCTTAACATTAAGAGTAACAACAGTTTAAAGGATTAGTTTCTTTTCTTCAAAAAAAATCCAAATTATTTATGACCATGTCATCCAAAATGTTGATGTCTTTCTTTGTTCAGTCGAGAAAAAACGTTTTTTTGAGGAAAACAGTCCAGGATTTTTCTAATTTCAGTGGACTTTAATGGACCCCAACACTTAACAGTTTTAATGCAGTTTAAAATTGCAGTTTCAACTGAGTTTCAAAGGACTCTAAAACGATCCCAAATGAGGCATAAGGGTCTTATCTAGCGAAACGATTGTCATTTTTGACAAAGAAAATAAAAAATAAGCACTTTCAAACCACAACTTCTCGTCTATCTCCAGTCCTGTGACACGCCAGCGCGACCCCACGCAATTGCGTAATGCAGTAGAAAGGTCACGTGTTACATATATTAAACGCACATTTGCGGACCATTTTAAACAATAAACTGACTCAAAGACATTAATTAGTATCATTGGACATATAACAATGTCGGAACGGTCCTCTTTCTCCACACTTGTAAACACTGGGGCGTAGTTTCACATACGTCATCCATGACCTCCTGACGGGATGACGATTTGCGTGAGGTCGCGGTGGCGCGTCACATGACCGGAGATAGACGAGAAGTTGTGGTTTAAAAGTGCATATTTTTCTTGCCAAAAATGACAATCGTTTCGCTAGATAAGACCCTTATGCCTCGTTTGGGATCGTTTAGAGTCTTTTGAAACTGCAATTTTAAACTGCATTAAAACTGATACGTGTTGGGGTCCATTAAAGTCCATTAAAATACGAAAAATCCTGGAATGTTTTCCTCAGAAAACATTATTTCTTCTCGACTGAACAAAGAAAGACATCAACATTTTGGATGACATGGTGGTGAGTAAATTATCTGCATTTTTTTTTTTTAAAGAAAATTGACTAATCCTTTAAAGCAATTAAAGGGGTTCCATGGTGCATTGTTGGTCTACCCAAAAATGAGTCTTCTGTTTATCTATTGATCATTTACACACCTTTGTGTCTTTTAAAGCTAGTATTGCGTCTGTGAAACAGAAATGAGTTATTTACAACTGAATGTCTGTCCTGTTATGAACTTCCATACCATGAAATTGAATGGCTATCAAGCAGGATTTTCAATGCAAGGTTTGCAAAAAATACCAACTTGCTTATTCGTCTATTTTGATATTGTAAAGGTAGTTTGACTTTAGAAAGTTTGCCTTTGGAAAAACTATTTGTACGTACTTTGGCAAATGTTGAATGCCGCTATAATGGCGTGTTTTTGCTCCTTGACAGCTATGGTCACTATCCACTTTCAAGCTAGTTCCAGTAACAGATCGAAAAATTTGTCCTTTTCTCCACCTTTTATAGAGAAGACAGAATAGGGGTGACAGGAAATAGCATGGATTCAAACACAAGTCACCCAGATAAGGGCCACTTTGGTTCACATTAGAGCCAGACCTCCACCCCCAGGCTGGTCTAAACTGCTCAAAGCTTGTTTTTTTAGTGTTTTTTCCAACCTATCAGCCTCACAAGATATTATAATGCAAAAAAAAAAAAATGCACAGGAGGCATCTAATGGCAAGCGTGTGATCCCCTTCATGTCCTTTCAACTTGTGTGGGGAGCAGGACCTGTTCGCTTTAAACTGGATGCAAACCATTGTGCTTCTACCGGGGCCATAAACGAGCCCTGTGCTTCCATCTCCATGCCTTACACACATACACATAAACACACATATGAAGCTAATCACAGCCTACCGCTTCCCGGCGGCTAACCTCGGTGTGAACTAACGCAAGGCAGTATCATTTAATCACACTGTTTGCAGCACGCTCTCTCTCTCTATAGTTGGCTCTCTTTCTGTCTTTTCTTACTATTTATTCTTGCCTGTTTCTCAGTTTTGATCCGCACCTCATCTGTATGTTTTTCTCTATCTCTCCCCCCTTATACAGTGGGGAACAGGGGGTGGTCTCGTTGATTGTATGAGAATAAGTAGGAAATTGTGCAGCGGTACATAAATGTATGATTGCAGCCACATACTGTTGGGTATTTAATCAGAGAGCATGTCCCTCTCTCTGAACCCTGGAGCGTACCGCACACAAGGCTAATGCGGCCCTATCTGGACGCAGCGCTGTCGGGGGGACAGCAATTTGCATTTTACAAAGACAGAAATCAACTCGCAAAGTTGTAAATATGCTAATGTTAAACAGTTTTTCGCAGTGAGAGAAAATTTTAGAAAAGGTTACATGTGGTCATGGTAAGGTTCTGGGTTAGCTAGAATTTTCTCATATTTTGGCATCTAAAATATTGATTTGTGTTGTAGCTAGAGTTGGATATTGTTACCTATCCATGTTAAAACCGGTTCCAAAAAACAACCGGGGAATCGATATAGCGCGCGCATTTCGATTCTGTTTATCGATTCCTGACTTTTTCAGTCATTCTCACAGTGAGCTTTTAGAAAGTTGTATCTATCTGCCAGGACCTGTGACAAACCTTTTCTCAGTAAGCACATGTGCAGTACATTACATTCGGCACTATGACTGACTGCACCAAATGTTGATTAGACTATTAGTATATTTATAGGAAGATTTGGTGTAAGTGAGGCAATACATCTAATACAGTGTTTCTCAAACTTTTTCAGCCCAAGGACCACTTTATCTTCCAATTTTTTTCTGAGGACCACCTAACAGAATCCCACTCTAACATGTCCCCAAAAAACAACAAAATAGGAAGGATAAGCTAAATTTAAGTTTAATATGCAACTGTTCCAAGTCAAAAACTATGTTCAGAAATTATTATATGAATTTTATTTCATTCGAAAAAGTAAATGTGAAATGAGCCCCAGCTTACAAACTGCACATGTGAAAAAAAGTCCAATTAAACATACTGTAACAGCAACGGGTCCCACTTAATGTCATTCCAAACAGCCATTAGTTTAAAACTTAGGTGGTGGGTATATGAAGTCTATGGTTGTAACTATGGTAACAATAAAATGCTAAAAAAAATGTTCCCCTTAATGTCCAAAATCAATGAAATTACAGGGATTTTACACATGAAGCAAAAACTAGTACATTACAAAACTAATAGATCTATGGATTTTAGCCGCTTTCAGTTGACGCTTGATCCTTCTTTTGACTCCTCTTTGGTTTAGCCACCGATCCATTTTTATGTTATTAAAACAAAATGGCAAGAACTGATATCACAGTTTTGCAAGTGCATTAAAAATCTACTTAAATAAGTGACTAGTAAACACTTGCCTAGTTTAGGTCATCTTTTGGCAGACCACTGGGGGGGGTTTGGCGGACCACACTTTAAGAATTACTGATCTAATATGATAAAATATTTGCTTCAAAACAGCGTTGATCTGAAGGAATGTTTAAATCTCCCAGCCGCGAGTACTCCTACAGTGCACCAGATAACGTCTGCGTCCGAAAGATTTGGCAGCTGACTTAAAGCTCACATAACACCCGCTGTTTCTGCATTTCTGATGTTAATCTGGAGTACCTATAGAGTAGTATTTCATCATTTATATCTCCAAAGAGTCTTTAGTTTAATCAGTTTAATAAACTACTCTAAAAGGACTGTTATAATTTAATAAGTTTACCGGAAATGTGTTCCATGAAAGCTGTTTGTTTATGGTGTTACTCCAGAAACCGTCTATAGTAAATAAATACCTTTTTTTTTTTTCAATTTCAGTACATGGGTATAATTTATTATAGCACCTCAAATTGTTAGAGATTCCTTTATTAACACACACAATACATTATTTTGATTTAATGCTTTACTTGTTGCAGTCATAAGACAGCACACTGTAATACTTGTGGACAGTACAGTGTTTTATAGATGCACAACAGCTGCTACATTTAGCAGTAAATTTGTAGTACCATCACTCCGAGGCATTTATGATTCAGTAGTATGAACTGGATCTGCTCAGGTCTAGCATCAGTCTCAGATGGCCAATACAGAAGAACGGTTAGTCTTTGGATTTGCCAAGGTTCGTGAATGTCACGAAATAATACAATCTTTAAAATATGTAAGAATTTTGTTGAGAGACCATTTGTATCAAGACTCCAGTTTCTTGTTGTTTCACAACGTTTCACTGATAGCATCTGATTGTGGTGGTGTTTTGTTTTATGTTTAGATATTTTTTTAAGTATATTCATCGAAAACCAGGCAGGGGAGATTAAATCAAATCAGAGAAGTTTTTAATAATAATTAATTTCAAATTTATAGTTTTAGTTTTTTTTACTAACATACACTGACATCTTTTAGTTAACAGTGCAAATTTTGTTCACAGTCTGTTAATAATTTATTTACAGATTTAAATCGCTTTAGCTCCGATATTCAATAGTACAGCTACAGGAGCTGTCCATGGTGCTGAAACCAATCATACAGCTTTCTACAGATCTGCAGAGTGGTTTTCTTCCCAGCATGATGTATGTTTATGTAACCTTCTTAAGTGTAAAATTGTCTGTGGTGGACAAGGTATCGTGTCATGGAAAAAACAATTTAAACCATTTTCTACTTTCTGTACTCTGTTTGAGATCAATAAGAGCTTCATACAGTTCTGCACTTGGATTTGTGACATATTCATTGATATGTCGTACCTTTAGTCGTACCGTGTGGGTGTGCCAGTGTTTTAGCGTCTGTCTGGGACAGTATAGTAGCGACTGATCCCTGGCTTGGTTTCAATGCCCTCTCCATGAGATTGATGTATCTCATAAGTGTCGCAAGCCTCAACGGAACCTGTTCTTCCCAGATATAGACGGGGAAGGATTTCAGACACATTAAGCTTAAGGAGTCTCTCGTCCTCCGTTCTAACCACCAGCAAAGCACAAGCCCTGAGCTCCGAGCCTAGAAACCCAAGCTTACAAACACTTGTCAGCCGGAGGCCTTTAATAAGCTGTCATAGGCCTTCCCAGCGCCGCTGAGCTCCCCTCTGTGAGGACATTAAGTTCTTACAAGCAGCATCTGTTTCAGGGCCAGGCACCTGCCTCTGGCCCTAGTGCTCCGCTAATGCTTTTCTACCTTCCCCTGACCACGCTACCCGCTGTTAGCCACTATGTTTTAGCCCTGCCACCGGTGACCTACACTCACAGATGGACTCACATACATTTCAACCTGCAGACATCTGGTGGCCAGCCTCCATTATGCTCCTGGAAATCTTAATGTGCTCTCAATCTTCTCTGCAAGCCTGAAGGTGCTGTTTTTTCTCCCCACTCAAGCATTTCGTTCCTCGGAGCGCTCGGGTCCCTGGTGCAGCTCTCCCCGATCACCCTATCTCCACCTCAACTCCAATTTTCTCTCTCTCTCTTTAGCCTCTGTTTTCTCTCATGCACTTTTTCCCTCATCTTTTGGGTTTTTCTTGCTTCTCTCTGTAGACCATAGAACATTCTGGTTGCTACCCTCTGACAAGATTTAGTGTATGTGTTTATGTCTTGTTTGCCAGCCTCGTTATAAATGCTCGCTGCCCACATCCCTCCCACGGCCCATACTGGTGGCTATTTTCCTCCAATGCACCACATATCATCCCCTCATGTTCTTCAGCACAAAAAGAGAGCAAGCTCGCTCAGATCCATAGACCTCCGTAGTAAAGCATTGTTTGTTTGTCACAATGTGTCAGCGGCCACCGGATCAGCATGTAACATCTGCATTAAAGTTCTGCTGTTCAGACTAGGGCTGTGCAAAAGTACATTTTTTTAATAAATCGACACGAGTTTGGACTGATTTAAACTCTAAAAAATAGTGCTAAATGGCACTAAAAGCTCGTAATCATAGGGGAACAATTTTTTGTTCTATATAGCACCTATAAAGCACCTATGAAGAACCATCCGGGGGTAATATAGCACCACTATAGCACCAGATATGGTTCTATATTGCACAATATGGTTCTACACACGTGCTACACAGGTACTACATAGGTGCTATATAGCACTTAAAATAGTTCCTCTATGATAACCAGTCCTTCCAGAAAAATGAAAGGGATTTTTTTGGGATTGTTGCGGGCAAAGGTCCTTGATCTTGCAGCACATTTTTCTTTAAAAATGCAATGGAATATGCCGGACATTTATGCAATTTTATGCGATGAAATTGCGCGAACTTGCAAAAATTGCGGGAACTTGCAAAAATTGCGGGAACTTGCAAAAACTGCGGGAACTCGCAAATAATGTGGTTGGGGTTTGCTGCTTTTTGATGATGTTCATGTCGCGTAATTACGTCACTACATAACGTTCACATAGCAACAGGGCACATGGCTGCGCTTGTGTGAAGTAAATGCAACATTTTAACTTTCTGCTAAGATATACCGTATTTTTCTGTCTATAAGCCGCGTTTTTATTTCATAACTTGGCTGGTGCTGCGTCTTACAGTCAGGTGTGCCTTGTGAGTCAGTATGAATTAATTTTTACATTTATCAGGCAAGAGACAACATGACCGTCTACAGCCGCGAGAGTCCGCCATATGCTGCTTCTGTATTTATGTAATTCAGTACATTCATTAATGTGGAATGACGAGTATGCAAACTTCATGCTAGTTGGCTTATTCGGTTAATTTACACTTTTCAACCTTCCAGGTAAGTTCTGTATGCTATGGTTTATCGTTTAAAGGCGCTCTAAGCGAATCTGTGCGACGTCACTTGTTGTTGATGTTTGAACTGTTTTCAAACAAACGGAGCGTAGCTAACTCCTCCCCCTCCCTCTCCCTTCCGTGCTTTCATGAACGCACCCAACCCCCACCCCCAAATCCTTCTTGTCGTTTATTGGCTGGAACACTTTGTTATGTTTTGTGGTGCTAGGTTTGGCCACTGTGTTGTTATTGCCATTTGTGAAGCTTGGGCTGTCTACAGAGATCGCGTTTTTTTACAGTTTGATCAGCGCTCAGGTAGCAGGCAGATAGTGAGGAGATGTTTGCTGTATGTAACAAAAAATGTTTTATGGTCTGAAACGCATGAATTCACTTAGAGCACCTTTAAATAACTGATAATATTACTTTAAAGTACAGACATCTATTCAGCCTGCTGTTCTGTCTGCTATTGTTTAGTTGAATAACTTGCCTTTCCAGATTAAATGTCTGTTCTTCGTGTTGGATTTTGTGAAATAATTTTCTAAATAAACGCGACGTATAGTCCACTGTGACTTTTATATATGTTATTTTGTCTTAATGACGCATTTTTGAATGATGCGGCTTATACTAGGGGGCGGCTTACAGTCCTGAAAGTACGGTATGTGACTTTTTGCTACGAAAATGCGGGGATTATTAAATCATGCAAGCCCTGTATATTTTGCGCGTGAATTCTGCAATTTATGCGGCAAAAGTGCGGCGTTTATGAAAAAATGCGGCCCCTGCATAAATATGCGGACTTGGGGTGATTATGCATTGAATCCTGCATTCGCATAATTGCGTTTTTTCTGGAGGGACTGGATTATGAGCCAGTGAACCACTTTTAGTGCTATTTAGCACCGTTTGTTTTTATAGTCTTGACTGAATGGCTAATTGGCTTATCAGTCTTATATAATTAAGTACAAATAGACTATTTTCAGTTTTACGGTACCTCACCGCTGTTGAATGTGTAAGGAATTTATAGAATGGTGGTCTTGCAATGAAAATGCTACAGTGCAGTGCAATTAAAACAGAAATACCGAGAACAAGACCGTTTTTTGAAATGTAAGCCAAAAGCCTTACTAAATTAAGCAGCTAATCTACATAAACTAGTGAGCCTTACTCGATATTCGATAAATGATTGGGCAACTAGCTGACTGTCGTGACCTATCCCTAGTTCAGTATCAAGTCAGAAACAATAGCTCAAGGGTAAGATCCACAAAAAAGTTTCTTCAGCAACAATTACACCGAGAAGCACAGAGGCTGCTTTTCAATCAAACATGATGGGCTAAAACAAGTTAGACAATAAGGCTTTTCCTCATAAGCGCCTCATTTCTGTCTCTTTGTTTTCTTCTTTGTGCTAATCTCTGTCCTTTCACTCACTCTGACACTTTTTTGCCAAAAAAAGGAGAAAAAAACTGCAGTGTTTTATGGGCCCACACATGCTACGAACAAACACGCTCATATTCAGAGGAAAACAGAAATGCCCCGAAGCATCGCATTTCCAACAGATGTCTGAGGAGCCCGGAGCCTGGTACGACAGAGGCACATCACATTTCCATTTGGCACATCTCAGCCATATCTCTGAGTTATGACAGTTTGCGTTACTCTCAAGATGCGCGCCATTCAAATCTCATTCATTATGAATGCCAGTGATTTGGAGGGCTGCCATCACGTTGCTCTCCAGAACCACAGCACCACCAGAGAAGATTCAGCTTTGCTGTAAAACACACTTTATTCTGCTCCAGATGTTGTGAGAGATGCTATTTTCTCATTTTCATTAAATGTATGTTAAATAGATATAAAAATACTATGCTTTTTAGGCGAATTACAGCAGACAGTCAACACCTCTATGATATTAGACTTAGATTAATGGTTTAGACGAAATTATAAATAATAAAATAAAAAATTACTACAAAAAAAGTTATTAGTGTTAGTAGTTATCAGTGTGAAACATATGAGGAATTCCTAATTACGCATTCATGTCTAAATGAAAAATTCTTAGAATGAATACATAGATATGTACCAGGAAATGCTTTCTGAGACCTGCTGTTTTCTTAACATTGTGACCCCTGGAAGGATTGTTAAATTGCTCTGCATCCACTACAAAGATGTAGATGGAATATAGATATTTTTCTGCTGTTTGTTGAATGAAAAGCAAGACTGGGGGAAGGGAGAAGGAAAAGGCAGCAGCAAAAGTGAAACAGCAACAAGAAGGCAGTAATGCGTTTCAGATGACGTGTTCAGACACAACAGCGTTTTCCTCCCTGGTCTCATCTGAGGGAGTTCATGAGGGGATCGCTAAACCATTTGAAGTCTTTGGTGTGTTTCTGAGTGACTGTATGTGAGGAAAAAAGAGAAGAGATTGAAAGAAAACACATTTTGTGCATTGCCTCTGTGCTTGGTGAATATTTAGGACAGCCTTGCTGTTCTGTAATGGCCCATAAGATGGTGGTGCACCTCAAACATCCCAGTTTTGTACCCTTTGTTTGGTTTTACCATTACCAAATATGACAGTGTGTTTTATAGAGACTAAAAAATGGAAATTTCTTATTATTTTAATTCTGTAGTAAAACTGGTAAAACTTCTATACAATAAAAATGAATGAGATCCAGATGCTGTGAAGCACCTGAAAGATCAAAGTAGTTTATTTAACAGCTATATGCTGAGTTTCGTGTGGCCATCCGACAGCTTTTTTCAAGCTTAAACATTTACTTTCATTGTATGGATAAAAATTATGGACTTTCCGCTGTAAATAACTTTCTAAGTGATAAGCCTTTGTAAACCCATGAGGAGCCTGTAATGATTTTTAATGAGTTTACACCCCCACCACTTTAGGACACTGAGCTGGTGCGGAACATCTGCCGCTGGGTCCGAGAGGCCACCTCCATCCCCTTCTTTGCCAAGCTCACGCCCAATGTCACCAACATTGTTGATATCGCCAGAGCCGCACAGGAGGGAGGAGCAGCTTTACCCACCACATACAAACAGAATATAGGAATTTAACTCTCTACACAGAAGCTTCTGTTTACTACTAAAACTTAGTTGGTGAAGGTTGTTTACCCATGTTAGTTTTCTTTGCTTGTTATACTCTCAAAATGCTGGGTTGTTTTATCCCGTGGTAGTGTCAAATATGGACAAACCCACCTATTGGACTAAATTACTGTAACTCACAGGATTTTATTTTATTTATAAACAAGCTTTTGTGTTATAGTATGTGTTTTATGAATAAGCTCCCTGCATCAAAAAATGCAACGTTTGCTATTTTGCTGTGATGACATTTGTTGTAACATTGTTCCTGTAGTTTCATCAGTACAATATAGTTCAAGCTTCTTGATCATCTGTTCTTTGTAGGCGGAGCAAATGGAGTCACAGCCACCAACACTGTTTCTGGACTGATGGGTCTAAAAGCAGATGCCACACCCTGGCCTGGGGTCGGCAGGGGTGCGAGGACTACATACGGCGGTATATCTGGTAAGGTGATGTGTATGTGTGTGTCTGAGTATATACATTTACTGGTTTCATTATTCTGGAGAACATTTAGGGTGCATTTACATCATCCTTAACCAACCAGACCATGTGATTACACCCTTAGTTGCCACATGTCAAAAATGACTTGAGGATATTTTGGGTATTCTTACTAAATGCTCCAAAACTGATTATGTTTTGCTTTAAGTCTAGTATTGTCGGCAGCTTTGTGTGATGGTTAGGTGTAGAGGTGTGGCAAATTATTAGTAATCTTTTACGAAAAAATTGGAAGTTAACATAAATGGTTAATATAGTAAACATACACTCACCTAAACGATTATTAGGAACACCTGTTCAATTTCTCATTAATGCAATTATTTAATCAACCAATCACATGGCAGTTGCTTCAATGCATTTAGGGGTGTGGTCCTGGTCAAGACAATCTCCTGAACTCCAAACTGAATGTCAGAATGGGAAAGAAAGGTGATTTAAGCCATTTTGAGCGTGGCATGGTTGTTGGTGCTAGCCGGGTGGTCTGAGTATTTCACAATCTGCTCAGTTACTGGGATTTTCACGCACAACCATTTCTAGTGTTTACAAAGAATGGTGTGTAAAGGGAAAAACATCTAGTATGCGGCAGTCCTGTGGTGAAAATGCCTTGTTGATGCTTGAGGTCAGAGGAGAATGGGCCGACTGATTCAAGCTGATAGAAGAGCAACTTTGACTGAAATAACCACTTGTTACAACCGAGGTATGCAGCAAAGCATTTGTGAAGCCACAACACGCACAACCTTGAGACGGATGGGCCACAACAGCACAAGACCCCACCGGGTACCTCTCATCTCCACGATCTTTGCACGAGCTCACCAAAATTGGACAGTTGAAGACTGGAAAAATGTTGCCTGGTTTGACGAGTCTCGATTTCTGTTGAGACATTCAGATGGGAGAGTCAGAATTTGCCGTAAACAGAATGAGAACATGGATCCATCATGCCTTGTTACCACTGTGCAGGCTGGTGGTGGTGGTGTAATGGTGTGGGGGATGTTTTCTTGGCACACTTTTTTTTATTATTTAAACTACCAGCTGATGTTATTGCTACAAAGACAGTCTGTGCCCTTAAAACTGCTTTCATTAGAAAACATGAATGTAAATTTATGTCTGTAATCACTAATAAATACAATCTTTGTGGTCACACATTGTTAAACACCTTAAACCACCTTAATTTAGATGTTTCATGTAAATGCTTTGTAGTTTTGGCTATATACACTTCAGTGTGTGTGTGCGCTTGTGCGTGTGTGTTGATGCTTCACCTCCACACTCCTCTCTCCCTTTCTGCCTTAAGCTGAGCTGCCACAGCGTCTGCAAAGGCACGGACAGGGTCAGAAACACAGCCTGCATTAAAAATTAATACCGGCACTATTGAGGCTTTGTTTTATGCAAGCAAAACTGACTGGCTGTCATATTTTTCACTTTTAAAGTCGTGTGGGCCTTACCGTGCAGCTCTCCCATGGGACCCAGCCATGCAGCAATAGCCTAAGATGCTGCCTGAGACCAGCCTATTGATCAGCGGGACCCTAAAGGGCCCGTGTGGCCCCACATATTTTATTTGCTCCCAATACAGTAACTCTCCTCAGACTTTGTGTTTCAGAAGCCCATATCCAGAGCACATAAACCTATGTGCAGATCATCCGGGGGCACATAAATGTGTGCTGGCTTGAGCTCTCTATGGAAGTGCTTGATTCTCTAATGTATTCAGTAATTTAATGTTGAACTCAGCAGCATTGGCCGGATTTAGGGTGATTTGATTTATGGGGCAAGTGGCATAAACTCTGAATGTGGGAGGAAATCAGTCTTTTCTTTGACATGTTTTTTTTTTGCTCAAAACTTTTTAATCAGTTTTTGTATGAGGGTTTTGCATTAGCCACAGATGTTTAATATAGTCAGAGGGGATACGTCTAATCCCCCCCTATTAAAATTATACCTTATTGATTTATTAAGAAATACTAGTTTAGTGTCGATTGTTCCCCACCTAAATTACCTCGTTAGAAAGTCTTTGTTTACATTTACATTTATGCATTCGGCAGATGATTTTATTCGAAGCAACTTGCTTAGGGGGTGTGTATACTAAACGAGGGGCAACATTTCGATCTCTCTGATGAAGCCGATACGTAAGTGATTTAAACTGCAATTCACTGACTGGCCGCTAGAGGCAGGTTTCAAAAGGGAGTCAATTTCCATAGACCCCCATGTTAAAATGCTCAACGTTAGAGCAGAATTTTTTTTACAGCCTGGTACAAAAATTGGTTGCGTCCGTACAGCTAATTTTGCCCTTCATGACAACTGTGAGGTGGGTGATTTTTTTTGTAACTCCTCCGTTTAAATTATATTAAGCCTTAAAGTTCTGCATAATTAGGGGCGTGGTCCAATTAGGCATCGTTTAAATGCCACAGCCTACCTGAGCATTGTTTCTAACCATGTCCATCCCTTTATGACCACCATGTACCCATCCTCTGATGGCTACTTCCAGCAGGATAATGCACCATGTCACAAAGCTCGAATCATTTCAAATTGGTTTCTTAAATATTACAATGAGTTCACTGTACTAAAATGGCCCCCACAGTCACCAGATCTCAACCCAATAGAGCATATTTGGGATGTGGTGGAATGGGAGCTTCATGCCCTGGATGTGCATCCCACAAATCTCCATCAACTGCAAGATGCTATCCTATCAATATTGGCCAAGATTTCTAAAAAATGCTTTTAGCACCTTGTTGAATCAATTCCACGTAGAATTAAGGCAGTTCTGAAGGCGAAAGGGGGTCAAACACAGTATTAGTATGGTGTTCCTAATAATCCTTTAGGTTTGTGTACTTTGTTAAATTGACTTTCAAAAGCAAGTTGTTTTACTTCATGCTGCATTTTTTACAGTGTGTAGTATAGAAGCATTGTAGCTCTTAAATGCAGCATCAAATTTAATCATATCTGATGTGCTTCTTTGCAAATATTATAGTGTGTCCGATCTTAAACGTTGTGTCAGCAGTCTGTTATATGTGCACAGAATTAAGAGGCAGCAAGCTCATTAAACTAATAATGTTTTCTTGTAATTGTGAATCTTGTGTATACATTACTGCCTCCATGTAACATTAACAAGTCTGTCACAGTGTTTGTACTATATAGGGATGCAGTATTATTTGCAGCCTCTGTTTCACCTTAGCACAGTAAAGACAGCTTGTCTGTTCTGTATAGAAAAACACATTGCTATGTTTATAATTATACTGATTTATGAGAAACGATTCGTGCTCCAGATGGAACCAATCCGGGTCCGGATCTGGGCCGTTGTCTGGTAATTGGTGACCTCTGGTCTGTTCATATGGCCACTGTATTTTTGTCTAGTTGGGTATCACACTGTGATTTCATTTAGCTGGCAGTGTGCTTCTCATTTGATGTGTGTTTTAATGATTGGTCATGCTGACCGACTACGCTGTTGTCACAGAGATGTTATTGCATCTCTTTCATTGTGCATGGGAAACCGTGTTCCCCAGACGCCCGGCTGCATTGCCTGCCGTAATTAACAGAGAGCCGCGCCGTCATTCTAGTCTCTTATTTGCTTTTGTTATCTGCTTGGGTCTTTTTGAGGCACAACATATTCGGATGAAGATAGAAATCGTAGAGGATGCTGAGACCCCACGCTCTGCCTTGCGGTGCGTTCAGAATTAATAATCAGAGTGTCTGGCATCGAGAACGGATGCCGCGCACTAACAGATGCCATTGATGGCCTCGTGGAGCTGTCAATCACCCCAGCCCGGGACTGGACTGAGGATGGCGCTCGTCTGTTGCTGTGCTACATCATTTTGGAAGCTGTGATAGGACCTGCTTAGAGTAATGAGGTATTGATAAAAGATACAGAGCACCGCAGGGTTCAGCATAGTCTCTGTTCTAAGCATAAACTGTGCTGTTCGCACAAGTGTAGTACTGTTAACACCAGAGATCTTGTTGAGCAAAGCTCTTGCGATGCAAGTGCCATGGGTTCAACTGGCAGGGAAAGCATGTACTGATGCACACCCAGTTTACACCTGCTTTTGAGTATAGTGCTTATTGTAGATGTACTTTAAATGTGCTGGTTATGTGTGGCTTTAAAATAAATGAACCATCCATTTAAAGATTTGCCGTTTACATGAGCGTTTACATGTGTCTATTAGATATTAAATCTGACTTTTTCCATGTTTAAGTGCTATAATTGGGTCCCCAGTGCTTCTATCAACCTAGAAACTGTGATAAAGAACAACCTCGTAACTTTGTTTTGGTAAGCCATTTTTTGCATGCATTTGTAAAATTAGGTTGTTCAGATTTCGCCTGTATTGTGAGGTAAGTAGCAAGTCCAATTACAATAATACCGCCCCTTAATCTGCACTATCCAACCACGGCACTGCCATTTAGTGCAGAGAGAAAGAGAGAGATTGACAGCACAAATTTGAGTTTCAATTGCAACAAACCACCATCATTGCGACTAGTCTTTGCATTTCATCAACTCATTTGCATTTTAAAGGACACAATATGGGAATTTTAAAAGGAAAACACCACCGTTTTTCAATATTTTACTATGTTTTTACCTTAATTTAGACAAATTAATACATACCTATCTTTTTTCAGTGCGTGCACTTAATCTTTGTACAGCGCCTCGTGAATGTGTTAGCATTTAGCCTAGCCCCATTCATTCCTTAGGATCCAAACAGGTATGAATTTAGAAGCCACCTAACACTTCCATGTTTTCCTTATTTAAAGACTGTTACATGAGTAGTTACATGAGTAAGTATGGTGGCACGAAATAAAACTTTTGTTTGGAACCATAGGAATGAATGGGGCTAGGCTAAATGCTAACACATTCACGAATCACTGTACAAAGATTAAAAGTGCATGCATTGAAAAAAGATAGGTATGGATTAATTCATCTAAGTTGAGGTAAGAACATAGTAAAATATTAAAAAACGATGGTGTTTTCCTTTAACATGTTATAATAAATTATTAAAAAAAACATAAGCACTTTGGGGACACCAAAGACTTATTTTACATTTTTAAAAAATCTCATAACATGACCCCTTTAAAGTATACCTAAGCATATCTAAAATCCACGTAATACAGGTACGTCACAAAAAAAATAACTAAATCTGCTTAAATATTGCATATAATTGGAAGAAACTAATCCACTGATTTATTCACACTTTATTTTCATATAAAGTCATATTTGTAGTCACAAAATTAGAAATCCTTCAAGTGATCATATTAGTTGTCACAGCTCTTCTTAATACTAAGCTTAAACAGGCCCTTATAGATCCCCCACATAGCTCCAAGATACCCATGACCGTCCGAGCTAAGTTTAGCTCTTTGCCTGGCTGCGCCGCTATTGACATGCAGCGAACTCTTGCCGACAACTTCAACACAGGTACTGGTGACAAACAGGCGTGAGCGACCCTGTTTGACAAGGACATGTTAGGGTTGTCAGAGCAACAGGAACTGTCAGCGCGCCTGGTGTGAAAAAAGAACAAAGCGCGGGGAAGGACAGAGCGGGTGCAACAATAACATCACAACAATATCCCCGAACTGAAGCTTTTCTTAAAGGGAAGTGTTCTGCCTCACAACATTATCTGTGTCTGCTGACATCAGCCGACATGTGCTTTGATGCCTTTCAACCTTGTCGCACGAGTTGTGTCCATATTAATGTGATTGTGACATCACTCAGAATACAATAGCCTTTCTTTGAAAGAGCTGTAGTCTAAGCACCATACGCTCCCTTGGTGTCTTACTGAAGCATTAGTTTGTAAATGAGCAACATTTAAAAAAAAGATTTCTATTTGGTTTTCAAGGAATTGAGAGGTGATAGGGCAGAAGACGGACAGTTTGAAAATTAGAAATAATATTATTGTCAAAGCAGTTATTTTGTTAAAAATGCTGATTTAGAAACATTAAAGGACAAGTTCGGTATTTTACACTTAAAGCCCTGTTTTCAGATTGTTTATGATGAAATAGAACGGTTTTGACCGAAACCTCATCATATGCGGCTGGCCCGAGAATTTTTGGGTGTTTCTTGTTTCACCTCCAACCTCTATAATGGCTGTATAGGTGCACTGGAACAATCCTTCCTAAAATGCATTAAACTTTCGTTTACAAAGACGTGAAACTCACTGAGTAGTCAGGGGTGTTCACTGGTGTGCTCACACAAAAATCGCTGCAAAAGATGCTTTCCAACAGGTGTTTTAGCATTCGTTGTAAACTTGTGGACCTATTTTTTCAAACGCCTCACACCCGTATATTCTTCCGTTGAGAGCTTGAATAATAGACACTCCAGCCCAGTTGGTGCCGATAATCCGCCTTTGCCAATTGCAAGAATACAAACAATACCATTTCCGTTCCCGGCGGCGGAGTAATACCGTACCTCACAGCACATCTAATACAAGTCAATGGAGTTGGACAAAAACTACGATAAAATTGTTGGAAAGCATCTTTTGCAGCGATTTTTGTGTGAGCATATCAGTAAACACCCCTGACCACTCTGTGAGTTTCACGTCTTTGTAAATGAAAGTTTAATGCATTTTAGAAAGGATTGTTCCTGTGCACCTATAAACCCATTATAGAGGTGGGAGGTGATGCAATAAACACCCAAAAATTCTCGGGCCAGCATAATATGTTCAAATTTCAGTCAAAACCGTTCTATTTCATCATAAACAATCTGAAAACAGGGCTTTACAGGTAAGTGTAAAATACTGATCCTTAAATTTTTTACATTTTCAAAATTGCTGTGCCTAAATATGCAAACTTTTCTAAAAAAAATGGAAAAAAATTGCGGTTACACTTTATTTTACAGCGTCACTGTTACAGTGTAATTGCATATTTAAGTATTAAGTAATAATAGTCAACAACATGTACTTACTATAGGGTTGGGGTTAGGATTAGGGTTTGGTTTAGGATTAGTTGCATGTAATTATGCATAATAAACTGTTATTACTATAATAATTACATGTAACATGTGTAACAAAGACACCGTAAAATAAAGTGTAACCAAATTTGTTTTTGTGAATGTTTTCTGCATAAAATTATCCTACATAATGCAAAGAACATTCTGTGAAATTATAACCTTGATATCTTTAACATTGACTGAGTAGGGCCATGTGAGAGATTGAAATTAAAATGAAATCAATGATTGAAATCAAACGTTGATGCTCCTGATCTCATTATTAGACTTTTCACAGGGTCACAAATGTTGTTACAATCATGTTTATCAAAAATCCACTTGAAGTTTGTTCAAGGCCATGATAAAATCTCCACTCCAGGACATGAGATGAATGTTTTACCATAAAGAAGTTTCCTTTTTTAGGATTTTACAGTGAGTTAGATGTTTTTAAGTGATTAAGTTACCGTAAAACGCATTTGACTCCCACAGACATTAAAATATGATCTGTTTAGGGCTTCAGCCTTGCGATCCAAGCTGTAGTAAGCCAAAACCCCCAACTCTAAATCACACCTAAATGGCTTTGGTTGCGAGCAAAGTGATGTGTTTTTTATGACATTATTGTCACAACAGACCAGAGATGACAAATTCTGCTTGACGTGCCATCCATTCAGCCAACAGGTGGAAGCGCAGAATAAAGTGAAGGCGGCAGGAAATGCCAGGGGCTTAGGAAAGCGCCCATATGTACATAATTAACCGTGCTGCATGGGGATGCAAAAAATATGTGCCGTGATTCAATTTATCTCCCCAATTTGGGGATTGTGTGGGTGATGAGCATCATTTAGCACACTGGAGTGGGGCTAAAAAGAAAGCTGTCTCGACCGTCAAACGGTGGAAGTGGAGTTCTCAGACGAGCCGGCGAAATTAATGTGGACAAACGTACGGCTGTGATCAATGAATGGGAACCTGCTGGGAAAATGAGGTTAAATGTAATGTGATAAACACTTCCATCTGTCTGGCTGATCAGAAAGTCGCTCAGCTTTCATTAGGGAATCCTGCCATTCGGAGAGAACATGAGAGTAAAAGAGGAAGAGGTGGGGAGCAGGGTGGGTTGTGACAGAGCCTAGGTGATACGAAGGGGCTTAGACACCTGTACACACAATGGGTCTTGTACGCATGCACAAATGTGTGAATTAAATGTTTTCATGGAGAAATAATGATTCATCAATACGCCTTTTCTATTTTAGAACCAACTAAATGCACACAACTCATGTTGACTCATTTTGATGTTTTTATATGTGGTGTTAGTTTGGTTTGTAAAGTCGCAACATTTCCCCTTCTGTATTTGTATAGGCAATGCAATCCGACCGATTGCTCTGCGTGCTGTGTCCGCAATAGCCAAAGCTCTTCCTGGGTTCCCTATCCTGGCGACTGGTGGCATTGACTCAGCAGAGTCTGGATTACAGTTCCTGCATGCTGGAGCATCCGTCCTACAGGTAACCACTAACACACTGACCATCAACTACCACCAGTGTTTACTCATTACAGGGTTAATCCTCCCGGAGCAACATTGGGTTAAAGAACAAGTTCGGTATTTTACACTTAAAGCCCCGCTTTCAGACTGTTCACGATGAAACAGAACGGCCTTGACCGAAATTTCGACATATGAGAATTTTCGGGTGTTTGTTGTTTCACCTCCCACCTCTACAATGGGTGTATAGGTGCACTGGAACAATCCTTTCTAAAATGCATTAAACTTTTGTTTAAAAAGACGTGAAACTCACCGAGTGGTCAGGGGTGTTCACTGATATGCTCACACAAAAATCGATTTTTGTGTAAGCATATCAGCGATTTTTGTGTGAGCATATCAGTGAACACCCCTGACCACTCGGTGAGTTTCACGTCTTTGTAAACGAAAGTTTAATGCATTTTAGGAAGGATTGTTCCAGTGCACCTATACAGCCATTGTAGAGGTTGAGGTGATACAAGAAACACCTGAAAATTCTCGGGCTAGCATCATATGTCCAAATTTCAGTCAAAAGCGTTCTATTTCATCATAAACAATCTGAAAACAGGGATTTAAGTGTAAAATACCGAACTTGTCCTTTAAGTGCTTTGCTCAATAACACAATGAGATATCTTCCTTTGAAGGGTTTGAACCTGTAATCTTTGGGTTACAAGTCTTTAACCGCTACACCCTCTCAGCTTTGTAATAAGAAGCATTGCTTCATGTGTAAACAAGTGAACAAATGATTTATATATTAGTGGTTAATTCCTGTGTCTTTTTAAAGCATGCTGCAACATTTTCGTTTTACACAAGATGCAACATTTCAACGCAAGTTTAACACATCGGTTTAAAAGCATGCATTAAGTAGTCGGTCCTAATCAATCCTTAATAAGAAGCCTACTAACGGCTAACGCACAGCGCCGCTGCAGCCGAGCAGCAACAACAATCTCAAAGCAAATTGCAATTTACAACATGGCTCTGAACAAGTTGTTAGTGCAAATAAACCCATTATCTCAACATGATGCCACAGCCTCCGAAATCTCTTTTTTAAAAAAATAAATCAAAACACTCTCATTATGTGCAGAAATCACATTTCACAAGTGCCTGGGAGTTCTGGGGGGAAAAAGATTGGAATTAAAACATTTTAATCACACCCACATGTAATAGCAGAGTGCTGGTGCGTAGTAATAGGAGAAATTGTAAAGTAGCCAACTCCACAGCACACTAGAGTTGAATCAGTGTCACCAGCGGGTTACGGGAACAACGCAGCTCCATTTCCTGCATGAATTGGATTAGACCGGCGAGCTGCTCTGATGAGCAACATTAACTCCAGATGCAAGTTTGATAGTGAGCATGGAAGTACAACTTTATTTATATAGCCTCTTTAAAAACTTGTTTACAAAGGCCCTTGCAGAATACATACTGTATATATCCCTCCGGTGCACATTATGAGTTAATGCTGCAATATATTTCACCATTACTTTTGTTACAAAAGATAAAATAGCTTTAATCTACAGTATTCCGAACAAGCCTGCTGCATTTTTAAATATTGGTGAGATTTCAAAAGCAGAAGTGCGTATCACAAGATTTAAAGGGGTGGATCAATGGTATTTCAAGCATTCTGAGTTATTAACACAGTTATAGAGTTGTTTCCTCATGCTAACGTAGGCAAAGTGTCAAAAAAGCAGTTGGGCGTGTTACAGAGTATTTCTGTCCCGAATGCACTTCGCCAGGGTTCGTACAAGTTTCTGAAAGTTTTTTTCAATTACGGGTCCAGCTGACGTTTCAGGAATTTTCTATACGTATCACTTCTTTATATGGGCACTTACCCGGTAAACCCTGCCCACCCGTCAATCAGTGCGAGACGCTTGAACTTGCAAACATCTTATCACGCGACACAGCTTTGTTTAATTTAAAAAACTCAACAATGGCATGAAAGAAGAAGTGTGTTTTTGGATGTAAGGAGGAGAAAGCCAGCCTTATGGAAACAATGGATATAGTTTATTATCCGGGGTAGCAGCGGAGTTTTGCGTGTGTGTTTGATGCGCTGGATTTTCCCAACCGGGTCATGAGTTGCATGCGGTAAGTAAGACTTCTGTCTTATGTTGGAAATAGGTGCATGCATATTATATAAATGACACGAACATGTAGTGAATCATAAGTTAAACAGTGTTGTATAGTGTTGCATGACTCGTACTCGCTCTTCCGGCGGTATAACTCCTCCTTCTTAATTTTTTTGTACGTTATTGGAAAGATTCGGTAAAGCTAATCTTTCTTTTATAAATCTGATTAAACTAAAGACTCTTTGGAGATAAAAAGGATGTAATACTACTCTATAGGTACTACAGATTAACATTAGAAATGCAGAAACAGCGTGTGTTACGTGAGCTTTAAAGTCTTGTCATAACGTATGATGTATTTAGATCATATACTGTATATGATAATTCTGTAATATTCAATAGCGAAAGTGGTGTTCAACGAATGTCATTGGCGATTTGTTTGGTCTCTGATGTCACTTCACGACCACCCTACTGCAACAGCATAAGCTGCACAGGTTTACAGTCACGTGCATCTACTCCAAACAAAGACAAAGTCACTTATATTAAATGAAAAAAAGTAAACTTTTATCAACAAACTTTGCGCCGCCGCCAGCGCGCTGTCAATCATCGCACTGTCTCACGTAACTCATGTAACTCCTACTGCTGTGTGCTGCATGCATTATAAACAAGGACACATATCTGCACAGCTTGCGACGTTGCGATGGGGTTGTGGGCAAGTCACATCACAGACCAACCTAATAGATAATGACATTCGTTGAACATTTTTTTCATAATGAAAGATTATTGACAACTAGCGGCACAGTGGGTAGCACTTTACTCAACATACTTTGGTTTCTTCCACAAGCCAAAAACATGCAGGTTAGGTGAGTTGGAGATGTCAAATTTCCCTTAGCCCAAACTTTGTATGAATCAACTTGTATATACAGTACTGTGCAAAAGTCTCAGGCCACCATGCCAGAATTAGATTTGTTGTTTTTGCGATCATATATAATTGTTTCTCAGTCTCTTTAATAGAATACATCCAGACAATACAGGAAATGTGTATATATTATAAAAAAACTGTATAAAAATGTAAACTGATGTGTCAAGTTTTTAGTGTAAACTCCCCTTCCACTTGAGCAATAGCAGGGAACTGCAGGATCTCTTAAATCTAAATAAAATCAAATCCTAATTTCTCATTTTAAAGAAATTAGTATTTTTACTTCATTCTGCTTAAAAACGCTCAAGATGTGTTTAGTGTCAAGAGAGGTCACACTAAACACAGATGATGCCTAAAGATGACATTTAATCCTGAAAATTTAATTTGTTATTTTTGTCTACATATTTCCTGTATTTTCTGTTTGTAACAGAACTTAAAATATTTATCAGTATACAGTAGTTAGTTGCTACTGGTAATAATGCTTTAGCACTTTATTTTAAAGTGTTTTATTATACCTAACATCATAAATGTTTGGTAAGGTGCTGCTCTTACTAATTCAGCTTAAAGTCACTTTTTGTTCACTTTTCCACAAATTCATCTTTTTTGTACTTCTATGATCTTTGGTACTGTATTAAAGCACTGTTATATTCTCGACTCCATATGATTTATCACTTTAGTTTAAATTTTTCATTATTCCCAAGTCACCTTGAAAGCACCCTCTAAATAAATAAATGTAAATTTATGGAAAGCATTCTGTACTGTAACTTTCCAGTTAAAGTTAAAGTTTGTTGTCATCGTTTATATTGCAAAGCGGTGAATTAAACAAAATGATGTTTCTGCAGAAAACATGTGGACATGTAACAAATTGACCACAGGTTATACAGTACACAAGATCATAAACTATGAATAATAAACACAACTGTGTTTTGCAAACAACAAATAGATTATATACATATTGATGTATTTATACGCTTAGAATCATCATCATTTGTTTAATACTGCTCCTAAGTCTTATGTTGGAGTTCCCATATGGCTATTATCATATTTTCTCAGTTTAAACTGTGTTAGGTTAATGATTTGTGAACAAAGATCTATTTATCAAAGATGTAGCAGAAACATTCAACATATGCCTCAGTCCCTATGCACTTTTATTGTATGGAGAAAAACTGCATCGACATTCATCATGTGAAAGGTTTGGCACAACATACAGTATGGATGAGTAAGTGATAACAGAAATCTTATTTTTTGGGTGAACTGTCCCTTTAAGTGTTTGGGTGTGTGTAAAATGTGATTTCTCATTCTTGTACAGTAGAGTCAGCATTTCTGCAGCTGCATTCTCAACTCTTTCCTAAGTGTTTGATGGAGCCAAAACACTATTGCAGCAGTCGAGCCTAAATGTAACAAATGCATGAACGACTTTCTCGCAGAGGAGGACAGAACACCTTAGAGATGTTACAAAGGTGATAATAGGTTGACAAACATCGCTAAACCTGATATATCATTAATTACATTTACACTTATGCATGTGGCAGACACTTGTATCCAAAGTGATTTATAATGCATACGTGCACAAATATATACTTTTTTATCAGTATGTGTGTTCCCTGCGATCAAACCCATGACAGGAACACTCTGTTATCCATTAATTATTATTATTATTGAATGTCAACCTTTACTGTAGATAGCATATGGAATAAGAGAATTTCTCGGTTTGTTATTTTTAAATATCTCTGTCTAGTTGCAGAAAGTTTTGTAACATCCACAAATAATGCTCTTTGTGCAGTCCACCGGTGTGCTAATTGATTTGTGGCCATCTGTTTCAAGTGAAAATAGACTTGTGTATCATCTGCATACTGATGAATGGCGAGATATATTGATTAATTACACCAAGATTATATACATGATATAACAAAGACTCTATTGAGACTAAGGAGACACCACAAGATATCAAATAAAGTCCTGCTTGTTATGTAAAATCTAAATTGGCTGGTCAAGAAGAATCTAATGATCCGCTGTGGTGTGAGATGTAGGGATGCACCAAAAGGAAAATTCTTGGGCGAAGCCAAACAACCAATTTTTTCCCCTAATTATTTTGCCAATTTTTTCACCATTGCACAAGTTATATTTTCAAAATTTCCTTTTTACAATATTTATTTCACATTATTTAATAACATTTTTTTTGGCCAAATAATTTTGGTTGCCGAACATATTGTGCATCAATAGTTAGATGTGTTTTCCATGTCATTCCATTATTCCACTCACACATGAGCCTTTGTTTCGGAATCTGGTGCGTTTTCTCCCTTGGTTCGATTTGTTTAGGCATATGTGAACACAGCAATCGCACTCGTATCCGCATCCGCACCAAAGCAATGGCTTCGATAACCGCCTAAACTAAGGCTATGTTTACATTAATGCGTTTATCCTTTAAAACGCATTACTTTTGCTACGTTTACGCCTTTCATCTACACTACATCGCCGTTTTCGACCCTCATAAACGGATTCGTTCGCAAACGCTGCAGACCCTGTTTTAGTTTGAGAACTCAGACGTTGCACTGAGTGTAAATGAACGAAGACGGAGTCTTATGTAAACAAACAGCTGATGTTAACGTGTCAGCGCATCATTTTCAAAGTAAAAATGATTTTATTCAGGTAAATGGAGGTTTGCAACGGAGGTTTTGCCAAAAATAGTAAACATCTATCAATCAGCTATTATAAACGCTATATCGGATTGTTTTAACATGTATTCTTATAGATAATGTCTGTTTTATATTTATGTTTGAGTATTGTTGGGTTTGAATATTGTTGTAATGTTGTTTATGTTTTGTTTAAATTTAGTTAGCTTATTACAAAAGATAGACTGTAATTTTAAACGCCATATAGGGAGTTGTAAAGGCCAATATGAAGGGAGAATTGTAATGGGTCAGACATTATTTTCGAGTTTAATTTAAGTTTTGTTTTCAACTTTAAAATGAATTTCGTTTCATATAATTTGTCTCTTAATTTTAATCGATGTTTTGTTGATACGTTTTGTGTATATAAATTAATAAAAACAATAAACGCAACGTCATTAATATTTAATGCTAGCGGAGGACGTGCACGGACCTCGCACACTTTTAAAAATTAATGCAATAAGCATTTCTGTAGGCTAAAGCTATACTTCACCTCTTACTATGTTTGATTGAAGTTTGCATTTGCTGAAATTTATTTTTGCTTCAAGTTCATTTAGTACTGTTCACTTGAATTCTTTCTTTTAAAATCATAAAGACCTTTCTGTTTAGTTATAAAATCAACATTACCCTATTAATCATATTAATATGTTGTAGGGGGAGCTGAAGACTTTCCCAAACACATTTTTATAGGTTCAAAAATAGTGTCTGTTGTAGTTGCCAGCAAAGGACCCAGGTATGAATTTTGTCAATATCGCACACCCCTAGGCTGCATAAATGCGCAAAGGTAAGCTATTATTAGAGTAATAAGTTATTTTACACTTTTATGCGCATGCCCAGTTACGTGATTGGTCATGTTTCATGCGTTTATGGTCGTGTATAGTGTGGATGAAGATTCTTTTAAAAATGCCAGTATAAACGAGGATCGTTTTCATTTTAAAATGCCGTTTTAAAACGCAAATGCTCTAATATAAACAGGGCCTAAGTGGTCTCACCCCGACTGGTGCGGTTAACTATGAGTGTGAAAGCAATCCAACCCAACGGACCAACGAACAGGCTATCTTTTTGCTTTATTAATCATGAACATACCTAATAGCCAGGGTTGCACATAACTGGTGCGCAGGTGCGCGATTAAAATAAAAAATGCGCACCAGACACTGCTCTAAAAGGCGCTTTGGCGTACTGCTGAAATTTTGGGTATTGCTCCATGCATCATTGGTAAGATAATTATTACAAACGTGTTAACATTAATGTGTGTTAGCAGAGGTACAACAGTCACTGGCAGATTGGCCAAATTTTAATATTTAAGCACAACAAGACGCGAAACAGATCTCATGTGATCTCTTTACTCACGTGTTGTTTGATACGTTTTGTTTGCGCGCACCTCAAGCGCGAGCTCCATCCACATCTCAAGCTTGCTATTAACTGACAGGCAGCGCGCAAACGCCAACTGAGTTTGTTTTCTTGCACTTGAGCGGACATTTTAAAACTAAATCATCTCAAAATGCCGTGATTATAGTAGAAAAAGTATTTTACACATGAAATAAATACAAGCAATTGAGAAAAAAATGCGTGTGTAACAATGTATTGGATCCATGCATTTAAAGTGACAGTACATCCATTTTTAGAGTATAAACCTGATGCTGTTTTTAATCATAATTTCCTTGTCTTGACTTAATAACTTTTGTAACTTTTAATAAGAATTACACAATATACACAGTAAAGACTATGCAGTATTATCTGATTACTTTATTTAGTTTCTGTACTCTACCTGAAAATTGCAGGCCAGTCTGAAAACATGAACAGCACTGTTTATTTCATTTGTATGTTTGTTCTTTTGTATTTATTTGTGCTATTGCTCATAATCAGATTTTTTTTATTTCTGACCATTTACTTGTCTTTAACAATATTTGAAATGTATATGAGTATATGAGACATTTATAAAGGTAACATGTGTTAAAACAATAACCAGGCACATTTTATTTTATATACATCATCGTGTACCATGTACCAAAGTGATATGGCAAATAGAGTAGTCAGGAGATTAATGATGTTGACAGCATGTAGGATGTCGATGCTATGAAAAGTGTGAGCACCAAGCAACATCTCCAGGTGCTCCTTTGAGAACCAGGCCAAAAAATGTATGTGCACCCCTGCTAATAGCTATTGTTTTATGTTAAATGTATCACTGATAAATGCTGAAAAACCATTGCACATCTACAAGTGTGTGTTGATGTTTCAGGTTTTGGGTTCAGCAGTCTGTCTGTGTTGAAGAAGATAAATCTTTCTTCAGATCATCAAGCAGACTCCATCATTATTAATATAAGTGGTCATATCGTGAGGAATCAAAATTTCCTTGATGTTATGAGATAAAGGGGTTCATTGTTCTCTGAAACCAGACTGTTTTGAAACTCTGTCCCCAATCCAACGAGAACATTTATTAAAACTAAACTGCCCAGTCACGATGAGGAAACAAGAAAAAAGCCACACATTGCTTTATTAATCTGTCACATTTGATGCAGGCGTGGCAAACTGAACGTTTTTGAAGAATGGGTGAATTAAAAGCTATTTTGAATGCGACAGCAAACTTGCTGCCAATGTGTGACTGGACCAAAGAATTGTTGCTCATTTCTCATGTGAAGGGAACATTCTTTTAAGCAATGCAGCAAAAACAAACATTTTTGGTCTATAGGGCCCAGGTAGAGGTGGACAAACATTATAAAAAATACCAACATTTTTATTACTCTCAAGCTCACTGGCAGGAACCATTGAATGTCTGATGATAGTGGAAGTGGATGTTGAGGTTTAGTGTTTGCGGTGCCCATGTCTTCAGTCATATTTAAGTAAAGTGACAACCAGTCTAAGGGGTCGCTGTGGGGTCCACTGTCTGTTGTGGGTACTGTTGTTGTTTTTGTTGCTGTTGTTATCAGAGCTGTCGGATATGCTGTCTGATAAAAGAATCTGAACTCGTCCATTTCAAACAGGTTTCCCTGTACCCAGAACAGGTAGCATTTACCCCTTGGGCAGTGCTTGTAGAGGCTAGTCAGGTATTGCCCTGTATATCATATCCTTAAAAAAAACTATTTAACAGGACAAATGACTAATTCTACTTCCAAATCTAATCCTAAATGGGTGTGCCTCATAAGTCTTGAAAAGTGAAGCCGCTGGCTCTTTGATCGCCCCCTGGTGGCTGGCTGCAGTAGAAGTCATAAACCCGCCCTCTCCATTTAAACGAATGGGACTCTGCTCTAAATAAAAAAATTATTTACACTTCCAATAAAAGTTTTCAAAAGATTTTGTTCCTTTCAAGTAGTTGTTATCACAGTGATATATGTTCAAGTGTTAATTTCTGTGATACGTTTAATTTTAGCTAGTAATTTGATGTTATAGAAACGGGGCGTGTCGTTATAATTGGTGTGGTTGAACTGGTCGCGCAAGCTTTTGGGCGGAAGTTTGATACCGCGGCTCCGCATCTGGCTTCACGGATGATTCCTTCTGTGCATGCATTGGCTCAGAACTGACGTTTTTACGTAACATGGCGGCGGCCATGGTCGGACATTTTTGGCTTCAATTCATTACAATGGAGGGAGGCGACGTTGCATCATCCATCTTTTTTTACAGTCTATGGTCCTAAACTTTTCGGCGTTTGCTGTATCCCTTCTAGACAAAACCTGCTGCAGCTCGCAAAATAAAGCTACAACAATGTCCGCCCCATGAGACTGGCTGTCTTAAATAGAGAAATAATTCCTTACTTGATTCGCGTTGTTCACTCATATATAAATAAATCTCCTAAAATATCATAATATCCCGAGGGGTTTAATTTCATGCGCAAGTAGCTTTAAATCAACAGAACATGATTTCGTCTCTGGTTGATGAAAAAATATGTTTCACTTAAATAATTAGCAGGTTAACAAAACAAATTGATAAGTAGCCTACACTGTAAAAAAATTCTGTAGAAATTTGCAGCTGGGTTGCCGGTAATTTGCTGTGGATTTGAATTTGTGTTATTTGCTGGCAAAATTTTGTTCAAAGTTAAATGAACTTTAAACATTCACAACTCTTTGTCTTTACAGAATAAAACTAGAAAAACAGCATCAAGCAAAACATTCTGCGAAACAAAATCTGAAGCAAAAAACAGAAAAAGGTTGATGATGATTTCTGGTTCCCAGAATGCTTTGAATGAGGCCGTTATTGTATAGTTTTATTCTGTTAAGATAAAGACTTGTTAATATTTAAAATTTATTTTAACTTTGAACAATCTCTTGCAATTAAATAACATAAATTAAAATCTACCGTAATTTACCGGCAACCCAGCTGCAATAACATTGTAATTTCTATGGATTTTTTTACAGTGTAGCCCTTATAAGTTTCGGATTATCAAACAGGACTGTGCATGACTTTGCAATAGGGAACTGTAATGCTAAACATGAGCACGAACTTGCACATAACATCGCCCAAAACTACAATGAAAGATGTGAACGAAGTTATGTAGTAAAACTTATTTTTAAGAAAATATATTTTAGAACAAACATACAAAAAGCAATAGGATATAAATATAAGGAAAAGTAAATTAAGGAAATGGAAAATGATAAAATACATGTTAGTTTATAGTTTATTCTAAATATTATGTACATTTAACCACCATTGGCGCAGAGGAAACACTGTTTAATTATACTTAAAACCAGTTGAAATCACTCTTTAAAATTATGGTGATAAATAATGCCATAGAAGAACCATTTTTGGCTGTATGGTTCCATAAAGAACCTTTGTCATCCGAAGAACCTTTTTGTTTCACCAAAAAAGTCATTTAGACTATAAAAAGGTTATTATGAAATAGTTCTTCAGGAAACAAAACAACATTTTGTTTTAGTGGCATCGCTGTGAAGAACATTTTGTGGCGCCTTTATTTTTAAAGGTGTGGTAAAAAAATCACATCACTTCTTTTCAGAGAATATATCATGAATAAAAGTGTATAACTGTATTATAATACAGGATTGATGCATTGTTTCTCAGGATCGTCATCTTGGGGAAAATTGTAATGGTTATGTTTGAAACACTGTAATGTCAAAGAAAAAAATCCTTCTGTTTACACTTTAAGGAAACAGTTCACCCAAAAATAAATTCTCTCATTATTTTCTCACCATTGTATCATTCCAATCCACATGCTGTTATTTATATACTGTATTTAAAGGTTATCAGTTAATAACTGAAAATAAAACCTGTATGCTGTAATCATGGGTCTTTCACTAAAAGCCTTTTTCACACATACACAGATTCCGGAAAATACACAGATAATGTGTCCTGACATTTGTCCCGGGATTGTTTGATTTTGGTTCATTCACACTGGCAGTAATTTTCTGGAATCTGTTTCCTGAAAAAATCCTGCAGTGACATAATGTGAACTGTAATGTAATTTTAATTGTACACTTGGAGGAATTTATTATTATAAATTTGCCACAGTATTTTATGATGCATTCATAAAACAACACATCATGTTCCACAATCTAAAAAATAATGGGTTATTTTCAACCCAGTGTTGGGTCAAAAATGGACAAACCCAGCTGTTTGATTTAAGTTAACCCAGAAAAATGTAATTTCTGACCCAACACTGGTTTAAAAATAACCCAGCATTTTTAGAGTGCATTATGGCATTGTTCTTGCTTTTGTTCACACAGGATGCATGCATTCCGGGACTGATCCCAGGCTATGTTACTTATTCCGGGATCAATCCTGGGATCAATTCTGGGACATGTTTGAATTCACAGAGAAAACAAAATATACTGTATGTCAAAAATGTATTTTCTGGGATCAACACGCTGTGTAAAAGTGTTTTTAGTCACTGTTGGCATGTCAGTCTGTTTATATATCTGTTCATATTTAACAGGTTTGCAGCGCTATACAGAACCAGGACTTCACGTTGATTGAAGACTACTGTTTAGGCCTAAAGGCACTGCTGTATCTGAAGAGCATAGAAGAGCTGTGCGATTGGGATGGCCAATCTCCTCCCACCGTACGCCACCAGAAGGGCAAACCTGTTCCCCGTGTGGAGGAGCTTGTTGGAAAGGTGAGCTTCTCTGTGGATTGATGCCTTAGGCTAGTCTCGAAAATGAAGCTCTGTGGTGTTTTTCTGGTTAACCTTTAGTGATTTGTGTTGCAATTAAGCAGGCAAAATAAGCCTGATGCTGGAGATAATACTTCTTTGAGGCATGAAGAATGTATAAGGTTGTGAATGTTAGTAACATAGCCCCAAGGATCATGCTAACAGTCGTAGAGTCATTTTCTCGATTGGCACGAAAAAGCTCCGGGCTGCACGAGACCATTCAGTGACCCCGTGACCAATGGTGGCCCTCAGCTAGACTGTGCAGAGGTAAAGTAGATGTATTTGATAGCACAGAGATCTAAATCTAAGCAATGCTTGCCAGATCAATATCAAATAAGGTCGGGGTTTTTCATTTTTTGCTTCAGTGTTGAATTATATTACACACAGAAAGTGCGTCATAAATGTGAGGGTGCTTAAATGTTAGACAATCTAAGCTGTTGTGTTGTTTGAGTAGAATTACCATATATTTATCACAAAATTATTTGAATTGTGATTATGTTTGTTGGTCTCGCATGTCTCTCGCCCCCATTGAAAATTCACACTTAGACAAAGAGATATTTTCCCCACCACTACACCGCATTCACGCACTGCAGATATGAAAACATACAAACATATGCAAATGTTTCTCTCTCCATAAACAGCTTTGTGCTTCAGTAAAAAGTGATGGAGGGGGAAGCAGTGTGAACAGATAAGTGCTATTTCTCCACTACGGCACGATTTGGAAAAACATGAGGGGCGAAATCTCTCTCTCTCTCTCTAATTTAAATGACAACAGGGTCTCTCTAAAGCTCTGTCCAGAAACAAGCATATGGCTGAAACTGCGGGGTAGAGGAGAGTGGGGTAAGCTGTGACACTTCTTAAGTTTCTCTAGCCCTCCACTTGCATTTCGAATCTGCATTCATCCTTTGCAGTAGCAGGTACCTTTTGACCCAGGGGAATAAAGTCTTTAAAGGGGCCATGGGATGAAAATCTGACTTTTTCCATGTTTAAGTGCTATGATTTGGTCCCCAGTGCTTCTATACACCTACAAAATTTGATAAAGATCAACCCAGTAACTTAGTTTCGGTAAACCATTCTCTACAAGGACATGAAAAAATAGGTAGTTGAAATTTGGCTCTCCTTATGATGTCATAAGGAGCTCTTATTATAATAATACCACCCCTTAATCTGGACTATCCAACCACAACACTGCCATTTAGTGCAGAGAAAAGCACAATTGAGTTTTAATTGCAACAAACTACCATCATTGTGATCAGTGTTTAAATTTCATCAGCTCATTTGCATTTTAAAGGACACACCCAAAACGGCACATTTTTGCACACACCTACAAAGTGGCAATTTTAACATGCTATAATAAATTATCTATATGGTATTTTGAGCTAAAACGTCACATATGTTCTCTGGGGACACCAAAGATTTATTTGACATCATAAAAAAGTTTTGAGGCATGGCCCCTTTAAGACATTTATTATGTGACTGTTTTCAACTAAACTTTTATCTTTATTTCACAAGATACCGATTTTTATGAAGTGGTGATTTTGTATGAATTTGTATAAAGTAAATCATACAAAAATGCACTGTTATTAAAAAAAAAACAAGAATAAAGCCCAATTCGAAAGCAGATTGTACTAAACATACAAATAAGATTGTACAAGTTCCCAATAGCCACATTGTAAAATGGTTACGAATTTGTATGAAATTGTGTTGTAAGTTTATCTGTTTATGAAGAGCTCAGATACAAAAGCCACTAAATGCCACATCCATCAAAAATGCAATGTTATTAATTTAATATTATCAGAATGCTCTTGGCGTGTATTATATGCACATCAAATACAAAAAAGCTGCTTAATCCCACCCTCAGGCCATTCAGAAATGCTTGTTTGTTGGCAGAATCCCTTAATCACAAGTCGATTTTTCAGCAAAGTCCTTTAAACTCTTTCCACACCATTGACAAGTTATCTTTCTTACTCTTTCCCCGCCAGCGTTTACAAAAAAAGTTGCCAGTCAGCGCCAGCATTTTTCATGATTTTCTAACACGGTCTCACACCCATGGCGTCAATATTTGACGACACTTGACCATGCGTCAATATGTTGACGCGGAGGGTATACCTTTCGCGTCATTTTTTGACGAACTGGGGACTTCAATACTATTAGGTACGCGAAATTAAACAGTTGTCCCCTGGCATTGGGGTTAGGGAAAGGTTTGGGTAGGGATGTCATTATGTAAATCTAACCCTAAACCGACGCGAAAATGGTAAGAAAATAGGAAAGAGAATGCAACGGACTTAATAGTATCGAAGTCCCCAGCTCGTCGAAAAATGACGCGAAAGGCACACCCTCCGCGCCAACGCACCGACGCACGGTCAAGTGCCGTCAAACACCGACGCCATGGGGTGGGACTGGGTTGGATTTTCACAAAAGGTTAATGCCTTCCAGAAACTGTTCTTTAAATATATAAACATACTATAAATCAAATGAAAGAACAGACCCTCTGCTTTCAAATGTTTCATTTTTACCTTCTTTCCTTCTCTTGTAATCACCTCTCAAATATGAGTAGGTTTTTTAAAAAACACCAAATTTTGAGCAAAAAGCGGAGATAATTTCATTTTCAAGGATTTTTGATACACAGAGTTCTTACTCTTTCACGCGAGGCGTTACTTCCAGGTTGCATAAGTTGCGGAAGAGCAACTGGTGGATAATAGCGGTATTGCGGAAAGCCGGAAATACTCGTCATTGGCAGGGAAGCGTTTTCTCTTAATTAACGAGTTAACTCGTCAATGGCGGGGAAAGACTTAAAGAGAAAACATCTCCCTGCCAAAGACGCGTTTTACGGCAATCCATATTTCCGTGATTATGCACTAGGTGGCTCTCTTCCCCACCTTATAAAACACTAATGCATATAGAGATCTAAATGCAGTAAAAACTCAATATATGTTTTGATCATCGTTCTGAATCTGATCTCTAAAAAAGTTTGTTAGAAAAATGCTATTATCTCAGATTTTTGTTCAAAATTTTGCTTTTTTTTAAGAAACCTACCCATATTTGAGCGGATATAAAAAGAGAACAAATGAGGATAGGAGTAACGTGTTTTTTTTCTTTCATTTGATAGTTTAGATATTTAAAGAATAACATTTTCTTTAAGGCATTGAACTTTTGTGAAGATCATGGGGGGTGATGGTGTTTGCTGGCAACTAACAAATAAGCTCACAGAAGACGAATTGGATGAATGATGACATGAAAAACGACCTTGGATCAAATTCAAACTTGTGTGGGTCCCTTGTGTGTACTTGGACCTGAATTCATACAGTACTGGGCAAAAGTCTTAGGCCACCATGCCACAATTTTTTTAATATTTTATAATTATTTAATAGAATATATCCAGAAAATACAGGAAATGTGTATAAAGTGTGAAAAACTGTATAAAAATGTAAACTTATGTGTCAAGTATTTAGGCTAAACTCTCCTTCCACTTGAGCAATAGCAGGAAACTTCAGGATTTCTTAAACCTAAATAAAATTAAATCCTAATTTCTAACTTTAAAGAATCTAGTCTTTTTACTTCATTCTGCTAAAAAACACTCAAGGTGTGTTTAGTGCCAAGAGAGGTCACACTAAACACTGACAATGCCTAAAGAAGACATTTAGTCCTGAAAATGTGATTTTTTTACTTTTTGTACATATTACCTGTATTTTCTGTTTGTATCTTAATAAAATAGATTGAAAAATAAATATGGATGGACATTTAAACTTCCAAAACAACAAGCCTGGTGGTGGTGGCTTAAGACTTTTGCACAGTTTTGTATAATTTAATATGGCATAGGAGGGCTAGAGGAGAACTGAGATAGATGTAAAATTATTATAGGTCTACTGTTAGCTGTAGGAACTGTAGGCAAAAGTATCTATAACACAGAGCCATAGAAAAGACTTCTCATGAGAAATGTGTTGTTAGTAACACGGCTTGCCCTATGTTGGGTGTAAACTCATAATAAAGCAATAGGCTGAACTTGAACAATTTTCAACATTTTGTAAAAGTATTTATTATAATATTCACTGCATTTGGAAGCACATCTTGTTTCAAAGCATCTGACACCGCACAGCTACCATATGCATGCACACACACACACATATATATTTGCAATGTGTAGGGTGTATTTTTAGACCTAATTATGTTTAGTACAACTGTATATTTAGTGCTGAAAATGTATTGCATATATTTAGTCAAGTAGAATATTTGCATGCTTTGACGTGCATAATGTCATTATTGTGTACTTTGCTTAGTGACAGGCAGTTGTACTGTAAATGATTGGCCCTTTCTAAATCTGTGATCATGTGACCAAAATTGTGCACAGTACAAGTCCTAGCACACACACATGCATACACACCCATACTGGTATCTGACTGTTTGCTGCTGTTCAGAGATGAAGTTAGGACATTGAGAAAAGGTTTCCATTATCTTTGCACCCTGATGAGAGGAGGCACAATGAGAGATGTGTGGTCTTGGCTACTACAGTATTTCTCTGCAAAACAAGAGCAAATTCACTGCCTGGAGCCAATTAAAGTGCAGAGATCAATGCCCACCATGATACCAGCGCTGAGCTCCTTATATTAACATGAGCTCAAGGGATTAATGTTTTGTTGTTTTATTCAGTATTATTTAGTAGCATTGTTTAAGAGGAAACCTGTAAATTGAAAATGTGGTAGGGAATAGAATAGCCAAGCAGTTTAAAGTTTGCTTAACTTTACTCAAGTAATAATGTCAAACTTTAAAGCCACATTTCAGACATTAAAATTAGCTTTTGTGGTAACTTTGTATTTGTGTGAGAAGCAATGTCTTTATATATGCTCTGTTAGCACTGCAAGTCAGACCTTTCACAGGTAATAAAATCATCTGGTGTCACGATCCATGACACTTCAACCTGACAGTTTTCTCACTTTCACTCACATCCATATAACAATAACTGTTTCATTAAATGTCATTTTTTACTAGCTATCCAACAATGTCTCAGTCGGTTTTTTAGGATGTCAAGTGAAGTCTGTTTAGCAGATAACATTTTCAGAAATGAATAATCTGGCGTTATTTACTCTACATGAAGTACATTCGAGCTCCGGCTAGGTCAGGTGGCCTTTCTGTGTGGAGTTTGCATGTTCTCCCTGTGTCAGGGTGGGTTTACTCCGGGTACTCCGTTTTTTTCTCACTTGCCACAAACCTGCAGGTTAGGTGAAATGGAGATCCCATATTGCCTCTCCCCCAATGTGTGTATACACTTACCTAAAGAATTATTAGGAATACCATACTAATACTGTGTTTGACCCCCTTTTGCCCCCTTAAATCTATGTGGCATTGATTCAACAAGGTGCTGAAAGCATTCTTTAGAAATGTTGGCCCATATTGATAGGATAGCATCTTGCAGTTGATGGAGATTTGTGGGATGCACATCCAGGGCACGAAGCTCCCGTTCCATCACATCCCAAAGATGCTCTATTGGATTGAGATCTGGTTACTGTGGGGGCTATTTTAGTACAGTGAACTCATTGTCATGTTCAAGAAACCAATTTGAAATGATTCGAGCTTTGTGACATGGTACATTATCCTGCTGGAAATAGCCATCAGAGGATGGGTACATGGTGGTCATAAAGGGATGGACATGGTCAGAAACAATACTCAGGTAGGCCGTGGCATTTAAACGATGCCCAATTGGCAGTAAGGGGCCTAAAGTGTGCCAAGAAAATATCCCCCACACAGTGGTAACAAGGCATGATGGATCCATGTTCTCATTCTGTTTATGCCAAATTCTGACTCAACAGAAATCGAGACTTATCAGACCAGACAACATGTTTCCAGTCTTCAACTGTCACATTTTGGTAAGCTAGTTGAAATTGTAGCATTTTTTTCCTATTTTTAGTGGAGATGAGTGGTACCCGGTGGGGTCTTCCGCTGTTGTAGCCATCCGCCTCAAGGTTGTGCGTGTTGTGGCTTCACAAATGCTTTGCTGCATACCTCGATTGTAACGAGTGGTTATTTCAGTCAAAATTGCTCTCCTATCAGCTTGACTCAGTCGGCCCATTCTCCTCTGACCTCTAGCATCAACAAGGCATTTTTGCTCACAGGACTGCCGTATACTGGATGTTTTTCACTTTTCACATCGTTCTTTGTAAACCCTAGAAATGGTTGTGCGTGAAAATCCCAGTAACTGAGCAAATTTTGAAATACTGAGACCGTCTGGCACCAATAACCATGCCGCGCTTAAATCACCTTTCTTTCTCATTCTGACATTCAGTTTCGAGTTCAGGAGATTGTCTTGACCAGGACCACACCCCTAAATGCATTAAAGCAACTGCGATGTGATTGGTTGATTAAATAATTGCCTTAATGAAAAATTTAACAGTTGTTCTTAATAATCCTTTAGGTGAGTGTAGATTAACCAGTTCTCATGAAATACATTCATAGATGCTGGAATGGCATTAAGAATAGATAAATAACCATTACATTTACACATAAGGCAGACATGTTTCTCCAAAGCGACTTACAGTCCATTCAAGCTATCGGTGTTCCATGGGAATCAAACCATTGACCGTGCATGCTGCAAACGCAATGCTCTACTGCATGGAAAGCATGGAAAAAAGCTTTTTGTAAAAAGTGACCACTTGAATCCGTTTCTTTTGTATTCCAAGCAAGGAAGAAAGTGACACAAATGTGCAACCGATTTTTAATTTTTGGGTGAACTATTAATTTATAGTGTGATTATCAGACATTACAAAGCAAAGGCAAATATGAGCGCGTTTCTCGTCAAATCCCTTGTCAATCGACATGATGCTACACAACATACGAGGCCGGGCTTTCATTCTTATTCTGGTATAATTTAAATCACTCAGCCCACACTGACATAATGTGTGCTCCTTCCTCCACTGCACTCTTGATTTACAATCCAGAGGGGAGATGGGAGAATTGACAAGCCCTGTGTTTTGGAAAGCTCTGCATCTAATTAGCAGAGGCTTTCTGGTTGCCCGGGACATGAGATTTGGCAGTGCGTGTAGCTCCACTCATTAAAACAGCACTCCTCGTGGAGTGGACCTGGGAAAAAAACTGCTTCCTCTCTCAATTGAAAGAAAGAAAAAGAAATTCCTATTCCACCAACACATTTGTATATCTGTTATTTAACGCTCTCGCTTTTATACACAAGTATTCAACCTGTCTGTTTAGCAGAAGCCCAAATCAAATGTCATTTTCTTTTTCTCTGCGTTTCTTTGTGAAAACTCCCATCGTTAAATTTTTCTTTTCCATTGTTAGAAGTACTGCTTTGTAGACTCTTCTTTGAATCCTTTGAATGATCTTAGAGCAAATTAGCATAAAGCAGATACGCAGTGGCTCGGTGCTAAACAGAAGATAGAGACAGAAAGAGAGAAAGCTTAACTAATAGGGCTGAATGGGGCTGCTGAGAGTCAGACAGACTGCAGTTTGTGTCTCTGGAAGACATGAAGTTCTAATGGGCATCTGGGATTTCCGCTGGTTGCCATTTAAGTACCCGGCACTTACAAGACTGCTGTAGGCAAAATGGTGGTCAGTTGCTTTGTATGTGGTTCTGGTGAGATTTGATAGGGTAATGTTAGCCAGTAAGGCTTTTTCAGGGTGTTTTGCTACTGTTTCACGGCACCTGTGAGGCTTGTAGTAGAACAGGTGTTGGTCCTGTTGTAGGCTGCATACTGAAAGTGATTTTGGAACAGCAGATTTGGTCATATTGTAGGCAACAAAAAAACTTTAATTGACTTTGTTGCTTCAAGCAACTTAACAGATTCAAAACGCATTATGTCTATAGCTTTTGTGAATTATCACAAAAATACATTTATTGTAAAAACAAAATACAAACAGAATCCATTAAACTTAACACTGTGTTTGCGTCATAGACTCCACAGCATGTGGTTGTCTGTTTTATTGTTTGTTTTACTGCATGAGACAGATGGTGTCTATAGATACGAGGACATGCTTAGGAAATATATATTAGACTTAACGTGCATGCACAAAACAACCGAACATACAAAAGTGATTAGCACATGCAAATGTGAAACACTCCATACACTGAAAAACACATACAATTCTGCTGGGTTGTTTTTAACCCAATGCTGGGTAAATATTGGACAGTACATATGTTGGTTTATAAATAAACCTATGCTGGGTTGTCTCAATGCAATGCATGGTTGTTTTAAGTCAATGCCAGGTTGTTTTAACCCAATGCTGGGTAAATTTGGAAAAACACATGTTGGGATTTAAATAAACCTGTGCTGGGTTGTTTCAACACAATGCTGGGTTGTTTCAACTCAATGCTGGATTGTTTTTAACTCAATGCTGGGTAAATATTGGACATAACACATGTTGGGTTATAAATAAACCAATGCTGGGTTGTCTCAATGCAATGCTGGGTTGTCTCAACTCAATGCTGGGTTGTTTTTAACCTAATGCTGAGGAAATATTGAAAAAAACACCTGTTGGGATATAAATAAACTTATGCTGGGTTGTTTCAACGCAAGGCTGGGTTGTTTAAATGAAATGTTGGGTTGTTTCAACTCAATGCTGGGTTGTTTTTAACTCAATGCTGGGTAAATATCGTATGCCAATTTTGTATCGTTTATATTGCATATCGTTTATATTGCCCATCCCTAGGTTATACTGTAAATAAACCCATGCTGGGTTGTTTTATTTGCAATCCTGGGTTGTTTCAACGCAATGCTGGGTTGTTTCAACTCAATGCTGGGTTGTTTTTAATGCTGGGTAAATATTGGACAGAACACATGTTGGGTTATAAATAAATCTATGCTGGGATATGTTGGGTTGTTTCAATGCAATGGTGGGTTATTTGAACACAATGCTTATAGGGCTGGGCGATATATATCGAGGGATTATCATGCATGTTTCATCAGTAAAGCCGGTTCTTTGATTAGAAGTAAATCGCCATCAGCTGCTTTCAGATGGAGCTGCATTTAATACACAGAGTCGTAGTTCACTGACAAGCTGGGCCATATCACATTAATTATCGCAGGCAATACGTCCTCGATAATTAATGCGAAATTGCCTCGATTGTCAGTGAACTACGACTCTGTGTAGTAAATGCCGCTCCATCTGAAAGCAGCTGATGGCGATTTACTTCTAATCAAGGAACTGACTTTACTGATGAAACACACATGATAACCCTGCTGAAAAAACAGCATACCAGCAAGACCAGCATATGTTGTGTTTTGGTGCTGGTTTGCTAGTGAACACCAGCTAAACCAGCATCAGCACCAGCATAAGCACCAGCTAAACCAGCACCAAACCAGCATTAGCACAGCATCCTATGCTGTACCAGCAAGACCAGCATAGGGTTATTGTTTTGCAAAAACATGGGTTATATTAACCCAGCAGTTGGGTTAAAAAACAACCCAGCATTGGGTTAATTTTAGCCCAGCGGTGTGTTTTGTCCAATATTCAGGGTTCCCACAGATCCTTGAAATTCTTGAAAGTTTGTTAATCTGGAAGAAAAAATTCAAGGCCCTGGGAAGTTTTTGAATATAACATAACATAAATACAGGTCATTGAAAGTGCTTGAATCTATTTTATGCAAGAAGTTTTCTGGAAAACATCCATATTATTTCCTCTGTAGTGTAGGATAATATCATAAAAATTCTAGACTTTTTAAGCACACATGCTAAATGGTTTGCTTTAAATGCTTATATCTTCTAAATGAGAATGTAGATACAAACCAAAAAGCTTTTTTGCATAGATGTGTTTGACACATGAAAACGTCTCCAGTTACGTATTTAACGGAACAAGATGCTGCGTCTCCCTTGCCATACCTCCTGAGTCTCTGTAACGCCATCTTTGGCAATATTTCAGATAGCGATATACTTCCTGGCTCCCGTGTCACCCTGTCTTTGTCAATCACCATTGGTTGAATTTGAAATACACATTCAGAAGCACTTTCCCAAATATTTTCAATACAGCATAAATACTGAAAAACAAAATAATTTCTTTCTTACCCATCACCTCAGGTACTCTACAGATTTTTATTTTAAATGTACAATGTGTTTTTGTTCTGATAATATTGGAGAGAAGTAATAAGCGCTGTTGCATGAATTTAAAACAGCTGTACAAGAAAATAAAGAAATCACAGACAATGGTATACTTATTTAAAGAATACTCCACTTTCATAAAAATTATCCTGATAATTTACTTTCCCCCATGTCATCCAAGATGTTGATGTCTTTCTTTGTTCAGTCGAGAAGAAATTAAGTTTTGTGAGAAAACATTCCAGGTTTTTTTCTCTGTATAATGGACTTTAGTGGACCTCAACAGTTTCAATGCAACTTTAAAGGGCTTTAAATGATCCCAGCCGAGGCATAAGGATCTTATCTAGCGATCGTCATTTTGGCAAAAAAAGTACTTTTAAACCACAACTTCTCGTCTTGCACATACAACAACGTAGAAATGGTCTTCATTCTTCACACTTGTAAACAGTGGTAGTTTTGCATACATCATGCATGACCTTTCAATGTGATTACATAATATGTAAGGTAATGCTTGTGCATCACAAGGCTAGTGGAAGACGAGTTTTTTGTGAAAATGGCGATTGTTTCACTAGATTGGGATTGTTTAAAGCCCATTAAGGGGCGGTTCACATTTCGCGTCTAAAACCGTGCAGAAAACGCGGCTGTTGGTTGGTTCTTGTCACATGACCTGCGGTGCGCTTGCGGCATTTTGAAAAGTTGAAATGTTTTTAACTCGATTCATTGCGGACGTGCCTGGAAAAAACAAGCGTGTCGCACCAAGTGCACGTCGTGACCGCATCGCTTCCGTTATGAGCGCGCATACCGCGCGCCTACATTTGAAATAAAAAACTTGAGTGCGCAAAAGAAGCGATATGTGAACCGCCCCTAAAACTGCAATTTTAAATTGCATTGAAACTGTGAACTCTACTACAGTATGGAGAAAAATCCTGGAATGTTTTCCTTAAAGGGCTTGATTTCTTCTCGACTGAACAGGGAGGGACATGAACATTTTGGATGGCATCGCGGTGTGTAAATTATCAGGATTTTTTTTTATGAAAGTGGAATATTCCTTCAAAAATATATAGCATGCATATAAAATAGAATTATAATACATGACATTTTTGCACATTTTATTGTCTTCTTACAAGGATTATAATTTACTAAAACACTGTACTTTTTTTAAGACTATAGGACATTTTAGTCAGGCATCAGACTGAATCAGACCTAACATTTCCAGCGTACATGGGAATGATCCTTGATGTGCACCTATTTCATTGCTAAAAAGCAACGTTAATTTGTGTATTTGGTATAATACAATGGTCTCGTACACACTGCAAACTTTCGGGAGTGACAACCGCATTAAAGGGGGAGTGAATCCCCTAAATGTTCATTTCATGTCTGTACGGAACAAGACTCACTCCCTAAAATGTGATGATTGACACAAAAAACAATAGCAACGTTCTGCTGTCTCGCGTGCCTATCACTTACAGCTTTGACCAAAAATAATAACAGCATTGTGTTTTGCAATAAACCCCCGTCTTGGCGTTGTGTATTTTACGTTTTTGTGAGGCTGCTTCACAGCGCGGAGCGTGTCTTGCAGTGTTGCCAGGTCCTTGTCTTTTTTGTACCTAAATAGCGTTTGGCGCTTAACCATTTATGGCTTTTGGCTCATGAAGCAATCAAGTTTTTGGTGTTAATAAAGTGTGAGGGTGCCGGTCCCAATATTTGATCTTTGAGGTGAAGCATTTACATTTATTTTGGTTTATTATTGGATTTTTTTTTTCACTGTTTTTTTTGTGCAAGATCTGGCAACACTAGTAAGGAGTTAAATCGGTTGTAGAATAAGGTGACCAGACGTCCCCGTTTTCCGGGGACAGTCCCGTTTTTTGGTGTTCTGTCCCCGACTGAAGCTGTCCCCGGAAATGTCCCCGTTTTACAGCATGTCCAAAACAACCAGCAAATACACAGAAAAACCCGCTCAACATAGCGTTTGTAGTACCTAACCAGACCGGAGCAATCATGTAATGATTATTTTTACCAGCAGAGGGGGCCGCAAGCTACTTATTACTAGCGCACGTCACTGATTTAGCGATGAAGAATTTACAACGAGACACATGAGAAAGCATAATTATCATCAATCAAGTTATCATAAGTATGAAAACAGTTAAAGTTATGGGGGCTTAAGGTACTAACTACTCATGTTAAATTAAAATAATAAACCAATGAAGTGAACTGATCACATTATGTTTTTTGATGAGGTATGTCTCTTGTGTAAAAAACGGGAGAAAATTAATTTTTAGGCTACAGAAATTATTCAATTAATTGAATTAGAAACACTGCAAAAATAACTTTCTTATTAATATTTTTCTCTTGTTTTCAGTACAAATATCAAAATTTTTTAAAATCAAGATGCATTTTCTTGATGGGCAAAATGACCTAAGAATATAAGTATAATTTTTAGACCATAATGTTGGTCTTCTCTACATCACCAATCCCAGAAAGTAAACTGTATATACCTTTTGCATATCGTTAACATGTACTAATACACACTTACACACCAAAGCAAATGTTAAATCCTGAATCGAACAATAGTTGCTCTTTAAAAAGAAGAGAACAGGAGTTTAACATGCATAGAGAATTTGTATTAATATCATAACATACATACTGGGGAAAAAATAAAGTCTTTAAGATTGTAGTTGGCTTAAGTCATTCTAATGAAAGCGATGATAACAAAATTTACAAAGCCTTTAGCTAAGCTGATGTCAGCAGTCTCTTAGTAAGCAAGCCACTGGAACGACAGTGGCAAGGAACCAAAAACTCAATTGACAGAGATTAGTGATGGTAAAATACTCTATACAAAATGATGATTAATTACACAAGTATATTATTTATTATTGCAAAGAAATTATTTAATACATTTACTTATTCAAATAATCTAAAATAAATCTTTGAATTGACTGATTATATACAGTACTGTATATACATAATAGAATAGGAACTTGTCACCGTGTTCGAAAGTATCATCATACTGTAGAAAGTTGCTGTGTAATCAAGGTTTCAGCAATGCTTTCACAAGCCAGCTAGTTTTGTCTCAATTTATATTGACTGATGCGCTGTTAATGACATATCTCTGTCTAGCCTGTGTGTTTTTATGTGTATGAGAATGTGTGTGTGTGTGCGTGTTTATCACGCCAGCTCCCGATGGCTTCCACAGCCTGTCTGCTGCAGGGCTGGAACGCTTGATTCATTAGACTGTCAGCCTGTGCCTGGGAGAGTAATGCTTTTATGCAGGATTAGAACAGGGCCACCAGTGTTAGCTCTACAGGGAAATAAATACATGGAGGATGCGCCCCCCCTAAGCTAGCCATTAGTCCAGCAGTCAACACCGCCACCATAGATTTGTTTGTCTGATTCCTCTGATAGGTCCTGGCTTAGCAAAGGCTGCTGCTACTCTCTCTCTCTCTCTGTGTTTGTGTATCTCTCTGGGTGATACTTTCTTTTCCAAAAAAGAAGGAAGGAGTGTGAAGTTTGACATGGACTGCTAATAACCAAGTCCTTGATTTTTTTTTGCTTTGCAGTAGAGTCACTTCTATCTGGCCATGGTGGAAATGAAGGGTTACAGGCGGGTTTCGGATGACAGCTTTGAGGAGATTGTGTGACTCGGAAAGCACTAAACTAATTTAAATGTCTTCTCGTCGGGACGAATGGATTCGCAGCAGGCGTCGTGAAAAATACTTGTTGCGTTTGGAATGGGGCGTCGGTGAAAGGACAAGGGCTGAGAGATAACAAAGAAAAATGTGGAAAGTTTAGTGTTTCATTGAATGATAAATATGCTAATTACTCCTGAAAAAAGTATTGATAAATGAAAGAACATTTATAAAACTGAAAATAATAGTTATTGGAAGAGTGGCCATCAGTCAATTTCCCTCAAATTATCATTTATTACCATTTTAGTGTCAAACCATTAGTTTGACCAGCTAATCCTCGCAATTACCGGTTGTATTATACGATTTCCTAACAGTTCATCGCAGATTCTCTTTATGGCTCCATTAACAGGATGGCTAATTTTGTGGCAAACTTGATTTCTCGTCAGCGTTAGCCGGCATTTCCTGTTGAATGGTCTTTGGAGAGCGAAGGCTCAAGGCTGTTTTATGACCAGCTCTCAGGCTCAGTGCGTCGGTATGGAGGTGTGACTGTGAATATGAATTGTCTCTTTAGCCTTGCTGCTCTGGAGGGTCACGCGTGTGCAGGAGACTTGGAGGCACGGATAGAACTGCAACCACTTTTGTTTTAAATGGATGTGGGCCGCATTTTCATTCGTGTTAAAACAATGCTTTACCTTTATCTTGCCTTGGTATCATTTTGTAATAACCTTTGTTGGAAAGTTATTTTAAAAGTGTATGCTGTCATAAAAGCAAAAGGGGCACAATATATTCTGGGATTTACATGAATTGCAAATCTTACCCAACATGACTTCTTTTAAATGCACCTATTAAATATGCATAAACCAAAAGTGTGTTTCACCTGTTCTTTTTTTTCCAAAGTGCTTGCCCAGCTTTGGGCCATATTTAGAGAAGAAGACTCAAGCCATAGCAACGTGCAAGAAAAACAACATCCAAGACATCTATGATGTGTCCACGGCTGATAATTCTGTTAGAGTTAACATCCCCAAAAAACCCATTCCTAGTGTGCAGGTAAGACTATAGCTGTACTATCACATCACCGTTTAATTTCTATATGGGTCAATGACATGACGTTAATTATTTTGTGTCCGTAATATGGTTCAATTAAATGTAAAAGGGTTAAACTAAATAATTTTGCAGATTACTTGCATACATTCTCTTTTTTGAAGTCTTACATTTCTGGTTTATTTCATTTTGAAAGAATATTTGGGGGATAATTGCAAAAATGGTCAATGTGGTGTAACAGGTCTGTGTCAGTTGGTGTAACTTTTTTTTTTTAAATAAAAATATATACATAACAAATGTGGAATAAAATATAATCATCTAGTTTAGTATATGATTTTTTTATACATACATCTTTATATCATTTATCAGATTATTTAGAAAACAGAGCTGTTTTCTACCGAGCCCCTAAGGTGACATTGAGCAAAAATTAAATAAAGTGAAACTTTCACTATCGCGTGCGCACGTGAAACTATCAGGCACGCACGTGAAACGATCATGAAACCTAAAGTTTCGTTTCATGTGCTCACACGAAACCTTCATGTGCAGAATTTTTTTTAAAGTTTAGTTTTACGTGCCCACGATAAACTTTCCCGCGCGCAAGTGAAACGATCGCGTGCGCACTTGAAACTATCGAGTTTAGTTTTGCATGCGCATGTGAAACTATCGCGTGCGCACGTGAAAGTATCGATAGTTAATGTGCGTGCACGAAAGTTTAACGTGAGCACGTGACACTAAACTTTAAAAAAATATTCTGCACATGAAGGTTTCACGTGATCACATGAGACTAAACTTTAGATTTTTTTACTCATGTCACCTTAGGGGCTCCATAGTTTTCAGCAAATTTCAGGACAAATGTTACGCATTCAAATTTACATTTCTAAATAACTAATAAATTATATTTTTAAACAATTTTTTTTGTTGATGATTATGCTTACATGCCGTGAAGGTGGATAAAATATATTTCTCATTCTTTTGCACAATTGGCAGTTACACAATTTGACATTTTCAGGTCCATTTAGGTGCAAATTTGCATAAAATTAACATAAATAGACTATTTTGCAAGATGTAAACAACACTAGGCCAGAATAACTTCCTGTTTCAGTTTTTTAACACTACATAAATGTTGGTCTAAACACAACCAACAGAACATATAGAACTGAATCAAAAAGTTAAATAATCATCTCTAAGATGTATATGTGAAATAAATTAAACAGTTACAGACTGAAACAGGAAGTGTTTTTGTTGTTTACATCTTGCAAAATGGTCTATACACTATGTGCATTAAAATTAACCTGATGTGTGCTTTTAAAACAAGTTTTTTAAAAGATTTTTTAATTTTTCATCTTGCCAAACCGTTTCTGTCACTGACCCATAAATCTGTTTTCACTATATATAATATTTAGCACAAAGGCTTATGTTAAACTTCAACAGACTGCCCTTGTTTTATCAATAAAGCACATGAAGTGTTTCTGCTTATAACATAAAAAAGCTTTATTCCTTTGGGGTGATTATGCTGTGAGGGGTCTCGAGGAGGAAATGGAGAACACAAACTACCAGTCAGACATCAAACCGATCTGCTTTCGCAGATTTAATTAAGCTAACTTAAGAACAAACCGCCACCTTTCAAACCGTTTCTTTCAGACAACACGACTCGCTGTTTAATCCATTCCTATCCTTTCCCTCAAGGATGTGATTGCCAGAGCGCTGAAGTATATTGGTGCGTACGAAGAGCTGGACAACCAGGATCAAGTGCAGGCCCTCATTGATCCAGAGATGTGTATCAACTGTGGAAAATGCTACATGACCTGCAACGACTCTGGCTACCAGGTGACAACATGGCTATTATATGAACTGTAATCAGTTAAATAGATAAAGGTTTGTTTTTTCGGATTAAATTTGTCACTTTATAATGAAGTTTTCCGCCCATTGAGTTGGTCTCTTACGCTTTCAATACAGATCCAGAGTCTGAAATGAATAAGGTTTGGTATAAGCATTGATGGAGGCCAGCTATTTACCCTAAAGAACGACACTGTTGTGTTAGCCATTGTCATTGTTGTTGGTTTTTGCCGTCCGTGAAAAGCTCTCCCAGGAGTGGGGAAATCCTCCTATGGAGAGTCGATAATTGCTCTAATGTAATAGCTTTTTCCCTCCCCTTTCTCTTCTTTTGCAGGCTATTAAGTTTGACCCTGAGACCCATCTTCCTGTAATCATGGACAGCTGCACCGGCTGTACTCTGTGCCTGAGCGTGTGCCCCATCATCGACTGCATCAAAATGGTTACCAGGACAACGCCGTACGTGCCCAAGAGGGGCCTGCCTGTTAATTCCGTTTGCTAAAGCACACTGTCGCTCCACCTGACCGGAGAGAAAAGAAAGCCATGGGCCGACGTCTCATTCAGAGCATTCGATTGCGCTCGTAATTGCTGTGTGAAAAATTACCTTTATTATGAAAACGAATAATTAGCCGGCAGAAATAATTGCTTTATATTCCCAAACCGGTTATGCTAGAATAATTGTGCTGGCGCGGAAAGAGTTGCATTATTTCAAAACAACAGAGTGCAATGTTGATCCGTCTTTTTCTCTCTCCAAAGATACAGCAACCAAAATCTAAATGGATCGATTGGGAATAATGATTAAGTGCTTGATATAAATAGCAATAAATAGATTATATTCCTCGAAGTATAGTAATTGACAATATTGAAGTTATCATTTTCACTATAGTACTTGTACTTTCCTTTCTGTGACTAAAAATTGGGAAATTAAAGTGTAATAATTTAAAGGCATAGTCAAATCCAGATCATTTGCTCACCACCATGTCATCCGGGGTGTTGATGTCTTTCTTTGTTCAGTCGGGAGGAGGTTGTGTTTTTTGAGGAGGGCATTGCGGGATTTTTCTCATTTTGGTGGACTTTGGTGGACACCAACACTTGGCACTTGACTCAACACGTGGCAGTTTTTTTCAATGGAGTTTCGGGGGACTGTGGACGATCCCGGGCGGGGCATGGGGGTCTTGTCTGGCGAGGCGATTGTCATTTTTGACAATAAAAAAAGATGCACTTTTGAACCACAACTTTTCGTCTAGGTCCGATCCAGCGCGACCTAACGTAAATGCGTAGTGACGTAGGGATGTCACGTGTTACATATATAAAACGCACATTTACGGACCATTTTAAACAATAAACTGACCAAAAGACATTAATTAGTATCATTCCACATACAACAACGTCGGAACGGTCCTCTTTCAACACACTTGTAAACACTGGGGCGGAGTTTCGCGTTCGTCCTCTGTGACCTCTTGACGTCATGACGTATTGTGTGAGGTCACGCTGACGCTCTCAGGACCGGACCTGGACGGGAAGTTGTGGTTTGGAAGTGTATGTTTGTTGTTTTTCTTGTCAAAAATGACAGTCGTTTCGCTGGATGGGACCCTTGTGCCTCGTTTGGGATCGTTTGGAGTCCTTTGAAACTGCGTTGAAGGGGGCTGTTGCGTGTTGAGTTGGGTGTTGGGTGTTGGTGTCCATTGGAGTCCATTGGAATGGGGGGGATTCTGGGATGTTTTCCTCGGGAAACGTGGTTTCTTCTGGACTGATCGGGGAGGGACATCAACATTTTGGATGACATGTTATCTGGATTTTTCTTTTAAGAAAACGGACTATTCCTTTAATAATGAGATTTGGAGCATTAAAGTTAAAATTTTAAGTCATTGATTTTTGGCCTTGGTCGGTATTAAAGAAATCAAGGGTAGATTTTCACACTATGATCTTTACATTATTTAGGACGATTTTATGTAGAAAACAATAAATCACAAATCTCAAGTATAATACTAACAAATTATGTGAATACTCTTATTAGAATATGTAATAATGGCTCATAAAGCATATGTACCCTGTGTAATGATTCATGCTAAATATTTAGACCTAAAGAATTGCTTTCGTATGATCAAATGTAGTTTCAAGTATAATCCATAAATAAATGTAATAATAATAATATAATTGTTCATCTGAATAGTTTTATTTGGCGGATCGTTTTGATGTCTTGAAAAACAGCGTTTGGTTTTGAAAAAGGAACTGAACAAAGACATCACATTATAGCTCCTTTAATGTCACAATTGATTTGTTTTGCAAAACAACGCATTCAATGCAGATAATACGAACACAAGTCTGAAAGATTTATTCCCGCTCTCTGTTATGTTAATATGATGTTCCTATAATTGATACATCTGCAAAACAAACATCTGATCGGGTAGACCGGACCAGTCTGTAGATGGAGTTAATTAAATTGCTATCATTTTCATCTCCAAGATACAAACAGCTCGTTCTCAGAACTGAGATGTTGAAAAACACTGCTTTTGAAAAACAGCAGCCAGACATGTCTTGAGTTATTTCATCATTTGTTACAACAGCGTAATAACAAGAGAAAACCGGGCTTCAATAAATCTAAAGTTTGCACGTGAGCTCCGTTAATTTGGCCACGACTTGACTTGTCGCGTAAAAAAGTTTGCCTGTGAAAAATTAGCAACCAAGCCAGGCAAAAGAAAAAGGTTTAGTAAATGTACTCATTATTGACTTCCAAAGCCTTGTATCACCAACTGAATCATGCCTACCTTTCAAAGAGCATAAAGTTTTGATTTATTTATGCAAGCCTAGACCTTCACTGATTGTTATCAAATTGGACGGTTTTTATTCACCACATGATGCCAATTAAAGGGACATGTTTACACAGCACATCATTAGGTCAACAATGAAGCAAAGCTTGATGGTTATTAGAGTAAGGCATTGGCTAGAGTTTCATTCTGCCTTGCATCAACCTATCATTCATACACCACTGTGCATCAGCCCACTTCCTCTCTCTGATTGCAATTAAGAAATGATGGGCCTGGACCACGGCCAGACGTGCCAGGTTAAATTATTCATAAATGTTAATAAGACAAGCGAGAGCATTCCCTCTTCTTCTCCTCCTGCTCTCCCACCGAAGTGCTGTATTAGAGAAATAATATTGACCTTTCCATCGGAACGCCCACATGTGACATCAGGAAGTTGTTGCTTCTGTCATAATTTACACGTCTTTTTACCAAAGCACGTATAGACTTGCTTTTCCTCGTCTGCAGCCAGAACTGTGAGAACAGAGAAAATACATTTTTGCAACCGTAGAGAAGGTATTCATTATATTCATATTCCAAATATTCATTAGGAGCAATGATGAGATGATTATGTTTCACATTGTTTACATTCACACAGGGCTTTTGTGGAACATACATTTTAACTTGATAAGGTAGAAAGAAATCTTAATTTGAAGCAAAAAAAATATGTTTAACTTTGTTGTAAGGCTGCTCGATTATGGGGAAAATCATAATCCCGATTATTTTTTTTAAACCATAATCCCGGTTATTTAACACGATATCTGACTTCGATGTGCAAGAGAGAGAGGAACCATGATGCAGCTGATTATATTTTAAACAATAGGTAGTTTGCTTTAGCTCGCTTGAAACGCATGAAACGTAACAAACACATAAAGATTTCTACTTTGTTTTCAGACATATGCGAGGGCGCATGCATGTGCAAAAGAGAGAGACGCGGATGCTTATGACGTGCTGGATTGATAACACAAAACGAAATGACATAAACTAAATGCGGCACACTAATCAAATTACCTCGATTGTCTTGTTTTTGCAATTGAAATGTGCAAAAATCGAAATAGAATTGAAAAACGATTAATTGTTGTAGTCAAAACCACCTAATAATAATAATAATAATGGCTTTTATTTATAATGCACTTTACATTTTTAAGAAAATCTCAAAGTGCTACAATAAAATCTCAAAGGTGCTACAAAAGACATATTGAAGAAGGTAATAAAACACACAATTTATACAAACAGTAGTTAATTAAAAGGCGATTAAAAAGTAATTAAACATTAAAAGATTTTTTAAAATTAGACCAAGATATGACCAGTAAGTAATTCAACAGGGCAACAGTTATACATCTAACCACCTTAATGATGTTAACAGGTAAATAAGACAATGCTCTGATAATTAAGTGATATCCCAGCCATTGTGGTCTTGACTGACCTTGAAAAAAAATCTTGATTCTTCTTAGTCTGAGACCGAAACTAGGCTGAGACCTTCAAATTGGTCTCGGGTACCACAACACTGCTTTACCGTGGGTTCACACAAGCCGCGTTTGAGGCGTCAAATTTGCGTGTACCGCGCCTATTTTGCCGTTTGAGTTTACTCGCTTCATTCGCGCGATATTCTAGTCATCGAGACATTCACGTGGAAAATCGCATCATGGGAGGGGCTTCTGCGACTCCACTCGCTTCCTGTAATCACGTCACTATTAGAGCAAGCTCCTGATTGGTTAACGTGGCGCATTTTTCCGCCAAAGTTCAAATTTTTCAACTTCCTCATTTGCCATGGGAACGAGGTGGAATAGCATCTACCTTGCCGCGCTAAACGGCTCATTTGCGCCGCAAGACCTCTAGACGCGCGTCAACGCGTCTTTACATTAACTTAACATTGAAATCAATTGCACTTGACGCCTCTACCGCGGCTGGTGTGAACGCAGCATTAGGCTATGTTTTCACAGCAACGATTGTACTGAAAACATAAGTTTTTTTTCCTTTTTTTTGTATTATTATTTCACATGTACAAACGTTGTCTAAACGATCCACATTTACATGAAAAGGTGAAAATGACAAAAAAAATGCTGTATAATGCATGCCAGGTCAGTGGCTGGCGATGTCTCTTACACTACCATTAAGGGAAGTAATGAAGGAGTAGCTTGCAGTAAGACGCCTTTAAGCATCAATATGATATGTTAGTTCAACTTTTTAACAATACATACACAATCATGTAATCTGCCATTGCTGTGCGTGTACGTGAAAATGTGCATGCTTGTAGACCAAACATGTACTATGCATGCGCTTGACGTCATAGCTTTCACATATTTGCCTTTTTGCTGTTTACATGAAAAGAATAAAGACACTTTATCAAAAACTTGCACTTTGGAACCTGTTTTCATATGTTTTTGCGCTTTCTGGAAACCAAAAATACTAAAAAATTTCCATTTCAGTTAGAAATGTTGTAGTGTTAAAGGTATAGCGGAAATTTTTCTTTTTCCGGGTGGATCATAAAGACTATTGGTCATCCAAGTTGTCAATCATTCGGATGATATGTTTACGTAAGGCCGTCGTACGTGCTCATCCTTAGGTTCGCTTTCTGCGCATGCGCATTTTCAGGTGTATTGTGTGGAGGGCTACGGTTTCAGCAATTCATTGAAGCTCGCGTTCTCACCATGTTTTTTCAAAATGTCTGAGGGTCGCAAGAAAAAAAAGTCTTTACGAATTGTATGGCAAGAAGAGAAAGGCCTCTGAAGAAAGAAACAAGACCAGAGTGTTTTTGGGAGAATATTTCAAACAGTTTGGACAGCGAAGTTTCTTCTCAACAGCTAAAGTTTGGCATGCTATTTGGCAAAATCCATTTAAAATCACTGCTAGTAAAAGTTAATGTAAGCTATGATTAGCGATGCTAGCCCTGGCACAAGTCACGAACTGCGCAGACACGGTAAACATCTCAATGTATGAGCCATACCGGCAGCAACTTGCAACAGAGCGAAGTGAAAAACTAGGCTCGTGCATGCTCTCTCTCGAGCACACATTTAATAGGCGTTCGCTCTCGGGAGCAGATAGAGTGTTGCGCATGTGCATTTTTTTTTAAAAGTGGAGGGGCGGTTCTTTTAAAAAATCGGGAAAATCTTCCACTATACAAACAGTAACTTTCTGATTTCAAACCATCTGCCCGACTGCCTTTTTTAAATTATATTTTGGTTAACTGAAAATAGGAACCTCATTTCAGACTTGAATCTGTAGCAATATTGATATTTAATGCTCTTATAAAGTTTTATTCTCACTATTCTTTCACTAGATCAATAAATCTCAGCTATGAACTCTGTGACCCGCAACACTACACAGTTTGTATGTCTCTCTCTTAATCTAACAGAGTTCACTTAATACAGTAGATCTCTGCCAATGAGTAGATCATTCATTTGAATCAAGTGGATTAAATAGTGAAGGTAAACCTCATTTAAAGGTTCCATGTGGGGTAAAAACATTATAAAATTCAATTTTTATTCCTTGTGAAACCTAGTCACTGTAGTTTCATTTTACTTCAAAATGTAAAGGTTGCTTTTCTTAGATAAAATAAATTTCGATAATGTATGTAGACGACAAATGTGACCTCTTGAAGACGCAACCTTGAGACACAACTAACATATGCACTGTTGGTCCCTGTACCTTTTCAGAAAATACACTTTTGTACCTAAAAGGAACATATTAGTACCTCTAAGGTGCACGCACACCGGACGAGAAGCGCCGCGCCATGAATCTAAAAACAGAATACATTTTGTATGAATGTATGCACACCGGCAGCGCCTATCAGCGGCTGTCAGCTGTGACTCAAGACGCTTCTCAAATCCCTGTCGCGCCACTCACATATTTTAACATTAAATAACATCAAATTTGTCCCAAATCGTTAGTGATTAACATTGGCTGCTAACGTATATTTTGCATTTTGAAGTAGACGCTATCTGACTAAGCTTGAGCTATTTAATGTGCACTTCTGGTGTACAATACCTCAGAGTTGTCCTAGATGCGGCGTGGCGTTTCTCGTCCGGTGTGCGACCCCCTTAAGAGGTACATACTGGTATCTCAAAGACACATATCTGTACCTAAATTGTACATATTAGGACCTTTTTAAAAGGTACGGTCCCTGTGACAAAAAGGTACAACTTTTGTACCTTTTTTTCTAAGAGTGTACTTAAGTTGAGAGTACTTAAGGTATTTCTGCAGTGCTACCACCAATGGCACCAACATTTAACCAGCTTCTAGTGCAATTAAATGACCAAATTTTACCTCGACTGGCATGACAACCCTTGCTTACCGCAGGTATGACCTCTCTCTTGACCGGACTGTATACTCGGCTGCTGTTATCTCTAAAGTTTTAAATGTGAATGTGACTATAATCATTAAAGCTATTAGCATGGTGAGGCAAAAGCGAATTGGAGCCACCAGTGAGTGCCGTATAGAGCTCATGACCTCTGACCTGGACTAATTGGCATTGGCAGGAAGCTGGCAGAGAGCCTTTCATTTCACTCCACTATAAAAGCCTGAAGAGGTGAGAGACAATAACACAGAGCTACAGCGGCCAATGATTAGGTGCTTCACTGCAAGCCCATGATGGGTGGAGTGGAAAAAAAATCAAAAAAACAAAAGCACTCATTGCTTATTTACCTTGGCTTTTCAATTAATTATTCTGTAGTTTGTGTCTGTTTACATGTTGTGTTTCCAGTTTAGTTGTTTATCAAAATTGATATTTTAATTGTGTGCATTTAAATATGACAAACAGGATTTCGTGAGAAACAAATGCATTCAGGATGCAACTATGGCGCTTTTCAGTGTTTTCAATACCGTGGCTCCCTCCCAGTCATAAAGATATAAACTCTTGTTTGCTGCTTTAATTAAATTAGACTGGTGGAGCTAGGATGTCTGTGGAACACTGGCCAATGCTAATCTCATTTCGTCAGCCATTATGCCGCAGCTCGGTCCTGGCCTGCTCTCCCCATACATGCCAGAGTCACATCCAGGCTGATTCTAAAATGCACCTCCCTGCCAAGCCTTGGCACATCCATACAGCTTTAGAGCCTCTGTAAAGCCATTGTGAGTCTGAGCTCCACACCCTCTGAGCACCCTCCCTTCCTTCTTCAGGTAATAGTGAGCTCAAGTCATGTCGGATATATTGTCTGTACAGGTGCTGGTCATATAATTAGAATATCATCAAAAAGTTGATTTATTTCACTAATTCATTAAAAAAGTGAAACGTATATTCACACAGACTGATATATTTCAAATATTTATTTCTTTTAATTTTGATGAATAACTGACCTCTAAGGAAAATCACAAATTCAGTGTCTCAGAAAATTTGAATATTGTGAAATGGTTCAATTTTGAAGACACCTGGTGCCACACTCTAATCAGCTAATTAACTCAAAACACCTGCCAAGGCCTTTAAATGGTCTCTCAGTCTAGTTCTGTAGGCTACACAATCATGGGGAAGACTGCTTACTTGACAGTTGTCCAAAAGACGACTTTGCACAAGGAGTGCAAGACACAAAAGGTTGTTGCAAAAGAGGCTGGCTGTTCACAGAGCTCTGTGTCCAAGCACATTAATAGAGAGGCGAATGGAAGGAAAAGATGTGGTAGAAAAAAGTGTACAAGCGATAGGGATAACCATACCCTGGAGAGGATAGTCAAAACCCATTCAAAAATGTGTGGGGATTCACAAAGATTGGACTGCAGCTGAAGTCAGTGCTTCAAGAACCACTACCCACAGACAAATTTTGCATTTCCTTTGGAAATCAGGGTCCCAGGGTCTGAAGGAAGAGAGGAGAGGCACACAATCCACGTTGCTTGAGGTCCAGTGTAAAGTTTCCACATTCAGTGATGGTTTGGGGTGCCATGTCATCTGCTGGTGTTGGTCCACTGTGTTTTCTGCTACTGACCAACTTTATGGAGATGCAGATTTCATTTTCCAGCAGGACTTGGCACCTGCACACAGTGCCAAAGCTACCAGTACCTGGTTTAAGGACCATGGTATCCCGGTTCTTCATTGGTCAGCAAACTCGCCTGACCTTAAAGGAATATTCCATTTTCTTAAAAGAAAAATCCAGATAATTTACTCACCACCATGTCATCCAAAATGTTGATGTCTTTCTTTGTTCAGTCGAGAAGAAATTATGTTTTTTGAGAAAAACATTGCAGGATTTTTCTAATTTTAATAGACTTGAATAGAGCCCAACATTTAATACTTAACTCAACACTTAACAGTTTTTTTCAACGAAGTTTCAAAGGACTATAAATGATCCCAAACGAGGCATAAGGGTCTTATCTAGCGAAACGATTGTCATTTTAGACAAGAAAAATAAAAAATATGCACTTTTAAACCACAACTTCTCGTCTTATCTCCAGTCCTGTGATCTGGTCCAGCGTGACCTAACGTAAATGCATAGTGATGTAGGGAGGTCACGTGTTACATATATGAAACGCACATTTGCGGACCATTGTAAACAATAAACTGACACAAAGACATTAATTAGTATCATTCGACATAAAACAAAGTTGGAACGGTCCTCTTTCTCAACACTTGTAAACACTGGGGCGGAGGTTCGCGTTCGTCCTCTGTGACCTCTTGACGTCATGACGTATTGCGTGGGGTCACGCTGGCACATCACGACCATTAAACTGGCACATCACGACTATTAAAGTCCATTAAAATGAGAAAAATCCTGCAATGTTTTCCAAAAAAAAACATAATTTCTTCTCGACTGAACAAAGAAAGACATCAACATTTTGGATGACATGGTGGTGAGTAAATTATCTGGATTTTTTTAAAGAAAATGGACTATTGTGAAGAGAAGACGCGATATGCCAGACCCAACAATGCATAAGAGCTGAAGGCCACTATCAGAGCAACCTGGGCTGTTATTGAAACAACACATTTTGTGTTACTTTTAACCCAACTTCAACACAAAATGACAACCCAAATACACTTTTTGAATGGAATTAGTGAAATAAATAAACTTTCCGACGATACACCAATTATATGACCAGCACCTGTACAAGTTGAGCAGACATAAATATAGTCGTTGCATTGCTTGGTAAATTGAGTCTACATTCCCACCCTATTGGGGTGGGCAAGACTGCCCCAAAGGCAGTGCCACAGTTCTTTTACTATGAATGGTGAAAAGCAATACTTACTATGGCCGTTCCAGTTACAGAGATCCCGCCTTTCAATATAAAGAACCAATGGTCGACCTTCTGACTGATTAGGAGATACCGCATGGAAATCACTGATGCTCGTGTGGTTGCATCTTGCATAATGTGAAATGAATCTCAAGCCGAGTAGAGTGCCTTATGAGCAATCTAAAAAACTTTGGGATCTGGCGGTGTTAATTTGGGAGGTGCGTTGAACCAATCAGGGGTAACAAAAACCACAACAGACTTTTAGTGCATAATATAATACAGCCAAAAGTATCTGTGATGTCGTCCTCACATCAACTGAAAGTAACTTTATATAGCACTTTTCATTTTATTGCCTTCCAGACAAACTGCATTGTTGTTTTCCTCACATTTGTAAGTGGCTATGGATAAATGCGTCTGCTGAATGTCTACATGTAAATCTTTACAGATATTTGGCCTGTTCACAAAGCTCTTTTCCTAGCCTGTCTTTAATTGTTTTCTTTTGTTTAATGCAGCCTATTGTGGAAACAAACATTTATGAAAATTGCCAAGTTTTTACTTTAGTCTACTCTAAAAAATGCTGGGTTGTTTTTAATGTTGAAAATAACTCACCATTTTTATAGCATTTAAAATAAAATCATTGTAACCAATGTATAATTTTCTCACTATAGGAATAGTTTAACCATGATATTAGTGGTTACACTATAGTAATACAAATCAGTCTGTCAAAAAAACATGGTTATTACACCTCCATTATAATAAAATAATTGCTGTGTCTGAAAGCTAGGCAGCTGACTTGTTGTGGCTATGAAGGCAGGAGAAGGAAGTAGATTTAAGTGATTCTGAGTTTCACATATGCATCAAATTAATACAAAATTAGAAAAAATACATAGAAACCTACAGTAGAGTCACTGAAGACATCAAAATCTCCCTCTCTGCTTAACTGCTGGCTGGGCGCAGGTCATGCTTTCTCTGCACCGAGAATGGCCGAAAGCAGATGTTAAATGATGTTCCCTTGACAAATGCTGTGATAGATGGTAATGGAGGTGATTACTTTAAAGGGGGATAAAATGGTCTCTAAGCTACAGCCTATTGGTAGTGCAAAGCAGCAAGCATGTCTCTTTAAGCCTGGATTTTAGAGGATCCATTGGATTTTTGAGTTCACGGAGGTAGAGAAGATCCGACGGCAATCCTTACTTACCATCGATCTTTACTTTTACAATGGCTATGAAATAGATTTTATAGTACTGTCAAAATGAGCCAAAAATGAGGGATGGGGGAATCATCTGTTGATCAGGTTAAACTTGATTTTATTCTTTAGCAGTCAGCGCTTAAAGTTTATTGTCAAATATAAGTAGATCTTTAATCAGATCTCCATCGAATCGCAGGTTTTCAGCTGATCATTTTTATCATCACACCTAAATGAAGCCTACACGGAGGAGGATAAAGCTACAATAACACAGAAAGATAGAGAGAGAGAGCACAGCATGCAGCAGACTAACAGTTATTTCATCTCTCTTTCTCTCTCCTTCTTATAAGACTCAGTCAAAATTTTATTCAGTTTTTCACCTCAAGCATTACTGGGTTGCCAATAGTTCTGGTTTAGTTTTCTAGCATTTATTTTTTGATAATCCAAGCCAACACCTCTGCCTGTATTTGTTTGTTATTTTGCATCATGTTTTTTGTTTTACTGTTCTCTCTATATATAGTTTTAAAGGTACTTGTCAAATTAAAACTCTGCAAGATGGAGGAGTCAAGAGCAGTTTTTCAGTAGTGGCCAAAAGTGATGTGGTTGCTTTTAATGACTCCGCAGGTTTGATTTAACCATGAACATATGACACATATTTTTTTTACTTGGTAAGCTTTGTGCATGTGTTGTGTTGAATATTTTTGCCATGCCTCCTTAAACGATTAGTCAATTTTCTTAAAAAAAAAATCCAGATAATTTACTCACCACCATGTCATCCAAAATATTGATGTCTTTCTTTGTTCAGTTGAGAAGAAATTATGTTTTTTTGAAGAAAACATTCCAGGATTTTTCTCATTTTAATGGACTTTAATAGAGCCCAACACTTAATACTTAACTCAACACTTAACAGTTTTTTTTCAACGGAGTTTCAAAGGACTATAAACGATCCCAAACAAGGCATAAGGGTCTTATCTAGCAAAACAAGTGTCATTTTTGACAAGAAAAATAAAAAATATGCACTTTTAAACTACAACTTCTCGTCTAGGTCTGGTCCTGTGATACGCCACCGCGACCTAACGTAAATGCGTAGTGACGTAGGGAGGTCACGTGTTACATATATGAAACGCACATTTGAGGACCATTGTAAACAATAAACTGACACAAAGACATTAATTAGTATCATTCCACATACAGCAACGTCGGAACGGTCCTCTTTCTCCACACTTGTAAACACTGAAGCGGAGTTTTGCCGTTCATCCTCTGTGACCTCTTGACGTCATGATGTATTGTGTGAGGTCACGCTGGCGTATCACAGGACCGGATCTAGACGAGAAGTTGTGCTTTAAAAGTGCATATTTTTTATTTTTCTTGTCAAAAATGACAATCGTTTTGCTAGATAAGACCCTTATGCCTCGTTTGGGATCGTTTATAGTCCTTTGAAACTCTGTTGAAAAAAACTGTTAAGTGTTGAGTTAAGTATTAAGTGTTGGCCTCAAAAAACACAATTTCTCCTTGACTGAATAAAGAAAGACATCAACATTTTGGATGACATGGTGGTGAGTAAATTATCTGGATTTTTCTTTTAAGAAAATGGACTATTCCTTTAATGGACACCAACACGTAACAGTTTCAATGCAGTTTAAAATTGCCAAGAAAAAAAAATATGCACTTTTAAACCACAACTTCTCGTCTATCTCCAGTCCTGTGACGCGCCAGAGTGACCTCACGTAATTGCGTAATGACGTCGAAAGGTCACGTGTTACATATATGAAACGCACATTTACGGACCATTTTAAACAATAAACTGACACAAAGACATTAATTAGTATCATTCCACATACAACAACTTCGGAACGGTCCTCCTTCTCCACACTTGTAAACACTGGGGCGTAGTTTTGCATTCGTCATCCGTGACCTCTTGAGTGAGGTCACGCTGGCGCGTCACAGGACCGAAAGTTGTGGTTTAAAAGTGCATATTTGTTATTTTTCTTGTCAAAAATGACAATCGTTTCGCTAGATAAGACCCTTATGCCTCGTTTGAGATCGTTTAGAGTACTTTCAAACTGCCATTTTAACTGTTAAGTGTTGGGGCCCATTAAAGTCCATTAAAATGAGAAAAATCCTTGAATGTTTTCCTCAAAAAACATAATTTCTTCTCGACTTAACAAAGAAAGATATCAACATTTTGGATGACATGGTGGTGAGTAAATTATCTGGATTTGTTTTTTTTTTTTAAGAAAATTGACTAATCCTTTAAATGTATTGCAGAGCTGAACTACACTTTATATCCAAGCTGAAATACACGACATGCATGCAAAACTTTAACACTTTTTAACAACATCTTTGAATAAACGGTGAATATGTCTGCCTTTTGGGGCTGTGAGGTGTTGGCCACTATACTGTATGTATCTATTTGTGCCTCGGTAAATGTTGTTTTTTGTGAAAAGATGATATATATATATATATATATATATATATATATATATATATATATATATATATATATATTCTGGGCCATTCCTGCAGTAAAACAAACATTTTTAAAAAGAAAAATAGTTTTTTGGACTTAAGTCATATAAATGAAATGATGACACTGTCTGCTTTACTGTGTACTACACTAGCTAACAATACAACCCATTGCCTGAAAATAAGATTAAGCTGTCACTTAGAAAGAAAAATAATCCTCCAACGCATCTCCCCTTTTCTTTGTGAATCAGGGTAGATGGATTGATAGTGAGATATCATTTTATATCATCCGACAGACCAAATCTGCCTGACTTATTCTTAAATGAATTTTAAAGTTGTCCTACTGGAGCCATTCAATGCACATGCAGGTATACTTCCGAGTGCATGATGTATGTTTCAATAAGCAAAAAACTCTCTGTTGTATAATTCAGTGATTTTTATAGTGACAGTGGTGTGAGCTCTTGTTCTGCAGCAATTAACCTCTTAAGTTCTTAAAACTGAATGGAAGAAAGCCATCATGTCATTTGCATATAGATAACAGCCGTTTGATTTGGGAAGTCACTGCATTATACCATGATCTGGAAGATTTGGCTGTGAATAAACCTTTTTCTTCCTCACCGCTTATTTTTGCAGTTCTAGATATGTCAGTGTGGGTAAAAAAAGATGTCATTTGGAAGGCCAGCCAGTCAGATTTCCACTGAGCTCCTGAGCTGTGAATGTAATGCAGGTGATGCCATGTTCTGTCCTCGCTGACTGAGCGCTTCTGTCGTAACCAAAATGTGCTGCTGCCATCAACTGTGAGACATAACTCAATGTTAACTTCAATGTTTTACGCTACATAGGTTAACTGTGCTGTACATACATAAAGGTATAGAAGCAAATGCATGAAATGAAGATATAGGTCTTAGTTTTTTACCAACTGATATGGCCCAATATAGAGACAGGGGGTAAAACTATTAAACGGACACGTCTAACATAACAGTAAGTGATTAAAGGCAAAATAAAGTAATATATGGAAAACGACCGCCGATAAATGTAATATATGGCGAACCATGCAGTCTGTTGACATTTGGGTCATAATTACGCTATGCTAATTAAATCTGCCGAGTATCAGAGAGCTGTTTAATAATTCAAACCAAGTGCAACCTCTAATACCAATGGCAATTTCCCAAAGTAAAGACAGTGGAATGATCATACTTGTTTCTCTTAAATATTTAATTCTCATTGGGAAATCTTTTTGACACCCTGACCTACAAAGACTAAGAAGGGCAGGACAATGACACTATTTCTGTGCTTACAGTGCTAAAACTGCTCTTAACCGCCATATGAAAGTGTGTTCTGTTACACTGCTGTTAGCACCGCATGAATTTACACTTAGATTTATGCTATATTTATATCCGATTTTAAAGAAAAACAGATCATTTGGCACAAGTCTTCTGACTTTTCTGTTTTGAGCAATAAAGCTTGTTCACAAATGCAAGATTTTTCATTGCTGTTCTTGATTCAGAGGAAAAACAGCAGTCCTCTTTTCCAAGCATGAGGAGTATTAAAGGCTAAAGTGGAGTTACATGGCCTTGTAACAACACAAAAGTTGTCTTGGATTGCTCAAAGGATCTAGAATAACACTATACACTGTCAAAACCAAATGGTCTTTAGCTGTCTCTGGTACTCTTTCAAAAAGTACACATTTGTACATGCAGAGTGCATATACCTCAGAGGTACAAAATGTATACATATCTATACCTAAATGGTACATAGGACCTTCTTAAAAGAGTACTGCCCCAGTAACAGCTTGGGACCATTTTCTGACCATTTTTTTCTGATAGTATAACAAGATCCCAAAGAATCAGGAATAAGGGTTCACACATAACTGCATATTTTAATGTTTTATTCTAAAATTTATATTAGAAAATGTTCCAATATGCAGTAAAAAAAAATTGCTGTTGTGGCCAATAATATTGGCAGACTTGCACTTAACACAACTATTGCTGTCTTAAAGGGACATTCAACTTTAAAAAAATATATATACTCATTTTCCAGCTCCCCTAGAGTTAAACATTTGATTTTTACCATTTTGGAATCAATTCAGTTGATCTCCAGGTTTGGCACTACCACTTTTAGCATAGCTTAGCATAATCCAATGAATCTGATTAGACCATTAGCATCATGCTAAAAAATAACCAAAGAGTTTTGATATTTTTCTTATTTAAAACTTGACTCTTCTGTAGTTACATCGTGTACTAAGACAGACGAAAAATTAAAAGTTGCGATTTTCTAGGCCGATATGGTTAGGACTATACTCTTTGGTAATTTTTAGCACAATGCTAATTGTCTAATCAGATTTAATGCATTATGCTAAGCTGGGTCATTCTACAAAAAAAGGTGGAAATGCTTGTCCCTTGCTTTTGCAGACCCCTTAATCGTTTAATTTGACTCAATAATCCCATAATAATATATATTTAATAAATATAGACTGTCCTTGTATGAATTTACTACAACACTGAAATGGTAAAAAACACACTAAATATGAATAATATCAAATAAATATTTGTCCCCCAAATTTATGTCATTGGTGTTACCATACCCAAAGCACCTTTATTTTGAAACAATGCATCAGCTCTTTGAAGTTTTTCTTGGGTCAAGAGGTCAGTGGAAGAAGTGTAGTGGAAGAAGGCAAAAGGTTTGTGAGATGTCTTACCTTATTTGTCTAAAATATCATGATATATCTAAGAATTTTGAGATAAGATTTTTTGGATGTCATTAGTGTTACTCTTTTTTATAGCTGGAGTGTTAAGATCTTTACATAAAAATACATTATACTGAATAAGTATGTGATTATTACATCTCTGATGAAACAGCACATGGCTAATGGCAGCCATTTTGTTAAAATGTTTGATTTTTCTGTAAATTGTCATTGGTGTTACCGTCATTGGTGTTACCGTCTTCTCTAATGAGTACTTCCTAAGCACTATTCCTTTAACTGACCAACATAAAAGCATACAAACAAAACAAGATGGAAAAATTTTTAAGTTTATAAGTTTTATCATATTCATTATCTATTATTATATTCTCATTTTGTCAGGTATTGAAGATACAACGTCATGGATTCTTTATTAAAATGTATTAAAAATTAAACATAGATTAAGCTCCCCGTTTTGCGGATTCATTGACAAGTAAATTAATGCTATTATAGAAGTTTTGGGTGTTTTGAAAGAAGTTCATTTAAGCAGATTTCCATCACCCGAATTCCACCTTTTCTGTAGAATGACCCAACTATGCTAAAAGTGGCACCGCCAGACCCGGAGATCAACTGAATGGATTTCAAAACGGTAAAAATCAAATGTTTAACTCTAGGGGAGCTGGACAATGGGCATATTTTCAAAAAAACTGGAATGTCCCTTTAAAAATATTAGTATCATCTAAAGCACATGCACATGTATTACAAAAAGTTCGTTTTTATTTTGAATGCTGTATGTTCTTTCTAAATAATAAAAAATGCCATTGAAACTATTACGATGTAAATGTGGTAGCACAGCTTGCAATATTCCAGTCATGGATGAGGTCCAAAGATACTGATATGCCAAAATACAGACAGTTTGGCAGTCTTTGTCCAAACTGAATACAGCTTTCCAGCTATGAAAGCTGAGCTCTCCACAGGTACTTACTTAGTATTCTCCAGTTTGACCTCTTGTAAGAGTTTTAATAAGTTGACTTACTATATTTTAAATCTTAAAAGGGGACATTTCACAAGATTCTTTTATGATGTAAAATAAATCTTTGTTGTATCCAGAGTACATATGTGAAGTTCTAGTTCAAAATATGATATAGGTATAAATATAGGTGTGAGCAAAAATGTGCTGTTTAAATGCAAATGAGCTGATCTCTGCAGTTAATGGCAGTGCCGTGGTTGGATAGTGTAGATTAAGGGGCGGTATTATCCCCCTCTGACATCACAAGAGGAGCAAAATTTCAATGACCTATTTTTTTCACATGCTTGCAGAGAATGATTTACCAAAACTAAGTTGCTGGGTTGTTCTTTTTTTTACATTTTCTAGGTTGATAGAAGCACTGGGGACCCAATTATAGCACTTAAACATGGAAAAACTCAGATTTTCATGATATGTCCCCTTTAAATACATTTGTATTCAGATTTCAGCAAACAGCCAAAAACAAATCTTCATGTCTGACCATGAAAAAGGCACTCCACTCTATAAAAATATTTTCTTTTCCTATAAAGGACAAATGAAGATCTAAATTAGTTTGATTCTTCGAAAGGATTTTCCTTTTATATTAACAAAAAATCTTGCACCTCGTGTCTTTTCTTAAATTTGCCATTGAGATCTCTTCTCTGCTATTCCAATGTACAATCAAGTTGCTTTAACTGCCACATCCTAAGAGGTTGGCTTAAGTATGCAACTTTCCTCAGTGGAGCCACCTTTAATCCTTTATTGCATGCACTAATCTGTCTGCTTAACAACCCTCTCCAAGATGCTTGATAATGGGGATGTGATAAAGGCACATTGGTACCAAGTTCATATAGGAAGAGTGATCCGTGGATAAGCATGAGAATATACAGAATGACTAGAGACAGATGACAATAGAGTGGACAATTTACAGAGTGCGAGTGCAAACAGAAAGGTAATTTGTTTTACTGTCTGGCTTAAAAGGTATACGTTTATATTAAGGCAAGTAGTTCTTAACCCAATCTGGAAAGAGTGCATCAGAAAACGAAGCCAAGTGAGATACAGAGGACAGTAGAGGAAGAGAAAGAGACAGCAGAGAGGCAGAGGTGAATGCAGAGTGAGAAGAGTTTATTCAGCATGCTACAGTGTAAAAGCACTACACCACACAGGGACCGTCAAGCACAATCTTGGTAGGAAAATGAACTTTTAATTGTGCCACTTCTTTACATTCCTAAAGATGTAAAAACTAAATTCATGTAAAAAATTTACAATATGTCCCCCCTTTTTCCCAGGCCAAACCACTTTTTTCAAACAAATGATACAAAGAGGTCATCAATGAGCGATTTTCTTTAAATAACCAAGATCAAAAACAATTAAGGATCCTTTAAGTGATGTCTGTTTTCTAATTGATAAAAATATTCCCGAGGCTGAATAAAAGTTTTGTACAATGTAGAATAAAGAAAGACTAAAGGCACATTTACTTTGGTCCCAACAGTCCCTACAATAATGACATCACAACGTTAAACATGGTCAATCTGACACATGCAACTGCCAAGATCCATCAGCACATGCTCTGATAACAAACTGGATTTTCACTTTAAAAATGGGTAAAACAATTCACTTAAGCAAAGCCGAGTGAAAAATATTAAAGCAGATACTATGTATTACACACTATGCTCCCCACTGTCATTGTTTAATCACAGAATTTAATCACAAAAAATACCTTGGGTGCCTCACTACACAAAAAAATCACTATGGCCCCGAATAAACTAAAAATATACAAAGGAAATTTACAACTTGGAGCATATCCCATCAAAAACATTTTAAGATATTGGGCAAGATTTCACGCCATCACTTTGAAAACAACACAATCCAGGTGATTATTAGGGTAACATTTCCTTTATCATCTCACATGTCATATACCAATGTGGGTGAGTCTCACGAAATCAGACTTATGAGGTGTCATAAAACATTTTGATAAAAAAAGTAAATGCTATCAAAATAAGCAGCATACAGTTAAAAACATCTCTTCATGTACTATGTTGCTCATGATTTCAAATGACATCATACAAACCATTTTTTTTTTCACATTTAAGGGGAAATTTTTCATTACCGCAACGTGTCCATGACTGGATTTGGGTTCTTTGACATGGAAATATTTATCATTAATAAAATCTAAAAAATAAAAAGCTTCAGTGCATGTTATACTATAAACATTTACAGTAAAGAAACATGTGGTATTTGGTGATCATTGTTCAATGTAGAGACAATAAGAAGAAATATAAATATGTCCAAGAAAAATTTTCTCATCCTCCGCAACAATTTTCAATTATTGTTTAGGCCGTCATAGAACTAACATTTTCAAAAAATACGTGTTGGAAGGGACATAATTGACTGTGACACTCAAGATGGCTACCAGGTAAGCAGTTCTTATTTTTTCTCTCCAGATAAAAGTTACAATTTTGTTTGTCATAGTACCTAGACAACTTTTTAGTTCTCATTACCAAAACACGAGTTTGTAAATGCATATATTTAATGTAATATCATGTTGCGATAATGATCATTTTTTATAATGATAATCTAAAAAATTTTAATACTTTTATAGGAAATTGTTTTAAATCCTCTAAAAATAATAGTTATAGTACAGACCTTAATCTTATATGTGCAAAAAAATTGGCTTCAAGGGCTTTTAAAAAAAATCTGATGCTGAACACCTAAGTCTGGATTTCGTGAGAATCACCCATGTGCCTCAACGTCTATAATCTGTAACCACGGGAGCGAAACAAATGACACTATTTGCTAAGTAAGGCACATTTTTGTCAATCCTTTCTTGAAAAGAAATCAGCCTTTTTGGAAAAAAAAAACAAAAACAAACAACAACAGCTGGAAAAACACAAAGTAAAACAAATAGTTGAAGCAAATACAGAGCAAATGTTCTCTTCAACAGCCGTGCTCGTTTAAGTTTTTGATATGGTATTAAGGAATGATGGTAAAAATAAATTTAACTTGATCTTCACGGGAAAATAAAAGGAAAGACAGCACCAGATGATCTTCAGATGGTAGACTTTGAGAAGGACACTCTCAGGCGATGGCCACGACCCATATCGTAGTTGTGAAGGTCGATGAGTGCTTGAATTGCCTCCTCCACTGTGGCCATCTGTAGCAAAGCCATTTTGCGATCTCTGCAATTAAAAAACAAATGGGATTGTGAACACAATGGATTAGATTTGGTATAAATAATAGCTGATAAGACATTCAACAAGAAAAGGGGAGGGCTCTTACTGAAAAAACTTGAACGCTTTCACTGTTCCGCCAGAGTTTGAGAAGAGCAGTCGTAAGTCGTCCTCTGTCACACTTTCACTAGAAGCGAAAAAAAGTAGTTTTTAGTATTTTTTCACATGTTGTCATGATACATGAACAGATAAAACAAAATCTGACTTTTACGGTACATTCACACACAGTTGTGTAAATCTCATGCTGCGTTCACACGAGCAATAGTAGATGCATCAAGCACAAGTGATTTCAATGTTAAGTCAATGGGAAGATGGTTTAAACGCGTGTCTGGAGGTCTTGCGGCGCAAATGAGACATTAAGCGCAGTAGACGTGATTCCGCCTAATTCGTGCGTCTACATATTTTGTACGAAAGGTGCGAATTGAGCGTTGCCGCGGCAAACGGGCGAGTTGAAAAATGTGGACTTTGGCGGCGTGTTAACCAATCAGGAGCTTGCTCTAGTAGTGACGTGATTACAGAAAGCGAGCGAAGTCGCGGAAGCCCCTCCCATGACGTGAATTTTCGTGTGAATGACTGGATGACTAGAATTTCATGTGCGAATGACGCGAGTAAACTCAAAATGTCCAAGCGGCAAACTAGACACGGTAGACCTGATTTTGACGCCTCAAACGCAGGTGGTGTGTACCCACGGTCAGAGTGTCAGCGTTAATGTCTCTCATTTACTTTGAATGGGTGACATCATGCCGAACTGAATTGTGAATCCGTCGGCCTCATGTCACTGGTGTTGCTCGTGGCAGAAGTTGAACATTTCTCAACTTTTCAAGCACAAATGCAGGCGTCAGTCAATCAGATCGACTTATGCAAATAACCTAGTGCAAGACGCTAGCCAATTACGTTTATGCAAGACCAGAGGAGCATAAAAGTGGAGGAGAGATTAATCACTGCGGTGGGTAACACTAGAGCTACACCAGCAATCGCTATCCTAACCAAACCGGCACACATTAGCTGTCAATCCACTGGGATTGGCTGTTGTCACTATGACAACACTGACATATACCATTAACCAAAGATAGCATTACTCATTTTACCAAAAGTTCATTGTGCAAGTTTATTTGGTGTTCTCAGTAAAGTGTAGCAAAATATAGTTCAAAAACAGTTTTCACTGCATACTCAGGGATGTTGGAGAGATGAAGTGTAGCTGAAGGGGGGAAGATGTTTTGGAAATTTTTTGATCCTGGCTTCTTGAAGCGATGCAGAGGAGAACTGGTAAAGTCTTTGGTTAGACCCTGATCATCTAAACCCTCTCTAGGCAGCTGTACCGTCTGGTGCTTGGAAAGGGTCACACGAATGATCTTGCCATACATCTTCTGCCCATTCAAGTGGCTCATGGCTGGACCAAAAACAACAAAAATCTTTTTTGTTAGCCCTGCTCAAATGCAATCATAAAATGTTAGAAATGATCATAATTTGTCAACATTACCTAACTGGGCCTGGTTTCCATCGGACATCTGTATGAGGGCGCTGTCCTTCTTGTTGTAAAGGATCTTCACACGCTGCACGTCACCATAGACACCTTTTGTTAAGCAAGAGGCAGATGGAAGAGGGAGGGAAGGAGGGAGGAGAGGAGTGAACCAGGAAGGACAAGTTAGTGTTTCAGAAGCTCCGGTTCTGACATGAAAGGTGAAGCTGATGTACAAATCTTCCAAATTATCTACACCAAAGAGTCCAAAACAGTGCTTCTAACAGACAAAACTTATTTCGATACGCCCTCCAAAAAACAAGCTCATGTCATATGGCAAAGTTAAAAAACAAAAGCCTACATGCAAAATAATCAACCATGCATTAATATATGCAGTACATGAAGAGAGACAGATAGAGCAAGATAGAGACAGAGGCATCAAAATGCCAAGAAAAATCAAATATAATCTATTCTATTTGAAATTTGGCATGTACCTAAAAAATTCAAACAGAAAAACTACTAGTTACACTAGTGCCAGATTATTAACTAACCCTTAGAAATCACAAATAAAAGAGAAAAACTTAAAATCAAATAAACAAACAATAGATCAACAAAAAAGAGGTAGATTGCTAACGATAACATACCGAAGAGGGTAAACAGACTTTGGGGCGTAACCATCTTTAGAAGGAGAGAAGAGCAAGCAGCGTAAGACAGGAAGAGAGAAGAGTCGAGGTAGAGCGGAGATGAACAGATCATCCATAACGGAGGGTGGTTTCCCGTAGAATGGTGAGGTGGTCATGGAGCATGGGTCAAGGCAGTTAATTGGGGCAAGTTGGTCCGAGGAGGAACATTTGTTTTGGTTCAGGCACAAAGCATGAATGGATGGAGGGCGGGGAGATGGGGAAAGGGATCAGAGGGGGCAAACCAATCACAAAGGTGTAAAAAAGGCAACAAAAATAGGAGGGAGAGAGAGAGAGAGAGAGAGAGAAAGAGAGATAGAGAGAGATATTGGAAGCAGCGTGGGATAAAACAAAAAAGTAAAAAAAAAAAGTTGGAGGGGGGACAAAAATAATATACAGGTCAGTACACAGGAAATGCAGGAGTTTGGTCAGAAAATGGCAGGGTTCTCTTTATCTGTTTCTTCCCCCGACCTTGTTTAACTGTGCCAAGCATAGTCACCCGAGACCGAATGTGGGCAGGGCACATTTACTCAGACTAAATGCAGCACAGAAGTGGTGAAAGGAGCACAAAGCATGCAGGAAAGCGTTAGTATGAGAAAGCGGTAACTAAACGGCCTATAGCTGTAAAGCCGCAGGGCCATGCAGCGGGTAGGCATGAAAACCACCTTGCAGAGTTATGGCATCGATAGAGAGCACGTCATGTTGAAAACTCCACAAACCCACAAGTGTTTGGGAAAACAAAAACCATGATGGGGAAATTACTGGGACACTTTAAAAAGACATAGAAAACATAGTGAGAGAGAGTTGTGAGAGAAATGAGAGAGGCGGGTGGGGCTACCAGGTTTCATACCAACTTTGAATAGCTTAGAGAGAGGCATTGGAGCATCAGGAGAGGAAGAGAGAGATACAGCTTAGAGAGAAAAGACAGTTAGATATTACTTCCAGACAGAGCACTCAAGAAAAGGTGCAAGAAAGAGAGAGATGGGAGAGAGAAAGAGAGAGAGAGAGAGGAGAGACAGTGATCAAAATTTGCACAGAATGCACAGAGGAGAGACTGCAGAGAGACCCTCCATTTTGACGAGAACCTTACTGAGAATGCTTTCAGTATATTTCACCAAGTATATAAGTAGGAATAGAGAAAGAGAGCTACAGGTTGTAATTCATTAACTACTTTGAATATAAGCTAACTGTAAATATACTGAAATAACACTGAACATAACATATGAATACACAAAGGATGAAAATGAGACACAGGTCAATCTGAGGTAAAGTCATCATTGTTCATTGTGTTTGATTAAAAATATTTTCTTATCATTACCACTTTAAGCGGTTAAATTTAAATGAAATAAAACCGAGTATGAGAGGATTCTCCTCTATGAACTTTAAGGGACCCTCATATTTTTTTTAGCATCAGCTCCATTCAGTAAGACAGCAAAGTCAAAATAGAAATGTAATTTAGGAACCGTTTACACAAAGTTTTCAACCGAAACGGTAAGGTTTTTATGCGGCTTGGCTGTTTATTTACACTATAATAGCATCGCAAAAACGCAAACTTTTGAAAACGGGTTTCAAAGTGCAAGTTTTTAAAAACAACGCCATGTTGTCTTCTGTTGTAAACTATGCTAAGGCAAATCTGTGATAATGTTGACGTCATGCGCATGTGTTAATTCAGTCTGTACGCATATTACACGAGTATAACCAAACAAACAATGGCAGACTACAGGACTATGTTTGTGCTGCTAAAGGCACAATTAAATAAAAAAACAGATTTTTTTGGAATATTGCAGTATTTTTTTAAATTCATGTGCTCTCCTAAAGAAACACTCTACTTCTTTTTTTAAAAAATATGCTCATTTTTCAGCTCCCCTAGAGTTAAACATTTGATCTTCACCATCTCGGAATCCATTCAGCCGATCTCCGGGTCTATCGCTACAACTTTTAGCATAGCTTAGCATAATCCATTGAATCTGATTAGACCTTTAGCATCGCCCAAAAAAATAACCAAGGAGATTAGATATTTTTCCTATTTAAAACTTGATTCTTCTGTAGTTACATCGTGTACTAAGACCGACAGAAAATTAAAAGTTGCGATTTTCTAGGTAAATATGGAACTATACTCTCATTCTGGCATAATAATCAAGGAATTTGCTGCCGTAACACGGCTGCAGGAGGAGCAATGATATTACGCAGTGCCCAAAAATATTCCCCTGCCATTGAAAGTTACTAAATTGACTTTTTCGGCTACTACGTAATATCATTAATTTTCTGTCGGTCCTAGCACACGATGCAACTACAGAAGAGTCAAGCTTTAAACAGGAAAAATAACTCTTTATTTTGCGCAATGCTAATAGTCCAACCAGACCCAATGGACCGCGCCAAGCCATGCCGAAAGTGGCAGCACCAGACCCAGAGATCGACCAAATGGACTCAAAAACTGCAAAAATCAAATGTCCAACTGCAGAGGAGATGGAAAATGAGCATACCTTCAAAAAAAAGCGAAGTGTCCCTTTAATCTTTAATCAAAAATGCTAATCTCCACCCCTCCTTGAAACAATCTAGCTTTACTTCCATCATGAGGAATGACTCAATGGTGGGACCAAGAAACAAAATCACTGTTATAAGCAGTTAGCAACATGACCCAACTTTAAACGATCCAATCAGTTCTCAATGGACAAATACAAGTCCGCCCTACCTTTTTTCTTATTTCAGAAGCTGTTTCACTCGGATATCCTTCACAACGGGGAAAATAAGACAATTGCTACTTCCATTTCATTGTGACTTTAAGAGTGCTTTCACATATACGCTGTTTAGGTCAGCCCAAATGACGTGTCGCTACGAGTACGGTTCGTTTGGGTCAGTTTGAACACAACAGCCGCACTCGGGTGCGCACTAAACGGTCGCTCCGAGAGTGCTCTAAAGAGGTGGTCTCGGAGCGGCTGTCGCCGAACTCTGGCGCGACCCACCTGTGGTGTGAACACTGCTGGACCTCGGGCCGAACCAAATACAGGAAGTTCTCCACATGTTTGAGCAACTGGGCTTCCGTTGTGACGTGAGCCGGGTGTTATATTGTGGGTTTACAAGAAACAAGCCAATCCTGGTCCGTTGCAGAGATTCGCTGTCTCCTTTACGTTTCAGCTGATGATTTTATAAATGCATAGCTGTCCTCCACACACAAATAGTGACATTACGGGCTTTTTAGCACACGGCTCCGTGAGAAAGGCTTTAATAGAACAGCTACGCAATTTTGCGTTAAAGCAAAGAAACTTTTATCTCCACATCTTGATAGCTGCGCTCTCCCTGCCAGGCTGGTTGTTGTGGATACGTGGGGGTGGTCATGAGACGTAAGAGCTGTAAGAGACCAATGACAGCGCTGACCGTTGTCACATGGTGTACGGTGCGGCATTTCTAGTACAGTAAAAAAATGTGTGAGAACACGGACCGCACTAACTGAAAAATGATACAATGTATTTTGGTGCGCTTTGAGGCCGCACCACGGTGCGCACCAACATATGTGAAAACACCCTAAGGTACTGAGTTTACTTTATAATCTAGGTTCTCTTGTAGTAAAAAACCAACCTACCTCATCGTCCATCTAAACAAAACTGTTCAACCCTTTTGCCGTCTTGATTGTTTGTATTTTTCGCTCTGTAGAATAATACGTATGTACGCATGTGTGTAGTGTTACTTTGCAAAGTAACATCGGCATCTACTGGCCTGGCACGCATAAAGGATTACTTTGTGTTGTTGTAGTGTACATAAAATTGTTAATTTATCAAATTATTTGGTCTGGCTATCACCTGGAAATACATTTCTCAAATGTTTCAAAAACGCAAAACTGTTTTCTCTACATTTTTGTTGTGTAAATCTCAAAATTAGAAATTCACAGACAGGGTCACATTCTCTTGATGATGTTTATTAAGTAGTGGTTTTTATCTTTAGACACTTCCCATCTAAACAGGGTGCCGCGATGGCCAATACAATGTGATATTAGTAATACAATATTTGCATAATACATTTATAAGTCTGTCTTTGGTTTTGGAACTGACATTAGTCAGAACTTCAAATGCCATCTACAAAGTATTTTTTTAAATTAAATCATAAAATGTTTGGTCTGGCTCATTTATCTAGTATGTAAAAAAACTATCATGTGTAAAGACACTCTGAGAAGATCACCTAAACTTCATGTTTAGACTGCTAAACTTCATGAAGATGATGTTAAAAAAACACAGAGGGCCCTATCAAACTAAAAAATTATGAGGTCCAAACATTTATGAACATAGTGTACCGGTGACCTGACTAAGACAATGAAAAGACAGTAAACAGAGAGAGCAGGGTGCATTTGCAGGGTGCATTACAGGGGTGTACTGACCTCCTCATTGAGATTGCTGACCAGGAGCACACCGCCAGGTCCCGAATGTCCCGACAGCACCACCCTCCCGGCTGCTGCCGCCGCCGCTGCAGCCGCGCTCAGAGGGCTGATGGCACCTGCAGAGGAAAATAAAAAAGAAGAGAGGAAGACCCGTGTGAGCCACACAGCTCAAAAGCACGACAGCTCAGCATCTCAGCCGAATCTGCCCTCTGGCCATGCAGTCTACCTGTCTGCACCAAGCACATCCAGCTACCCAGCCAAACACCACACACCTCTGGCAAACCCGCATCCCTGAGTCAATATCTGCCGTTAGGTAGATCGCTATCTGTGTGGATTTCACACAGACTGGCACTCCGGAGCAATATCCGAAAACAAAATTGCTTTTTGGGCCCCTTCTGCATGCTGTAGTTATCCGCTCAATAGGCCATTCTGCTTTAGCTTGAGGGAACTCATGTTTGGCAGTTTGGATTGCCAGTCTGTCTGAAATATGGGCTCCTAATTAGTGTGCGTGTCAATCTATTACGTCAGGCTCATAATGCAGAATGGAAGGGCTTATTGTTGCAGCTTCAGATTAATGCTTTGACAAATAGAGACACTGTTTATGAATCCTGCATGTCAAGTCAGGACAAATGGTTGGGGTGGTTTCAACATAAAAGCCCTGCAAATTCTGACAGCACTGGAAAAGTCACTGTCCTTCAGAGGGAAAAGTGCATACAACTAGGGTTAGAAAACAAAAGAGCAAAAATAAAGTGAATGGAAGCAATAGGTACCTAGAGAAGATGGAAACCCTCCACCACTAGAGTAGGAAGTTACCATTCCAGAGGGAGTACCTAAGGAGAATGTGCACAGTCAAAGTCTTACGGGATCAATCACAAAGTGGGGGCCGTGGAGGCAGCAAAATCTTAAAGCATCGTGTTTGAATGGCACATCAATTAAACGCGATTGAGATTCAGGCACCACTGACCCATTTTCCACAAAGAGCCATAAAAGTCTCATGAAACATAATAGAACTGAAGCATTCACACCCCTACACTGCTCTGAAACTGAAGCTATGCAGGCAGAAGACAGTGATGTGTGTCAGCGAAATGACAGGGAAAGATGGGTCTTAAAGGTGAGACTGGAAATGTTTTTATGAGTGGGACACATGAAAGCGTATTTTACGCATCAAGCCCTACCGAGAAGGGAGGTGGAGTCTTTGCTGAGAGCGGCAGCCACAGACGGGTCCACGGGTGGTTGGCCGTCTCCTGCGGGCAGCTCGGGCCGGGTATAATCCCGGCTTTTGTCGTTGTTGTATTTTACATTTAGGTTGACCAGCTTGGAGAAGTCAATGCGCAAAGTGCAGCAGGAGTTGTATATGTTCTGGCCATCCAAGGACTTCGTAGTGGAAAAAAAGACGACAAAGCAAGAAGACATGACAAAAGCGAATTATAATAAGAATAATTACAGCGCATAATGTAGGGCCCTAGCTAAAAGCAATAAAATGGTCCTCTACAAGTAATGACAACTGCAGTCATTTCATCACATAAATGAAAGAAAGGTACTAAAGCAACATATGATTGGATCATAATTTGCCTGTGGTCATAACCATCGCATTAAAAATCTCATAACAGTGCTTTGGCACATTATTACGCATTTATGGAGTTTGCAGTGGTTTCGATTCTCCTCGTTCACTTACCAGTTTAGCCTGCTGGGCATTCACTGGATCGCTGAACTGCAGAAGAGCCTGGAACTGGTTATTTTTGGTAAATGTGATTATCTTCATGACAGTCCCAAATTTGGAGAAAATCTAAAAGAAATCAGTACAAACTTGTTAACTGAGTTTGGTTTTATTTTAAAATGCACTATATTCCAGATGGATGCACTGACCTGCTGGAGGACGTCCAGGGTTACTGGGTAGAACATGTTGTCGATGATTATTCGCAGCACTGGACTGGGGGCAGGCGTTAACACGCTCTCGCCCGCCGTGTCTGAGCTTGGAGACCCACCCTCCTGGACCGCTGACACTGCCTGCAGCACCGCCTGAGCCCGCTTAAGGAGGAAACACGGGAAAAGATCAGAATTGGAGCAAAGCCAAGAGTGTCACCTTATATTTGAGATTATACACACACCTAAAGGATTATTAGGAACACCATACTAATACTGTGTTTGACTACCTTTCACCAGCAGAACTGCCTTAATTCCACGTGGCATTGATTCAATAAGGTGCTGAAAGCATTCTTTAGAAATGTTGGCCCATATTGATAGGATAGCATCTTGCAGTTGATGGAGATTTGTGGGATGCACATTAAGGGCAGGAAGCTCCAGTTCCACCACATCCCAAAGATGCTCTATTGGGTTGAGATCTGGTGACTGTGGGGGCTATTTTAGTACAGTGAACTCATTGTCATGTTCAAGAAACCAATTTGAAATGATTCGAGCTTTGTGACATGGTGCATTATTCTGCTGGAAGTAGTCATCAGAGAATGGGTACATGATGGTTATAAAACGATGGACATGGTCAGAAACAATGCTCAGGTAGGCCATGGCATTTAAACGATGCCCATTTGGCACTAAGGGGCCTAAAGTGTACCAAGAAAAGATCCCCCACACCATTACACCATTGCATTAATGAGAAACTGAACAGGTGTTCCTAATAATCCTTTAGGTGAGTGTATATATGCGCTATCTATGAACTATTAAAACAAGCATGAATGTGCTTTCTAACCTGGTTGAGAGCACTGTCCGTCTTGAGCTCTTTGTGATTGGAGTACTGAATGAACACTGGGACATTACGCACTTGTGGTGTAACTGCCGTGTAGTAGTTTACCATAGTAATAGCTGCTTCCTCTGTTCCAAGTTCCAAAAATGCCTAATTTTAGTATTGAGTACAAAATACAGTATGGATGAGCAAAACCATAATTTAAACGGAAAATCACAAACTCACACTAAGAGGGGCTGCCACACATACCTGGTTTTTGCCTTTAAGCATCAGAATATTGGTGACCTTTCCAAAGGGCAAACCCAGGGCAATGACCTCAGTTTCGGAAACCTCATTTGGAAGTTTTCGGATATGAATAACTCTAGACGGTGGGCTATCCATGCTGTCCTCCACCCTCAGTTTCTTACTGTCACTTCCATTAGCTGTCAAAAAAACAACAACAACAACATGAAATCAGACGCATTTCAAATGGTTTGGAAATTAGTAAGTATGGTGGCACAAAATAAAACGTGGCAATTTTTTAAGCGGATAAAAAAACCTGTATTGTATTGCGAAAGAGCACTTAGTTTGCAGCACTTCGACCTCGGCGCGTTTCATTTTTATCCGCTTAAAAAAATCGCCACTTTTTTATTGTTTTTAATTTACTTTATTTTGTTCCACCATACTTACTTGTGTAACTAATCATGTAACAGTCTTTAAATAGGGCAAAACATGGAAGTGTTTGGTGGCTTCTAAATTCATCCCTGTTTGGATCCTAAGGAATGAATGGGCTAGGCTAAATGCTAAAACATTCACGACAAGCTGTACAAAGATTAAGTGCACGCATTGAAGAAAGATAGGTATGTGTTGATTTGTCTGGGTTGAGGTAAGAACATAGTAAAATATAAAAAAACTGTGTTGTTTTCCTTTAAATGGATAGTTGAAAATAATGTCATTGATGACTCACCCTCATATTGTTCCAAACTCGTAAGACCTCTGTTCATCTTCAAACACAGTTTAAGATATTTTATATTTAGTCCAAGGGTGCCGCACAAGCCCTGAAAAGTGAATCCAAAACATCTCGATCTCCCCCCAGTGAGTGGTCCTAGTATAGGTAATAAACCCCGCCTTCCCCATGTTATTCAATGGGACTTGCGACCACATAAACAATATAATTACACTTCAATTATCTTTTTTCCGAAGCTGGTTTCTGTTATTTGTAGTTTTTATCACGCTGGTGTAAATTCAAGTGTTTGTTTTTAAAATAAGTTTTTAGTTAGTTATTTAATGCAAAAAAAACGGTGGTGTCACGTCATGATTGACAGCTGTGATATGCGTTTACTTTGAGAGCGATGGCGAGGCCTTGTTTTCGCGGCTTTACTTCCTGCTCACTACTGCGCAGGACTGGTCCCGAAAACTCTACTGCACAGACTCAAGAGCCAAGATGTCAGCGCCGTATCGGGACACTGGCGGCTTCACTTTTCACCAATGGAAAAGAGTGAACGGGCGTCATCCATCTTTTTTTACAGTCTCTGATTTAGTCCGAAAGCTTTCTGACCCTCCATTGAAATTCTAGTAACGGTATACTGTCCATGCCCAAAAAGGTAATAAAAACATCATCAAAAAAGTTGTCCATGTGACATTGGTGAGCCAATTAGCCTTGAAGCATCGAAAATACATTTTGGTCTAAAAATAACAAAAATTACGACTTTATTCAAGCATTGTCTTTTCTTCCGCGTCTGTTGTGAAGTGCATTTGCGAGACTAAAGTCACGTGACTTGTGGGCCTGTTTTTATTTTGTTTCGTTTTTTTGTGCGCCCAGGTTTCTTTTACAGTCTGAGGGAGACACACGCTGTAAGTTTGAAAAAAAAACTTTGCAAACATCTTAAACTGTGTTCCGAAGATGAATGGGGGTCTTACAAGTTTGGAACGACATGAGGGTGAGTCATTAATGACATTATTTTCATTTTTGGGGGAACTATCCCTTTAAGAGAATAAATTGACTTGCTTTTGAAATCTCTTAGCAGTGACTGAAGAGTTTGGACTGTTGTAGAGACTGCCAGACAGCAATTCATCTGAGCTTCTCTAGGAAGACACATGTACACGCAAATTCAGTAAATCTTCACATGATTCAAATGTAGACATGAATGAAGGATGAGTGTTATCAATCATTAACATAACAGAGATCTTCATGGGATAATATGGGTCCTGGGGGGTTTCGTCCATGAATGTGCGCCATAATTTTATCAAATAAATTAACAACGAAAACTAAAGAGGATTAAAAACTTACCTTTACACCAACTGCAACATCGCTTGCAATGCTAGTGGAGAAAATATTAAAATGCAGATTAATGTGCCGCCTGTTAAAGCTTACACTAGTGAATAACTCTCAGTACACACAATTCTCAATTAACGTTACAATAATTAAGGTAACCAGCAATATATTATAATTATGAACTGTAGGACACTCATATTTACTTAAAAAGCCCCAAACCAAATTTCAGACAAAACATTTAATGGTGTACACTTTATACTCTCTATGCTCGTGGATGGTGGAGTGACCGTTATATTTCCAACAAAGGGAATCTCACGAGCCCGCAGGCTTAGCAGCACGCGTAGCAACAGCAGCGTTAGCTGCACAGCTAATCTACCACAGAAAGAATTAATATTACATGTTACTCTTATCCATATAATGTTAAATAACACATATGTTGACATAACATTACTTTATATGTTGTTTCGTTATTCGGTATATACATATCACGTGTGTTCTTAGGTAAACCATAATCTGCGAAGCTAACGCGCACTTGTTATTATAAGCCGATGCATCACCGGTCTGCACGCACGGCCTTGCACGAGACGTTTATTTCAAAACGAGCTTACACTACTCTCAAAATAATACCATGTTTTTGCGTATTTTGTAAACAATGCATGCTTACCCGTCCATTGCAGGAAAGCGGTCTCCACGGCGTGATACGGATTGCAGGAGCAGAGAAGCTTTCAACACACACACACGTAACTATGCAAAATGGAGGAGAGCAGCGGAATCACCCGAACACGACCGATACACAGCCGAACCCATAAGACGCTCCGAGCATAATAATGCTGTCTGATTGTAACATATAAACGTGATTATGACTATTGTTGGAAGACCTAAATATCTTTATTTAAGACATATTTTTTGTATATTGTGTTATTTTATGATATTATATAGCATATGCCATACATAAGACATAATTTTGTAAAAACTAAAGAATGTTAATATAAAACATCAATAAATCAATGTGTTTATAGATGTCATATGACTTAGACCTAACATAATGAATGACGAATTGTCAGGTCTTTCTACAATAGTGCTAATAATTATGTTTGTAATAATGCAAAATTAAAATATTTGCCTTCATATGGCTTCTATTTTGCCAGGACGTCTTATGTGTGGTGCAACCATATTTTTTCTTATTTTTATTTTGTACTGTAGTGAAACGAGCTATGTTTTGTGTATATGGATTAACCTTTAAGATCAATTAATCATTAAAATAAGCGTGGGCACCTCAATGTTTCAAAGGTGCACCGTTCTGTTTTGCTCAACAGCTCAGTGACCCTTTAAACGACGGTGAAGATTGCGGTGAGATCATCACACTTCACCGTTCTGAGAGCCCACGGGGAAAATACAATCATACGGTGCACAGAGGGGTCCAGTCGGCTCCAACTGACCACAGATGAAAAGATGTTTACTTCACATTTCTTCACCAAATGTAACAGCTTGGCCTGAGCATCATTATATACCCTGTATTGATTTCCAATACTCGGCACATGTGACTGTTGCCTCCAGGGCCTTGGTCACCAAGTGAATTGGGAGCTTGCAGTCCTTTGTCACTGAATCAGATTATTGATGAGAGAATTGGGCCTTCAGGCTATAGTGTTTCATATAACCTTTACCTAACCCTCCTCCCAGCTTGTCCAGCGCTAGTTTGGCCGCCCGTCTGTGGAACATTGCCAATACCTTGCAGGTGTCCACTGTTTCTGTGAACCTTGCAGAAACTAAGCAGAGCTAATGCTAATGTTAAGAGGTCACAGCGTGAATATACATGACTCTGTGGTTACCGTAAGGTTTGCTGCAAGGTTCATTCTTCCATAGTTACCTGATATAGCATTTCCTTAATTATTCAAACAGCGCTGCGCATCTCATTTAGTTTGAACTCAGGTGAACTGTTCGATACAATGCACCCACTGACCCCGCTGTAATGACTACAATCTGTTTGCCACTGTTGGTTAAAGCCTTTTACAGCTTTCTCATAAGGCCTGTATGGACCCAGAGGACTAAGGGTAATAACGCTACAAACAGGAACATAAAGTGGGAAAATAGGACTTTTTCTCAAGCCTTGTCGTTGTGTAACAGTCTTTTTTTGTCAATATTCATTTCATATTAATAGAGAATGCTTCTTACCCCCGCCCTTCAAATAGTTAAAGAGCACCTATTGCCCGATTCACGTTTTTACATTTCCTTTGGTGTGTAAGTGTATTGGTTTCTACATGTTTTTCTTCCGCTTTTCAAACTATTCTTGCCTGGAGTTGGAGTTAGAGTTGGGGTTTGGGTTAGGATGTCTAAAAATGTAACAGAAAGTGATTTTTACCCCAAGCGACAATGGTATGAAAATAGGAAAAAACTATGATAAAACAATACATAAAATGAAACAAAAAAGAAAGTCATGCAACGGACACGAAAAAGTATTTATAAAAATTTGTGCGAGTGTCACGAAAAAGACATTTGTGCTCAAGGCACGTGAAAAAGCTGAATTTCGTGCCATGGACACGAATAAATTTATCAAATTTTGCGTGAATATAACACAACTTTACGTGAGATCAGTATGTACCAAATACACAAAATAACGTTGTTTTTTAGGAATGAAATAGGTGCACTTTAATATTAGGTGTACAAATTTTGGACCGTGACCTTGACCCTTTTTGCTCATAGCCTTTATTTCTTTATTTTCCATTTGGATCTATAGATCGTTTCATCGGACGCACGAGCGAAAAAAATCGCACGCGTTTTTAATGGTCTGACTATTTGCTAAACTGAACTCGTGAACAAATACCTCGTCGAAAATAACGAATGCTTTAGTTTCCAAGGTAATCTAAGTGTTTTTTTGTCTTGTTATATGAATAAACTATGTTTAAAGTACTTTGTTGTATTTATTCTTAGCGGAGTTTGCCGGAAGTTACGTGTTGACCACGGACGCTGCTTGTTTATGTTGTTACTGCTGAAACCGTCTTTTTCTGGTAATTTCTAAGGTACTTAATACATCTTATTTGTGCTTCGGCTTTGTAAAAACAATCCAGCTGTATATGATCAGCTCTGATGTGAAAAATATTGATAATTTGTTGGATCAGTTATAACTTGCTTTTTTACTTTTTAGAAACTTGACAAGGACTTAGTACTCTGCATGTAAGCGATGCACAGTTCGTTTCAACTTGCGATTCAAATTATATCAAGTCAGGAAATTACTTATAGATGTTAATTAAAGATCTCATTAGTATGTTCAATAAAAGCTTAATAGTTCACTTTAAAGATTAAGTTAGATTCAGTGCTGTCATTCTTCCACGCCCCATACCGAATCAGTTCTCACAGTTCTGCTTAAATTAATCAATCCTTTATTCCAATTAGAGGATGCAGCCCCTTTGTTCTCTCTCTGTCTTTCTTTCTTTGTTGGCCCCAAAAATCCAAGACCAGAAAACCACCTACTGTTGTTTATGGTTAGCTCAGACACCTTTTTTCTGACATGGTATCAGTTGAGAAAAGCAAGTGCGATTACCAGGTGAATACACAGATATTACACTCACAGTCTTGTTTAGCTGAGTGGCCTTTGGGAGTGACGACTTGTGATTTCAGACGTGTCTCTTGAAATGTCAGGGCACTTCACATTTCCGCCCTGCTTCCTTCAGCGGGCCGCCACCTCATCTTGCAGACAGGACAGTAGTGTTCAGATTTCCTCTGTTGGCCTGCCATGCACACGACCTCCTTCGCTCTTCTATAATAGTCTATGTCCACTATGCTACTTTTCTTGATGGATGAAGGTTTACATACAGCACACAGCAGCTGAGGAAATATGGTCGCTTTTTCTTTTGTTTGGTATGTTGTCAGATACAAAACAAAAATCCACCGTAACAACATTCGTGGTCATACAGCGAGTGAAATGAGCACTGTTGATTTAAACGGTAAGCATTTTCTGCACATAGCCTAAATTAGGAGAACGGCTGGAGAGGGGTTTGCCGTCCTCTTATACAAATGCGAGTGATTTTCGAGCTGTAATGATTATATTGTAATGACTGCTGCTGCCTTTCCAGAAATCAATTCATTCTTCCGGGGATGAGAAGTTCAACAGGGCTGTGCATTTGATTTGAAAGCTTTTAGTGCCATTTTCTCTTCGCAATGTTTTACATTTTTAAAAGTTCACAGTAAGTTTCTGGAAGAATCTGAGCTGGGATACAAACAATGTTAGTGAGTTTCTTATACAATAAACAAAAGATTTTTAAACGAGCAGGGGGTTTTAGATATCCAACCAAAAATCTCTTTCTAACTATATTATATGGCTGTAGTAACAAACTTGAACATATTAGATTCATTTTATCTGAGAAAACCACGCCAATTTATCCCAACTTACATTAATTTATATGACTGCTGTGTCCCACAATTTAATATCCTTAAAGGAATATTCAATTTTCTTAAAAGAAAAATCCAGATAATTTACTCACCACCATGTCATCCAAAATGTTGATGTCTTTCTTTGTTCAGTCGAGAAGAAATTATGTTTTTTGAGGAAAACATTGCAGGATTTTTTTCATTTTAATGGACTTTAATAGACACCAACAATTAACACTTAACTCAACACGTAACAGTTTTTTTCAACAGAGTTTCAAAGGACTATAAACAATCCCAAACGAGGCATAAGGGTCTTATCTAGCAAAACGATTTTTGACAAGAAAAATAACAAATATACACTTTTAAACCACAACTTCTCGTCGAGATCCGGTCGTGATGCGCCAGCGTGACCCCACGCAATACGTCATGATGTCAAGAGGTCACAGAAGACGAACGAGAAACCCCGCCCCAGTGTTTACAAGTGTGGAGAAAGAGGACCGTTCCTACGTTGTTGTATGTCAACTGATACTAATGTCTTTGTGTCAGTTTATTGTTTACAATGGTCCGCAAATGTGCGTTTTATATATGTAACACGTGACCTCCCTACGTCACTACACTCTAAAAAAACAAACGGTGCTATATAGCACCAAGGCTGTTGATTTGAATCGTGACCATGGAGGAGCCGTTTTTGGTGCCGTGTGGCACCGGTGAGGCACCTGTGTAGAACCATATAGGTGCCATATGGCACCACTATAGCACCACATTTGGTTCTACATAGCACTATATGGTGCTTCACCGGTGCTTCACCGGTGCTATATGGCACTAAAAACGGTTCTTCTATGATTACGAGCAAAGAACCACTTTTGGTGCTATATAGCACCGTTTGTTTTTAGAGTGTATGCATTTACGTTAGGTCGCACTGGACCGGATCTCGACGAGAAGTTGTGCTTTAAAAGTGTATATTTGTTATTTTTCTTGTCAAAAATGACAATCGTTTTGCTAGATAAGACCCTTATGCCTCGTTTGGGATTGTTTATAGTCCTTTGAAACTCCGTTGAAAAAAACTGTTACATGTTGAGTTAAGTGTTAATTGTTGGGGTCTATTAAAGTCCATTAAAATGAGAAAAATCCTGCAATGTTTTCCTCAAAAAACATAATTTCTTCTCGACTGAACAAAGAAAGACATCAACATTTTGGATGACATGGTGGTGAGTAAATTATCTGGATTTTTCTTTTAAGAAAATGGAATATTCCTTTAAGGCTCACTTGCGTGTTCATGATATTTTTAGTCCAGATTGTCTTAGTTGTGTCTTGTGGCCTCTGTTCAAATGACAAAATGATGAATTTAACAGCCTGTTTTTGACAAACACTTTCTTGCATGTTTTTTTTTAAAGTTAGGTGAGGCGTGTCTTGTCTCATAATTTACAACATGTAAACACGTCTTTATCTCCATAGGTGCGTGACACGGAGGCAGTTTCCATGGAGACATTCGGCTAAAAAAATGTCGTACAAATAAATCTCATTAACCTCTTCACCTCTGCCTAAGTCTCTGGAGAATGGTTCTTCACAAACAGAAGCCTGGTTTCTTCATTCTGCCACAAAGATTCATTTTAAGCACATTGTAACCTGACAAGGTGTCACACGGGGCAAGTGTAGAGAGGCAGGCAGCTTTACCACACACGTGAACTGTGCTCACCGGCATATGATGCCTAATGGACGTGGACTCGATTTAATGACTTCCCGTCTGTGCTTGTTTAAAAAAGAGGCATTTACAAGCTGTCATCCACTGAAAGACTTTGAATTAATGTTATGTTGGAACAAATGCTTAAAACAAAAAAATCTTTTTTTTTGTTTGTTTCTAAACTGCTGTAGGCTTACTTATCACACTTATTGTTAAAAACAGCATTAGATTAAGTAAACTACCAGCTCACGTCTCAAACAAATACATTCATTAAAACCATAAAGCTGTGCACAATATAATGATTCAGACACACAGTACGCTATAGGGAATAATAGATACAAATGTTACGCTTACTCGGAGTGCACGAGTAATGAATTATATATATATATATATATATATATATAAAGATTTGCTGTATTTGCATGCATGCTTGTGCACACATACCCTTGTGGCCCCCACACAAAAAAAGCCAGGTCACCGGTACACCCCTGAGGGACGGGGGGTGGCATTGGGGGGTAGATGCTTGTTATCCTGTTGTGGGAGACAGAGTGTGACAGCCCCTTAATCCAGCCAGCTTTGTGCCAGTGCCCCCGACACCATGCTAAATTGTGTTTGCTTGAGGAAGCTCTCAGAAGCATCCAGTCTCCGCCACATCTGTGACCTTCCTGACACTTATAGAGCAAACACCACAGAGACCGCGCTGATGGGAAGCTCTGCCGTCTCTAACGTGGCCGGAGGCTCTTTTGTCATAATTCGCCCATTGATAGCATATGACGTTCCATCTTCCACTTGAGTTGGCAAAGCGCTGAACTCAATTCCCCTTCCAAGAGGGCCGGCACTGTGGATCTGATGTTTCCACGGTGTGATTACGTGCGAGAGCACCTACCATGGGAGTCTGTGGGGCAAAACGCGAAACAAAGAAGCTGACAGACTGCTTAGAGAGGGGAACATATCTGGGAAGGAAGGTTATTTTAGACTTGTGCATTTCCATGGAGAATATATTCCCCCAGAGCGAAACTTTAGCTTGTGTGTGTGTGTGTGTGTGTGTGTGTGTGTGTGTGTGTGCATTCATTTTTGTGTTTAATGTTCATGAGAGAGAAAGCTACTGAAGATCGATATTTCCTCTTGGTTCTGCTGGAAGGTTATTATGCATGGCGTTTCTCAATTTTTTTTAGTTAAGCTCTTAAAAACCAAACCACAAATAAGTTGCTTAAATTTATATTATAAAAAATAAATTTTAGCATTACACTGTAAAAATGCTGGGCTGTTTTCGACCCATTGGTTGGGTCAGAAAGGGGCAAACCCACGCACGATATGCAAAGGACATACATTAACGATGGCGCGAGTTAACGTTTCCAACGTAAATATCTTTTCTTGGACTAAAACAAACACACGGATTGTAGGCAACAGTTTACTTCCTGTGCCTGTTGACGTACACAAGACCGACATTATCATAATTTCTTCCGCTTGGACTCATAGCCTGTAAATCAACTTTTGTCAGCATTGCATTGTGATCGAATCTTTCAAACATGGCAAGGGGTGTCACATTTCTGGCTGACATCAGAGGTATTCAGGCCAATCACAACATACAGATTAGCTGGTCGATCAGGGACACAAAGATTTCAAAATGACATGTACAAAATGAATGCGTTTGAGGAAAGCAGTATATCTGGAGCTACAAAAATGTACAATATGTGGAAAATAATGCGTTTTTTAACCATAAACCACGCAAACACATTGTACTTTACCAAATACACAAAATAAAGTTTTTAGCAATGAAATAGGCGGCCGGTGACTTCTTTTTTGCGAGGGCGCTCAATGCGAAGTTTGTCACAACATGTATGTAGCCCGTCATGTGTGTGGTTCGTAATCTCAAAACGTGTGCTCTGCGCGCCGAGCGATCCCATGTGCATCACGTGTCTTGTCAAAATAAGTGCCTGCTGCAGACGCATCTAAAGGGTTTATGATAAAAGATACGCTCGCGTTTGCCAGATACTCACAAAATCTAATGCGTAAGAGTTTACTGTTAAGGGAGTGTCTTGCGTGTATTTTGTGAACGTGAGCGTCTCTTTTATCATAAACAGTTTTGATGCGTGTGCAGCAGGCACTTATTTACAAAACACGTGATGCACATGGTTCACATGACGCAACAAACACATATTTTGAAAACACAAGCAACACACATGACACTCCAAACACTTATTTTGAATTTGCGCCTCTGGGATGAGAAGTCACGAGCCGCCATTGGAAATAAGTGCGTTTTAAACCCATTTTTGGGTCCAAAAGGAACAAATGTTTCCCAAAATACTGGGTTGTAGCAACCCATGGTTGGGTGAAATACAGTATTTACGTTTGTATGATTGTTTATAGTCAATACTGGACAGAGCACACTGCTGGGTTAAAAATGACCCAATGCTCGGTTGTTGTAACCCAATTGCTGGGTTGTTTTTACTCAACTATTGGTTGAAACAACCCAGCACTTTTTAGAGGGCAGATAAGTGGGTGATTCTCACGAAACCATTGAAACACCACGGCACTAATGATTTTAGCTTTAAAATGTGTAATATAGTAACATTAAAAAGCATCAGAATTAACACAATACTGTGTTCTACCTTGCACAATGTGTGATTTCAACATAAGAATTTATAATTGTAAATTTTATCTCATTTTCTGCTGAAATTCTCATTACCGGCTGTGTTTGAACATGCGTTATGTTGTAATTTAATCAAATTAACACAAAAATATTAAGAAAAAAAATAAATGGATGTTTTGCTAGACTATTTTAGATGACAGAAAAAATATTTACTGAATATTCATGTATAATAATAATGAAGAAAAATTTGGAAAATGATGTCCATGCCTGATGTTCTCATCCTCCGCAACACTTTTTGAGAACAGTTTAAGCACACATACAGAATTTTAATAAAGTTTGATTTTGAGTGACCAAGCACATGGACCAGTTACTTCAAGATGGCTACCAGGTAAGTTCATTTTTTAGAGTTAATTTGAAATATTGTCTTGTCAGAATGCTTACACGACATTTTGATTATCATTACCGCAACAGATGCTTATTAAATGTTAATTTAATTAATAGAAGCATAATACTTTGATTTTAAATGCATGTGCAGAATCTCCAAATTATGTTCTTTCAGGTTTGTAATGTCATTTTGAAAATATGTCAGTGTTGATGTTTTCTGACTGTTGCGGTAATGAGATTTTTTAGGACTAATTTTTTTAATTCTGTTACAAAAAGTGTTAAATGATAAGTAAAAGTTTTTAAATTAATGTTCCCATTTACTCCAGACTTTGTTTTTCAATGTCTGGTGGGAAAAAAAGTAAATTTAAGCAATTTTTACATTTTCATGCTTGACATTTTTAAAACCAAGTTTTCGTGAGAATCACCCAAGTACATATTTGACCCAACCATGGGTTTAAACTAACTCAATGTTTTTACAGTGTACCAAAAATATTATTGACATTGGACTTCCTATTGAAACAGTTGTTGCAAAACAAACATTTCATGTGACTTTACCAAAGCAAAGTACCCCTGGTTAGGAATCACTGGTCTAGCAGAAGACTTTGGTGAAGAAGTCTTATATACATGCATGATCCGAGTACAAAAAAATAAAGGTGCTAAATAGGATGCTTCGCACAGAAGAACCATTGTTGGTTCCCTAAATAACATTTAAATTACACTTTCATTTGTAAGAGCATAGAGAGACTGTAAGTCTGAGTGGAAAAACATGCTGTACAGTGAGAGCTTGTCTCCTGCAGGTTGGTTTTTACCACAGCTTTCACAGTGCCGCAGCCCGCAGGCATGGGAGAGAACCCAGACTCGCAACACCTGCAAACAGCCACACGAGCACCGCAGGGTCTGCGTAGATGCAGTGAGACATCTGGGAACTAATGAAGCCACAGATGAGCTAAATGTTAATTAAAGTTCCTGTAATAAAAATCCATATGGTGGCCTACTGATTAGCACATTGAAAATACACTCGGTGTGTTTCTATAAACCGGTACAAGGATGTAACTGTGTGTTTCTGTTTGCAGAAGCACAGGAGCCATTTGAGAAAGTCTTTAGTACTTGATGCCGTGTAGGGGGGTTTATATATCCTCATAAAACTTTTTAATGTTCATATTTCTTCATAAAACATCAATGTACTTTAGGAGGATAACATTTATTCTTGCCTGGAACAGCAGGAATGTTGCTCTATGCCATCTTTGTTTGTATTTTGGGTTCATTCATTTTTTATTATAGAATAATGCATACTGTAGACAAAAATAAATGACTGTAGATAAAATAAGTATAGTTCAGGACTACTGACTGGATCTAGTATACAGAGATCTATAAATGTTTCGTAATGGCGTTCACTCTGCTCCTTTGTGGTCACATTATGATGTAAATCAATTTTTAAATGGAGTGCCGATGTTCATATGGAGGTTTATTTCACCAGCTGATGCTGACAACAAAACCCAGACGAACCACAGGTGTAATAGCATCCAGCTGGATAAAATACTTTCTTTTGGTGCTCTGTTAATACTTCCATATTCAGGGTTCCCACACCTTAGTTAACTTCAACTTCAAGGACCTTTCAAGGACTTTCCAGGTCCAATACCCTCAAATTCAAGGACTAAATGTGGGGACACATTTCAACTGAGAGTAAAGTTACATCGTGTTACCTTTAAAGATACATTGTTACAGTTTCCTTTCGAGGGAACTCGCGCTGCATCACTGCGGTGACACTTTGGGGACGCCTCCAGGGGTAAATGTGTCTGAATGCATATATCAAATTCAACTAATGGTGAGGCTTAACGACAAAGACGGTGACGCAGGAGCCAGGAAGTATATCGCTATATGAAATATTGCCAAAGACGGCGTTACAGGGGCGCAGGAAGTATGCAAAGGGAGACGCAGCGTCTCGTTCCCTTCTCAGGGAACAACTGTTACATACGTAACCCGAGACGTTTTCATGTGTCAAACACAACTATGCAAAAAAGCATTTTGGTTGAATCAACATTCGCAGAAGATATAAGCATTTAAAGCCAACAGTTTAGCATGTGTAATAAAAAAGCTAGAAATTTTATATTATCATCCTACACTACACAGGGAATAATGTGGATTTTTTTCTTGCATGAAATAGATTCAAGCACTTTCAATGACCTGTATCTATGTATTTTCAAAAACTTCCCAGGGACTTGAATTTTTTCCCATAGATTCACAAACTTTCAAGGATCTGTGGGAACCCTGCATATCATACAAGATCCAACGATTTTGTTAATGATGTTTCTGTTTGTTTGTGTAAGCTATTTGCCTTGAAAGAAGCTAAGCAACTAAATAACACATTTGTAGGGGCTATTTGCCAAATGTGATATAATGTGACTTTGTCCCCGTTGGTTATATCTAAATAAAAAAAAAACGTGCTAAATATGAACTTTAAAAATATCTTGCATCCAATCAAACTTACCTTATAATGGCTTGATGTGCCCCCACTATGAACAGTTCAAATGAAATCCATTTATTACAAATATACTGACAGATGGCAACTGATTTAATCTTTTTCACCCCAGAATCCACGGCAGTCTCAGGTTCTCACAGAGGCAATCATACGCAGTGAGGGATGGGATAATTGCCATTGATGGCAGCCAATCTTCCAGAGATAGGCCTCATAGTTTCACGAATAGCACAAACTGACTTCATGGTCAATGGCTCAGCCAAAGTTTTACAATCCACCTGCCTATAGAAGATAATTAAAAAGTCTATAAATGATGTGCCACTCCAAAACATGTGTGTATAGTGGCATTACTATACTATATAGGCTACTATTCTGTATTATATTTAAATGACTGTACATATTCAAACAAGAACTTTCTTGCAGGCTTTTAGCATCCAGTAAAGTTTCAAAATGATAGTGTTGTGGCACACTAATAATTATAAACTCAAGTCAAAATTGGACCTCAGAGTCCTTAAGTGTTGTTAAAATGAAAGAAGTTTCAGTTGACAGCTGTTTATCCCTGTTAGTTATGTTCTCACATGGACCCCCGGAGAGGTGTCAGTAAGGAATGGTGTCATTTCTCCTAACCGAGCAGAAATGACTCATTAAAAGCCGATGACATGATAGTGATGAGTGCAAGGCAATGGTCCACTCTCTGCTGAGTTGCAGTCATTAGCAGGGAGGTTGGGCAGGCTGAGGAATGAGGTCACTGTGTTCTAGGGTTGAGCAAAGCAGAAGGAGCAGAGACACTCTGGCCAGGATCATAATGAGCACATGCAATGGCTCTGTGTGCAGCCTTTCACCCTCACCCTGACACACACACACACAAACTGAGGGATCTGAAACAATATTTTATGTGGTGGTATCTGAAAAAGTATTAGAAGTATAGGAGCAATATAACTCGATAGTATAAGCATTTGCATGGATTTGTGGGCAGTAAAATCAAGCCCATTGTACAAAACACAGAAGACAACACGTAGACAATGTGTTTGCTGGACATGATACACTTTAAAAATGGCTGGGTTATTTTTGACCCATAATGGGTAAATATTGTACAGAACACATGCTGGGTTAAAATTGACCCAATGCTGGGTTAAAAATAACCCAATGCTGGGCTGTTGTTATGCAACAGTGGGGTATAATTACCTAGCAGTTGGGTTAAAACAACCCAGCATTGGGCCAACTTTGGCCCGGTGGTGTGTTCTGTCCAATATTTGCCCATTATTCATCAAAAATAACCCAGACATTTTTAGAGTGTATTGCACCTATATACTGACCAAAATATTTTTAATAAAAAGGCAGAAAGTCCATGAAAAATCTATTTAGTATCTGATTCTGGGCACTCAAAAGTTGACACACTGAGAGACGTGATTTAAAAGCAAGCAAACATAAAATCTTTCTGTTCTTGACAGGGCATATACAAACAAAATTATATCCACAGTGTTCTTTTTCTAATAAAAACATGTGTCTTAAGTTTATGTATAGATAAGAGTCAAAAAACAGGTAACCAGGTAACAGTAACCTCAATTAACCTACCTAAGTCTGTGTCATTAATGTTAATCAAACAACCCAAGACAAAGAGAAGTTCACCATTTTCGCGTGGGTTTGGGGTTAGAACGATTTTCTGTAACATAAAATGACATCCCAAACCCAACTTTAACCCTAATGTCAGGTGACAATTGTTTAAAAATCTGGAAAAAAATTGTATAAACCAATAGTTAAAGTCACATCCTAACCCAAACTCCAAATCTTACCCCAAACCCATGCAAAAATGGTTTAAAAATAGGAAAAACAATTGAGTAACCAATAAGTCCATCTGACACGGAAAAGAAAGTCTGTTGTACGGATACGAAAAAATGCGGAGATCCGTGACAATGACACGGATAAATGAGCAAAATATTCCATGACTATAACACGGAACTTTGTGAGATCATGTTGCAAACTCTGTTAGACCGTTTTATCGGACGCATATGCGGTGATGCGATACTCGTCTGGTCCGACCTTTACTTCCGGTTTCAGTTTTTTAATGGTCTGACTATTTGCTAAACTGAACTCTTGAACAAATACCTCACTGAAAATAACAAATGTTTTGGTAGGTAACCTATGTGTTGTTGTTTTTTTGCTTGTTATATAAATAAACTAAAGTACTTTGTTGTATTTATTCTTAGCGGAGTTTACCGGAAGTTACGTATAGACCATGGACGCAGCTTGTTTATGGTGTTACTGATAAAACCACCTTAAGTCAGAACAAGCTTGTATGATGTTGGAATTGAAGTATATATGTGGGGTTTTGAGCATATGGTGTCCTCATTCAATGCTAAATTTTAAACAGGGATATGAAAAGTGGTATTTTTATACTATAAGGCCCTATTCGGACGGTAATTGTTTGTCATGAGGATGTCTGTAAAAGTTATTTGCATGCCTCCTCCACAATAAAACTCAAGCATTCGGATGAAGATACATTTGCGGTGGATGTGTGAGTTTATAATTCGAAACAGCTGGGACTGCGCTGCACGTGTGATCAATTACATGATCATTCGCGTGACCCGGATACTTGATTAAATGTATATGGAATACATGTAATTGAATGCATTTGAAAATTGCATTTAGCACTTGCTGCTAATTGACATTTTAAACGATTTTAAATAAATTATTCTCGCTATGGAGCCATGATGAAACTTTGTTCCCATATATTTTTCATCATTTCAGTGATAAAGGTGTCAATGTTAATGCACACAAAGAAAGCCACTTCACTGATGCAGAATAAACACAAAGCCCATGACCATACAGTGCTTTAGTGCAAAATGACTTTTGCATCGATCCCCTTTTATAAACTCAAAGATGTGAATTCACACGACCTTGGTGTTCATCAAAATATTGTAGGTAATTCTGGCCGGGGATTACGCGGGTGGTCAGAGAAAAACACTGACATTCTGGATTCAGAGGCAATAAAATCACAAACTACCCCTTGTAAATTATGAAAATACCCCACGATAAACAATTACAGTCCGAATAGGGCTTAACACATCATTTCATAATATATCATATTTTTCCTTAAACAAAAAAAACATATAAATGCTTAGGCAGTTCAAAGACAATAATATCAGATACTCTAAAACCAGAACTTTCATGAACCCCATATTAAACCAACAGTGCTGCTGACTGGCATTTCTGGATGAAACCAAAAACCTGCAGATAAAAGATCTCTTTAATTTAAATGAACTGATTTACAACATTGCATCCTAGCCTGATACAATTACACAACCACTAATAAGTTGCATGACCGGCTGATCAATCTGAACGAGGATTTTGTTTTTAGCCTTATTCATGTCTGATAAAGGCTAACGATTTTCTTTACTCGTCAAATGACCACCTGATTAAAATCCAGCAGCACTGTCAGAGAAAATAATGTTCATTACTGACCCAGAATGTTGTGATGATTAAAGCAATGATGTTGTGACCTGGCATTCAGTTAATTTTCAACATTGTGCAGATCTGCTTATGTCAATCAGGATGGGCTGAAGTGGATACGTGGTCACAGGGGAACATTTCAAAATCATAATGCTTTTGTCTGATATGAGTAATTACACAAGAGAGATAGCAATTAAAGAATGTTATCTCCCTTCTCTGGTTTCCTTCCTCTTCTTCAATCACATTTAATTGAAGTCAAGAGGTTTGGAAAGGAAGGTAAGAAAAATGAGAGAAAGGGGGTTAAGTGATTTTCCAGATGAGTTTTATGAATTAGGAGTTTAATAACAGAATTGATTTCAAAGTGTATATTTCCTTTCTTTCTCTTCTTTTGTGTTTTGCTTTATTTCAGGTGTAGTACTTGTCACTACTGGAATTTAACAGGTGCTGGGGTATCCCACTGTGAGCTGATTGCCTATGAATGTAAAATTTTTTGTAAAATCCATGAGCTATTCATATTGCCACATCAGGTCCATTTAGGTCTACTATTTTGATTTATTTTTTATTCATAAAGCCATGCAGTAGCAACGTCAAAAATGGAAGTTTAATTCCGGGTGAATGCATAACAAAATGCATAAAAGCATATGCCACAAAGCATAAATGTAAAATAAAATAAAAATAAGAATGAAATGTATGACATCATTACCGCCAGTGTGTGTTATGGAAAGCAGAAAAAGTACTGTTGAGTGGCATTGACAGAATCGCAGTACATTCTCCAAAACCACTGGAAAGGTCAAAGAGCTCATGCCGCTGAGACACTGATCTAAGCTGAAGCCCCACAAGGTATACCGCAGGTGCACGTCATTCCCTATTTTCCACTCAACTCTACCTTTATCTAGGTTGACCATCTCTTTCTCTCTCTCTCCTTTTAACTACTAGAACCTTTAAAGAAGTCCCAAGGTACTTGAAAGACAAAAGAACTTCAATAATTTGAGAACAGCTTGTCATTGGGAATTGTGTAAAGAGTTGTTTAAATGTAGAAACGTTCCTGAGACAATTATTTTAAATTTCCAGGGAGCATCTGTCAGTATTGAGGTTGAGTTTTCTTACATTACTTGTCGAAATGCATTGAATTTCTCACTGTGAAATCACAGTAAAAGTGTCTTCCGTACCCTTTCAGCAAAATGAATTCCTCTGAGGCAATTTTTAAAAAATTGATTCATAACCTTGGACGCAGCCTTATGCTTTTATACTAAAGATAGTGAATTCAAGCTTTCAAATGCACTTTTTGAATAAAATAACTGCTTGGCAAATAAGGCATCTGTTTAATACCTAATTGTTTTACCTGCAGGCTGGATTTCTTAAAAGGGTTTTAAAGTGTTATGCGTAATTTTTTTCTATGTTAAAATACATTTTCTTCTTTCTGCAGAACGTGTAAACATTATGGCTATGTGGTGCTACAGTTGGAAAAAGCATGGTGATCAGACCAACATAGCAACATTGGCCCGGTCCCAAATGTTGCTCTAAGCCTTTTAGCAGTCCTCCCCCACTTTACAAAGTTAGATTTCACAGCTTATATCAGTGGATCTTTTTGACTTGAAGAACTGCTGATTGTCCACAACAATATCTGAAGGCTGCCAAACTCTCAGTTTCATACACAAATATTTCCAAAATATTCTAGAAGTTGAAAGATGTATATTTGTTATTAAATAACCATATACACTCACCTAAAGGATTATAAGGAACACATGTTCAATTTCTATTAATGCAATTATGTAATCAACCAATCACATGGCAGTTGCTTCAATGCATTTATAGGTGTCGTTCTGGTCAAGACAATCTTCTGAACTCCAAACTGAATGTCAGAATGGGAAAGAAAGGCAGTTTTGAGCGTGTAATGGTTGTTGGTGCCAGATGGGGCGGTCTGAGTATTTCACAATCTGCTCAGTTACTGGGATTTTCATGCACAACAATTTCTAGGGTAAACAAAGAATGATGTGAAAAGGAAAAACATCCAGTATGCGGCAGTCCTGTGAGCAAAATGCCTTGTTGATGCTACAGGTCAGAGGAGAATGGGCCGACTGATTCAAGCTGATAGAAGAGCAACTTTGACTGAAATTACCACTCATTACACCCAAGGTATGCAGCAAAGCATTTGTGAAGCCACAACACGCCCAACCTTGAGGGGCTACAACAGCAGAAGACCCCACCGGGTACCACTCATCTCCACTACAAATATGAAAAAGAGGCTACAGCGATTTCTGTTGAGACATTCAGATGGTAGAATCAGAATTTGGCGTAAACAGAATGAGAACATAGATCCATCATGCCTTGTTACCACTGTGCAGGCTGCTGGTGGTGGTGGTGTAATTGTGTGGGGGATGTTTTCTTGGCACACTTTAGGCCCCTTAGTGCCAGTTTGGCATCATTTAAATGCCACGGCCTACCTGAGCATAGTTTCGACCATGTCCATCCCTTTATGACCACGATGTACCCATCCTCTGATGACTACTTCCAGCAGGATAATGCACCATGTCACAAAGCTTGAATCATTTCAAATTCTTGAACATGACAATGAGTTCACTGTACTAAAATGGCTCCCAACAGTCACCAGATCTCAACCCAATAGAGCATCTTTGGGATGTGGTGGAACGGGAGCTTCGTGCCCTTTTGTGGGGTGTTCCCAGTCTGCAGTGCCAGACTAGTCAGTAACTATCAAAAGTGGTCCAAGGAAGGGAAAGCGGTGAACCGGCGATAGGGTCATGGGCTGCCAAGGCTCATTGATGCACGTGGGGAGCGAAGGCTGGCACGTGTGATCTGATCCAATAGACAAGCTGAAATAGCTGGAAAGGTGAATGCTGGTTCTGATAGAAAGGTCTCCTGGAGTCCATGCCTCAATCTAGAGGTTGAAAGATGTATATTTCTTACAAAATAACCATTAGGGCTTCCAATACATTTCAGTTTAGTCTAATATTGATTAGTTTTGCAGCCATTGATATTTGTTGTGCTGTCACTTTAAGACCTACATGTAATGCATGGATCCAATATACTGTTACACATTCGTTTTCTCTCTGATTTATTCATTCAACAGACTTAATTTACGAAGATAATCATGGCATTTTTTAATAATTTTGTGTAAATATGTTTGTTTAAGCACAAAGAAACACGAACCAGTATTTGCGCACTGTCTGAAGCTTTGAGATGCAGCTTGCCAGGCGCGGCAATCTTTACTTTCAATCAGGCAATTGGGTAAAACAATTGAAAGTGGGGGCAAGTCACATTATGTATGTTTTTCTCCAATAAACACATTGGTAGGCACCCCTAGAAACTCTTATCAGCAAAATATCTTCATAGTATTTTCCCATTCATATTTACATTTTTTAATGCGTGACTAACATGAAACTCTTTGCCATGACTTTGTGGAGTAACATAAAGGCCAAATTACTTAATTACCTGTCACAAGGGGGAAATCAAAGAATAAAGTTCTCGTGCAGCAAAAGATTGTTGTGCCTCACAAATTAAAAATGGCTAAAACATTGAAATTTCCAATTTCCACTATCAGGAAAAAGTTCACAAATAAACTGTAGATGTTACAAATCTGTCTGGAAAATGATGTGTGTACTGAATTGTGAGAAAATTGTTTGATTGGCTAAAAACTCTCCAAGGACCACAGCTGAAAAATTGCAGAAATGAGTTTCTAGCTGGTTCAGGTTATGGTCAGATTAAACAAAAAAGTTTTTGGCAGCAATTATACAAGATGGGTTCGGTACAAACAAGGATCAAATGTAACCCATGTCCACAGTTTCCTGATGGATAAGTCATTGCCTCTGTTAAAATTGACCTTTATATATATATATATATATATATATATATATTTATAGACCCATATTATAATAGGATCTAAAACAAACTAACATAAAAATAGAAGGTTCTGCCATGGTTATCTGAACTGAAGAGGAGAAAGGTTCTGGGAATTTGAAGGATCTGAAGAGATTTGGTATGGAAGAATGATCTCTCATCTCTTGTCAGGTGTTCTCCAAACTCATCAGACTTGATACAAGAAAATGCAGAGCTATTATCTTGGCAAAAAACTTTTAAAAAGTATTGAATAAAAGGGTGTCATTAATTGTGGCCACTGTGCTGGAAAAAAAAACGTGTATTTCATAATGAGATTTTTATATATATGAAGTTTGCTGAAGTATGTGGTAATGAGATGATATGATTTTTTTTCTTAAAAATATCCCAAACAATTTGTCATGGTAGATGCTGTACATGTTATAAGATATAGCCTATATACACTCACCTAAAGAATTATTAGGAACACCTGTTTTCTTGGCACACTTTAGGCCCCTTAGTGCCAATTGCGCATCGTTTAAATGCCACGGCCTACCTGAGCATTGTTTCTGACCATGTCCATACTTTATGACCACCATGTACCCATCCTCTGATGGCTACTTCCAGCAGGATAATGCACCATGTCACAAAGCTCAAATCATTTCAAATTGGCTTCTTGAACATGACAATGAGTTCACTGTACTAAAATGGCCCCCACAGTCACCAGATCTCAACCCAATAGAGCATCTTTGTGATGTGGTGGAACAGGAGCTTCGTGCCCTGGATGTGTATCCCACAAATCTCCATCAACCGCAAGATGCTATCCTATCAGTATGGGCCAACATTTCTAAAGAATGCTTTCAGCACCTTGTGGAATCAATGACATGTAGAATTAAGGCAGTTCTGAAGGCGAAAGGGGGTCAAACACAGTATTAGTATGGTGTTCCTAATAATCCTTTAGGTGAGTGTACATTTGCACTGTTAATCGATCTTTTAGTAAAAAAATCACAAAACTTGAACTATTCATTAAAGTAAAAGAATTACAGAAGGCATAGGATAACATTACTGATGAATTTCTGAGGAATTAAATTGACCCTATGCCAGAATGATATACTATATAAGCTGGAAATACCAAATATTAAAGTTAAAAAAGGATTAAGGGATAGTTGTTTTAGAGAAATAAAATGTTTTCAGATCTGTGAGGGGTTCTAATAATTTTATCCATGACTTCATATACACACCCATTGGCTTGTATGGAACGCTAATGGGAAAACTTTAAATGTCAAATGGGGCATCCTACAGTTTCATTGACTTTATATACCTGTCCAAGTGAAGGCCATCCTATTCCGCAATTCCATTTGGTGACATTAATGGTGCAAAAATGACACACTTGAGATTTTCTATAAAAGCAAAATGATAAAGATATGCTGCCATAAACCCAATAAAAGGTTTTCATTGAATAAAAAAATGTATAAAAGTGTATTTACGTACAATAATCCTATAAATCCTTCACTCGTGTCATTCATCTGTGGCTTATTTCCTGCTTAATTTTTATCCCCACTCCCATCCGTAAACAGAGGAGAATCGCCTGAGGCAAATAACTGGTTTATATCAGTATTCAGCGTCTGTGGGAGAATAGAGCTCATCTTCATTCTGTCTCTCAGAGAGCTCATTGTCCTGTTGATCCTCAGATCAGCTCCCTCATGCTGGTCTGGAGTCAGTCAGAGTCCTACTATTGCTTCGGTTTAGGTCATAACTGTCTCCCGCAGACAGGAGTGACAGCATCCCGAAATAGAAACCAGTCCTGGAGATTCTGCCGTCAATTGGGCAGAAAATAGGAGATGACAGTGGAGGCCGCCCTGCCTGCTGAAATAGATCGGCTCCCCGATGGCTTTAATGTCATTATTACCTCTCAGATGCACTGTGCAAAACGCATCAGCCGGCTTAGAAACGCCACAGTGCGTTACAGAGCAGGTAGTACATGCACACTGCTGCGTGATGGCTTTGACAGGCGAGTCCAGGGAGCCAGATGGTCCTGCACCGGATTCTAACAATATTAGACTTTGCTTTATTACTCTCTCATTGTATTGGATATGAGTCCCCTAACTTTCCTTTAAGCTGGGGATACACCTAAGGACTTGCAACAACATTCGAAGACTGGACACAACACACTTAAGGATTGTTTCTTGTGACTAAAGCAGATTTTAATCTTCCCAACGGTCAGACAGTCAGAAAGGAGCAAAAACTTTGCACTACACAACACATTTAATGGTGGTCACGACTGGACATTCTGCATTGCCTTCTTGTTTCAATGTCATGCATGCAAAATAAAGGTTCAATAAATTGGTAAAGAAATACTATTTGTGTTGTCTGCCTCTAAATGCAGTTTAAAATTAACCTCCTAAGACCTGGCATCACATTTTTTGTTGTTTGCACCATAATACTCAATTCTGTGTAACTGGAACCTGTTGTACACAAACATGGACAATTGCAGTGCTTCAAGTTCAAAGAAAAATATTTGGTTATTATATTTATTGGTTCTTCCTAACCCTAAATAGCTGGAAGAAATCAGAAAAAAACAAACCAAAGCTCGGGTCTTAGAAGGTAAAAGGGGCCATTTGAAATGTCCGCCAAAAAAAATCAATTCATACTCCACACTCCAAAAAGATGGGGGCAGTATACCTCCAGAAAGTGAGTTGGTCTACCCTAGAGTATCCATCGAGAAACGAGTGACAGCCCCTCCTCCGATCCAAGCCTACTGTCTATGCTCCGCCCACACCTTCATAACGACCCCGAGCCAACTGATCTGAGTGCACTCCTAACAGAGGACGTTTTGACTCCAGAATGAGGAACGTTGGTTGATGTCAAGTGACTTTGAAACGGGAGCTATAATGATCTTTTATTTATATTTCCCCAGTGAACAATGACCCAAACAACCACAAGTAATATGTTGTACGTTGTAATATATTTCAGGCAGCTGTTTGAATCATGGAAAGCGTGAATAAAGTGGCCAGTTCTAAATAGGACCCACTGTATTCTGCCCGCCTGATGCTAATTTAGCACATAGACAGTAAAAGAAATGGACACAGCGGCCCCATTGGATTCAACGGAGACAAGTGAAGTCAATTAGAAGCACTCACTTCCTGGGTGTCGAGCGTACTGCGCAGACTCAAACTGAGCTTATTGACGTAGATGTCACGTGAGCAACCTGTCTGACAATTGTAAGTCTTCTAATAGCCGTGCCACGGGAAATCTGAATCACCCACCGAATCTTGCAGAAACGGCGAGCGTGAACAGGAGCAAATTTTGGTTAGTATTCTGATTAATAATCTCCCTTGACTTTATGCCTTCACGTCCACCCGATTGCCTCATAGTCAGTAAAAGATTGCCTGTGAGCTTCTCTCCCAGTCCATACGGTAATTTCTCTACTGTGCGACAGAGAGTTGCAGGTTATGACGCAATCGTTAGCCTATTTTAACAAAAATTGCTTCTACTGGGCCATAATGTATAAGATACATGGTAATGGAGCCTTTTATACATTTTCGTGTTTCTTTAGAAATCATTAATGGACAAATCGAGTCTTTAAACACCTCAGATGTAAAGTTATTCGCTGTCAAAGTGAAGCCAAAATGTATGGGAGTCAATGGGATGCTAACAGCAGATGGGTGTTCGCTAAGCAATGGTGGCGTCCAGGGAAGCTTCAATAAAATATGAAACCCTGCCCCCCTGATTTAGCAGCATATATCAAGTTTGACTTTCATTAGCAACTAAGTAAGTTATCATAAGTCACCAAAAAAAAACATTCCGTCTCATTAACATTGCAATGTTTTCCGCTAAGTTTTGTGCGTCCATTTGGTGTTCATTATCATCAAAGACATTTCAAGCTTCTTAGCTAATGTTACATTTTAGCATCAGCTTGGTAGATAATGGGTGAAAACCGGATCGGATAACAGCTAAGGATGCGCGATAATTTGCATGCGATAGTCATTGCGCTTCTCGTCAGTGAAGCTAGTTTCTTGATTAAAAGTGAATCGCCATCAGCTGCTTTCAGATGGAGCCACATTTATTGCACAAAGCCGTAGTACATGTACAAGCTAGGTTATCGCAAGGCTTATTATAAGTGAACTTCTAGCGAAATACTAACAGCATCTTACTTACCAATCGAAAAGAAATGTTGTCATTTCGGAGTCGAACCTCATTTCTTTCATGTCCATTAGTTGTCACCAGCGATGAAAAGCAGTGCCAGTATTTACTCTGGTTCGGATCCTTTAATTATCAGATTTTATTTATGATTCCGGGCGCGTTTTTTCCCTGCAGCAAATGGTTGTGGTAGTGGTTAATGTCTCTTGCTTCAGCCATTCTTCCGCTCTCTTCCCTGAACTGAAATGCGTCCGAAAACCCTATTGCAAGGCAGGAAGGCATCAAGGCATGTCCGAATCCGTGGCTGTCCGAATTGCATTTCTCTGATCTGCCTTCATGCCTCTTAAGTCATTGCCTCATGAGGCAGCGAGGCAACAAGTCAGCTGCCTTAGCTTTCGGACGCAGCGGTAGTAGTGGGCTGTACTTCCCACATGTGCGACTTATTCGTGTATTGCAGTTTGGCTAGCGGTTATGTACGTGGCCCGCATACCGCCTCCCATGGTCGAAACTGGTATTACGACACCTGTCGGGCTGTAGCTAGTAATTTAGCATGCTAATTCAGATTGATATCTCTGCAGCACTATACCTTGTCATTTTTTAATGACACCTTTGCCCTTATTTTTTCTCATTCTTTTGATGCGTGTAGCTCCTTTTTAAAAATCTTTTCTTACAAATGGCCCCTTTAATGTAATAAAAATTATCAACAAAAAATAGCCTACAAAGAGCCTCAATAAACTTGATTATTTAACAACATTCACAACGCTTCTTAAAAAATTGTAAGGGTTTATAAAGCGTATGTGCCACGGAAGAGCAGAGTGCCTCTATTGTTAACAGACCAGAGAGCTGAATTTACCCCAAAATTGCTTGTTTCTCCTCAGTGGAAATATGTAAAACAACATGATAAACATATGTGGACTGGACTGCTGGAGTATGTTCTTTTCCTCACCATCTGCTTTATTATTGGGGTTTTCCATCTGTTTTATTAAAAAGTTTTTGTTCGCTGTACGTGAGTTTGAAATTGTTTAGTTTTGTGCTTTTTTACTCACCCATTGGATATTTTCACATACTTTCAACGCAGAACCACAAGATAAAACATAAGTTTGTTGTGGATATACAGTGGCAAGAAAAAGTATGTGAACCTTTTGGAATTTCATAGTTTTCTGAATAAATTTGTAATAAATTGTGATCTGATCTTCATCAAGGGTATTGACAAACATTATGGGGCGGTTTCCCGGATAGGGATTAGCTTAATCCAGGACTAGGCCCTTTGTTTTGCATCAAAATGCACTTAAGTAATGTTTTTAGTAAGGTATGTTTGTTCAAACTAGTTATATTTCCCAATTAAACTAAGGACTAGTCCTGGTTTAAGCTAATCCCTGTCCAGGAAACCATCCCTTAATGATTTTATCTTGTGACTAACAAAGACTAAGGCCTAGTCCAAACGGACACAGGTATTTTCCTCCAAAAAATCCCGTCCACACATGCTTGGCCTTGCAAAACAAAAACACGCTATCAAGCGCTGTCAAGAGCATGCCACACCAGCAGGTGGCGATATAACCCAAATCGTAAAGCCACCTTGGCCAATCAGAAACCTAACAAAAGTGACGTCGCAAGGCAAAAAACCCGGTTTTACTGTCTACACGACAACACTGCAACCAGCGTTTCTTAAAATACTCATCCTTGCAGGGGTTTTCAAAAATGTTTGGTTTCAGTGCCCTGATACTGCGTTTTTGTGTGGACGAACGTCCATACCGTGTAAAAAAGTCACGGTTATAAAAATACCCGTGTCTGTGTGGACTAGGCCTAAGCACAACTGGAAAAGACTGGGCATGATCAGTTGATATGACCAAATTACATTCATAATCTTTGCGAAAATCCTTCGCTGTGTCCCCAGCTTTACTCTGTACAGCCTAGTACTGTCTAGCTCCAGACATGGAAAGAATATTAACAGACTGTAGATTACTGGAAAACAGCCAAATGGTGTTGTTATATATGTGGGACATAATAAAAAAAGTAAAAAAAGACATAAATCTTGAACATATCGCTCGACAGCTTGTTAACTATGAACTGTAACTGTGTGGAAAAGATCTATGTGACTTTTGCTTTTGGAAGAAAACATAACAGCATATAGGTTGAGATATTTTGGTGAACTGTTCTTTCAGGGTCCCAATGTCAAATCATATGATCCTCGTGACAAAAATAACTTGTGGAAACAGAACAGCTCCTGGCTTTGCCTGAGATCAAAGTGAAATCACACTAGCTGAGGGGTCTTAGGTCTCAGCAAGAGGTTGATGGGCTCCTCAGGAGCTGTGAATGTGAAACTGGCAGGATAGGAAGTCCATGGAGCGCATTGGTGTGATACGCACTCTCCATCACGGGGGAAAAGAGCTTTTCGCAGAGGGGTACTGGGGTGGGGGTCAAATAGAAGATGTGTAACAGATCATCTTAATCTTGCACAAGGACGTTCACATCGTCTTCTTCATCTCTCTTCAAACGTAAAAGTTTACATATTTTTTGAGTTTTTTTAAAGGTCCTGTTTTTCCAACGCTATCTCACGAGAATTCATACATATTTTACGAGTTGGCTAATTCGTATTAATTCATACGACCACATTCGTAAGTTTTTGTACGATTTGCCTTGACCCCTGTGACGTTGGGGTTAGGTGCGGAGTTAGGGGTTGGGTTTCATTGTTGTTTTTTCAAGAGAATCATAAGTTTTTGCACGATTCATTTCGTTCGTTCATTTCGTATGAATTCATATGAATTAGCCAACTCGAAAAATATGTATGAATTCTTGTGAGATCAGGCTGGGTTTTCCTGTGTTTTTGAAGCGTTGATTGTGTTTACAGTGCGCAATATAACATGTGTTCATAAAAAACGCGGTATTTTTCACAATTTACTTACTTATATACTGTTGTTTTCACTTTCTTAAAAACAGGCTTATGTCTTCCTTGTTCTATGAAGTCCCTCCTTCAGAAATACGTAACGAGTTCAGATTGTGTAGCTGGTTTAGTGTGTTGTGATTCGACAGCAGCTTAGCTTAGCAGAGCTGTTTGAGCTTAGCTGCCGACTGACATATTCCTATGGGCGGAGTTTAGTCAAAAACTTTTATGGTACATTCACACAGGGCGTAAGCGTTACCACTTCCTATTTACTTTTAATGGGTTGCGTCATGCGTTGCCGAACTGAATGTGGATCCGTCGGTGTCGCGTCACTGCCGTTGCCCTCGGTAGAAATTGAACATTTCTCAACTTTATAAGCGGCAACGTGTGCGCCAGCCAATCAGATCGCCTTATGCAAATAACCTAGGCAGAGCCAGCCTATTACGTTTATGGAAGACCACGCATGTGTTGCGGCCACGGTGATTGGCTGTTGGCCACGCTTCAGACAAGCCTTCCATCAAGCATTAACGCTTCTTTCTCATGTGAATGTACCGTTATATAGACATCATTCAACTGGGAAGTAGCGGGCTGTTGTCCAAACCGACCGTTCGTTGTAGGCTTTAAAAAGGGAATTCTGTTAAAGAAAATATATCGCCTGGCAGTAAACTTTGAGCTTTATCATTTTACAGGTATTATTTATGCTTTAACAGCAACATTACATAATAATTAAAGTTTGAAAAATGGGATCAGGAAAAAAAGGACCTTTAATCATGCATTGTGGCGACGTAGGAAACTTTTTATGCATTTTTGCTTTTCGTTGAACACAATAGTAGCGATTTAAAGTTCTGAAAATGCCAACTTTTGAAAACTGTATTTAAAAATGATGCCATCATTGTTTCCTTGTAAAGGACAAAAATACAAATATCTGTAAAAACAGTCATGTTATGTGCATGCATGCATTTGTATTACTCAAAAAGTATCGATTGATTATAGTTATCAAGCTGCATAAGAATCTGTATGTGCGCAGGCATATTGTGTTTCTTTACAAAGTAACATTGCCAACTACTGGCCTGGCAAGCACATTACAGCGTTTTTTGTCGTTTTCACGCATCCATGTGAACTAGGATCATTTTGACTGTTGTGTACACAATTTTTTTCAAAAGCGCAAAGAAAAACTTCTGTTTTTCGTACAATTGTAGTTGTGTAAACATGCCCCATAAAGAACTCGCACAAAGCTGGAGCAACCTTCAACTATGAATGGTTTTCATCCATGCTGCATGTGAACCTTAAGGCTTTTAAAAGGCATTATGTGTGGGATCATGCCTCTCTGGTCTACAGAATTATGTAAGAAGATAAACATATCCCCAACTTGCTTGTAGGATTTTCATGTTGGGATGGAAAGAACCTATTTAGAATTCACAGAGACTGCGAGTGTGGCGCTCCCCTAAATCCACTTTGACAATCCATGAAAATGTGATTTGCAGGCAAAGTCAAATCCTGAATTATTAGCTTGTCCGGTCTAGAATGATGAAGAGAGTGCAAATCATAAAATGAATAATTGATTTTTTTCTCTTTTTGCTGTTAAACTGGCAAAAGATCTCAGTATTGTTGATGTTCAATATGCAGCAGTGGATGAAAGCACACTTATTATAGCGGTGTTTGTGTAAAACGGGCGGGCAGGACAATAAACGACTGGAGCAAAAAGAGTTCAAGACCCAATGGCCATAGTCTGAACTCTAGAGAATGTAGCTTGCATGTTTTGGTGTCATCAAATGCCAGTGATGTCTCTCTCTCTCCTCTCTTTTATATCAGACACAGCCAGATCTAGTTAGGAGCTTCACAGGAAGTAGCCAATATTTTTACTCCTTTCAATTTGGTTTTTCAAGTAGACAGATTCCTCGTCTTTTCTCTGATTCAAGACGGATCTCTGCGTATGTCTAACAGCTCTGCAGGCTGAATGCGGATGCCAATCAAAGAAAGCTCTCTGTGAATGAGATGAGCACATAAAAAATTGCCGACGACAAGATGTCATTAGCATTCCGGCTGTAAAATTGGGAATATAAAAGCAGAGTTCGCTGTAAGACCCTTTTCCGCACCGTATTGATCTGATTTTATTGACCACATGACTCTCAATGGTACTGCATTTCCACAGTCTTGTCACATTCAACCGTTTTGACTCGTATTGATGCCATTGCTTGCAGCAAGTTTACAGAGAGGCTAAACTGCCAAGGAAAAAGAGCTCTCCAACTCTCCGCTTTCCTGAAAGCCTTATCTAATGATCTTTCTCTCCCAAACACACCACTCGCAATCGATATGTTTGTCTGGATTGACAAGAGAGAGCGCGCACCAAGTGCGACAGTTTAGAGGTAGATGCCTCAAAGAGCTCAAGGTCTCTTTGCCATGGCTGACACCGAGGTATACACATGCTTTCATTCTCTGCCGTCTATGGCTTCTGTTGCTCACTGTGTCATCATCAGACCAAGGCAGTTCAGCACAGCGGTACACAATGTCTAAGAACTCACTGCGGTAGACGGCAGGTGACATTGACCTTCTCATTCTCATATGGACAAAAATACTCATATTAGTGGTTATCCTACAGTCCCTCCAGAAAAACGCGATTATGCGATCACATGATTCAATGCATAATCAGCCAAAGTTCGCATATTTATGCGGGGCCGCATTTTTTCAAATATGCGGGACTTGCATGATTTCATAATCCACGCATTTTCATAGCAAAAAGTCACATATATCTTAGCAGAAAGTTGAAAAATGTTGCATTTACTTTACACAAGCGCAGCCATGTTCCCTGTTGCTATGGCAACGTTATGAAGTGACGTAATTACGCGACATGAACATCATTGTAAAGCTGCAAACCCCAACAGCAGTTTTTGCAAGTTCCCGCAATTTTTGCTAGTTTCCGCAATTTCAACGCATAAAATTGCATAATTATAAAACGGCAGTTCTGGTCCTTCATTCTAATTGGTTAAAACACGTTTTAAGCTGTGATAAAATACCCCGGTAACCCCACGGTTCAGACCGCATTACCAAAGTATCACTGCGCCACTGTTGCTACGTACTGATTTATGAAAATAAACACCACAGTCTTTAATCATATTTTCATTTTCTACAATTGCAAAATTAATGGCAATATCCAGATAAATGTCAATAAATATTGTTGAGTCATCTCGTCAATAAAGAGAAAACGCTTTCCTGAGGAGTTCTTTAACCTCAAATTCATAGGTCTGCTATTATCCACAAGGTGGCGAGCTTACCCAACTTAAACACTGACGCATTCACTCAACACTAAAAACACTGTGTAAGTTTTGGTCATGGCTCTGAATCTGATCTGAAATTATCTCAGATTTTAGCTGGAAAATTGAAAGGTGATAAGAGAACAAATGAAGGTAGGATGAAACGTTTTTTTTTTTTAAGTGAAGCGTCTGTTCTTTCATTTGATATATTTTATGTTTATTTAAAGAAGATAATTTTTCTGGAAGCCATGAAACTAAAACTGGGTGGGAACTTTTTTTAAAAAACGCTGACGGGGAAAGAGTTAAGCATGCTTCCAAGCATTTTGATCATCAGTTCAACAGTTGTTAATGTTAATGTATATTTTAGATGAATGTTGATTTATGAAAATACACACTACTGTTGCAGCCACACTTGATTCTGAGGAACTACTTTGTTTGGCGGAAGAGTAAAATTTGTACTAATATAATTACAACTTATTTATGTTTTGTTTTATCAAATCCTGCTATAAATATGAAATAACCATTTTATAAAAGCAATAAGCCTCGCGAAGCAGTGGGGTTACAGTGCATTTTATAACAGCTAAGGGGGTTTTAGGCACAACGCGAATGCACTGGTAACCCACCACTTCTTGGGGTTTATTGATTTAATATCCCACCAATTCCATCACATTTTTTTTTTAAGAAAACCTGCCGCAAGATTAAGGATTTTTGCTCGCAACAATCACAAAAAAAAATGTTCCTGGAAGGACTGACCTACAAAAAGAGTAGTTGCTTTGCTATGACATTTTTGTTGTGGTTGATAATGAAAGTGAGCATAATATAAAACAAAAATTTATAAAAGAAATGAAAAGTAAAGAAATGCATTAATCGCAGTTTGATATTTTTGTTCATAATTTTTTTTAGTTAAATGCTGCTGAGAGCCTTTAAATGCAATATGATGTCATTTTAATAAAGATATGTCATGTAAGAGGGCTTTTTTCACTTTAGATTGTAATTTCTATTTCAAAAAAATGTATTCTTTTCAAATCAGTGTCAATAAACAGCAGGTTCCCACAGTGACAACTTACCCCATAGTGTGAAAATAAGTCTCTCTCTAGGGTGTTCAATGAACTGTATCTTCTCCCAGGCTTATAAACGGTGGAACTGCTCAAAATCGTTTTTGTAGTCAGGACTTCAAGGTAGCGTCCAGACCGAAATTGACTTTTTAAAACAGCTCCACCCCGAGAAATATTCAGTGAAGGAGAAAGTGTGCCAACTAGCCCCATTCCCCCTTATTCAGAAGCAACGACCAATAAAACACAGCAATAATTGCTATGACAACATAACAGCACACAAATTAAGATGAAATCATACTTGATAAACAAATCTTGTGTGCGCCATACTGTCCGTGCCATCAGAAAATCTCCCAGTGGGTGTTTACGTCGCTCTGTACGACTTTCCGACAAACGGCTCCTCAAAGGCGGCTGACAGTGACCGTTTCCAATCGTTTTTCACATTCATTTTTATTTCTTCCTCCATCTCGGTCTCTTTGCCCCGCAAGCCTCCCACAGCTTGTTAAATCACAACATGTCACGCTGCTTGATTGCAACAGTCAAGATCTAACATATGCCACCTGTGGGTGTGCTTTAAAGCCTGTAAATTATATTAAGCCTATAAAAAAGATCAGCTATCACAGGCCCGTGATGGACTGAAATAATTACGGCGGGTCTCGCTTTGACTGTAAAGCTCACATAAGACAAAGAGGCAGAGGGGAAGAATGATCGAATAAAAATGTGTGCGTACCCTAAGGAGACGGCGGCCGTGATTCATTGTTCCAGCCCCCCGTAAGGAGACAGACGCTGCTTGTCGCGCTACCATAAACAATGGCTATTATATCATACAAGCTATTATAGCATAAAATATGTAGAAACTGACACAGATTTGTTGAACGTCTTAAACTGTCCTGTTTGCGCATGCGCCATGATCAATTCTGTCTAACTGAGAGCCATTCATATAGGAGTAATTTTAGTTACAAATCACTGCTCTCTCGCTCTCTCTCACTCTCTCAGGTGTGAGTGTTCCAGTGGCGACATGATTTAAGGGTCAGTTCAGCTAATTAACTCTCAAACCACAGATTTTATTACCCACAATGCTGCTGCCCTGATCAGTGTCTCACATTCACACATGTAGCCTGGACTGCCATTGCGGAGGTGTGCTGGTCATTGAAAGATGATAAAAGTATATCTATGTTAAGCAGCTTTAGTTTAAAACACCAGGTTACGTATATGAATTAGCATCTTCTCGCACAAACATTTATTTATCTGTATGTTTATTTTTAAAAAGTTTTATATTGTTACCAAATCAAAGACATATTGTGTTTATGCTGTATGTGAATTTAGAAGAGAAGCCACTAAAATAGAAAGGTTTACATCTTTAAACTATCAGAGGATCATGCTGTGATTTGATTTAGTGTACCTAATAAATAAAGTGTATAAGCATTCATTATAAGCAGTCATTATAGAAAGGAGCTATCAATGTTTATTGATGTTCATGTGGATAAACAAAGCTAGTTTGTGATTGAAATAATTAGAATCACTTTATTGAGTAAGGTTGTATTTGTTAACAATTAGTTAATGCATGAACTAACAATGAACAATACTCTACAGCATTTATTAATTATAGTTCATGTTAATTTTAGCATTTACTAATACATTTAACATTAATTGCACCATGAACTAACATGAATAAATGTCTTGACATTAACTAACATTAAAGGGGACATTTCACAAGACTTTTTTAAGATGTCAAATAAGTCTTCGGTGCCCCAAGTTCTAGCTCAAAATATATAGATAATTTATTACAGCATGTTAAAATTGCCACTTTGTACGTTTGATAAAAAGTGTGCCGTTTTTGGGTGTGTCCCTTTAAATACAAATAATTTCTGATCTCTGCACTGAATGGCAGTGCCGTGGTTGGATAGTGCAGATTAAGGGACAGTATTATCCCCTTCTGACATCACAGGGGGAGCCCAATATCAATGACCTATTTTTTCACATGCTTGCAGAGAATGGTTTACCAAAACTAAGTTACTAGGTTGATCTTTATCACATTTTCTAGGTTGATAGAAGCACTGGGGACACAATTATAGCACTTAAACATGGAAAAAGTCAGATTTTCGTGATGTGATGAAAAACTATATTGTTCATAGTTTGTTCATGTTAAAGAGACACTCCACTTTTTTTTTAAATATCCTCACTTTCCAGCTCCCTTTCAGCACTGCCCGAAAATTTGGTCCCCTTGGTTACTTTCAATAGCAGGGGACTATTTTCAGGCACTGTGTAATATCATTGCGAAAGTCTTTGATTATTACGCCAGAATGAGAGTATAGTTTCTAGCTATATCGGCCTAGAAAATCACAACTTTTAATTTTCTGTCTGTCTTAGTACACAAGGTAATTACAGAAGAGTAAATTTTTAAGTAGAAAAATATAGAAACTCTTTGGTTCTTTTTGAGTGTGATGGTAATGGTCTAATCAGATTCAATGGATTATGCTAAGCTATGCTAAAAGTGGTAGCGCCAGACCCGGAGAGCAGATGAATGGATTCCAAAACGGTAAAAATCAGACGCTTAACTCTAGAGAATATTTTCAAAAATTATTTTTTATTTCCAACAAGAATTCACTGTAAAAGATTATATAATGAAGTCATGACAACATACAGTATAATGCACAAGGTAGGCCACCATGCCACCACTAAGTTTGTAGTTTTTGCAGTGGAATAGTGACCATATATCATTATTTCTCTTTATTAGAATCCAATAAGAAAAAGCAGGATTTGTTTTATCCTACAATTTGTACTCAGTATTAAAAAGAGTAAAATTATAAGCTTCAATTATAATTATATTAATTAAAGTGTCAAGTGTTTAATGTGAGCTCCCCTTACACTTGAGCAATAGCCGACTAATTTCAATTACGACTAATTTCTAATTCCAGTCTAATGACTTAAGGTCTTCGGTCACTTTAAAAGATGTGCTTAGTGCCAACCAAGAGTAGTCACACAAAATAGTGACTTTTTTGCAGAAGAAGCCATTTTGTTCTGAAAATTGTAGATATTTGTACATTTTTTCAACATATTTTCTGTACACTGTAAAATATTCCTTGTCGCGCTTAAATTTTGAAGTTTAATCGACCTGAATTGAGCACGCACACCCGGCCGGAGCAGTGGACAGCGGCACAGCAACCCCCAGCAGGGAGGAACTGAGAATGCTGCTTCGCTCAAGTTAGCGAAACTAGCTTGTTGCTATTCATCCATTCGCAGTGAATAGTCCTAACGTTACGAAGACTTAATTTTGTATTCATTTGCAATTTTTTTTGCAACGGATAAATTGATAAGCATTGGATACAGTGTGCAAGGTTTGTGTGTGTGACAAATATGTAGCATAACGAATGCGAACAAACGCATATACGAAAATTACAGACTACAGCGTGCAAAGATCTTAAAGGGATAGTTTACTTTAAAATGAAAATTCTGTCATCATTTATTCCTCCTCATGTTGTTCTAAACCTCTATGAATTTCTTTTTTCTGATGAACACAAAAGAAGATATTTTGAGAAATGATGGTAAACACACAGCAGTAAGTGACCACAGACCTCCATAGTAGGAAAAAAATATTTTGGAAGTATTGTGATAAATGACTAAGAAAATGTTTTGATAAATAATGGTGACGGTACCCATTATATTTCATCATATTTTTTTATTCCCACTATGGAAGTCTATAGTCACTATCTGCTGTGTGTTTACCATAATTTCTCAAAATATCTTCTTTTGTGTTCATCAGAAAAAAGAAATTCATACAGGTTTAGAACAACATGAGGACGAGTAAATGATGACAGAATTTTCATTTTAAAGTGAACTATCCCTTCACTAAGTGTTTCAAACAGGGTCAGACTATTTACATCAGGTCAAATACTATCTTATATTTGAGCTTTTTCCAGAATATTCACACAGCCAAACATCCTTTTTGTAAAGTCGACTCTGCAGACTACAAATTGATGCTTTTCAAAGTAAGCTTGTAAGGTCGAAATAGTGACTTTTAAGAAAAAAAAAGCGAGCAGGGCTGTTAGTTATAGCCTGGCTTGAGCAAAATATTTAGTTCACATTTATTTGATGCTTTCATGTGAAGTAACTTGCAGTACACTAATTGCAGAGACAGTCCCTTTGGAGGAACCTAAGGTTACTAGAGGCACAATAGTAATACTTGTAATCACAGTCACCGTTATTTCAGACTGACCCTGATATTAGCAGCCCGGATCTTTAAACCATCACAATGGTTGCAATTTTAAGCCTGCATAAGGAGGTAATGTGTTAGCTTTTTGTTTACTTAATAAAGTAAACTAAAATTGCACCTATTTTTATTATATGAAAGTAAGCAGCTTCACTGTGCTAATAAATTTCCACAAAGCCAGACAGGTTTTTAAAGAGTATATGATGACATAATTTTCATTTTTGTTGGAAAACTATCCCTTTAAAATGAAAATGTGTATTGTATCTCGAAAGCAACAAATGTTGCAATGAAAACATTTCATTTTCAGATAATCATTCAATTACTGTGTTGATTTCTTAAAAGAATTAGGCCAAACAAAATGGATTCGATAGCACATAATGTAAACAAAATGTCTTATGTGAGATAATTGCTGTCATAATTTACCTCGTTCGTACAGTCCTTGAATAAACCAGTCAATCACATGTAGGTTTCTTTTTTTATAGATGGAATTAAATGTAGGGGGCTGTTTGTAAATGATGATTAAAATTTAGGTATGCATCAGTGCTTTAGTCAAACATGTGGTTAACGCCTCCAGACGTCTGTGCTACCTGTTTTCACATTCAAACCCATCTCTCCCAGACGGCCAAAAAACTCCTGAGCACACGACAAAGTGAAAGTGCATCATCTGTTCCTCACTTAGATCATCTGTTATTCAAATCTACATGTGCTCTGTCACCTACAGTATGAGCCAGAGACTCAGGCATTAATGGACGCTGCAGTCTGTCGTGGGATATTCAGTATTCAAATGATGCCGAGGTCATGGGGTCCAACTCATTATGAGTAATGAGAAAAGCACATTTGCATCGCGTGTAAAACATTTGTGTTGCTGTCATTCAACGCATTGGATTTTAGGCCTGTCCGTAAAGGGCCAGCAATAATAAACAGCTGGCAGGTATCTCAGTTATTGCATTGTTGCCGTAATTGCAGCGATATTCCATAATTCAATTATGGAAAGTTAGTTCAGAAAGCCAAGCAAATAAAAACATGGAGGCATTTCAACGATTTACAGGTATATTTCATATGTGGGTCTGGTTGAAAATATGAAAAGGGTGTTTTTTTTTTAAATTTGCCACCTGTGAAATTTAATTTAAGTGAGTCACCTTCATGTGGTATTTGCATTTCATATATTACATGTCTCTACAGGGGAAGGCGGTCTGATTTAGAAAGTCAACAGGTTTAAATTTCAAGGTAATGAACTAAAGTTGAGAATGATAAAAAATAAAACTTAATCTTATTCCATAAAGTAGACTTGCTTCGGTTTTTATGACAATATTAGATTTCCAAATATTTAAGAAAAAAGTCAACCTTGCATCAGAACTTTTTTAATATAATTTTCTTTGACATACCTCCAACAAATGACAAATGTTCAAACAGACCAGTAGAGATTAACAGGGGAGAGTAAATTTTACCTTACACTTGACATGATTTGCCTTAAGTTTTTCAAGGGAATGATTTAATAATAAAAAAGACAAATAATAAGTTAAAAATGTACAATATGGTTGCATTTATTTACATTAATAAGCATTACAGCTACATGTGAGCAATATAATTTTTTAGCATTTATTAAATTTTATTCATTTTAGTTTATGCCACTACAATTGTTCATGTTAGTTTATTGTGCATTAACTAATGTTAATAGTTACAACTTTTGATTTTAAAAATGCATTAGCAAATGCTGAAATTAGGAAAGAAAGACAGCAGGAAAGTATATAAACAAATACCGTCTCAGTGCCTCATTTATCTTCATTTCGGTCTAACACTACAGAATAAACTCATGCAGGTTTAGATCAACATGAGATATGATGACAGAAAATGTAATTCTTGGGTAAACTATCCCTTTAACAAATAGATTGCTAAGGAGATGATGCATTTTTTTGTAGGCAAAAAAAAAGGCGAGTTGCCATTTCAGCACTTCCGGCTCCATCGTCCCGAAGTCAGTGGGTTTTTGAATGGGGTTTGGTTAATCACCCTAAATAAGATCGTGGGTTAAATAAGCCCAAGATATTTTTATGTTTATTCTACAATAGTGATGCATGTCTAAAAATAGATACATTGGTGGGTTGTAGCGGGCCAAATATTTCATAAAAGCAGGTCCCGCTGTTATGAAATATTTGGCCTGCCCCAACCCTTCCCGCACCAATGTATCTATTTTTACACCCCGCCCCCGCAACCATTAAAATAGACATACTAAGCATTTGTAATGTAAATGAAAAGAGGCTTTATTGGATGCAACATACATGTTTTTTTATTTTGTGACCCGCCCCAATCCGCCCCGCAATAAAGTTGCAATTTCATTAATAGCTTGAAAGAGCTCTCGGAAGCTTAGTGGTGATGACGTTGAAGTCGAGTGACCGTGGTTTAGTTCACTTGTAGCTTTACTGTGGGTTTACACCAGATGCGAGTTCAACGATTTGCGCGAGGAGATACGTACAAAGTCAATGCAAAGACGCGATCAGACGTGTCCTCGCGTGGGGCGATGCAAATGACACAATATGGGCGGGGCGTTTGCTGTGAAACACGCGCTATTCACCCCAAACGCGTCTTCGCCCAAGTTGAAAATATTCAACTCGAGCGAAAAATTCGCATGACACAAAGTTAAATCCTGCGAGTAATATAGAGCGAGCAACGCGATGCGATTGCACGCTTGTGTTTGGTGTAAACCCACAGTAAGGTTAGCTTTTAATTTTTTGTAAACACATTTAGACTTCAAAATTCCTAAGCATTGTGTTCATCTGTAAAGAATATCTTGTTGGACAAAACATGAAAGTGTCATACATTTTTGTTAAACACAAAGTTAGATTTTTTTGCGATAATCCAAAAGTTTATGGGAAAATTAATGGGCTTTTTGTTGAGATAAACAGTGTCCAGCTAACATCCGGGTTGGCCTACAAAAAATACGGCGTCCCTGCAGCACTTTATACAATTTAATTGTAAACATCACTCATATTAATTAAACAAAATTGGTTGTTATGATGATAATAAAATAAAACGAAATTTTTAAGGTGCTGTGTAGATTTTAGTGCCATTCAACGATGAGATTGCGCATTGCAACCAACATAGAGAAGCTGCGGTAGCTGCCACAAAACAAACATGTTGTCATCTGAGACAACGTAGTGACGAAACACGCTCTGTAGACAGTTTGTCCATTTAGGGCTACTGTAGAAACATGGTGGTGCAAAATGGCGACTTCCATCTAAGGGCACACTGTATGCGGTGTATGTAGATATAAATCGCTTATAAGGTAATAAAAACATAAGTTAATTTTTTTAACGTCATTATATATTATATTAAAGTTCTGTCAATATATGATCCTAAAATGTACACACTGCACCTTTAAGAAATTTTGCTAATGTTTTGTTTGGTGATGCGATAAATCCAGCCTACAAACAATCTCTGCCAGACAGATACAAATCAAAGTTGCTACATTCTGTGAATGACCCTGGCACAGAAACGAAAAGTAATTGTTTCTGATCGAAATATGTGGTTATTTAAGTTCTGCCTGCGATGCAATTTCAGCATGCCGACAAATCTGAGCATCTCAAAGCGACGAGGTGACACATGTGAAAATGTGCCATTAAGCTGGCAGGTGGCTCAATTATCCTCTTCCCAGCAATTAGGCAGCTCACATCGTCATCTTCAAGGGCATCGGCAAATATGTTTTCTCACTTGTTTTCCAGCACGATGAGTCAGTCGCTGCCAGCATCATTTTCCCCCAATTGTTTCCAAGCCCGATTATGACATTTAACAAAACTACAAACTTCCGGCGTCACCCCTAACAACTTGTGGATCACGGGCCGTCTTTTTGTTTACACCCTGCCGACGGCAAATATCGGACAAAACTGCCTATTTGCACTTGGCAGAAGGAAAATGTTCACACCATCCCCCGCACACCATGCAGATCTAGCAAACAGCAGTTTAGGAGAATGCTGCACTGGTAAACTAAGGCTCATTTTATCTGTCTGATTTAATGATGTGTTATTGTGAGACGTGCGTGCTGACCCCAGAGGGGCCGCGGAGGAGAAGCTCTTCTGCGCTTTGTTTGGAATGGTGTTTGTGATCCAAAAAGATGGATCTAATCAGAACGTGGTGAGATGGTCAGGTGCAGTTATGGCCGTACGCTAGTAGCCAAGCTCTTGAGCACACCAACCGCAATCCTCTAAGCTCTTAAACGCAGCGAGCTGCTGTCGCAGCACATTTGGAAAACCCTCTTGAGATATAGGCATACCGAAATAGCAGCTACTAAATATAAAGTATAAAAAGTTCACGCGATCGAGTGGAAGCCCTCCCGAGTGTGCCGGAGGGAAAATGATCTCAGTCCCAATTGCCCTGTAATTGACTTCATGACCTGATCCTCCTCCGAAGATCTTACTGGCATTGACCTCCAGAGTAATGACAATATTCACCCAGCATGGGTGATGTGTGGCAAGCCACAGGCATCGGATCTGACCATCTGCGCTGTCCAGCAGAGCATCCAGATTCTCATTAGAAGCAGTGAATTCCTTAGGATATCTCCATGGACTGCCAAAAGTCCATTTACTGTCTGATGCACACTGCACAGAGATGTGGAAAGCACTGCAAAACAAACTAGTAAAAAATAGTTGCTACTTAAAACTAACTAACTATTTTACATTTTGACTTAGAATTTTGCTATAGACGGTTTCAGTAGTAACAACATAAGCGCTGTCGCTGTCCGCACATAACTTCCGGTAACTCCGCTAATAATAAATAACAACAAAGTACTTTAAACATAGTTTATTTATATAACAAGCAAAAAAAACAACACACAGATTACCTAGGAAACCAAAACATTTGTTATTTTCGACTAGGAATTTGTTCAAGAGATCAGTTTAGCAACTAGTCAGACCATTAAAAAAACGAAACCGGAAAAAAAGTTCGGATCCAGACGTGTATCACGTGCGTCCGATGAAACTGTCTATAGCTTATAACAGCAATTTGAAATGATTTAATTTGATAAATAACATAAAAACACATGTTTATATATTAAAACATATGGAAATATATATAAATATATATATATGTAGCCCGTCATGTGTGTGGTTCATCATTTTAAAATATGTGTTTGGCGAGTGAACCTATGTGCATAACGTGTTTGGTCAAAATAAGTGCCTGCTGCAGACGCATCTAATGGGTTTATGAACGCGTTTGCCAGATACTCGCATAATCTCATGCGTAATCAGAGTTTACTGTTAAGGGAGTGTCTTGCGTGTATTTTGTGAACGTGAGCGTCTCTTTTATCATAAACGGTTTTGACGCGTGTGCAGCAGGCACCTACCCCGACAAAACACGTGATGCACATGGCTCACATGACACAACAAACGCATACCCTGAAAACGCAAGCAACACACATGACACTCTGAACACTTATTTTGAATTTGCGCCCCTCGGAAATATATATATAGTGATCATGTAACTTTTTTTACAGTCCGGGAGTGACAAAGAAACAACTTTGCATTTACAGTTCAAAAGATCAATAAAGGAGCTATTAAATTTATAAAAATGCGTGTGCTGCTTCCGAAATTGCCTTCCATACTTCCATACTATATATAGTATTCGAAAAACAGTAGGCAAAAAACCGAGGCGGAAGTATTTTTTTTACTTTCTACATAAAAGTTAATTTTCAAGTATTCGTATTTTATCAGTGTTTTTCTTTGGAAAACATACATTCCAAAGCATATTATCATCATTTTTACTCCACTACATTTCATAATTTTCAAGTTTTTGGTTTATATTTAATATTTAAGTACATTAAACATCTAGTTTTTTTACCTTTACTCAAGAAAGTAAAAGTACACAATTTTTATGTAATTAGGTATTAAATCAATTTTAATGTGCAATTTACAGTAAAAGGAATACACAGTATGATTCTATGCTTTAGAGTGTAGTGAACATTTTTTAGTAAAGTAAATTTTTTCCCAAAACAAACACTCTGATAAAGCACAGATACTTGGAAAATTTACTCAAATTACTCAAGTAGTGTCCGCCTCTGGCAAAAGTACCCGATGACCTAATACATTCTGCAAGATTTTGACTTATGCATTCGATGGACACTTTACTGGTAGGGGAGGCGTCATCACATTCAAAAATGTTGGAAAGAGGTAACGCAGCTCTATACAAATGTTAATACATAAGGCAAACAGTTGTTCCTTGTGGTTTAATTGCAACTCATAGGAATGCTTGATTCTGATTGGCCAGTCGTGACATTTGCAGGTTTGTTATGCCCAGATAACAACAGCTCAAAACTAATAACACACGGTAACCCGGATGCTGCAAATCATTTTGACAAGTACAGTTTAATATTATGCAAAATTAAATATAAATATGTCTTTTAATGGCATTATATTTACAAATGATTAAACCAAATAGTGTGTTCATGACATTCAAACATCTTGTCTTATCTTAAAACCGAAAGTAAAACAGATTTTCCTTGCGGAAGGTCTTCATTTGTTAAAAATTCAGCAAATAAATATTTAATGTTCCTTACATTTAATGTGTTGTCCCTATACTAACACACCTTGTGTGTTATTATTCATTGTGCTGCCCACCAGGGTCCTGCGACATTATATCAGAAATGTCTTGTCTGCAAGTGTTCATTTACCACAAAATAGAGTAACACAAGTAACCAACTCATTTAAATTTCACTAATTGTAACTGCGTTACTTGATTTAAAAAAAATACTTTGTTACATGTTAATTGCCGCTAAAAGTAGTGGAATTACAGTAACGGAATTACTTTGTAACCCATTACTCCCATCACTGTTTTTAACACAACTTGTGTTGGCCCTTTCATTTGTTTTAACACGAAATAACGCCTTAAATGGCATGACACACACAATGTGTTAAAAATTAACACATCATTTTTTGCAGTGTAGCTGTGTAAGTGGGATAATGTACAGGCATTTTGTTTTACTTCTTGATTTTATTTTATTTGTTAATATGTTTTATAATTGTTTAAAATATAGCCAAGCTAATATAAAAAATATGCAATAAATAATTATTACAATTGAGGCTATTAATAAAATGTGCTTTGGCGGGCAAGGCAACTTACAGACTCTGTGCGGGCAACCTGCGGGCACCATGTTGGAGACCACTGCATTATACCTTACTTGTTTAACATCATTCAAGTAAATGGCTCACTTGTTGTTATGACGACGTATTTCACGTACATGTAATGTATCAACATGACGGATGTAGTGTCCATTCATACTATATCCATATTAAGACTCATTCTTATGGTCAATTTTTGGCCAAAAGAAGCTGCAATGCAAACAAGGGATTGCCAAAATTTAAAGTCTGCCAACATATGATAAAGTTTATCTGTATGGTACAGCAGCTACAGGTGATGCAGTTTTAAAGTCAGGTTGTTTATGTGCTACTGTTTATATTATAATTACGTCTGTACAGGACTTTGGTTAACACCGTAAAAAAATTTTAAGTGCTCTATAAATAAACTTCGACTTGACTTTGACTTGTCGATAGGACCTTCAGTACTGATGTCCAGCATGACAATAAACCAGGCACTTAACACCTGGCAGCTCCACAGTGGTGACCATTACCACACTATAGTGGCTGTGAGCGGATAAAATTTACTAGACGGAAAAGTAAGGAGAGACCTTTCAATCAAACAAATTAAACGGGAACATTAAACTTACAAAATCTAACAAGCAACTCTAAAGAGTTTTCGATTGAATGAGATTTCACCAAACTGACATGGTTCTTAGTCTAATTTCCTGTCCTCAAGTATAGATGGAGAGATTTCAGGATTTAATTTGAGTCCCTATATGCAGACAGGTGCTTCATAAGGGACATTTGTTTGGAACCCATCTGTGGCTTTCTGCTGCACGGCTTGTCAGACCACTGTGAGTTTCACACACATCACTGGATTAGAGAAGGTTAGCTGTAAATCACAGGAGCGGAGAGGAAAGAGAAATGGGCAGATGGGAGAGAAGGAGAGGCCAAAAATAAAAAAAAATGAGATAACCTGACAGGTACCTTCTGCATGTTTGTCTTAAATGTGCTTGAGTGGTGGTCAGAAATCTCAGTGGCGTTTGTATTTTTAGTCAAGATTTTTTTTATTCGAACTTCTGCATTTTAAAAACAAACCAGCTGTCATTGTGTTTGATGGTTGTTACGCTGAGGAATACCTAAAAATCATGTTTAACGTGTGTACTGCATGCTCAAAAGCACAACGGCACCCTCTGCTGTTCATCCACAACTCACACAACTCCAAACATTTTTAATTGACAATATTAAAAAACAAATCTGAAATAAAACACCTAAGTAAGTCTTAAAGTAAAGATATATTTCAAATATTGATCCAAAACTCGGCTCAAGATAATGAAAGCTATTTTCCAAATCACCATGTTTGGCCTCATTGTGTGTTTATTCTAAACCTAAAACATTTCTTTCGTTTCGTTAACTAACCGCGGGTTTATCTCTCACCTTAAAAACATTCACGGCGCTCCAGTCTAATTAAAAAAGCAGGCTGCATTCACACGCCACATTATTCCAGAGTGTGTCTTTGCATGCAAACAAGCCTCCGCATCTTAGCTATTATGATAATTGGGAATATGAGCTCAATAATGAAGAATCCAAAACTAATGTCAGTTAATGACAAATGTGCACCTCTGCAAGCAGATGGCATCAAAGCATTAACACGAGTCAAAATGATGATCCACGAGAGCCAACCTAATGCACCACAATCAGTTATTATTAAGGAGCATCCAAATGAGTCTTTTCCATGTGAAGATTATAGCTTATGTGTTGCTGTAATTTGTGTCTTTTTTAAACTACAGTTCAATATTTGACATCAGATCATGGGCCTCCTCGGGTCAGAGTTCATGCTTTATTGACGGAGAGAGGTGAGGACGATGGGCCGCGGCGGTTCGTGATTTTTAAGTCATGCTTCTGAATTGATGTGACAGAATTCCATATGGGTACTTTTACCGAGAACAGGAAAAGCAAGGAATAAAAGTTATAGTTTGCTAATAATGTGAATGCTATTCGGCCAATAGGTTTTAAGTTCAACTCACCCTTTGTTCATTTTAATTGGCAATAATTAAAATATTCAACAGGTGAGGGGCCCACAAGGTCGCTGAGCTTGGCCTTGGGTCCTAGGAAAGGTAGAAAAATGCGCTTCTCTTGTGGATCAAAGCCCTGTTTTATACAAGTAAATGCCACTGAGTGGATGACATTTAACAAGCAGTGTTGTTTTGTAAGAACATGTCAGGGAAAAGGTCAGGCAAGGTGAATTTATAGTTCAGAGTGGATCATTGTAAAGGGCGAGGAGGTGATTTTCATTAAGCCTTGTTAATTACATTTAAAAAGCGTAATTTCATGTCAATTGCTCCTATACCCTCTTAGGCAGCATAGTGGTTTTAAGAAAAATATGTGATGACAGCGAGCCATTTACTCATAACATTTCTGTGTGTGGGTGTATAGACCGTAAAAAAAGTTGCTTTATACTTTTTATCTAATTACAGATGATTTTTAAAAACTAAAACTCTTAATTACCTGTTAAAAGTAATTAGAAATGAAAGGATGGCTTTTAATTTGTTTGACGTACAAAGCCTACCTTTTAGGTCAGCGAGTGTGATTCAGATTCAATTTACAAGATTTATTTAAAGCACATCTTCACACCATCGAAACGCTTTCAAACTAAGATTTACTTTGTGTTAACTGTATTAAAGAAAAACTCTATTCTAAACATTAAGTAATGAGGGAAACTTTGTACTTCAATTGAAGAGGAGATAAGATTATTGATTTTGCCTTAAATGAACCGATTCTCTGATGAACTATAGCTTGTGTTTGCCCCCTAGAGTTTAAACACTGTTATTACAATAAGTGATGCCTTTGTATTGCAATCTCTATGAACCCAACAACGACTGAGGGTCTGTGAAACAAACTGGTACCACCCTGATAGGTTATATATTTATATTTTGTCAACTGCACCTAAACCTGGTTTTATAACTTAGAACAAACTGCATATTAAGCTCAATAAAAAAAAAAAGTTTGAACGTTTTAACTACAACTTGGTCAGAATAACATATAAGTTTGTATTTTACATTTTAACTCGAAGTCTTTTTACAGTTTCATTCAACAAGCATGTTGTGTATGTTCGATCTGAGATTTATATTCAGTCACTATTAATCGTGATTAATCGCACACAAAATTAAAGTTTGTTTTTGCATAATATTTGTGTGTGCACTGTGTGTAATTATTTTGTATATATAAATACACACACATGCATGTATGTATTTAAGAAAGATTTAAATTTATATATTTTTATTTACATTTTAATATATTTGATTATATATAAATAAATAAAAATTAGTGCTGAACAAAGATTAAGCGCGATTAATCGCACACAAAATTAAAGTTTGTTTTTGCATAATATTTGTGTGTGCACTGTGTGTAATTATTTTGTATATATAAATACACACACATGCATGTATGTATTTAAGAAAGATTTAAATGTATATCTTTTTATTAATTATGATATATTTGATTATATATTATACCACGAGTCTGTTGAATGCTGCATTCTGATTGGCTGAGAAATGTTCTATGGGTGTTGATTATTTTTCTGTAAACCGCACACCTATCTTTTCAAATGTCTTAAAAATAGGCACCAGAGCAATGTTTGTGGTAACGTGGTATAAGCGGAATAACTGACTCCGGTCCTTCGCGTCGTGCCGCATTACCACCTTGGTGTGCATTATTTTCTTATAATTCAATGGCCCGTCGTCAATTATTCCTTACTAAATAAATAAAAATTAGTGCCGGGCAAAGATTAAGCGTGATTAATCACACACAAAATTAAAGTTTGTTTTTGCATAATATTTGTGTGTGCACTGTGTGTAATTATTTTGTATATATAAATACAAACACATGCATGTATGTATTTAAGAAACATTTAAATGTATATATTTTTTTATTTAAATTTTGCTATATTTTATTATATATAAATAAATAAAAATTAGTGCTGGGCAAAGATTAAGCGCGATTAATCGTATACAAAATAAAAGTGTTTCTTTGCATAATATATGTGTGTGTGTAATTATTATGTTTAACCACACACACACACACACATAAATACATATATACATACATGCATGCATGCATACATACAAATATGTTATGCAAAAACAAACTTTTATTTTGTATGCGATTAATCGGGATCCATCTTCGACAGCCCTATCAGTCACACAGTACCACTGTTTTGAGTGTACATCACGAAGTATACCTTACATTATAAGAACCGAAGAAAACAGCATGCTGGGAATCCACCAGTCAAAAACCACCCAGTGTAGAGAGTTTGTGTTACATGCAGCTGGGCCATGCTAGATCAGTGACGGCACAAACTGATTGTAAAGCTCAGTTAAACCGAGAAGGTTAAATTCCACCTTGAGGTCATCAAGTGATAAAATGTCTTTTACTTCAAATGTTGATATTCTGTAAAAAAAAGACACAATGTACAGTGGAGTATTTATTATATATTATATATCATAATATATCAAGAAGTGCATGCAGTGCATCCTGGGCCTTACATAATCTTCTCCTCTGTTTGTGGGGTCTCACAAAGGACACTCATCATCTTCTCTTTACAGCGTTTCCCTGATGAATCAACGTCAACTTTCACAGTCTTCTGAAGGTGGATGTATTCCTGTAGATACAGTAGTCAGATTTAGCATATATTCTTGCATCTTAAGAATGCATGCATTAAAATAATGACAGTGCTTGGGATTTAAATACAATTTAAACTCTACCTGAAAGGTGAAATAAAAAAGTTTACCAAGTGTGCTATAATGTTGCAAGCGGGAAATAGCAATAAAACATGCAATTCTAAAACATTATAAACTAAGTATTTCCAAAACACTAGTGGGCCGCTTTATGGGGCGGTTTCCCGGACAGGGATTAGATTAGTTCTAGACTAAAATAAATTTAAGAGCTGTCCAAACTGAAAACAGCTTGCACTGACATATCTAAAAATACATCAGTGCCCTTTGTTTTGCCTGAAAATGCACATATGTTTTTAGAAAAGCATGTTTGTTAAAACTAGTTATATTTCCCAATTAAACTAAGGCCTAGTCCTGGTTTAAGATATTCCCTGTCCGGGAAACCAGCACTGTAAGTATAGCATGGATTTCATTTGTAAACTGTTGTTCAACTAGCAAAGTATGGAACTAGCAACTAAAGGTCATGGGTTCGATCCTGTGAAAGAAATCGCTTTGGATCTAAGATCTAATCAATAAATAAAATGCATTTTAATCCAATGATTGTGTATCTCAATGTATAGTCATACTTTAATATTTTCCTTTGTTCCTTGCAGCAGAATCAATATGAGCTTTCCCATAAAAAGTCTACCAGTGAGACACAAATCTGAGGTCCATTTTTCAATCAGTCTGATGTATTTTGCTTTGGATCTCATATGGTCCAAATGTAGTAAAGCCGTCCAGATTTCTTCTTTCATTTCTGGTATGATCTCAGCTGAATGGCAGTTAGTTGTTTTGATTAAGTCAGAGAAGTTTTCCTGAAGCCACACAATTAAGCCATGGACCATGGGCTCTGCTGGAAGTGACCGGGCTTTGTCCAGTAAACGGTTTCTCAGCTCATGGCACTGTTTCCTCGATAAATGGCTGGAACTGATGCTGATATCTGGAGGATTGTTGGGGTAGTCAGGTGAGATGTGAAATACCAAGCTTAGTGGAGTTTTCTCGTTGTTCCTCTCTATCAGTGTTTGTATGCGGCACACCAGTCCCGTCTCAGCTGCATTTAAAAATTTTAAATGTTTTAATAACATACCACAATTTATTCAAAATGCACTGCCTTATTATGCAAAATTATTGCATATTTTATTTAAAATATTATGCAATATTAAAATTTCCCTTAAGAAACAACAAAATCTACACTGCAAAAAATGACTTTCTAACTAAGTATTTTTGTCTCTTTTTCAGTAGAAATATCTCATCCCATTAGCAGATATTTTTGCTTGTTTTAACCACAAATTCACTTAAATTGTATATTTTTGTCTAAAAACTAGACTTATTTTCTTAGGTCATTTTGCTCATCAAGAAAAAGCATTTTAATTTAAGAATTTTTAAATATTCTTACTAAAAACAAGACTAAAATACTTTTTTTGCAGTGAAGATTCAGTTTAATTAATTCAGTCAAACAGAATCTTTCATGTTAAGTCTACCCTGGAAACACCATCGATTAATTGTTGACACATTGCAAAAACTTTTGTCACGATTTAATCCTACAATGAATCCAAGCACAACTAAACACAATGGGGCAGTAAACCTCACCTGACTCTTCTAACAGCTCGAATTCATCAAGTCCGCAGTATATGGCTGATAAAACGGACATTTCGTCAGACGCCTCTTGTGACATTTTTGTAAAACGCGATGTTTGTGTTTACTTCATTAGTCTGCACTTACGATTCAAATGCACATTTCTTTCATTCGCATGTAGGTAGGTTTGTTTATGTACTACACAATTACTTTCCGGGTAGAAATACTCTTAAAAAAACGTTCCGACCGCGTGTAATGTTGTGCTGTATATAATTATTTTCTACAAAGGTATTCACAGATAAAATGACATACATTTCTTTGATGAACAAAAAACTAAAAATAGCCCAAGCTGGCTGGCTTTAGCTAAAAGTAGCTTGTTAAAAATCTGTCATCTTGGTTTTCCACCTTGACCAGTTGAAATAGTGGCCAAAACCAGTCGGAAAAAGATTGCTTTATCAACTTCCCCAGTTAGAAAACTGTCATGTCATTTTCAATTTTTTCAGCAGGGTTGTAAATAAAAACTTATATTAGTGTGAATTGCCATAATTAATTTCTGTGACTACAAACACTTGACCATAGGTGTCCCACATTATGCAGTGTTCCACTTTAGGGAAATTCACCCCAAGTAGGACACTCATGCTTAAAGGCGGGGTGCATGATCTCTGAAAGCCAATGTTGAAATTTGAAATCACCTAGACTAATACACCCCTACCCCAATAGAATCTGGACCTTCTTTTGATAGACCCGCCCCACACATATGCAACCCAGGCAATGATGTCGATTAGTAGACAGGCCCTTTACTGCTGACTTTGTTTTTCAAAAATCATGCACCCCGCCATTAAGTAAAACACAAACCTATGAAACTGGTTATCATTTTTCTTTATCAGACAGTGGACTATATAAAATTTTGGATATGGTGTGACATTTTGTGTAAATGTCTGGTTAATTCAGAAACGCTTTTTGCAAGTATTTAACAAGGAGATATTGTCAACAAATGAATTGCCAGAACATATGTAAATAGCAAAAATGCAATAAATTAAGAAAACTCAAAGCAGATTATTTACAGATTCATTGAATTTAAAATAAAGACAAAATTGAAATTGTAAGGCTCATTACAAAAAATCAAAGTATCATTGTAAATTCTTAAAAAGTCAACAGAAGATACAGATGTGTACAAATCACACTGTATATTTTGTTTTTGCTCTCATAAGAATGCTATTGTACATATTTATTACTTTCTTATTTAACAAATTAAAATGTGTTTTACATTTGTAACAGCACACAGTGCCACTATGACATTCCTAGCTAATGTCATTGGAAGAAGTCGTCTTGGGAATATGCACATAACAATCAGTGATCACATGAGGTTGCTTATCTGTTTTTCACTCAAAACAAAAAAAAAGACTTTTATGGACTGAACTGCATCATTAGCAAATAAATATGATATAGATCATAAAAGATTTCTGTTGAGAAGGTTCATGTTGAGGTCCAACGCCACCAGGCCACTTTCATGCGATCCCAAACAGCCCCTAAGGAATCAAATGCCGGACGCACATCTAGGATGGTGTGCTTGGGTACCTGGGCACCATCATAGTAGTCTATTACATATCTGACTTCTTTTCCACATCGATTAATAATCCAGTCATGTCTGTCAAATGGTAGATCATGCCTATAAGACCAAAAACACCATATCTGAGATGATACTCTACTACATAAATCATAAATTTCCTAACAGAGGCATCAAACAGAATTGCAATCTTTGTTTCTGAGCCAACAGAACCGACTAGGCTGGAAATAACATTGGCTGCACTAATGGTGTGAGTTTGGGTTGTCTGACCTAAAGCATATAGAGAGGAGGTTTTTGAAATTTTAAACATTCTTTTTTTAATTCTCTTTGTTGCCCGTGGCAGCACAAAAATTTTAGCTTTTAAATATACCATCACTTACCCGATCCAGTGGCGAAACCTGGCTCTGGGTGAAAAGTCTTTTGCTTTGCCACCAAACCTTAGAAGAGAAGGTCCACATGGGCATTCTCTGTGGAAAATAACATTGAAAAATCAAGAATGGTGTACTGAATTGCATCTGAAGACAAAGTTGTATTTGGCATGCAAATTACTTGGAATGGAGCTTCTCCCATCTCAAGATTTCTTGCCATGCATGCTCATTATTCTGGTTGTGAATCCTGATTATGTTTGTCATGTCTTTCTGATCGATGTCATCTTTGTTCCAGCGCCATCTGTTGAGGATTTAATAGTCATTAGTAACATAACTATTAGTTTATGATACTATTTTGTCAATCCCGGACAATCTTGTCTAGCAAACAGGGCAGGACACGTGCAAAAACTCACCCTTTTCTTAGCATGGCATTCCAGAACATCTGCTCCGAAGGATAAACCCAATTTTGCTCAGACCCAGCACGAGGGATGGTCGATTCCTCTCTTACAACAGACAGGGAAAACGGTTGACTGGGTGAAGGTTTCTGGTTAGGTGGTGGCATCATATACAAAACAATGCAGAAAATAGTCTGGATGTTCAAGATGGTATCAGCACGTTTATACATCATGTTTACTTGACAACAGATTTAGGGGAGGTTTCCCGGACAGGGCTTTATCCATGTCCCAGACTAAAATGCATGTTTGACTTACTGAGCTGCATGTCTTCATTTAAAAAACACTACCTTAGCATAAATCAGTGCTATTGTTTGGTCTCAAGATGCACACTTTTTTGTAAAAACTACTTAAAAGTCCTAATATAAATAAGGCCCAGTCCTGGCTTAATTTAAACCCTGACTGGGAAACCGCCCCATAAAGTTCACATAAAAAATGAAAATTGTGAAATTTACTCGTGTTATTCTAAACTTGCATTACCTCCTATATGGACACAAGTAGAAGTTTTGAAGAAATATACTGTGTTTGTATTATACAACGAAAGTGAATGGTGACTAAATCAATCATAGTTATATGTATCATTAATTTATCAAATTCGAATGGCAAGCACACCATATTTGCAGGATTAATGTCTGACATAGTGGGTTTGGCTCCGTTGGCAGCTCTCATAGGACACTCTACAAATTCATAAGCCCTGTCCTGATGTGCTGGTACATCTGGTGCTTTCTTCAGCTGATCACTGCCAGATGCAGACACCTGATGCATTGGACATTCGGATGGAGGAGCATCTGTTGAAGATGTTAAAAACATGCCATTAGGTAACTCGAGGAGTATGAACATCAACACAAACACATTATTTACTTTTCCAACTGGATAACCAATTATTTTAATTAATAAAGTCTTACGTTTTTTAACATCTTGATGCATCGGACAGCCCTGTGGCGGAGCATTGCCTATGTCAGACAACATGATGCCCTCAGCCTTAACGGTACCTGTAGGGCTGGACATAGTGTCTCCTGTCAGCTTCCCAGAAAACAATCTGACCTATTTAAGAGAAATAAAACGTTAATTTTCAGTCCAAATTGTTGTCATATATATGAATTATTTGAATGCATCCCTCTTGTATTATTATAGGGCATGTCATTGACATAAAATTTTTTATAGTTAACACTGCTGTCACTGTCAGAATAAAATAGTTAAATAAACGCCATTTGTTTATGTTATGTGCTGATATCCTCAACCCAATGTAAGGCTCTCAAGATCAAAATGTTAAGTTTCTTTAACGCAGTATTTATTTCAGAAGGGTGCTTTTTTAAATTGTGAAACAAATGTTATACATTTTCCCAAAATCACAAGAACAAAAAGCAAAAATCTGTCTGTCCACGTAGCGCAAAAACGGATCAAATTGCTATGCTGATCTGTATGAACCGTACATGTGCAAGACATTACTGATCAAAGACTAAACGCTGGATAAAACTAATAAATACTTACCTTCCACCTCTACTGTCAATGTCGTGCAGCAGAAACATGCCTCATATCCCATGATGCTCTGGGTCGTTACATCACGTCGTCTGCCGTCTGCAGGTCTACACTGCCCCCTATGGGACTGGAGAGTTTTTACATTTAAACTCTTAATAATTTTATGTTAATAAAATTGTATTAATTAAACTATTTATATATATTTATACCTGTTAAAAATTACAGCGCAACATTTTAAATTTCTGTTTTCTAGTCACTACCTCAGGAGGGAAAATGCACAACAACAAAAAGTTTCGGTGTTGGTGTGATGAAATGCCATATTCAATCATGAACAAAAATGAGCTAATGGTAAACCCATTTTTTGTTGTTGTTGTTGTTGTTATTGAAGGTAGAAATTAAACTGTACATTAAGTTACCATTTGAATTGAAATAGTAATGCATACAGTAGACGATACATTTTTTGGATATGAAGATTTTATCTTGTTTTATTTAATTATTTATTAATTTTCTGTATTCCTATTTATTATATATTTGTTCAACAAATGCATATTTTAATATGTAAGTGTAAAATTATTGTCTGTATTATAAAGAGTATTGTCAACTATGTGACTGGCAATAAAGTTAAAAATAAAATAAAATATATTGGTTTTAGTCAGTTGTCCTTTTACACGATATTATGATTATCATAATGGTATGTTCATGTGGGAAAACCTCAAACACCACCATTGTAAGCAACAATATTACAATTATGTGTTTCAATGGAAAAAAAAAACATGTCTCTAGTTACTTGATTATTTTAACATAACAATATTTGTAGAAAATGTTTTATTTAATATTTAAGTAATAGTGTATAGTCCTTTTATAAAGGAACATAAGGTGATTTCTGATTGACATCATTCATTGCTGTTCCTTACTTGAACATAAAGATAAAGACAAAATAATAATAAATACCTGAAAAAAGCATATATATTATAAACATTCTTAGTCATTATTTTGACTCCAAACATCCAACAAAAATCAACAAGCAATTAGCTTATACATCCTTCAATTTAAAAAAAAACATATAATTTGTATAACCTAATACGATTTACATTACATACATAATTTTATCCATACACATTTACGTACACATGCTTCTTACATACACTGACTTGAAATACTTCTACACTTCTGAAAATACCCAGCATGTTTCCCATATACCACAGTACACGTAACTCATATTTCCACAAACTTTAGTTACTATTGGCTATTACAGTACAGTATATGTTTTTCGTGGCACCCCACTATTGCAGTCAGTATTGTTTAATAGGCAAAGGTTGTGTACAATGTACTCCACGCACACATTGTCTATTTGTGAAATAGAAAATGTGCTGTTTCTTTGTTGATAGCAATCAAAAAGGCAAGTTGGACAATCTTAATAGCAGCTTCATAATAAGTAGTGCAACCACAGCTATTGTCCTGATCTCATGCCACTTAATCACCTGATTTTTCAAAACTGAAACAATATCTATGATATAATTCATCCATGTTAAAAGTCCACATTTGAAGATGTAAGTCAAATAAAACAGCTAAATGACTTTTATACATAAAGATAGATAATGATGTCACTGAATCACATCAGTAAAACTGTAATCCAGGGATATTCAACAACAGACCTCCAGGATCAGGTTGGAAGGGATGAAAGATGGAAAGTTTGTGCACTTATGTGTTTGGTTCTGTTTTAACTTCTCTTAATGTCATTCTGTTTTTCCCATTTCATTTCCGTACTTTTGTTTCTCAACCATGCAGAATGAAGGACTTTCAAACATCCACGCATGATTCTGCGCATCCACATGATGTTCATGATGTCCAGTGACACGCTGGAAATAACCCAGGTGCTCCGGCCCCCCAGAGGTAGCCAGTAGAAGTCATCTGTGCCGAAGACTGAGTACATATGGCTGTAGTACACTGGAATGACTGAAATCCTTACCAAGAAGAACACAGATGCCATGGCAACACCGTTAACCAGACTCGGTTTGGAAAGTTTGTGATAACCCTGCATATAAAAAAAACATCTGCAAAAAATATAAATGAGTTTTTAAATAATAAGCAGTTACATTTTCTGTTTCAAGTGATGCACTGTTACATAAAGAGGTACAAAAGCTTTCACTGGGACTCTAAGGGCGCACTCACATTATCCAAACCAAACCAAACTATGCCCCAGCGCGATTGTCACCCCTCCCTTCTCCCCCATGGTGCACGCACTCACACTGTACTTTTTATCGATCCGAGTCCGGGCGCGCTTTCGTCATTAAGATGCGTTTGTATTGAAAAAAGCAGGAAGTAAAGCTCTCCCTTAAGACTGGAACCCACCGTAATGATAAGTCTGTGTTTTTTGCCCGGAGTCGTTTGGTGCGCGATTACAGACAGCCCTCTCACATGTCATCATATTGCTTAGTTGATCTATCACGCGCGCAGCTCGGACATTCACGTACCCCGCTGCGCGCATCAAATGGTTTATATGGAGGCAGATGAAGGTGAGTGGTCGCGCAACTGACGTCTTCACCTTTTGAATCGCGCTCAGGCGCGAATGCGCTCACACCACAGCCTTCCGCGCCTGAGCCCAAGTGAACCGCGCTCCGGCCCACCTCTGCAACCCGGCCGTGGCGCGATTAACCAATCCGCGCCCGGGCGCGGAACAGAGCGATCACACTTGTCAAACAAACCAGGCTTTGGGGGTCAAACGCGCCCGAGCGCGGTTTGGTTTGGATAGTGTGAGTGCGCCCTAAGGTGGTCCTAAAATGTATCATTAAGATAGAGCTATGTACCACTGAGGTACCAATATGCACCCTTTAGGTACAAAGGAGTACTTTTTTTAAAGGGTACCGCCCCAATGACAAGCATAATATAGCTTGGATTAAAATGGAAGTTTAGACTGGGCTTAGATGGTCTTTTCAGTACGATTGTACGTTTTTTTTATTTTATATTTCATTAATTTTAAAAATCACTTACCGCTGGTTCACAAAGGGGGTGGAGAATTCAGAAAGCAAGTGGAAATTAGAGAAGTAAGGCAATATCCCTTGGCTCTACAAAAGAAAATATAAGACCACAAATTTACCTTAAAAACTTGATGAAGTAAACGTGGATCAGACCAACTGAACAAACGAGTCATTTTCAGACTCACTAGTACATAGTAGTATGCATAAAGAGCAGCAAGATGGTGTAAGACAAAATACTTCTCTCCAATCGACTCCCATGAAGAAAACATGAGCAGAAGATCTGAAAGAACAAAAGAATATGATCTTTTGTGATAACTGGCAAACAGAATAAACACACAGAATTTAGTTGAAAGATGCCTTACGTCCACTCACCTGAAAGGAGGTAACCTGTAGTAATGGCCACATTTATTTTAACTAGTGTGGCATCTCCCCTGTTATCACAAATCACAAATTTTTTACATACGTTTTTAAACACTTCAATTGCTTAAAAATTAATAAAAAAGTATCATTCCTGTGCTACATTTTTACCAAAATTCTATTGTACATCAAAATCAGCCTACAAAGAACTTAATCTTAGATGCCACATAATAAGCTGAAAACAGAAAAAGTATTTTTACAAGTAATGCACACTTCAGCTTTGGGTAAATCAGTTGAACTTCCATGTTGAATTTCAAGAAGTTCAAGTTGTTCCATAACATCAGTAATGGACTGCATCTTTAAATCCTCACCAGACCGGGTCTTTCTGGATAGGTTCATCAAATACATATATGTAGAGACAGAAGAGTCTCACAACCATGGCGTGGAGGGTGGAGACTACCCTTAAACGAAAGGAAAAGCCATAAAGATCTTCAAGCACCAGCTTCGGTTAACAGTGGATACAAAAACTGCAAGCAAGATGAGGCTGAGACCTTGAGTTCCATTCTGTTCTTTGTGAGAGATTGAGCTTAAGAAAACCTTTGTGTGCTGAGATACCTCTGTGAAACATCCACTGGAACCCAACGAAGCTTCCTGTTACCAACAGCTGCAGGCTGAGAGGCTCCATGCCTACTGAGCCCTGGAGAAGAAAAGGGAGATGGAGAACAAAGCGTTAAGTCTTAAAATCCATCACCTCACTGCTCTGGAGCACTCTTTAAGAAAATAAAGTGTTTCTCACTTCAGCAGACCGGTTGCGAGCACATAAGCCACAGTCATCACCTGTGTTGCCGCAGTACCTCTCTACTGCCAGAGTATACAAAACCATTTGCATATGTGTTTGCCTTGCATATATATGTATCTTGTGCTGATCAAATATATGTTGCATACTATAACAATACATTACTGTGGTATGGACATCAATCGAGCAGAAAATCAATAAATGTGATCAATGTAGGACCGTCCTGCTCCAAATGGGTAGAACCACTCCCCTATTTCACACTCATACCCTTGAAAATGGAATCAAGCTTCAATGTGTTTGGTATTTGATATCTTGGTAGGAAGTCAGGTCAGTATTCAGTAGTGAACTTAACTGAATCATTTATTATCACAGATCGGTACAGTATAGTCGAACAGAAAAGCAAGCAAGAATTATCAGTTGTAATCTTTATACTTTTCTGTTTTCATTGTAACACAACACTTGCACTTTGACAGAAACTATTTATACACAAAAATGCCCTTTTGGTAATTGTAATTACATGCATACTTCTAGGAAACCACAAATACAACCAAATATCACACATACTCTATGAATAATACTTACCCTGTCCATTTCGAAAGATCCATGTTGAACTGTACATGGAGAGGACACATGAATCCAAGAAACGCTGAAATTACGAAAAAACAGGAGATCTGTAAAATTTCACACGTTTACTGTATAGGACACTATGGAAAAGATTAGTGATGCTAATTCAACCCCCCTCTCTCCCTCTCTTTCCATGCACTATTCACTCACACTGTGCTTTCTCTGGTATGCAGTGGACCTGTGTAATATCTGAATCCTAATAAAATCCCATAACATAGGTAAACCACTAGATGGAGTGAGACATTCAGTAAAGAATGACAACATAAACAGTCATTTTGTTTTTTTAAACAAAGTAGATTTATAACGTGTTGAAAAATGAACTCCAGACATTCAAGAGGTTTGCAGGCAGGCTTACCAGATCTGTGCAACAAAACCTGTCCAAACACAGACACTATCGATGAAAATTTTATTTAATGGTTATTTAATTTAATTTCCTGACCCTTAAAAGGGACATATTATGAAAATCTGACTTTTTCCATGTTTAAGTGCTATAATTGAGTTCCCAGAAACCATTCTCTGCAAGCATGCGAAAAAATAGGTCATTGAAATTCTCCTCCCCTTGTGATGTCACAAGGGGATAATACAGCCCCTTAATCTGCACTATCCAACACGGCACTGCCATTTAGTGCAGAGATCAGCTCATTTGCATTTAAAAGGACACACCCCAAAACGGCACATTTTTGCTCGCACCTAAATCTGACTTATTCAAACACAATAAATTCTAACCTAATTTAAACTCTCACCAGCAGTTAGTGTAATGCATGCTCAAATTTAGGAGGGGTTAGGGTCTTGCCTTGCAGCTTCAGATAGGAATGTCCCACCCCCCTTTAAGCAGTGTTGTTGTTAAGTCTGTCTGTTGTGCCTGAGGGATAAACAACAGGGCATTCCTGTTGGATTAACCGTTCATGCCTAAAGTTCTGTTTATTGCATTTGAAAATATAAAGGTGGCAGATCTATATGTATACATTAAGTACCTAATCTTAGGAGCGCAGTTTGTTTTAGTAGAAATCTGCAAAGAAATATACACTGTTAGACTTTTTATTGTATATATGCGGTAACTCACTGGCAAAGTGTTGCCAGTGAGTTACTGTAACTGCTCCATTACAGTACCTTAACTGTACATGTTTTTTACAGTATGATGCCCTTACTGCAGTTCTATTTTACAGTATAATACCCTTACTGTAACCTTGTTTTAAAAAATATATTGCCTTAAAGGGGAATCAAACCCAGGACGTCCATATCGTAAGTCCGTAACACTACCACGGTGCCACAGTGTCACTCAATAAAAGTTGAAAACTTTAACATCCGTCACATTGATCACATTTACGTTGGCACACAAGCTTTTCAAGACTGTTAGCTAATACGAAAAGCAAAGCAGCTTGTTTTCATTTGAATTCAGCAAGAAACACTCAGAGGAGCGAAATCTTGGCGCCACTAGTGTTTTTGGTCAGAGTTCAAATCTGACCGTCAAGCATTTATCCATAATCCCTTTCTTGTTTCTATCTACAATTCTCAATCAATTATTTACACTGCTGAAAAACATTTTGAAATTTGCTTCACTGCTAAAAGCATAACAAATAAAATGTATTTCATTTCATAGAGATGTTTTATTTTTCCATTTTATATGCTTCTAGTTTTATTCAACTACAGTAGCACTACTGCTGTTGTTTTACAGTAGTCTACAGCGAATTCAAAAATACAGTAAATCACTGTAAATTAAATGTTGAAACCCATAATGAAATCCATATTACAGTAATGAACTGGAAAAGAAAATTATGGTATTTTACTGGGCATTTGTGGTAAATAACTGTAGAAATTACAGTTAAGTCTAACAGTGTAGCCTATTTGCAATCATCCATTGATTATTTTACCCCATGAGTAAAACACTCCAAAATATTCAGGTTACCTACTGTATATAAAAAAGTTGTATTTGCCTGGTCAATGTGATTTAAATATATAACTCCCTATGGGGTGACCCGTGCCATGTAGAAAAGATGTACTGATATATTATCATCTTCGTGTCATTATTTTAAACATATTTGCATTGTTAACCATACTATTATGTTAACTTATGTGTAACAATTTTTCATGAAGGAAACTTTTTAAGTGCATCTTTATAAAAGAGACTTCGTCCTATCACATTGCTTTCACAAAGTACAGTATATGGTTTACATAACAGGATGCTTGAAACACAGCAGACTCTTTGCCTGCTGTAAACGCTGACAGTGAAATGAATACTCTAGTCTTACTGAAAACACAGGAACATAGGGAAATTTTGTTGCTGACATTCCTTCTCACACCTTGTTGAATGAAATATTAATTGGTTGATGTCACCTGTTGATTTATTACAGGATATCATGTTTAGGCAATACAAATGTATGAAAAGATTTTATGTAAACTTTTAACACCCAGTCAGTTATTTTGTATGCCAAACACTCTTAGTATACAAATGTGACACTAACCCACATGTAAATATTCATGGTAGTACTCAGGGTTAACCACAACACTTCAGTGAAGTGGAAATGGGTTTTGTGCTTGTAAATGACATGAATTCCTGTCTTAATCCAGACGTCTGGCAATAATCTTTTGAATGGGAAACACACCTTGTTTTCCGACATTTTCTTTGTTTCATCGCTATAGTGATAGGCTAAACACAAGCTCACTATATCATTAGTATGCAAGTTTTGGCTTGCCCTTAATTAATTGCATGTCTAGAAGCGTGATGGTTCTTTCCATGTTGTTTTAAAATGTACATAATAACATGACATCTTTCAGAACTTGTATATATGCCAGGAAAAAGTGATGACAACGTTAATCATAGCATTACATGATCTGGCATTGGATGCTTAAACTGAAAGGTATGCCAGGATGGAGAATTTCAAAAGGTGAGAGGTGACTGTGAAAACCTCACCAGTCTGTATTGTGAAGTTTCCTGTTAATGGACAGAATATGTCTTTATAACAGGTGGACAGGAAACACATGGTAAGTGGGGGCTGAGGTTTTCTGTCTTAAAAATGAAATCATGGCATAGATCTCCAGCTATTTTTAGCATGTCACAGCATAAAAGGTGCAATTAGAAGTTTCCTGACATTTGTATGCTTTTTTGTGGTTTTTAACCTTACTGTATATTAAAAAAAGATTTCTACTACTGACAATAAATAAAAATTCGATAAAGTTATGGTCTTCATAATACAATTCTAAACAATATATTAATATTACAGCCCTAGTGGACAGCTCCTCAAACAATATATGTCCTAATTTAAAGCAAATTTTCTATCTTTAAATAGTTAAATAGTAGATCTGTCTCAAAAGACTTTTATGGCTATCCTGTATAGGAATCATACTATGGCGATGGAACTATTAATTTAGTTATCAAATGTTGCTTGGAAACCTCCTTGTAGCGTCCATAACGCAAATAAATTAATATTTATTTGATTATTTAACGCTTTACAAACTAATGGCAATTCCGCCAATCAGGTAAGCATACTTGGTTACGTCACACAATTATGTTAATATTCACAAAGGTAGTCTTCAGCATAGTAGGATTTGTAAACGAACTCCCGCTCTGCTGTGCTTGCTTTGCTTTGGCTGAAGATACAGTGCATCCGCTCATCTGTGGTAAGCGGCAGTCATATTTTGACTGAACTCACGGAGTTTGTTGTCTTCTTAAATTTTGCAAAAGAGTTTTAAAGAGTGGAAACGATTAAGGATTTGGAGATTTCTTATTAATTCTCTGGTGCAATTCGACGCGATATAAGAGACAATGACTCAGTTCAACAAGGGCCCATCATATGGGTTATCTGCAGAAGTGAGAAGTAAGGTAAGTTGAGATTTGAATGATTTTACTCTTTGTGTAGATAATCGATTCGATTTTTGGTGTTTTGCTTTGCATTGAAAGACTTTGAAAGCGACTGAAAGTGTCATTGCCTAATCTCACAACATTTGGTCATGTTTAAGTTACAATCAAGTTGCCAAAAATGTACAACCACTTCATTACTGAACTCACCAAATAGGCACTTTAAGAAACAGATGTCAGAATATTTGTTTTCATCGCTTTAAGTATACTTTGTCATACTGCTTTTTGTATACAAGATCGTTTGCATGGAAAATCTGGCTGAATGAATGAAACTTTTGTAGTAACACGGGCTAACTGCATTTCGTGCGTTGTAAAGGTTGCTTTTAAATATGCAAAAGTTTGTTTAGTTTAAAAAAAAAGTAGATTTTATTATCTGTGGCGTCCAACGCTTGAATTCGAGCTGCGTCCGTGGCTCTTTTGTTGAATTCTGGGTGGAGCTCCAGTTTGAGAGAAAGAAACTAGGTTGACGATGTCTGTACTGACAAAATGAATAACCTCAATTGAAACGGTGCTATTTTTAAACATAAATAAGAGGCAATGTGTATGCAATAAAGATTTCTTCATGTTTTATGCGGAAATGCAATTTGGAAACTTTGGTCAAACTTGATCGATGCGCAGCATCTGCGGTTGATTTTTTTTCTCTTGAAAGAGATACGTAGTCACTTGCTTAACAAAACTTAACGACCCCTTATTTGGTAAATGGTTACATTTGTTTTAAAACTGCTTTTAGTTCAATCTTAACAGTAAATCTTACTGAAAGTTTACATTTGACCACTGTTTGTCTTTTGCCTGCCTGGATGCAAGGATGTGCACAAACTGTGCAACCCCTTAAAAATAGCCTGGTTGATGCACATAACTTAATTTTGGCAAGTTAGATTACTAGTAAAAGTTTTTGGTTTTCAAAGTGACCTGCCCTAATTACAGTCCATTTGTACCTTGTTCACACTGTCAGTCCAAATCCGATTTTGGTGCATATCCAATCACATTTAAAACGTGTGAACGGCCAAAAACCACATGAAATCAGTTTTTTTCTAATCTGTTTCAGGCTATATCCAGATATGGTTTAAACCCCTTTTCAGATCGCATTTCCGGAAATCCATTTCAGTCTGACCGCTCTGATCGCATTTGTGTAGCTTTTTGGTTAGTTATGCTGTCACGTAAAACGTAAATACGTCAGACGTCGAGGCAGATTGTCGTGCCAGCGCAACATCATTGACATAGAAAATCTGAACAGATGTGATGATGTGGACAGTGAGTCTGTCAAATTGTATATAAGGGGTGGACGATAAATCACCTGCGATTCTCATGCGTGTCTCCTCAATAAAGCCGGTTTCTTGATTAGTAGTAAATCCGCATTACCTGCTTACAGATGAAGCGGCTTTTACTACACAAAGCCGTTGTTCACAGAGAAGCTAGGCAAAATCGTGTTTATAATGGTAGACAAATTGATTTTGACAATGTATGCTATTTTGCCAAGCTTCTCAAAACCAGCTTTACTGATGAGATGCGCTTGAGAAATCGCAGGCAATAGGAATTAAAGGAATATTAGAATTTTTCATAAAAATCTGAAATGATTACATAATATGTAAGGTTGTGCTGGTGCATCACACAGCTAGTGCAAGATGAGAAGTTGTGGTTTAAAAGTAAGTATGTTTTAGGGCTGTGCAATTCATTCGTGTTTCATCAGTAAAGCCGGTTCCTTGATTAGGCATAAAAAAAAAATAAGTTTGGTTCTGGTTGGTTGTCAGTTTAGGTGATGGGTCGGTAGGGATTTTATTTTATTTTTATTTTTTTTCAGTGGCAGCAAGGGATAGGTAGGAAATTGTTACATTTTTAAATTGAATAGCGGATATATGAGGTGACTTTGGCTCCACGGATTATCTCTTTTGTCATAATCAGGATTTGACATTAACTTTTTTGCTCACCAGCCAGAGTGGCTAGTTTTTCAAAGTTACTAGCCACTCAGCATTTTCACCGGCCAAATTTTTGTTGCTGGTAAAATCAATTTTATATGATTAAACTTGACTTTGGCATCCTAAAATGACTTTAATTCGAGCAAATTTACTTGCTAAATTAGATGCAGACTGAATTTCAAATGCAGTCTGACTACCCAAATTAAGACAACATTTATTAGCTGGTATATAGCTGGTATATCAGTATAGATCATATCATATATTTAGGTGCATGAAAAACATGCTAGTAAGTAAGGCATAAATAGATTAACTTTGAATGAATATATTAAAAGTAGAGCAGGGGTGTAGAAGAAACACTAATTCTAAACTGAAAAGATAAACACAAAAACCATCGACAACCACTTTAAATATTTATTAACAACAGCAGTAAATACTGTCAAGAAATGTACATTAATTTTACTGTCAGATAGTTTATGCATTTGTATTTTATAAGCTTGATCATGGTTACTGATAAAAGTGATTTAAGACTTTTTAATGACAAATGTTGAGAGGGCATTATTGTAACATTAAAATGATGCGCAAACCTCTCAGCTGGCGGGTTTTCTTTGATTTCGTGTGCATTCAGGTATGTGCTAAATTTCTCTTCGCTCTTGCCCTGAGAGTTTGCACGCAATTTATATCTAATCAATCACTTCCATGCAATTGTTTTATCTTTCCCGAAGTGTGTATGCGCTCAGACTGCGTCCTCTTGCATTCGCAAATCCATCAGCTCTTGCGCGCTCTCTGGAAGGTGACGCTTTGGTCCGCAACGCCCCGCTGATCGCGTGCGCGTCTCTCAACAAACGGTCTCTTTGCGTTGCGCTGGGTGCAGAGTGCTCATGGAAGTTGTCGCATTGCGTATTGTTTATCATTTCGCATAACTTTTAAGAAAACCAATTAAAAAATTATATTCAACCTGGCAAAGTGGCTAGTGGGATTGGCTGTCTTACCCGCCACGGCCGAAATCTACCCGCATTTGGCGGGTGTTAATGTCAAGCCCTGGTCATAATACCATAAATTCAAATATTATAATTCACTTACTGTCCGCAAAAATGAGCCTTGGTTTGTCCTCTCTGGAAGAGAAAAGCCCACTTGCATATCGTTGTTCAGCTCGTCTTTTTTGGTCTGTAAGTTACAACTTTCGGCGGGCGCTAGTGCTGGGCGATTTGGCCTAAAAATCTCCGATTTTATTTTTTTTAATTCGACTTCCGATTTTTTCCGACCCCCCCCCCCCCCACTTATTAAGAAAAGCAATAAGTACAAACGGCAGACAACTTGAAGCAAATTTTGCTTTAATTTATTCAAAAGCAAGACAAATGTAACCCCAATTTATGAGATGAATAATAAATAAATAAACACCCTCTTGGAATCAAAGTCCCAGCTGTGTTTTACGTGTGCTATGATGTTGTTGATGTTGCTATAATAATGCTACGGAAGCCCCGGGCAGCCAAAAATGCACCATTACAAAAAAATCGAATTACTTATTTTTTAAATCGCCCACAACAAAAAATTCGAATTAATTCATTAAATCGATTTTTCGCCCAGGCCTAGCGGGCGCAAAAGATTACGTTGCTGTGCACGAAAAAGCATCTAGAAAGCACACCAAAAATTACCAGTGCTTTTGTAAGTGACGACAACGATGTGTGAACGATTGTGTTAACGACCGTATAGCTGCCTTGTTTTTAGCATTGGTAGAGGACGTTGCATCGCGTGCTTTACAAAAACGGTGCTGTACTAAAAGGTAAATTATAGTTCGCCTCAAAGTTTTTGTGTATTTATTTAATGTGTATTATTTCTTCCCCAAGCTCATAAAATAAATTTGGGTCGCACATAAATTGGCAGGGTCGGTCGGAAACCGGAACCAAACACATTTTTTTCTTATGCCTTATCACCGAACCGGCTTTAATGATAAAACACGCATGAGAATCACAGGTGATTTTTTTTTTGCACAGCCCTAGTATCTTTCCTTTTCTTTAGTGAAAATGACGATTGTTTCGCTAGATACCCTTACACCTCGGTTGGGAATGTTTAGAGCCCTTTGAAGCTGCATTGAAAGTGCAATTTTACACTGCAATTAAACTGTAAACTGTTGATGTCCACCAAAGATGTTTACATGGAGAAAACTTTTGGAATGTTTTCCTCAAAAAATTTCATTTCTTCTCAACTGAACAAAAAAAAGACATAAACATCTTTCACCATTCAACATGCCATTCACATTATTTTTATGAAAGTGGTAAGAACATAAGGCTGTGATGTGAAATATTATAATTGTGCACACTGATGGACTTTCTTCCACAGTTTGCTTATAATCTGTGATTTCTCTCTCAAGAGAGTGTATATGAAGAGTTTGGTTCCAAAACGCAATAAATCCATTTTGACAAATTTTGGTAAAAACGTGTTTTCTATACCAAGAAAGTGACAAGATGAAAACAACTATTTTCTGTTACAAACTTTCACATAGCATCTTTAGGTTATAAAAACATAAAAAATTCAAATCCATAACTTGATTTTCAAAGATTTATTATAAAAACGGATTATTTTTTCCACAAAATGCAATAAATCCATGACAAGTTTTTATTCAAAATGCTATAAATCTATTGAATCAATAGCCTATATAAATGTGCATTCATCTTTGCCATGTTATATTCATTTAATTGACTAGTTGTACACACTAATTAAAAATATAAACATTAATGTCATTAATCAAAACACTTACTTTGTCATATTAAGAACCCTGTCATTGCGGTTATACTTGACGTCGTCGCTTAAAGGTAGGGTAACTGATTTGATCCTGAAACATTTTTAGTTATGCTGGTTAAAAGTCTCCTCACATCCTGATAGCAATCACTGTGTTAAGTTGTTTAAATGTATTTGTAGAAATTTATGTCATCTGTGAAAGGCGTAGGACCAAAAAATGTTCAACAAATCATAGATTTCGGTCCGAACGGACGTTTCCTTTTTTGTCCATAAGCGTAATTTGGATTCCCACCGCGCACCGAGTCCACGCAGACGCCATACGTCATTGGCGCGTTCACGTGCGCTCACCTCCTGTCTGTAAACAGAGAACAGCAAACTTTTCTGCTGAATTTACAACCTACACAGGAGGCACAAAACTAAAGGCATCTTTTATAACAACAACAGCAAAAACTGCTTGGATCAGCAAGAGCAAAAACCCAAATTAACATCTGTAACTTTACTGCTTTACCACGAGATGAAACAGCTGCAGGAGGCAAAGAGTCTGAAAGGGTCGTTGCACAGTTTATTTTGGTAAGGTAGGTACACGATATGTTTGTATTGAGATGGATTCAGATATTCTACTTTGATGAAACGTTGTGTTGCTTATGAAATTTGTGTTTGTTTACGGATTAGCGTAACGATATAGTTACTACGTCTACACAACCGAACGTGTGCTTAAACTAATTCTGATGTAAACCAGTTGTTTATGTTGGTTATTTTGGAAGTGTTATTCGCTTTGTACTGCAAAGTTTTCTCACTGGTGAATGAGACATGAGATGTGACTGTCTGATCTGTGCGTGTTCATGTGTTTTGAAAGAGGCGTGACTTTGGATGGTGATTTTACTTGGGGGTGGGATCGGGATTTCATTGCTAGGCGGCTACCGTTAGCATTTTTCAAAATGTGTTACCCTACCTTTAACGTCTTTCACAGCGATCAGCTGTAAAATGTTTTTAGTCCTGCTCGATTTTCGTTGACTTTGAGTAAAATTATGGAAAGTTTTTCATAAGATCCTCTGGGGTCAGTGTGTTAGCATGAGAAGCTTGATGCTGTCGGGAGATAAGCAGTCTCCCGAGTGCCTCTCAGGGAAATTATTAGATGTTGATGGCTTACGTTTCTTTCCCATCACAGAAAACCATCACAGGTTTATCAATGCAATTAAAGTATTATTTTGTTTTGTTTGTTGATCACGAAGTACAAAGTAGATGAGGAAAACTAGGACTCCATGTACTCAGCGCGCCGCCATTGTTTGTTTACATTGCGTGAATGGTGCGCTGTAGGATTTATTGCGTTCTGTAAAAAAGGGGGAGTGGCGTTTATCGCATTTTGGGAAAAAAGGGAGAAAAGATGACGGAATAACACGGCGGATATTGGATTTTGCGTAAAATTAAGAATTTACTTTTGATTACTGACCTGATATAATACTGATTTTGGCAGTAACTCATTTTTTTCAAAAATGGCGTTTATCGCGTTTTGGAACCAAACTCTTCATATATATATATTTTTTGATTCAGTCATAACCTAGCAGATCACGTACCGTTTCATTAAGCTGGCAATTGACCTCTGCTTCAGCAATGTTAGTGAGTTGTACTTCATTTCAGATTGCAGACCTTTTTTTGTTGTGAACCTTGATCTAAACCCCTCGTCAAAGAGTAGAACAATTGAACGATCATTTTGACGTAACATCACAAACCAATCCCGGGATGTGTTTGCGTTAACACAGAAGATTTTCTGGGATCAACGCTCTGTGTGAAAGGGGTTAGTGTTTATTCAAAATGAGTGGGATTTCGGGTGAACAATGTAAACCACAGTAGGCTGATGTTTTAGTTGGTTCCTGTGCCATCTGCAGACAGAGGCGCGTGGACAATTACCCCCAGCTGACTTTCATTACCACTTAAATGCAGCTATGCAAACATTTAAGGAGAAAATGTAGTGTTCTGTGGTGTTTAGTGTGCTGTGATGTCATTTCCCAAATTTATGTAGGAACATATTTCAAAAAATAAAATAAAGTTCTGGTAACCTAGTACATTGATTTAATAGTTTGAGTTTAGAAAATTATTTAAACGTTTGTTAAAAAATATTTGACCAATCAGAACCAGTTTTCCAAAGAGCTTTGCAATAAATGCATATGCACCCCTATGTATGTATAAGTACTACTGTATGTTCTTTTTGAAGAAGTTGTTCTTGTGCATCAAGTTTTCAGTGTAGTCGTTATCTGTAGTAATTATCATGGGAATCATTTGTTTTCCTCTAGGCAGAATACACATAACAGACCTGGCTCCCACGTTATTTTATCTGCAATACATTTACAAAGCAATCAGGTAGATAATGAATCAGCAGAAATATCAGTGCTGTTCAACAAAGGTTATTATAAAACGGTTAGTTCCAATCCTTGATTCTGATTGGTCAATAGGTGTGCTTTATTCACAATAAAACACTGCTATGACCGCTTCACCCAACGGTTCTATTTAATATCACTGCGCCCTTAGCAACACCCTTAGCAACACATAAACATATAATGAGACAAAGTCTGAGAACAGTTTGTTGTTTCTATTTGAGCCTTCATGTTGTTGTTCGCAGTCAGGGACTATTTTTTCCAGCGGAGGGAATGTTTTTATTTATTTAACTTCATGAAAGTTGCACTAATATTTTTTTTTACTTTAATATTGTGTGGTAACCGTTTTATAAAAGCAATAAGGTACTCGAGGCAAGTGCTGTATCGTGAATAAGTAACGGCTGAAGGGGTTGCAGGCACTCCGCTTCGCGTCGTGCCTAACAACGCCCTTCAGCCGTTACTTATTCACGATACAGCACAGCCTCTCGTACCTTATTGCTTACTCATAGCATCAGATCTTTGTTAGAAAATTCCCTCAGCAAGTGTATTGAAGACAGAATCTTTCCCCATATGCAGCTGCCCATATTGTCTGGCTTATTTCCTCAAGTACTTCCTGCAAGTGTTTCTTTTTCAGACTCCTCATTCATTTACACTCCACACAATAAGTTTTGTCCATAAGACAGCCAAAACACCAACATCTTGTTCTCATAGGGCCAAACACAGATGTTCTCCGTTTTCTCTTAGTACAGGAAGTTCTGGGCCGAGAGCTATGAGGGTCTCTGTCTGGAAGTCAAAGAATAAATCAATACTCCTGCATATCCCTCCCCCAAATGCACTAGTTTCAGAAACACAAGCTTTATTGTACATAAAATGGCAAGCAGACAGTATCTGAAGACAGTTGTGCAAATGTCCTAGTTGCTAAGCAGTATCAACCTGAGATAAGAGTGTGGGTTAGAGGGATTTTGGGGGATTTTCTTGCTCCTCTCATTAGCTTTAACTGCTGCGTGTGGGATTTGAACCCTGTTTCGTGGCCTCCACTTGGTGTTGGCCCTTTATATCAGAGGGGCTTTTTAAAGGTAAAGTGCTAGATGGAAAGAACCCTGTTTTTTTAGGTACATTTTCACTGCAAGACAGAATGTTTGTTTACTGTTGCTTTAAACCAGCGATTCTCAAACGTTTTCAGGTGGTGGACTACTTCAGTAAACAAAGAAAAAATACAGAGTACTAGGGCTGGGCGGTATGACAGTATATTCCGTTACCGTAAAATAAAATGTCAGACAAAACAGATTTTTCTATTCCGTGCATTCAGCGAAATGTAAATAAGTCGGTGTGGCTAACTCAACACTGCATGTTAAACTGAGTGTGATGGAGAAACATATAAAATAATCCACTCATATCAAATGAATGAGTAATTTCTGTAGTTTCATAATAAGCATCAGTGAATCCACCACGGGTCTTTCTCGCTCGCTTACTCTGTCTGTGCTCATGCAGCAAGTCTTTCGTGTGCAAAAGGTCTCTCGAGGCGTGCGCAAGGAACTGTGTCGCCAAATAAAGCAAGCAAAAATTGTTTTAAGTTTTCTAAACTTATATTTTACTATGTTCTACCTCAGCTTAGACGAATTGGTGCATACTTTTCTTTTTTCAGTGCGTACACTTAGTCTTTGTGCGCCGTGTCGTGGATGTGTTGGCATTTAGCCTAGCCCCATTCATTCCTTAGGATCCAAACAGGGATGAATTTAGAAGCCACCAAACACTTCCATGTTTTTCCAATTTAAACACTCTTACATGAGTAGTTACACGAGTAAGTATGGTGGCATCAAGTAAAACGTGGCGATTTTTTTTCTTAAGCGGAAAAAAAATGAGAACTATATTGTATGGCGGAAGAGCACTTAGTTTGGAGCTTTTCGACCTTTAATGATCCTAAGGAATGAATGGGGCTAGGCTAAATGCTAAATGTGAAAAAAGACAGGTATGTATTAATTCGTCTAAGTTGAGGTAAGAACATAGTAAAATATTGAAAAACGGTGGTGTTCTCCTTTAAGCAAGCTAAGACAACTCGTTTATCAGTGACACTTGTGCTGCTGGAGCGATCTAGTTTGACTAGGGTGACCATATGTGCCATTCTTCCCGGACGCGTCCTGGCCAGGATTTCGGTGCATCTTCCGGAAGTCGTATTTGTTGACCGCATACGCCATTCAGTTAAAAACAAGACATACAATCATAGTTACATTCTTACCTTAAAATGTAACGGTTGCTTTTCTGTAATAATAATCCTCTATGATGTATCCAGTCGACAAATACGACTTCCGGAAGACGCACCAGAAATCCTGGCCAGGACGTGTCCGGGAAGAATGGCACGTATGGTCACCCTAAGTTTGACGCACCATTTTCTCTTAGTACAAACTCCAAAAACAATTTAATCTGAAAAACATATATATATATATATATATATATATATATATATATATATATATATATATATATATATATATATATATATATATATATATATATATATATATATATATATATATTGTAAAATATACGCCACATACCAGATCTCATTTGGGGGTCTCATTTGACATTTTCATGAATTTGTTTAATTTAATTTGACTTAACTAAAATGTTTAGCTATATATGCTTTAAAGTTTAAAAAAAGAAATTTCTGATATTTATTTGTTACATTTGAGCTTGGTTTGAGCTCAGGTTTTTGCTTTTAAGGAACTTTTCTCTTCATTTATATCTAGTGATGCACCAATATTTATCGTCTGATTTTTGATCAATGAAAAAACCCACAGCTTATCGGCTACAGCATTAAAAAGGTCGGTATAACAAGCCACTAGTTTATTAAGTGTGTGAAGGCACAGAGTTGCACAATGTCTGTTGCATAATCCATTTTTTTCTCTACATAAAGTATGCTTTCAAAAACAAACAAAATCTGTACATAGTTTGCAAAAAAATTGCAAATCATGTGTGATATTGAAATTGCCAGTAATTGTGTGTTAAAAATCAGTATTGGCCAAATAATCTTATTGTTGCATCCCTGCTTTTAACCTTATGATTTGTGAACCCATCTGACCTGAGGGTGTGTTTCTACTCACTGATAACTTGATGTACTATGAAAAAATATATACATTCCTGTTTTTGTTTGGTTATGAGTCTAATATAAACACATCTTTCAGAGCTCATTAAAATCAGTTGTAAATAATTTGTAGAAAATAATAATCTCTCTATCATCATCATCTGTTTATGATGCTCTGCCAGAGGTTACAGGCTAAAACATATCATTCATACGGATCTATTTGTATTTGCTAATAAAATTGTTTAAACAGACAGGAAGCAATCTAGTGTTTGTTTGTTTGTTGTTGTTTTAAAACTGTTCTTGTCTTGAAGACATTGTTTTGCCCCATGAGATCACTGAATGTTTTTCTTTTCTCTTCAGTAAAGGTGTGCTGTTTTTTTTCTTTGACATGTGTCACTCTCAAATGAGTGTGTTTGTCCTTGTTTTTATGTTCTGGTGTTGAAATATGTCCACATTGTTAACGAAAGAAAAACACCTGAAGCTTTCTATGATAAGTGATGTATGCCTTAAGGTCACAATGCAACAGCACTTTAATGAATGGGGGATATGATAGAAATAAAAGTTCTGCTTGACGTGCATCTGTCATTCACTTACAGTCCATCAGTAATGGTGGTGGCAGCACACATAGTGTCATGTTGTGTGAAAAGCTCTGTTTGCTTTTCTGTCTTCATTTTTTTACAGACCTAGTTCCGGTTGTCCAAATGTTAACACGTCTGCGGGAGAAGATGATGACTCACGATAGCACGAAAAAAGATGTACTAATGTAATTCTGCTCAGAAGGGAAAGAAATCATGTTTTATTAAATTACCAGTGAAGAACTACACCACTCATAATACTATTTAAAGGTCCTAACAAAGTTTTCTGTCACCTAAAAGATTTGAAGAGCTTTTTGTATAGATTTTAAAAGAAATTTCTGCACTGATATAAACTTCTGAATTGTTATTAAAAGCAGACCAGCTCCAACATGTCACATGTTTGTGGCCGAGACTATTCAGGTATTTATTTATTTGATGTCATTCAGGTGAAGACAGGGCATAAGCTGGGCCCTTGTTTATTTGTCGTCTTTGGAATAATGTACAATGATTTCAAAGTTACGTTTTTATTTCAAGATCAGACCTGCTGTAGATATTAGAAAAGCCATATTATGACAATGATACGTACTATGCCAATTCGAATGTGAATGGGGGTTTATTTCATTATGAGAAATGCATATTATGCCTATCTATTGATGCATTTAAAAAGGTTTTAGGGGATTTTTGCAGGCAAGATAAACCCATACAGCGTTTTGTGTTTGCTAAATAGATGAGTAAGATCTGAAGTTGCTAAAACAAAGAGTTCACACATGGGGCAAAACTATGCAATTTCCTGTCCATCTTACTGCACTTGGCACCGATCCTGCACAACTAACCAGAGATACAGTTTTTCACAAAAAAAAAAAACATAAAATATGACAGCATAAAAATTCTAAATGGAAACGTATTAAAATAATAAAGTGTATGAATTAAAAATGCACATAAAGCAAATTAATAATGTATTTATTGCTCTGTTTCATAAAGATATGTGCAATTGAAACTGAAATAATTTACCTTTTATTTTTCTTCATTTGGAAAAAAAGTTGAATATCTTGAGCTGTGTCAGATGTTTTAACAAAGAGCTGTGTTTTGATTGGAGACACAATATTTGCGCTTTTCATAGACATCAACTCACTTACCGATCTATCTGCCTATTAAATGCTTTGATATTTAAAAAAATAACTGCATCTTTGAATAAAGAAGAGTTTTTTGGCATCTTTAGATTGCTCAAAAGTATGACCTGCAGAAGGAAGAGGAGCTGCGCTACTGGATCGAGGATGTAACTGGCATGCCAATTGGAGACAACTTTCAGCTGGGTCTGAAAGATGGCGTCATACTTTGCGAGTAAGTCTTTATTGTTTGTGCACAGGAGAACATGAGGTAAAGCAATTTTGTTTGTTTAGACTGACTATAAATGCAACACTTGTTATGTTTGTTTGGCTCCGAATAATGACTGCCAGCCCACGTTTTGTCTTGTTATTGCTATAATTAAACAAATTGGGGAGGTTGTTATATAATCCAGAACCAAATATAATTAAGAACCAAAATGTCACAGCATGAGTCAGGTCTATTGTGACCTTATTATAAGCGCCTATTCTTGCTTTCATGCCTTTTTTTGATATATGTTGTCCTTAAGGAACCTTGAACAGAAATAACCAAGAATGTATAAAAGTTTTATATGTGTGCAATGCCAAAGTTCAGATTGTGTTATATTTATCTTTACAGGCTGATTAATAAACTTCAGCCAGGCTCCGTCAAGAAAATCAACCACTCCAAACTTAACTGGCACAAGGTGAGTATTACAGTATTAACTAGAAGTGTTTTATGTTTCATATTTATTTCTCTCGGTTTGATTGGTTAAAATCCAAATTATTTATTTTTTGTGAAGCTTGAGAATTTGGGCAACTTCATCAAAGCCATTCTCACTTATGGTCTAAAGCCAAACGACATCTTTGAAGCCAACGATCTGTTTGAGAACGGAAACATGACTCAAGTCCAGACCACACTTCTTGCTCTGGCCAGCATGGTGAGTTTTGTGCCAAAATGTGCCTAAAAGTGGAAAATTTTTGATGCACTTGTTTTTATACATTGTTCCTGGTGTAACACCGATGCCTTTGTTCATTTAAAAGGCAAAAACTAAAGGTATAGACACGAAGGTGGACATTGGCGTGAAGTACGCAGACAAGCAGACTCGCCAATTTGATGATGATAAAATGAAGGCTGGTCAATGCGTGATTGGGCTTCAGGTAAGATTTAAAGGGACACTTCACCCATTTGCATTAAGCTTTGTATAGTTAGAAACCCAGTCATGTTTTTGAATGGTCATGCATCATTTCCTCTGTTTCCCCTGAGACAGGAGAAATACGGATTTCAGTGTTGCACTTCCTTCTTTCAATGATGTAAAAATCATCATTTTGCATCATTGAAAGAAGGAAGTCCAATAACTTTTGTAGAGGGGGTGAGACTACAAAAACTTATTTTTTTCAGTCAAATAGGCACCAAATTCGAAATTTATGTTACATTTCGACTACAAATATGATCCACTTTTAATAAAGATTAATTTGTCCACGGGTGAAATGCTCCTTTAAGGTTGGGTACTTCAGTACATTTTAACTAAGGTTTTAAATTTGGTGCTTACTGTAATATTCAGGGTTCCCACGGGTCCTTGAAATTCTTGAACGTTTGTGAATCTGGGGAAAAAAATTCAAGGCCCTGGGATGTTTTTGAAAATATACATATATAGATACAGGTCATTAAAAGTGCTTGAATCTATTTTATGCAAGAAGTTTTCTGGAAAAAAAATCTCATTATTCCCTTTGTAATGTAGGATAATATCATAAAAAATCTAGACTTTTTAAGCACACGTGTTAAACTGTTCACTTTAAATGCTTATATCTTCTGTATGCGAATGTTGATTCATACCAAAATGCTTTTTTGCATATTTGTGTTTGACACATGAAAACGTCTCGGGTTACGTATGTAACTGTTGTTCTGAAAAAAGAACGAGACACTGCATCCCTGTAAAGCCGTCTTTTGCAATATTTCAGTTGGCGATATACTTCCTGGCTCCCTCGTCACCCTGTCTTTGTCATTAAGCCTCACCATTGGTTGAATTTGATATACACATTCAGACACACTTACCCCTGGAGGTGTCCCCAAAGTGTCACCGCAGTGACGCAGCGCGAGTTCCCTCGAAAGGGAACTGTAACAATGTATTTTAAAAGGTAACCTTGCTCTCACTTGAAATGTGTCTCTCTCTCTACATTTAGTCCTTGAATTTGAGGGTATTGGACCTGGAAAGTCCTTGAATTTGAAGTGAACTAAGGTGTGGGAACCCTGAATATTAAGCAGCATGTGAACTGTTTTATGTATTTGTACTGTATTCATCCTTTATTGTTCAATGGCTTCAGATGGGGACAAATAAATGTGCTAGTCAGGCTGGGATGACTGCTTACGGCACCAGAAGACACCTGTATGATCCGAAGACTCAAACAGACAAGCCCTTTGATCAAACCACAATCAGTCTGCAGATGGGCACCAATAAAGGAGCAAGCCAGGTGAGTGTGTATATATGAGTCACTTAAAATCATCTTTTATAGAAATGAAAGAGTTAAGAAATGCATAAAAGTATTTCATTACCTCTACGTTTTTCTTCCTCAGGCTGGCATGGCAGCCCCAGGCACCAGGAGAGATATTTTTGACCAGAAAGTAGCTGTCCAGCCTCTGGATAACTCCACCATCTCGCTTCAGATGGGCACCAACAAGGTGGCGTCTCAGAAGGGCATGAGTGTTTATGGGCTGGGCAGGCAGGTGTACGACCCAAAATACTGTTCATCACCCACTGAGCCCGTCATCCACAGCAACGGGAGTCAGGGCACCGGCACAAACGGATCAGAGATCAGCGACAGCGACTACCAGGGCGAATACCAAGAGGAATTTCAGGATGACTACCAGGCAGACTACCATGACGAATACAGAGGCCACTACGACCACGGCATTGACTATTAAACCGCTGGATTGAGCACACCACAATGAGGAATGTTTTTGGATCCGTGCATCAACAGAGTGAAGGCTTTTTTCCCCTCACTGGCCTTTTTGTTTAAGAGACAAAACAAAAGCAGATGTTTAAAGAGGAGCTTGTATCTTCATTCCGCTGTGGATTTACGCAGTATTTTATTAGGTAACTAGGGATTTTAAAGTTTAGTCCTTTTTAAAAGTTGAGGAACAGTGCGTGTCATGTCATTTATGACGTCTTCTTGACCACGCTCTGTATACTTTTATGTCAGCCTTGATGTAAACAGATTTTAAGCATATTGCTCTGAATCTGATGGGGTTTGGTTAATCTTGGCATGGGAATCTTTTAAAGATTTAATGTATGCAGCATTTAAAAGTTCCCATACTACAGTGCACGGTGGGGAAGGAGCAGACATCCAGAAAGATTATGCGGTTCCCAGGCTGATTTAAGCATTGGAGCATTGTGGCTTTTTCTAATGTATTTTTTACTGCCTGCCTGTAAATCCTTTGACCAAGCAATGCATTGCTTAAGTTTGCCATAGGCTCAGTATAAGTTTAGATCTCTTATCCATCCTCATGTATTTATTGCCAAAATTGCTCAATAGAGACCCCAGTCCTGTTGAATGGCTCATTTTTTTAAATAAAGTTTTTAATTTTCCATTCATTGCTGTTGTTGTTGTTCTAGTTAAAGTCTTTCAAGTTTTTAAAGCAATATTGGGTATCTAACAAATTATATTTTTCTGATGAAGGATCCATTACAGAGTCTTTAGTCATCTCTGAGCTATTCCGGAAATGATGGGTCCTTGCTTTGGGACAAAGGGGCATGAGCGAGTTTGAATGGTGCCTTGTGTAGACATGGAGAACACATAAGTCTGGCTGATCTTAGAGCAGTAGTAAAGGACAAGGACTGGCCAGTCTAAAGAGTTCGTGAGAAAAGCACCATGTATTAGAGTTAAACCCCCACCTCCTCCCGTAAACACAGTGTCGGGGAATAATCCCTGCTTTGTGTGCCTCTGGAATTTGGCTCTGATAAAACAGGACTCAATTAGACAGTCTGACAGAATGGCACAGGTTTCCCCTAGCAACGTTCCCTTTCTATCTCATGTGACTCCATAAGAAGCTTTAAATCTTATACCTGTTTTACTGTAGAAGGAGCGTCTTTATTTTTTGAAAGTTAGTTCTATTTGCTGTTGATGATGTCTAAAAAACGTATTATTAAAGTTATAATTTATTCGTTTTACAGTAGAATGAGAGGTGTGACTGTGGACCACAAAACCAGTCATAAAGGTCATTTTTAATGAGATTTATATATAATTAAGATTTATAAATAAGATGAATAAATGAGCTTTTCAATGATGTGTGGTTTGTTAGGATAGGCTGAGATTCAATATTTAAAAATCTGGAATTTAAAGGTGCCAAAAAAATCAAAATAATAAAGTTGTCCAAATGAAGTCCCTAACAACACTTAGTACTACTAATAAATACATTTTTGATATTTTTATTGTAGGAAATTTATAATAATATCTTCATGAAACATAATCTTTGAGGTATAGTTCACCCAAAAATGAAAATTCTGTCATCATTTACTCTCATGTTGTTACAAACCTGCATAAATTGCTTTGTTCTGATGAACACAAAGAAAGATATTTTGAGAAATGTTTGTAAGCAAATGGACTCCATTTAGTATTATTTTTTCCTACTATGGAAGTGAATGGGGTTTTGGTTACAAACATTTTGGTTGCGAATATTTCTCAAGATATCTTCCTATATTAAATAATGACAGAATTTTCATTTTTGGGTGAACTATCCCTTTAATTTAAAATCCTAATGATTTTTGCCATTTAAAAGAATCAATTATTTTCAACCATACAATGTATTGCTACAAATATACACTCTAAAAATGTGCCAAATAGCACTGAAAGCTTGTAATCATAAGGAAACCACCTTAAGTGCTATATAGCACCACTTATGGTTCTACAGAGCACAATATGTTTCTACACGGGTGCACTCAAAAAAAAAAAGATTCATTGGATTAACTCAATAAAATTGTGAGCAGGATTTCTATCCATTATGAATGTGTACCCCATAACTCATAAAAAACTGCTTTACACAATAAAAACATATGAAGAGTTTTGTTGCAAAACGAGATAACCACCGTTTTTATAATTGTTCAGAAATCTCGTTTTTTGGTTGTGCATTCCAATTAATGTCAATGCAACTGCAGTTGGTTTGTTTTGATTTTAAGCTTCATAACTTAAAAAATACAGCTAAGTAGCACCTTAAAACAAAATAATAACATGATAACATAATTATAAACATGTTTTGACAAAAATGTTAAAAAATGGATTTATCTCGTTTTGCAACGAAACTCTTCATATTGAGTTAGTCCAACTCAATTTAAAGTAAATGGCAATACTCAATTAAGTTTAGTTGCCTCAACTCAATTTAGTGTAGTCTGAATAACTCAATTCTGTTATTTTATACAAAACATTTTTATATCATACTAATTAGCATAACCACATGTTAGCATGCTAATAATAATTACATATTATACTTTGGATGAGCATGTGAGAAGAGACTGATCTCCAAACAGGCATTAACACAGTTAGTGCTCATTGAGAGAAATACGTCACAACCACAAGCGCCACTCTTCTGCACGATGGTAACCAAACAATTTGAAAAAATATAACACAAACGCTTCTAAATCAATATGATAAACGAACATTAAACACTATTAAGTCTTTCCTTTACCTAAAAATGCATAAAATAACACTTAATTAAAAAATTACTCTCCAAAAGCAGTTGCAAGCAAAGCATGCTGGGAAATACAGATCCACGGCCCAGTTAGTAATAGCAACAAAAATAATTAATGTTGTCCCAACATAAATGATTAATTGGACTGAACTTAATCAAATTAGGTTGAGATAAAAAAGGTATTCTTTTTCCAGAACCCAAACTCAATCTAACTGTGTTAACTCAATAAAAAAGATATCACTAAATTATAGTACATATTCATTTTGTGTTAGACTAATTAAATATACATACTTATTGCTCTTAGGGGCGGTTTCCCGGACAGGGATTAGACTAGTCCTAAACTTAAACACTTTTTAGAGCTCTCCAAACTGAAAACAACTTGCACTTACATATCTTAAAATATATCAGTGCCCTTTGATTTACCTCCAAATGCACACAGGTAATGTTTTTAGTAAGGCATGTTTGTTAAAACTAGTTATATTTCCTAATTAAACTAAGGCCTAGTCCTGGATTAAGCTAATCCTGGTCTGGGAAACCACCCCTTAATGAGGTATTTTAAATTAATTGAACACAATTTTAATGTGTCATTTTTAAGAAAGGCTTGAACCATTTTTTTTTTTTTTTTTTGAGTGTGCTATAGGTGCTCACCATTTTTTAGAGATACCCATGACTGGTTTTGCGGTCCAGTGTCACATATTTGTATTTTTAAAGTATGATCACATGGTTCACAAAATGTAATTAAATTTTAGTAAAAATGTAGACTTTAATAAAAATTAATTTTCCAATGAAAAATAATGAAAAGTGAATGGTGGTCATTTGTTATCAAAATTGTGCATTCTATTCAGATTTTATCTAATTTTATTTGAAAGACAGACAATCATACAGATTTAGAAAGACATGGATAAGTAAATTGTACCAGCATTTATTTTATTTAATGAACTGTCCCTTTAAGGCAAGGCAAGTCTGCAAGCATCTGTTAATGACATCAACCAAACATATTAGATTTTTTCAAATTGTTTGGAAATTCACTTAACAAAAGTGACAAAAAAGACAAAAAATAATTTTTATAACTTATAATATGTAGTTTTATACTAATGCTGTTTGTGTGTTGTGAAACGTAAAGCAGATAAATGATTTTGATGAAAACCTTAGGTTCGTGGATCTGATGAGACCCAAGAGAGTTAATGGATCGCGATAAAGTCTCTCAAACAAAGTGCTTTGCTTTACAAACATCAGGAATGGTCTGTGAAAGCACTGAAGTAACTTAAGATGCCTGTGGCATTAGCTGCTCCTCTTCAATTACAATAGCAGAACTGTACATCAGCATTCTCAAGCCATTCAGTGAGTCACTCCTGTGTGAATACATCACAGCAGGCGTGGCTTAAAGAAAAGAGGCTGCATTCGTTTTTTACCTCCTGATGAAAACTTTCCACTCATGGCTGAAGGAGAAATTCCATCAGAGTTCAGATGGACACTGCAGCTGCCAGGGGACCCAGACTGGAAAATGTGTTTCACTCTGAGGCCCCTTTTTCAATAAAGAGTCTCCTTTCTGTTCAGTGTGGTATTTTATCCACATGCGACTTAAAGGAATAATTCAGCTGAAAATGATCCCGTATTATACAACCCCTTAAGCCATCCTATGACTTTCTTTTATCGGCCAAACACAACCAAAGTTATATTAAATAATATCCTGACTCTTTTCAGCTTTATAATGGCATTGAATAGTGCCCCATCTTTAAGCACATCCATCCATTTATCAAAAACTAACCCACACAATTATTGAATGTCTTGGAATATGAGATTTTTGTAAGAAACATTTCTATTTTTAACTTTATAAGCTATAGTTGTGAGGTCACTCTAACCCAACGTTACCATTTTACTGTCTGAAAGAAGAAAGTCATATACACCTATAGGATTTCTTTAGGGGCCAGTCACACCAAAAGCATTTATGGCAGTTGCATGCGCCTTTTTTGAATGATATTCTATGGGCAGGGCGCGTTTGCGCGCTGTTTATGCGCGCCGAGAGCCTTGCGTTTTTTTGCCGCCTGCCGCGCACGCGTTTTTGAAGGAGAGCGGAGAAGCGCCCGACGTCATTCGCGTCTTTCCATTTGTCTAATCAAATGAGGGAGATAGGCGGGCCTTACGTTGCTTTGAAGAACCGGACTCCACTCGCTCACTGTCTCCTGCGTGTTTGTGCACCTCTCACCATCAAACAAGGTCAGAGCAAGCGCCCTCTTTTTAAAGTTTCTGCTAATATGACAGTTAACAGCAAAAGAGCGCTCACGCTTCAATATTTGATTGACAAGACAGCTGACTCGGTGGTTGCTTAGCAATATGAAAAGCCGCGTCAGGCAGTGCGTCGCGCCTTGCGTTTGCAAGCGTTTAAAGCGCTTTTGGTGTGACTGGCCCCTGGTGTAGAAAATATAGGCTAATTTAATTTTTTTGTTTAATTATTTCTTTAAAGTTTATAATTTCTGCTTATTATTCATAAGGCACCAATCATTCTCAACTTTAAAGACACTTGTAAGGACATACATCTTTGAGTAAAGGGTCGAATTAAAGTGTGTCCAATGAAAAGTGCAGTATTTTGTAGTTTTTCCTCAAGGTGAGGCAGCATTGTGGCGCCATGCAGTCTATTACGAATGATGCGAATACTAGTGTGATGTAATTGGTAAGAATGAGACATATACACTTCATAGCAAATGCAGAGCCATCTCCAGCTGATCTGACTTTCCATTCGGAAACTTTTACCGTCTCTGCGGGCACCGCAGGATGATTCTGAGGAACAAATCTGCACAGTGATGCATCAGGAAAAAGGATTGAAATCCATTTGTGCCAGATGGGTTTGATTTGCGTCCAAAGATGAGGAATTGTGTTCCCCAACTACCTTATTTAAAACATTTACGCATTTGCCAGACACTTTCATCCAGATTTAAGCTATACATTTTGTTTGATTCCTGGATTTAACCCATGACCTTTGTGTCACAAAAACAATGTTACTAATTGAGCTAACATAAATGAGGGGCTAAAATCCTTAATTTTATTCTGATTCTGAATGATTCTGTCAATATTTATTCACCATTATGTTTTCGAAACCCACATGACTTTCTATTTCTACTGAGCACATATGGCTTTAGAATGCTTTGAATGTAGTCTGATGCATCTCTGTACACAAGCTTTTTATTATCAGCTGGTGGACATGTGCATAACACCCAGAAGGTGGCACTCACATAGCAAAGTTTAAAAGTGAAACAATGTAGCACAACAAAAAGAAACATGTTTTTGCTCAAGTTGATTCATAGCTGGACGAGGACAGCAGAGCAGAAGCCACTAATAACATTTAACTTATCTGCAAAACCAACACAAATTCTGATATCTGTAAGATTGTACAGTCATGAACCTTCCAATCAAAATTGATTTTCACCACCTAACACAGCATGTTTTGCACAATGTGAGTTCATGATAACAGTAAAACCAGACAGTGTAAATCATGGTTTTATTAATCTTGAAACTTGCTTGGAATTATTGCAATTGCGTAACTACATAAATAAACCCAACATTTAACAATATTACCATTTTTGGTGGGCAATGGATTGCTCTTATAAGGCTTAGAAATGTTTATTATTTTTTGTTTGATTGTTTTTATAGCACTGCAAAATAAATCTGTTAACTCACTGATTCTTGAAACTTTGGCAAAAACATGTCCCAGTAAGAAAAGTGCTAATTCTGTTGGAAATTAATAAAATTTTCATGAAGAAAAAGAATCTATGTTATAATCAGGGGGTCCTTTGCACATATGTAAGGTTCTTTTATAGGTTTATTTTTATTTTTTATTAATTTAATGATTATATGCTGGCCCATTGCCTACAAAAACAGCTGTCCTCGGTTAAGAGAAAATCATTTCAACTTGATTAAAAAAGCCAAAAGTAATAATTGAATTGAATAATATATTTACCGCATGAAAGAGGACATTGTAATATGTATTAAAAACTACAAACAGTGAGTTTTGAACAATATTTACTATTATTTTGTGATTGCTCAAAATGTGTCCCACATATTCGTCACCACCGTGAGATATTTATAAAAAGCAATAAAATCAGACAACTACAGGGTCAACTGCATTCCCGAGGACCCCATTTTCAAACCTTCAGCTCTACTGCATGCTTCAAGATCACTCAAGCTCCTGTTTGCTATTTTCTCTTAAACTTCATATTTTTGGACACTGCTACTGTGACAACCATAACATGTCAACACTGTCATCTTTGTATGAAAAATATTAGATTAGTTTATGAAATAAATGTATCATTTTTAAGAAGAGGTCTGAAGTAGCTAGCAACAGAGGGGAAACAAGATGGCTAATGTGAACAACTCATTTATTTTTATAATCTATATTAGGTTTTTGTCACCACCGTCAGATGTCACCACTGGCAGGTTTTCTGTCTTTTCTGTCAGGTTTTATGTATTTTAGGAAGTTATATTTTTTCATCACAGTGCTCAGGATTGTTATTTTTTGGACCAAATATTTACATAAAGTTTAAGCAAGAAGCCATTGACTTGAGTGGTTTACATTATGGAATTGTATGTTGTAATGAGGCCAATGTCACCACCGTCAGATTAGTGTCACCACCGTCAGACAGAGCTTTATTTGTTTTAAATGAATATGCTTACAATATGTTTCTTCAGTGCTGTTGAGTTATTGAAGTAATAGTCTCTCTTAATACAAAAATATGTTTATTAAATAAAAAATCATTACTTTTTTAAAGTAAATGTTGTATGAGTAATAACAGGAAAAAAACGGCTATTTTATGAAAAAAATAAAACAGGGGAGGTTGCACCAGTAAATTGCTGAACAGCAAAGACCTTGGTCTATAATGATATACCTTCAGATTTTGTAATTTAACTAACTTTTTTTTATTATTTAAACCGAATTTTATCCAAATTCCCCAAAATCACTGAACTACATTTATGAAGGCAACTTTGACATTATAAAACAAACAAACGAGACGATTGCTTATGAAAACTCAAAAGAAACACAAATACTTTGCTTTTAAACACTTTACTGTTTTAATTACTGCTTTAATTACTGAGAACTTGTAAAAGAATGTTAAGCATGTTAAGGAAACAAAAGGATAAATCATGGTCGCACCATATGACATTTTGTATGTCTATAGCCAATTAATCTAGAATGATGAAAAATCACTAGAATCTTAATGTAATATTTTAATATCAATGTATGTTTACACAACAGATATTGCAACAGATATTCCTACTTTTACTATATTACTGCATTTAAAATTGGCCCGTTGGACGTCCTTATACACCATTGACTCATATACTACAGTACATGTATAGATATATTTTTGCTTTAGTACTTGTATTGTATGGGAACCATTTTTTAAAAGTAAAAATTACTAAGCCTTAGTACTTTATCGTGAATATGTCATGGCTGAAAGGTTTTTTTTGTGTTGTACCTACAGCCGTGACTTACTCTACGATATAGCACAGCTTTTATTGTACCTTAATGTTTACATTATTATATAAAATAATAACATTTGTATCATAACGTAATGGGATTTTTAATTTCTATCTAAACTGCCTAGCTCCCTAAATTGGTGATATAGCCTACCACAACATATTATGAGAAACCTCTGCCATCTTTATTGTTTGAGAACAAATGCTGTGCATTAGTCACATGCATATTAAACTTTCATAACTGTCTTACCTTTTGCCACTTGAGCAAATATGAGCAAGCTATATTTTCTTTGTAAGATTTATTATAGCATGTTAAAATTGCCACTTTGTATGTGTGTGCCAAAATGTGGCGTTTTGGGTGTGTCCTTTAAAATGCAAATGAGCTGATGAAATTCAAACACTGATCACAATGATGGTGGTTTGTTGCAATTAAAACTCAATCATGCTTTTCTCTGCACTACATGGCAGTGCTGTGATTGGATAGTGCAAATTAAGGGGTGGTATTATTATAATAAGAGCCCTTATGACATCATAAGGAGAGCCAAATTTCAACCTATTTCTTCATGTGCTTGTAGAGAATGGTTTACCAAAACTAAGTTACTGGGTTGATCTTTTTCACATTTTCTAGGTTGATAGAAGCACTGGGGACCCAATCATAGCACTTAAACATGGAAAAAGTCCGATTTCAATGCCATGGCCCCTTTAACTAATGCGAGACATGCTAACCACACTCAAAGCCACGTGAGGTCAAGCACCTGTGGTCACAAGGAAGTGATGCTGCTATCAAGTGATAAGACACATTATTACAAAATGCAAACCGCAAAACATCATACTTATGATAAACTCATGCGCCTTATCAGTGGTAGGTTTTTTACTTCTGGTGATGGAGACCAGAGCTCTGCAGTATCTGTCTGAGAGTCAAGTTTGAGTAGTTTAGGTGGAATGCAGAGCAATGTGGAGGCTGCAAGGAAAGTGTTTTCCTGTCTATTATCTAATTTCTTCTGTGATTCCCCATCAGTTATTCTCTAACCATCCAAAAAACATTTAGATGACATGCAAAATCAATATTTATCTTCAGCCTTTTATGTTCTTCATGTTAATTTCCTATTATAAGATCAGTCCCTAGAGTCGACACATCATAGGGTTAGTAAAATGGGAATGATTCCCAGTCAGCAGGGGTGTGTACATGAGAGCATGGGAAACTCAAAGAGGGATTTTTTATAGGTCTTTATTTTGTTACGATGTTTGGGCAAGATACATGTAGATGTTCCAAAAAGCTGACCTTAGTATGTCATTAATGAATAAAGTAGGGCTGTCAAAATTAACGCGTTAACGCAAATTCATTTTAACGCCAATAATTTTATTAACGGAGATTAACGCAACGCGCAATTTCTGTTTGACCCTTGGTCCAGCCCATAGTTGAATGAACAGAGACGCAGACAAATGTGACTCTCTCTAAATGAGTAAAAGGTTTTCATAGAAATAAGAACATTAAGCAAATCGTCTACCAAATCCAATGCTCTAAATGCTCGTTGGACATCTGATATGATCTTTATTTATACGTCTGAGAGGTGTAACGTTACCGTCCTCCTAATGCTTAATCTAATACAAAAATGCGTCTCAATTCATTTTGGTTTCGCTTTTATGCATGACTTATAAAATAGACTGCAGGACTTGCTTGATGTTAAAATAGTCATTAAGAGAGATAAAGTTCGGTACCTGATTAATGTTAAAGAGTTATTAAGAGCAACAAGACTCAAAAGCGATCCCCTCACGCTGACTGTCTGATATCTGAAGCGCGTGCACACAGACGCGCGAGTGCGCGACCCGGATATATAGACATCTACACAAAATTACAGTTTTACAAATATCTGTTTTGATAAGAATTCACGCAGGTAGGCTCTATAATCTGTTATGTTTTAAGTAAATGTTTGGTTAACTGTTGGGTAAAACTATCTGATGTATAACATTATATTAGATCACTTTGATTTTAAGCAGTCTGTCTCAATGTCAATCAAACAAAAGGAAAAAAAGTTGAACATACATTGATGATGTTTTTGCTTTGTGTGTGCTAAATCTATTAGTTTAACCAGCGATTTTAAGGTATTGATGTGGTAATATAATGTATGGATGTGGAAATGTTTGTGGTAATTTGACTCTTTCAACTTCAAACAAGTGTAGTTCTGTCATATTTTGTTATATTTCAACAAATCATGCATTGTTCTATGTTTTAATAGAGAATGTCAAAATATGAAAAACTTTTTTTTTTTAATTTGCTAATTCCGACTCAACTTGCCAGCACAGGTCACAAATGATGCAGCAGCAAACAAAAATGGAGAAAGAAAAATCTTCTGAAAGGAAAATTCATATACAAAACAATGGCTGGTGATTCTGTTAAAATGTAAACAGGCTGTTGTTAACATACATTTCCATAAAGCATCTATATATGTATATATGATTAGAATATTAAAAACCTGAAAAGTGTTAAATTAGGGTAAATTTAGAATGGATAAAAATGTGCGATTAATTTGCGATTAATCGCAGTTAACTCATGAAATCATGCGATTAATCTAGATTAATTTTTTTAATCTATTGACAGCCCTAGAATAAAGTTTAGGTAAACTTTGAACAGGAATCTGCACTTTTCATTTTCATTTGGCAGATTTGTTTGTGGCTTTTTGGAAACACACACTGTCATTGTTAATCATGAAGGGTGTGGAGCTAAAATTACTGGCAGGCCAGTTGATGATAAATAGAAACCTTTTTTATTTAGTTAACTGTTCTTGCAATTCATGTTGTATTATGTGTTCAATAGCACAATGAAGACTTAAAGGTCACGTTCTTTATGATCCCATTATTTAAACCCTAGTGCGTGTGTAATGTTGCTATAATAGCATAAATAATACCTGTAAAATGATAAAGCTCAAAGTTCACTGCCAGGCGATATATTTTCTTTAACAGAATTCGCCTTTCAAAGCCTACAGCGAACGGCCGGTTTGGACTACAGCCCTCTACTTCCTGCTTTAATGACGTCAGTAGAACAATTTTTTGACTAAACTCCGCCCACAGGAATACGTCAGTCGCCAGCTAAGCTAACGGCAAGCTAAGCTGCTATCGAATCACAACACACTAAACAAACTACACAATCAGAACTCGTTACGTATTTCTGAAGGAGGGACTTCATAGAACAAGGAAGACATCAGACCGTTTTGAGGACAGTGAAAACAGCGGTGTACTACGGTGGCCCTGAAGTGCAAACTACAACAACAAATTACTAAACAACAACAACAAATTAAAAAACACCACAACAAATAAAAAAAAACACTACAACAAATTAAAAAACAACAACAAATTAAAAAACATTACAGCAAATTAAAAAACAACAACAAATTAAAAAACAAATACAAAATAAAAAACACAACAGCAAGTTAAAAAAACACTACAGCAAATTAAAAAACACAACTACAAATTAAAAAACACTACAACAAATTAAAAACACCACAACTAATTAAAAAAACACTACAACAAATTAAAAAACAACAACAAACTAAAAAACACAACAGCAAGTTAAAAAAACACTACAACAAATTAAAAAACACTACAACAAAATAAAAAACCATAACAAAATAAAAAACACAACAGCAAGTTAAACAAACACTACAACAAATTAAAAAAACACTACAACAAATTAAAAAACACAACTACAAATTAAGAAACACAACTACAAATAAAAAACACAACTACATTAACCTACCGGAAGAGGTAGGTACCAGTGCAACATGAGACGCTGATTGGACGACACTGCAGTTCGGCTTTTGAACCGGAAGTTATTCTTCCTGTAGGGCATGGTTTGGAGAGGAGGAAGGACAGCAAAATGTTTTGCCCAAACTGCGGAAAAGAACTGATTGAGCCGTCCCCGAACTTTTACAGCGGCTGTGGCAAAAGGCTTAAAGAAATATCTACGATCGGAGACACACAACAACCTTAGTAAGTTAATAAGAATAAGTTAATAAGAATAGTGCATGCTTACGTTGCTTGTGGATGTAACGTTAGCTTATTGTTAGCGGTTTCCAGACCGTTCCGCAGTTTGGGCAAAACATTTTGCTGTCCTTCCTCCTCTCCAATGCCAAAATTAACAATGCCATATTGCCAAAAGACTTATAGATAACCATCTAGAGCAGACTACAATAACAGAACAAAATGACAAAATATGTTCTCCAGCTGTCAAAAGTCTGTAGCCTTTCAAAAAGTACAGCTTTGCACCTAAAAGAGTTCATTAGTACCTCAAAGATATATTAGTATCTCGAAGGTATTATTACCAAACGTATATATCTGTGCCTAATGGTACATTTTAGGACATATACAAGTACAGTCCCAGTGACAGCTGGTGTACATATTTTAACCTTTATTTGTCTAAGTCTATTTCCCTGTCTAGTGGAAAGACACATAGTGGAGATCCAGCCGGCACTGTTGACAGGTATATCCTGGAGACAGGATAGGAGAGACTATCGCTCAGCGTCTCTGAATTTGAACTTCTGCTCAGACCATGTGTTTGGTTTCCTGGAATCTTAACCAGAGTCCCATTGGCTACCGTGATGATTCAAACTGCAACCAGTAATAAAGATCTTTGTATTAGTCTGATCATGTCATAGTTTTCATGAACATGCCTATTGCTACATGTTATAATGGATAAGTGTCCGACTTCTTGGAGTCTGGTAAACATCTGGGATTTTTAAAGTTGGGGGACTGGGGTGTAGCAATTTCCCTTCTCCGCAGTTAAATTCCTCCACATTGTGGGGTGTTGCAACAGACATGTCTCCTGGGGTGAGTTTGGGAAGGAGGTGTGCCAGAAAATGTTTACTGAGTTCAATTATTAAAGCATGCTGAAATACAATAGAAACTGAAATGGAATATTTAGTCAGTTTAGAATGAAACTTAAAAGTGGTAAAGTTTTCTAAATATAGCGTTTAGTCAGAAAATGCATTGATTGCTCATTGCCACAGACCTAATTTGAAACATTCGCTAGAAGAGAAGCTTATTTGAGGAAATAAAATCACCACTCCCTTCTTTTTTCGGGGCACAAGCTAAGGAATTTCACCTTAACAATATCCAAATGGATCATAAAACAAATCAGAAAATATGTAAATTGGAGGGACTTTTAATCTAATTCATCTGAAGAATTTTGTGAAAATTTGTAGAATCTTTAACTGTATTATCAACACAAGGAAGACACAGTTGTAATAAAATTGAATTAATTAACAAAATATAATCAGGAATAATAAAGACACTTCTAAATAATACTGAAGGATTTAAATTAAAGTGTGAATATAGAAAATAGAAATCTGTTAATAGGGTGTGAAAGCCTTATTGTTCATCAACTCCCGTCTTTCTTATTGGGTCTTCTTGGTGCGTCAATCTGATGAAGTTAGGATCTACACTCACAAAAACATTCTTCTTTTCCATTTTATTTTCCATTCATCATTACAGGGAACCATAAAAATAAAAGAAGGCTTCCTCATAACTTCTTAAGAACCTTATTTCCCCTGAAACAAATTAAAGAATAATCTGTTAAACATTTAAAGTCAGTTATGCAATATTGAAACATACACTGACAATACACTTATGGCAGGGTCTGTGAAAAGAGGTTTGGTTAGTGATATTTATGTTCTGTGCGGTCAAATGAGCAGTTTGATGGTGGACACACCTTCCACTGGTCAGGCTTTGCCATGCTGCTGGGAGGAAGGAGTCAAGTTTCATTCAACAGCCTTGAACACGAAGCACTGTGAAATGCTGATCTCCTGGAGCACAAGGAGGACCCTAGCAATCTGGATCACACAGATGCTGCCCTAGAGCCGGTAAAGTAAAGTAAAGGTTTGCTAAGTGTCTCCTACGCCTGTACTATGGATGGGTAAAGCTGCCCTAAGTATTTTTTGGAGGGGTTATACCCGGATGCATGGAGGAGGCAGAGGACACCGAGGATGTGGCTGAGGTGCCTAATCTTCCATGTCTGCCTCATGACTATGGTCCACTCCTGCCTCATGATCCAGGTCCACCATGTCCACTGCTGCCTCCTGATCATGCTTCTCTGCTGCCTTATGATCCTGGTCCTCTTCTACCTCATGATCCTGGTCCTCTGCTGCCCAATGATCATGGTCCTCTGCTGCCCAATGATCATGGTCCTCTGCTGACCAATGATCATGGTCCTCTGCTGCCCCATGACCCTGGTCCGTCAGAACCTCATGACCCTGGTCTTCTACTGCCTCATGATCATGGTCCGTCAAAACCTCATGACCCTGGTCTTCTACTGCCTCATGACCCTGGTCCTTCAGAACCTCATGACCCTGGTCTTCTACTGCCTCATGATCATGGTCCTCTGCTGCCCAATGATCATGGTCCTCTGCTGCACAATGATCATGGTCCTCTGCTGCCCCATGACCCTGGTCCGTCAGTGTCCCATGACCCTGGTCCATCATTGCCCCACGACCCAGGACCGTCTGTACTCCATGGTCCGGGACCGCCTCTACCCTCTGGCCTAACCCTGCCTCTGCCTCATTGTTCTGAATTGTCTCTGTAATTATATTTTTTGTCTTGTGTTTTGTTTTGTGGGCTCCAGGAGTCGCCCTTTAGAGGGGGGGGGTTCTGTAATGGTTTTGTCTTGTGTTTTGTTGTCAGGTATTTTATTTTGAAATCATATCATGTCACACTTCACTATTCACTTTCTGTTTGTCTGTATAAAGCCGGTCCATTCACACTCACACATTGTAAAGTTTTGTTAGTGTCACAGCTGCAAAATCAAGCATTCTATTTCCTTGTTTCATGTATCCTGTTTTCACGTGTTCTTATTCTGGTTTTGACCTTTGCCTGTTTTTGGATGACGATTGTGGATTACCCTGTTTTGGATTTGTTTGCCTGCCTACGTGGAATATTTTAATAAAACCTCATTGCATTTGGATTCTCTTGCTTTCTCTTGCTTTGTGTAAGCAGCCCCAGTTATGATGTTTAATTAACCTAGTTTGGGCGGAACACGTCAAATAAACTACTCAAGTGCCTCCAGCTGTCTACAATCAGCTAATCAACAAATACTCTAGTATCACAAGCTCTCTACAATTGGTAATCAACAAATACTCTAGTATTTGTAGTATAAACTTTGCCTTTATAATTTCCTCTATCTTTTCACTTACCAAACCACTTCCAAAATCCCATTGGCATGTACTGTAACTGTCTACAATCATTAATCAACATATCTACCCAATCAGCAAACCCATATAGTATCACAGTCAAACTCACCTAAGGATTCTCTACAGTCTTCAGAATCCCTCCACCACCCTGTCTGCACTTACCAGGTTACTTCCTGAAGCAAGGGGGGGTACTCTGTGTTCGGGCCCATATCGAAGCTCAGAGCCCTCTCCCCAGACAGCACGCCAAATACGTTTACAAATTTAATCTATCCAATTTATTTGTAAGTGTGAACTTGTGAAACATTTCAGATGGAGCCCACAGGCCCACCTTTCATCACTGTGAAGAACTCATTTACATAGCATAAAGTACAGAGGTTAAACTTTGCCTTTATAATTACCTTTATCTTTTCACTTACCAAACCACTTCCAAAATCCCATTGGCATTGTACTGAATGTATAAAGTATAAACATGACAGCAAAATCTTACTCTATCATACATGCATTCATTCATATGTTAATAACTGTGATATTTGAACAGTTGCATAACAGAGATGTAATTAAAAATACTAGTGTCTCTAAACGAGAATGAAGTCAATAGGTGATGGTTTTATGTCCATTTTGTGCTTGAAAGAATGTAAAGATTTGTCTCTTTGTTTTAGACAACACTGAGTATAGCCATGCGGTTTCTTAAAGTGAACATATCATGAAAATCAGACTTTTTCCATGTTAACTGGGTCCCCTGCTTCTCTTAATCTAGAAAATGTGATAAAACAACCCAGTATCTTAGTTTTGGTAAACCATTCTCTGCAAGCATGTGAAAAAATAAGTAATTGAAATTTGGCTCCCCTTGTGATGTCACAAGGGGATCTTATTATAATAATACCGCCCCAAAATCTGCAATCCAACCACGACAATGCCATTTAGTGCAAAGAGAGAAAATAATTGACAGCACAACTGACTGAGTTTCAGTTTTAACCAACTACTATTGACGATCAGTGTTTGCATTTCATCAGCTCATTTGCATTTAAAGGACTCACCCCAAAACGGCTCATTTTTGCTCACACCTACATAGTGGCAATTTCAACATGCTATACTAAATTATCTGTGAGGTATTTTGAGCTAAAACTTCACGTATGTTCTCTGGGGACACCAAATACTATTTTACATCTTAAAATCTCCTAATATGACCCCTTTAAGAATTTTTACGATCACTTTGTGGCTTAGGATGAGAGTGCAGGGGGTTGGGTGGATGATAAGAAGAAATGCCTTGGACCAATCAAAGCGTCCTCTTCATCTCAGCTTTGGAACTGAGGTCAGCCATAAAAGGTGTCTGGTAGTTGGCCTAGCAGCTTTATCTGATGGAACTGGGCATTTGTTTAGTAAACCCACCAATATTCAGTCCTAATGTTGCAAACCCTTTTCTATGGTACATAGTTAGGGAGGGCCTGGAATGCTTTGTTACACGCTGATCACTACACTATTTCATTATTCATATACTGCAACCTAAAATTAGAGAGGTCAACAGTTGATACTGTGTGTCATTCAACACAGTTGCAAAATAAAATGTTTCCTAACATCTTTGTTAAAAATTAATTGTATTTCAGACCGTACTGTATTTTACCCAGTTGTTGTTGTTGTAAAGAATCTAAGTAAAAATGTAATACATTGATCATATTGGGAAAAAATATAAGACCGGAATCATAAATTTTGTGTATGGAATAGATGGATAATGTGGATCTGTTGTTGGTCTATCTCATATCCCATGATTCTTTCTTCCAGTAAGCATCAGGTTTAGCTTCCACCATTTATATACAATTTAAAATGTAACATTTAATCTGACGGCTCTATGCCCCTATTTAAGGTTTTTTTATATTAATGTATAGATGCAGAGTCATACTAAATGAGGTTCACACTATTGTGTTCATTTATAATGACAAATGAAATTGTATGCAACTGCATCATTTGCAAACAATAGGAACCACTGTAATGCTTTTTGCTTTTAAGGACATCCTAATTTCTCCCTCGCTGTAAAAAACAGGTTGTTAATCTTTCTATGTGTCTTGTATACAGTACTACAATATATTTCTAGCACACAGGAATACTTCAACACTATACAGTTTTACTAATGTGCCTTTTTAAACTACAGGCTGACACTGCTGTATAGATAAAGATCATTCGCTGGAAATCCATAAAAGGCCTGTGACCAAAAATGGAGCATATAGTCAGGAAACCCACTATATGGCTGGTATTCGTACATCTGCCAAATAATTAGGACCAGATTTTGAAACTGGTGTGTCATGGAAATGTATTACATCACACTACTACCACATGTGTGTCTTCAGAAATGCAATACTTTGGTTTTACGTTAAAGTCTGCTTATGGTTTTTCAAACTCAGTTTTCCAGACGCCTGGCCTTTTAAATTTTTGACCCTAAAGGGATTAGAAACTAACATTCTTATGACACGTAAAATCGTATTTTATTATTTAAAATAAGTATTTTCAAGAGTATAAGTATTTTCTCCAAAATGACAATTTTCCAGAGTTCAAGTTTTTTAAATTAGAAATGTCATGGAGAGATGTAAAGTGTGTGAAAACTCACTGAACGAATGGATTGCTAAAAAGAATCAAAACTACAGTGTCATACTAAATGACACTTTATTAAAAAATAAAAATAAAGAATCATCCACAGGTGTTTTTAGATGGATTTTATTTATGCTGCTGATAAAAGATATGGTCTTATAATTTATAACATTTAACCTCCTAAAATAGCATTTTAGAGATCTTCCAGCTATTTTGGAGTTAGGTTAGTCCCGTTTGTGTGCAACAGGTTCCAGTTATTATGATGCAAACAACAAAAAAATGTGATGTCCATGTATGTGGACACACACCAGGTCTTAGGAGGTTAATCATTTTTTCCCTACATTATTGCTATTATATTTATATAAACTATAGTCAATTAGGGTATTTGCTGAGTACGGTGTGTGGTTTTACTCAAGTTTTAGTAAAATAATAATAATAAGAATAATAAGAATAAGAAACAACATAATTTTTTTTCTAACAATATAGCATTATTTTGTTGTATTTCTGCCATCAGTTTGCAATTTTTTTCTTTCAGTTCTTGTTTTATAATTTGTATTTAATTTCTGCTCTCCAGTTCCTATTGTGATAGTAGGAAAAGCACCGTAATAGAAGGAACTGTATTTTCCATTATGTTAGTAGTTTAACCATTATCTGAAATAGTTGCATCATACTAAAACAGTTCTGGTATATTCAGATCATTTCTGAATTACATTTTTACATTAATTCTCACAGGGTCAGATGTGTCCAGAATGACAAAATCAAAAATATTCTGGTTAAAAATTGTCAACATGACCAACTTGTTGCTCTAACGTTCATTAAAATTTTATGAGATTTTCTTGAATTAAAAGTCAGTGATTGTGAGACAAAAAAATAAAGCAGGCATTAATCATGAATGTGATCGGGCATCATTTTTATCTCTGTCAAATGTGAGACATTTACAGTCATGAAAGTTTACTGAACATATGACAATGCCAACGTTCTAATGTATGATGGGGAAATGCCAGCTCAACCACATTTTGAACCAAAGACGATCATGAGACTATCATCTTGATTCCCATTGTGTTGCAATTAATCTAAAGTCGAACTTGTAATTTTAAAGCTCACTGGCGTCCTGTTTACCATGTTCCTGTTTACATTTCAATCTCTGAAATAAGTTAATGAAGCAACTATAGTGTCTGACCAACCATAGTGTCACAACTGTGTGGCCATCAAACGTTAACAAGTTGCATCAATTTTATCTCACGCTACAAAAATACCCCGATTCCACTTTACAGTTAAAAGCCACAGGAAGCAAATTTCAAAATAACTCAATCTGTTTAAGTTTGTCAAGTGTTTAATTCTTTTTTTAGATCTCTTGAGTTTATATTAGCTACTAACAAACTTGCGCTTAATGACTAAACCTCATCATCACAGAGCAGAATACCTGTTGGGTTAAGACTAAAAGTTCATTAAAAATACCATATTGCTGAAAATGATCATGAATGCAATGCACTAATATGCCCCTAAAATAGTTGATTCAGCAAGAAAAAAACTCCAATCTCACAAGCAAGAAGGCAAAATAGTGGTTACAGACAAAAAGGATTGGAGTCAAGCTCAATCCCATGATCTCTACCCTAGTGAAAACTTGTGGGGTGACATTAAAAATGCAGAAATACTGTTACTATGTGCCAGAAGTCGGTTGACTAGATTTAACAAAAATGTGCAGCAGCTATCAACAACAATATTTATGCAATTACATTTTAGTAATTCAATAGTTTAAAATGAAGTTAAATCTTAAGAATGATTTGTGCTTAAAGGTGCAGTGTGTTATTTTTAGAAGGATCTCTTTACAGAAATGCAAAATAATATACAAAGCTATATTATCAGGGGTGTATAAAGACCTTTCATAATGAACCGTTATGTGTTTATTACCTTAGAATGAGACGTTTTTATCTACAATACAGAGGGTCCCCTTACATGGAAGTCGCCATTTTGTGCCGCCATGTTTCTACAAAAACCCTTAATGGACAAACTTTTTTACTAAGTTGTCTCCGATGACATGTTTGTCCGGTGGCGGCTACCGTAGCTTCTCTATATGATTAAAATGAGGGGTAAGCAGTGAACTGAACCGTTGGTTGCAATTCACCAGCACTTCACCACTAAAATTTACACACTACACCTTTAATGCTTTGATTTGGAATTGAATGTGTAATGTTTTCAATACATTTGAAATAAGAAAATAAACTTTATTTATAAAATTTTTGCAGTTATATAATGTTTTTGATGAAACACTGTGAATTCACTTTGTTATGTGCACTTTGTATTTTTGACCTAAGTAATACCCTGATAGGATTAAACCAATTACAAAGGGGCATGTTTTGCAGTTATTTTAGCATTACAAAAAAATCATGTTTTCGGCAGAATGTTTAGCCAGAATATTGTTCTCACAGTCTGTCCTGCACAAATGTCGACAGGGACAGCTGGACAAGCATTGGACCAGGGCCAGTAGGAAGAGGCCACCTACAAAAATGTAGTTCAATTTTTTTTTAAATGTTTTTCACAGCAACTCTTTGCGCTGTAAACACTGTGTTGCATTCTTTATAAGAAATTACCTTGATCACTTTAGTAGGAAAACAACTCAAATCCACTTCTTTATTGTTATGGCAATGGTAAATTAATTAAAGACACATGGACGAGGCAAGTAGGTACAGAATTCACTGAGAAACACTAGTCATAAAGCTTTTTACATCATATGAGTAAATCATTCCCACAATATGGCACAGAATAGTGAAACATACTGAATGAAAAAGCATAAGATGACGATAGTGTTAAATGATAAAGATAGGCTATACATTTCAATAAATGGACAGTTCTTATAGTGCCAGATTAAACAGTTGATAAAAAGTATACATTAGATCACATTCTCTTATGTATATTACAAACTTATTAGTAGGTAAAACAACGCAAAAGTACTTTAACAAGTAAAAGAATGAGAGAATAAACTAGAACAAAACGTCTATTCATGCTGGTCAGCCAGAGGTACGTGCTTAGATCACTGGAAATAAACCCACTACCCGGATAACCATATATGGTCAGAAGGTGCGCGTTACCATGGATGTCAAGCCAGTGACAAAATCCCAAAGTTAAGTAAGGGGCGGGCGCTATTCATGAGTCATGACGTGTGCACACGCAGGCAAACTCTTTATAAAAGCACGCGACGGCTGGAAGATTTGACTGATAATCGCTCCACAGAGGAATACATCCAGCGATATATTTTTGCATATTAATCGGATTATTTGCTGTCACAAACGATGGAAAGCAGAATCACTATGCTTTGTGCACTTTTTCTTGCCTGTCTTGCTCTTGTTAACGGATCCCCAGGTAGGTTTTTAAGCATTGATAAAGATGTAAACATATGCGGTTATTTCTTGCGAGTTAAAACATGTATTTGCCGTTTTGAAGTGTTTTGTAGTGAAGCACGAGATCATACTAATTTACGCATCCAAGATTATTCATCCAGGATCACAGTCGAGCATTGTATTTAATGTATGGCAGTACAGTGATTTTATTTTCTTTAGTATAGTATAGTTTAAGTGTTATAGTGTATCATAATGAACTTCATTGTTGTTTCAAAGGTTGCGATACAAAATTAAGCCACGTGATATACTGTATGTCACACTGTTGTGTACAATATTAATGTGACTTATGTTTTCTGTCCTCAGCATCAGTACCAGTGCACGCGCTTACTAAAGCTTCAGATGTATCCTGGACATCATACAATTTCAAGACAATTCTAACATGGGGGCCTAAACCTGTCAACTACACATATACTGTTGAATATTATAACAAGTAAGGAGCATTCATTTTGTTTTACTTAAACAGTTGAATTAAATTAATTAAACTGTGAAATGAGGCTAAAACATATCTTAAAATATAAAAATATTTCCTGTAAATGTAATCAACATCTGTTTTTTTTTTTTTACTACAGATCTGGTATAATCAAGCAGCGAAAACTCCATTGCATTAGAAGCACCGAAACTGAATGTGACCTGACCAACGAACTCGGAAAACATTTAAAGGAGGATTTTACTGCGGAGGTGCTCTCAGAACCCCTGCCTGGCATGAATGCTAACCACGAGGAGCTTCCCTTTACCAGATCAAAAATTTTCTGCCCATATAATGACAGTGAGTGTCTTTACCCTGCATTCTCAAATCCATTGAAACCAACAAACTTTGCACTAATAATGATCTCATCCTGTAGCTTTGATTGGAAGACCTGACTTCAAGCTGATGATGAGTGCAGACAATAAGCTTATGCTCATCATACACGACCCAGTCACGGCTCTGGTCAAAAATAACACGCATCTAAACATCCGTGACATCTTTAAGAAAAATCTCAAATACAAGATTACGTACAACAAAGCTGGAAGCACTGGAAAAGTGAGTATCAGATTACCAGCAAGCAAACTAATGAAAAATGTCCCCAAAATTATAATTCTCACGTGGCTTCATTTGTTTACAGAAAATCGAAACGGTGAATGAAAATAAAGTGGATTTGAGTAAACTTAAACTAGATGAAGATCAGAGTTACTGCTTCAGTGTGGCGGCATACATCCCCTCTAGGAAAGGAAACAAGAGATTTGGGGAATGGAGCCTCCCCAAATGCTCATCACAAGAGAACAAGAGCATTTTTGAAGGTAAAAGATTTATACTGGTGCATTAACATTTTTATTCAAAGCGACTTGCAAGAAAAAACAGCATAGCGATTTGTCAAAGGAAAGCAGTAACATAAGAAGTCCCTTACAGTGTACAAAGTTTAATCAATCACAACCTGTATAGACAGACTAAAGGCTGGATTGCACTACACAATTTAAACTTTAACATTAACCTTTAACAATTTAACATCTGCCCAGATTTGTATTTGGGGTGCGGTGGCGCGTATAAATACATATTTATATTTTAAGACTTGAGTTTTGGAGTAAACACTAAAATACTTCCTCTGATATCTGGCTAACCATTAGACCAAGCATGCAGGGTCCCAAAAGAATTGGACAAAAATGTCAGTGCATGTATTTTCATAAAAGTATGTTATGTTTAATATGTAATGCTTATGCTGTTCAGCAGTAGTCACTTTCAATTGTGTCAAAAGTGTGTTCAGATTTTAAAAGTCATGTAGTGTTTTTCAGCCTTCCCTTAAACAAGCATTTAGTTGTTTGAAACTTTTTTTAAAAATAAGATTTGGTTTTCTAAAACTGTAGTGTTATGGAAAACAGGGTGGTTGTTATGTGTAAAGAGGCCAGATCGGGGTTGGTTAACAGTAGTAGGAGGGATGACATACCATTAGTCAGATGCTGACCAGGAAAGCACAGCTGAGCTGAAATGTGACTCCCTTTAGTTGTGTGGGAACTTATGCACCTGGAGATCACAACATTTCATACGAACTCGCATTAACAGTACAAATGTTACTTAAGGATACAACAGAGCAACTTATCCTTAATGTATTGATCGCTTTTCTTTAACTTTTTATTTTTAACTTTCAAATGCTGTTTATTTTTTCAAATTGCATAATGCATACCCTAATCTTTCACTTAAGCATATTTTATAACGTAATATTGACATTTAAGTAACATTATTACATTCTTTCTTTTCTAGAGTATGGATTGGCTGTGCTTGGCGGAGCGGCTGTTATTATACTGCTTTTGGTGATTGCTTTAATAGTTTTGATTGTGCTGTGCTGCAAACGATTGCAAAGACCAGCAGCGAAGGAAACCATCACAGTCTAGACTCTGGACTAGAGGATTATAACATGACATTGACCTCAGAAAGGGACATGCAGCTGGACTGTAAACCCCTTTTTTTTCCGGGAATGGATAGTGTGTATTTTTTAACACATCTGGAGCATTAGACTAGTTTCTGTGAAACACTACATATGTACATATCGGACTTTAAGTACCATTTAACATGCAACTATTTATATTTATTTTCTACTTTAGCTTCTATATGTATATAAAGTTTTATATGTATAGAAGAAACTATTTAATGTTTTGAATGTTTTTTTTTAAGCATAAATTATAGTTTCTGTGATTTTACAAACAAATAAATTATTACATTTGTCATGGTTTAATTTTTGTTTTGTAGCTTGAATCCCTTTTTTTGTATAAATGTAGGGATTTACTCGGATTGTGCAACTCTAGGGACTTGCAAGCATTACAAGTCCTGCGGTCTCCCTTACCTCAGTAGCTCACCCTTGTGGTTAACACGCCGTACTGCACACAGGGGCGTCATGCACACATTTTTTTAAGGGAACACAGAGTGCACAGCTCACAGAAATGTGTGCGTACACAGACATCAAACGAAATATTATAGAGCATTCAGTCTTTTCCGTGGCTCTGAACACCCCTGCTTTCATGCAAAAACCTCCAAAATAAAAGTGTTGACTTACTTTCATATCAAATAGGCTACTATTCAATCGGAATAATGACATATTGATATAATATTTACGTCTGAAACGGCATTTTTTATTTATTTAAGTTTGCACAACACTGCATTATCCTATCAAATGAATGTAATTTTAAATCCATAAAGTATATAAACAACGAAAATGACATAAGCTATAGCCACGTGATTGACTTAATGTTCAATAATGATTAAAAAAATTGTAGATAAAATTATTAGAGGAACGCATTATTGCGTCAAATTTTACCTCATATGTGAACATTTGTGATTCTGGGCCCCCGTGAACTCTGGCGAACTTTCGTTGTACCAAGATGAATCTAGAAATCTACACTTTCTACACGGAGGAGATTAACTGCACATTACCGTACTGGGGTTTGGAAATGTTGTGAGCGTTTTTTACACGTTTTAATTCCTCAGATAGCAAAATGCAACAGCAAAGAGCTCGTAAGCGCTCAGACGCTGATGACGTCTGCAACTGCGCTGACTGCAGCGCCTGCCGCCAGAATAAAGCAATGTAACACAATCAAAACGGCGAAAATCTCAGAAAAGTGACAAGGATGCAGCACAGAATTGATAATATTGTGCATATTAATTAAGATTAATGGACGCTTCTTTGATTTTAAGGTTGCATGCAAACCATTTGGCTAAAAAAAACAAGGGGGCACGTGCCCTCTCAGTTTGAAAGGGCATGACGCCTCTGACTGCACATAATTTAAAGGGATAGTTCACCCCAATATAAAAATGTCAATTTTTTACTCTCATGTTGTAAAAAACCCTGTACAAATGTCTTTGGTCTAATTGATACAAAGGAAGATATTTTGAGGGATGTCTGTAACCAAACCGATCATGAGCCTCATTCACTTCCATACTAGTAGAAAACCAGGATCAGATGGTTGTTGATCCAGGAGCACATCTTACTATAGGCTTGTTCGACTTCATGCGGTGCCGCTAGAACTGACAGGCGCATGACGTCAAAGTGCCGTGAGACGAAATTACACCTTGTATGATTTCTCAAATTGTTCTTTCGGTATTTTGCCGATTCTTGCAGCGCCACATGAAGTCGAACAAGCCTTTTGTGAAATCACTGCGACCCTATAATGACAAAGGGGGGCTTGACTGGGGGTGGGGCTTAGCTAGGGAACCCCTCCCATAAGCTTTGACATAATTCGGACACTTGAGAAATGTACTGTTTGGTTAGAAATATTCCTAAAAATATCTTCCTTTGTGTTCATAAGAAAAAAAAAAGTATTTATTTTACAGTAAAGGATGACACAATTTTTTGGGTCAACTATCCCTTTAAATTTGATTGATTAAAATGCAAACAAATTTGAATTTTGAAATAAAGAAATATCACACAGTACAAAATTTCAATGCAGACTTTATAATTCTGCAAATTTGTAAAATTAGAGAATTGATCTGCTTTTGTAAGGCACTACGTATGTACATACAGTATATTAATATAAATATTTAGTTTACAGGTTTTTTTAGGCTTATTTATCTCATAAAATTACTTTTACATGAAATAAATAGGTAAAGACACCTTGTTACACTTAAATAATACAGTTTTCATGTAGTTAACTACACATGGCATGCAGCAGTATGGACAAAAAAGAATAATTAAAAAAACTTAAGTGACCCCACTCATTTCAATATTCCAGTTCATGTCTCCATATTTCAAATCAAGGACCAGTAAAAACACTACCTTTACATTACAAATGCTTGATTCTTAAAAAAAAGATATCAAACCCAAATATGTTCCTTACAAATATCATTTTAGATAATGAACCTCTCCCTGAGAGATAATTTATCCACACGAGTTACAATTGTTTCCCTCAAATGAGGAAAAGCAGTTATGTTTTATATATAGAGTTAAGAATCTCGCCTTGTGCAGAATGATATTGCTTCAGGTCCAAACATGTAGTACTGATATAGGCCTTTCATATTCATGAAACACTAGTGTAAATCGCTGGTAAAATCGTTCTTACATAAATCACATTCATATAACAACTAACGTGCATAATTTTACATAGAATGTACAGAGAAATGTCATCACGAATAAGGCCTTATTTCATTATTATGAGCCAAACTCCACTGTGTCCTTTGTTATGTGTTTAAACTCATAGTTGCCTCTTCCATCCATCTGCAAGTAATACTAAAAAACAAAAAAGTTTTTTTTTTCAAATTCACAAGTTACTTAAGTCACAAAATTTTTGAAAACTTTATAATGAAAGATGAAATCAAAGTTTTACCTCATGGTGTTTCCATAGTGATTTCCTATGGGAGACTGTGAACAGCGTGATGCCAACCTAAACAGATTGCAACAGACACATCCAGCTGAGCTTAAAACAACATTAGTTTCTTCAGTAAACACCCACACAGCATGTTAGCAATCCAGCCGTATGCATTATTTGGTTAGATTTGTTCTTTCACATTTTTGCAATGTTTAAAAGGGGACATATCATGAAAATCAGACTTTTCCATGTTTAAGTGGTATAATTGGGTCCCCAGTGCTTCCATCAACCTAGAAAATGGAAAAAGATCAACCCAGTAACATTCTCTGCAAGCATGTAAAAATATAGTTAATTAAAATTTGGCTCCCCCTGTGATGTCAGAAGGGGATAATACCGCCCCTTAATCTGCACTATCCAACCAAGGCACTGCCATTTAGTGCAGAGATCAGCTCATTTGCTTTTAAAGGGACACACCTAAAAACGGCACATTTTTACTCACACCTACAAAGTAGCAATTTTGTCATGCTACAAAAATTATCTATATAGTATTTTGAGCTAGAACATCGCATCGCATATGTACTCGGACACAAAAGATTTATTTGACATTTTAAAAAAGTCTTGTGAAATGTCCCCTTTAAATGGGATGGGTTAAAAGTAATTTTTATTTAGTATTTGCACTTCATCAGGGTTCGTACAAGTTTCGGAAAGTTGTTTTCGATCGTGAAAGATTCATACATAACAATCTTGCTTTATGGGCAATTTCAGTGCAGGAAGTACAGTGGAAGTCCTTATATGGGCACTTTTACTGGAATTGCGCACACACACACCAACCAAGAGCTGACATGAAATCAATGTCACCAAAGAAGTGTGTTATTGTTTGTAAGGGAAATGTAAGCTTGTTTAGCTTCCCAAAGAACCCAGTCTTATGGAAACAACGGATATAGTTTGTTTATCCGATGTAGCAGTGGAGTTGCGTGTTTGTTTAATGCTGGATTTTGTTGAAATGAGACCACGAGTGGCAGGCGGTAAGTAAAACTGCATCAAATGTTTTGTTGGCAATTGGTGCGTACGTGCATATAATGTAAACGACACGAACATAGTGAATCATAAGTTTTCCAGAGATACTGAGATGATGTTTTGTGTGTGTTGGTTGCTCGTGACTCACTCCACCAGTGGTATGCCTCTAGGAGCCTTAACTTATTCTGAAAGAATCTGTAGAGCAGATCTATCTTTTTTAAATCTAATACAACTGAAGACTCTTTGAATGTATGAAGGATGTAATAATATATAGATACTCAAGATTACATGAGATAATGAAACAGCATGTGTTATGTGACCTATAGGAAGTTACCTTTCGACAGTGGCTGTAGATGAAGTCCTCTACATCAACACTCACAGCACTGGTGCACTCATCCAGAATGGCAAACTGTGGCTTGTGGTAGAACAAACGGGCCATCTGTATGATTACATGTAGAAACCATCTTATATGTCATAATTTTTAACCTATTACAGCTTAGAATATGATGACAATGCAGAGCACATTAATGTCTAAATTAAAGGGATAGTCATTATTTCCTCACCATCATGTTGTTCAAAACCTGTATGAGTTTCTTTATTTGGTTAAACATAACAAAAGATATTCTGATTAATGATGGTAACCACACACAGTTGATGTACCCATTGACTTCTACACTTACCTAAAGGATTATTAGGAACACCATACTAATACTGTGTTTGACCCCCTTTCACCTTCAGAACTGCCTTAATTCTACGTGGCATTGATTCAACAAGGTCCTGACAGCATTCTTTAGAAATGTTGGCCCATATTGATAGGATAGCATCTTGCAATTGATGGAGATTTGTGGGATGCACATCCAGGGCACGAAGCTCCCGTTCCACCACATCCCAAAGATGCTCTATTGGGTTGAGATCTGGTGACTGTGGGGGACATTTTAGTACAGTGAACTCATTATCATGTTCAAGAAACCAATTTGAAATGATTCAAGCTTTGTAACATGCTGCATTATCCTGCTGGAAGTAGCCTTCAGAGGATGGGTACATGGTGGTCATAAAGGGATGAACATGGTCAGAAACAATGCTCAGGTAGTCCGGGGCATTTAAACGATGCCTAAATGGCACTAAGGGGCCTAAAGTGTGCCAAGAAAACATCCTCCACACCATTACATCATTGCATTAATGAGAAATTGAACAGGTGTTCCTAATAATCCTTAAGGGTGTGTGTATAGTACGATAAACAAATGCCATCATTTATCAAAATATCTTCTTTTGTGTTTAACAGAAGAAAGAAACTCATACAGGTTTAGATCAACATGAGGGTGAGTAAGTTTTTGGGTGAACTATCCGTTTAACATAAACAGATCAATGTGTCCAAGCTTACAGCCATCCTCTGCTTCTCTCCTCCACTGAGGACATCCATCCAGTCTTGCACACTCTCCCAGCTGCCCTCTCTGTCTAGGATATGTCCTAGCTGGACATTGTCCAGGTATTCCCTCAGCACCTGACCAATCACATAATACATATAATAACAGTTACTTATGTATGCACCGGATACTAACAATATCTATTCAATTACTAAATTAAGGCTAAAGTATTCTGAACTGTGGAAATTGTTGTGGGTATAAATGCTGCATTTAATTCAAATTTGGTTATCCAACCATAAAGGAATTCTTTTGCCTAACACTTGAATAATGGTGTAAAAAAATAAACAGATGTTAAACAGATGCTTGGTTGTCAACAAGAATGTTTACTAGCTAGCAAATTAAAAAGGATGGAATGCAATGCTAGCATTTGTTTTGCAGATGTCTAATTATCCTCAGGAAAGCTCAATTTTTACCACCCGTCTCTGCAAAGAGTATTTATCGTTACATAGTGTAGAAAATTTGCCTGATTTATGCATTTTATTTGTCCCCCTGAGTCACATACAGTAATACATTCACATATCTGTCAAATGAGAGTTGTGGGTTTGTTTTCTAATTCTAATTCCTAGTCGGAAACTAAAGCAGAATAGCATCAAGGTATCGATATACCACGAAGAGATTCGTTGCAATTTTTTTTTTTTATTCAGAAATCTCGTTTTTTGGTTGTGCATTCCAATTAATATCAATTCAACTGCAGTTGGTTTGTTTTGATTTAAACCTTCATAACTTAAAAAATACAGCTAAGTAGCACCATAAAGCAAAATAATAACATGATAACATAATAATAAACATGTTTTGACAAAAATGTTAAAAACAGAGTCAATATTGCAACAAAACTCTTCAATATATTGTTCCTCATTTCTCACACAACTTATCGGTTTGCTATCTGATAATAAATACCTGATCTGAAGTTCCTTTCTTCTTTTGGTCTTCGTGTGTGTCAGGATAAATCACCTGATCTCTAAGAGAACCCAGGGTCATGTAAGGCCTCTGAAGGAAAAATCACATATATATGAACTTTTAAAGCACATTATAACATGTGCACAGTAAAAGAAATTAGGACCCTAGTGAAAAGAGTCTTTTAGCTCACCGCACCTGAGGAACGTAGAACAGCTTTCCTCTCTCTGGTTTCGTGAGGCGACCTCCATACAGAGGCCACAGCTGAGAAGCAAAGAAACATTGTCAGCAAATAAAAGGCACAGAGGCTATTGAAGTTCATATAGATCTGGTAAAAAACATTTCTTACCTCTCCAAGTACTCTAAAAAGGGAACTCTTCCCACAGCCATTTGGACCGCAGACCAACACATTTGTCCCTGATGACACCTAGAAAGAAATGAAAGAAAAGGAGATAGAAGACCAAAGTCAATTTGCTTTAAAATAACATACAAATTAGGATAAGAAACATTTTGGAAACACTAACCTCAAAGGATAAATCCCGGATAAGTATGTCTCCATTGGGTGTGGCTAAAGGTATGTGTTCAAACCTGGTGGAATACAAAGGACATGCTCTGGATGAGACACATGTTAAATATATTCAATGTTGCTTTTTTGGAACATCAAATGTGAAACATCAATTAAGAAACATAAAAAAAGTAAAAATGTTATGCATACAATTATTAAACCGATATTTGAAAAAACTTTATTATTTATTATTCATAAACTGTACATTTTAAACATGTGTGACAACTTGCCCAAACATTTTTTACAACACAAGTAAATATAATAAATAAATAAATAAACTATCTTCATTACTTTCCAAGAACTCCAGACTTACAGAAGACAGAAAGATCATTTTATCAGATTACTTACTTTATAACGTTGTCAGCTATTATGACTTCACCTCTCCCTGGTATTAGAGGGATATTTTGTATTGTAGTGTCTATAAAACAAAACCATAAATCAAAAATTACACAAATAATACAGACATTTAGCATAGCTTAGCACAATCCATTGAATCTGATTAGACCATTAGCATCGCTCTAAAAAATAACCAAAGAGTTTCAATATTTTTCTTATTTAAAACTTGACTCTTCCGTATTTACATCGTGTAGCAAGACCGACAGAAAATCCAAAGTTGCGATTTTCTAGGCAGATATGGTTTTAGGGCAATGCATATTATCACTACGCCTGCTGCCTAGAAAATCGCAACTTTTAATTTTCTGTCGGTCTTAGTACACGATGCAACTACAGAAGAGTCAAGTTCCAAATAGGAAAAACATCGAAACTCCTTGGTTATTTTCTAGCACGATGCCAATGGTCCAATCAGATTCAATGGATTGTGCTAAGCTATGCTAAAAGTGCTAACGCCATACCCGGAGATCAGCTGAATAGATTTCAAAACGGTAAGAATCAAATATTTAACTCTAGGGGAGCTGGAAAAGGAGCATATTTTCAAAAAAGTGTAATGTCCCTTTAAAGTACCATTTCTATTGGAATAAGCATATAAAGTGGCATTTAAACTAAACAGTGAAACATAAATGCAGGCTAGTTCAAACCTTTGGCTCGTTCTGAGACCATAGTCCGCTCATATCTGCCCGAATTCAGTTCTTTCAGAACTTCCTGAATCTCTGTGATTCGTGCAGTGAATCTAATAAATCAATATAGTGTCAGACCCCCAGAGAAACACACATATGCTCATAAACAATATGAAAGTCACATAGCAAAGGAGGAGCCGAATAAAAAAAAAACATAAAAAAAGTCACCCGGACAATCTGGTCATATCCCTGCCTGCCAGGACGATTCTTCCCAGGGCCTGCGCCAAACTCATCAACATCCGTCCGCTCTGGTAATAATCCTGGACCACAGGAACAAACACAGAGAAACTTTTATCTTCTATGTAAACACATAAATCCTTAATAACCTAAACCAATTTTATGAAGACAATGACAAACAATAAATCAAAGAGAGTTCAAAGATGAACAATTACTTACAACTGTGCAACATTATCTGTTTGTTCTCTCACACAGGATTTGCATAGCAAACCACAACTGTATTACTGTAAACTCCTATTACAACTATCTAGATACTCAGTTAAGCTCCGTTCCTAAACCTAGTGAGCTGTCCATGAATGCAGCATTTTAATGCATTAAAGGCAGGTCATTTGATGAACCAGTCTGTGAAAACCCAGGCCAAATTGTTTGCTGTGATTTGGTATTTCCTACATAAACTCATCCTACATAATGTAAAAAATATAACCTTGATATCTTAAATATTGACTGAGTAAGACAATGTAAAAGATTGAAATTAAAGTGAAATCAATACATGTAGCCTTTGCAGAGAAGCAATTCTGAGAAATTCTTGTGATAAGCTTAGTAAAGTCAGGACATATCTGATTTAACTTTCTACAGGTACGAAAAGTAAAATGTTAGATTAACGATTTAATTTTAAAGTAAAATAATCTAAAGTAAAATATATTATTGTCTTCTCGTATCACATGCAGATGATATTTGCGTGATGCTTGGTTTGACTGTAGATTTAAACCAGCTAGGTATGCACTAGGTTTTCAAATTAAGCTTTGCTCACAATTTTGAATATCCGTCACTTGTCTTGTAATGTCTTACCTCGAGCCGTTCAGAATATGTGCTGTTAATATGCCGCTTGTTTGTGACGTTCAGGAACGGCCGGCTAATAGCCAGATAGCCCACCGCCATTGCTATGTCTGGAATTATAAAAAAAATTCTATTTTGACTGAGAGGGTTTTAAATGTATCATATCAATGACCATTTCAAACAAGAAAGTAAATACGTAAATGTGATCCTGGAACATAAACCAGTTATAAGGGTAAATTCTCTGAAATTGAGATTTATTCATCATTTCCATTGGTGTTTGGTTTACTAGGATAGGACAATATTTGAAAATTAGTATAATGATATTAGTAATTATTAGTAATGATACAAATTGTTTTATATATTTAAGGTAGGGAAAAAAAGGTAGGACATTTGCAAAATATCTACATGGAACATGATCTTCACTTATTAATATCATAATGAAAAATCCATAATTTTGACCCATACAATATATTGTTGGCTATTGCTGATGTTTGGTTTTGTGTCAGGGTCACAAACGTATTACTTGGATTCTGCTGCCATCTAGCAGGAAATATCTACTTACATTTGGCTATGATGCTGTCCATGACACCCATTGTGAAACGGAAGTGTATGAATTGACTCAAGTGGTCAACCTATAAAACAAGACCCGTTGAAAGTATGTGAATAAATAAAAAATAAATAAATAATGATTGTCCTTACAAGTTTCTGAAAGATTCCATTAAGGGTTTGCTTTTCTCTCCTGCTTCCATTGTAGAACGCAATCTCCTCACTGAAACAACATGTGCAATATTTAGGTTTGTCATTCTTAAAATGACTCAAGGAGACAGGCGACCAGGTAAGGGAAAGAGACCAACCGATACCTGTTAGTGATGAGCCGAGAGTTGATGTATCTGTACTCCCCCTCGTATCGCTGCTCAGTCACCGTCATCTTGCCAATCGGCCTGCGCAGTCTCGTCAGGAGTAGACTGGACAAAACCAGATAGCCCAGTAAACTGGCAGGGCCCTAGAGAGACACAGGCAGATGTTGCAACTTAACACAGTGGAAGCGGAGAAACTGAAATATTTACTGAGTTCTTTAATAGGGAACACTTACAAGAGCACCTATGGATGTGTTCAGCCTAAAGACGTATATCAATATGTCTAGTAAAGGCTGCAGAAAAAAGCGTATATATTAAATATTCATAACAAATCCGGACATGTAAGTACGATTGGCGCTTCTGTGTTACCTTGCTGATGTTGGAATAGAGATCTACCACACTGTTACAGAACTTCTCCACGTCTGTAGTTATCAGCTGGTCAGGGTTGGCAATGCGGTTATCCAGATTGCCAATTTGGTAATATGTAAATCCCCTGTTGTAGATACAATACAGCCGTGCAAAAAAACATCACTAAATGCATAAGAAAAGGCTAAGTATAAGCATAATAAATATACAACTTACGTTAAATAGTCGTTGTAAAGTTGACTTGTAAGTCTCACTCTAAAGCACAGCTTTAGCTCATTGAGTCCCAGCTTTAATAAGTTATTTACTAGTGATATCTGTTAAATTAAAACACATATAAACCATTTAAAAGTATGCACAAAACATTACAGTCCTAAGGAAAATCAGCTATGGTTTATTTATGCAGTCAGTGAAAGTGTTCAATAACAGGTTATATGGTCATAATAATGTACCAGGGCTCCAAACTTTTTTCACTAGGAGCACAGTGGCTCCCAACCCAAAATTTTAGGGGCGCAACCAGAAAATTTAGGGGGTCACACCGAAAATCAACATGCTAACCAAATATCCACATTTGTACTAATTTCCACTGTATTACTAATACATACTTTAATGATAGATGCAGAAAGTACAATGTGCTGTTTCAAATTCAGTGTCACATCACAAAAAAAGGTCAAATTTACTGGTCGCACATGTGCGACTGGATGTGAAATTCAGTGGCACATTCTCAAATTTTGGTGTCAGTCTGGAGCCCTGTGTACTGTATGTTGGTCTTTATTAGGTGACTTGCTCCATATAAAATCACTAATTGTATGACTGCATGTAAATCAACCCATTTCTATATGTAGAAAGACTTTTAATCAAGAACAAAATTACACAGTATATCTTTATTTCTTAAAGATATTTATTAAGATGAAATATATACTGTTTGATTCATCAGACCTGTAAATACAGGTCAAGGAATTTAACGACGTAACTCCAAAGTTAAGTCCACTTACAAAAGGCATGACCGTGATAAAGTTGACCAAGTATCTTTTGAAAGCATTTGTCGACCGTCCAATGATTGCACTGCAATACACACACGCACACACACAAATGAACACACACGCACACACATAACAGTCTTTATGTTCTTGTAGTCTAAAGAACTTACAAGAAAAACAGGACAGACGACATTTAGGTGATCAAGCATGTTTTACAGGCACCGACACCCAGAAGTAAAAACTGCACCACCAAGAAACGCACTGGACTACAAATTCAACCAGTGTAAAAAAGATCTAAGACATGTAACTTATTTAAACATGGATCATAATTTAAGATAACATAAATATTTATATAAAACATGCCCCAAAGAAAAGGAATAATGTGAGTAACAGGGGTTGTTAACTTACAGTCAAAACTACACGTGTTTAAGAATGTATCATCTTGCATACCTCTCAATCATTGTCCCATTATGGATGACCCAGACATCGCAGTAGGTTCGAGCCATGAGCATGATTGCAATCATTAGCAAATATCCTGACTGTAACCACAAAACATCCACACATATAACAAAAGCTGTCACAGAGACTTTTATTCATCATCTAGCCAGATTAACAAAGCACTCACTTCTTTGCAAAAGGTCTCTGGCACCAGGATTTTCATGATATGACGCATGCGGCTGAAAAACACCTTGTCCACTGCAGCCTTGTCTGTTTTTCCATCTTTCTGAAAATGTTATTGGACTGGTTACGATAATTGCCCACGTACAGTATAGGATGTTGCTTATACTCAGACTGACACAGGTTAAAAAATACTTACATTTTTGTCAAACAGTGGTTTTGTTCCCTTATTCTCTCTATAGAAAAAACACGTGGGAAAAACATGAGAAGTTTCAATGTGTTTTTAATCTGATTTACAACAGCATTTCATTACGTGCATATAAATGAATAACCAATCATCCCTGCGACCCATGCCAATGATGTCTCAATGTCGAATAGGTTAAATCTGTCACCGGTGATATAAACGGCATCAGATATAAATTGGTCTTACCCTGTATTTTTCGCAGACAGCCTCTGTTTTATAACGTACGCGGCGAATAGCACTGCACCTGCGATGGAGGAATTACCGGCTGTCAGATACTTACTAACAGCCGCCATGTTCACTGTGAAACCAGGAAGCGACGGCAGGCAATGAAGGACCCACGCTACCCTTTTTTAAAACGAGACTTTCACCATTACGCTTCTATATCGTGCACAAGGATACACAATGACACAGGCATATACACACAGTACTACGCACACACCTTGAGAATATGACACAAGCGGATGTACATATGCGCGTGTAATGCTACTATCAGCCACAAGGCGTCGTCAAGGTCATGTTATTGTTTCAATGTGCGACCATCATTTCATATTTGCAGATTTATGTTGCAATAGAAAAATCACAGAGAACAAACAACAAGAACAAATGACGAGAAAATTGTTTGGTTAACTGTAAAAATTGTTCTATAATAAGAATAAAAACTGTAGATATGTTTGAGGTGATGAATAACTAAACGTAAATCAGAAGCAAAAGCCTTATATTTTTAATTTACCGTATTTTTGTGCAATTGTTACTGTTGTAGTAATGCATTATTTTCTTTTGTTTTAACTACACTGATTTAGGCTTGCAATCTTGTGAAAATTAATAAAACCAGCGATGTATTCCTCAAGATGAGGTTTTTAGATCACAAGCTTTTCCAGTTATAAATCCAAGTCCACATTCTTTAGTGATGTCATAAAATTCACATATCTGTGGCAAAGTCTCCAAGTCTTTCTTTATGATCCCATAATTCACTATATAACCATACTTAACAGCCACATACTACAATATACGCTGGACAAGTAAATCGATGTAATTGTTCCTTTAACCTAATAAAAATATGACTACAAAGATCAGTAATGATGCTGTGCACTTTATTTAAATCACTGTGCTTTAATTCCACAGCATCACGCATGCAATTTTGACGAGGAAAACAAGCGGATGGTCTTGCCGGACTACGCCAGCCAATAGGAAGTTAGCAGTGAGGTCACGTGAGAGAGTTTTGAGTCAAGCCCTCAGTAAGTACTCCACTCGTTAGTTCTGATGAGAAGTACGGTCGATCTGCAAGCGTATCATTTGAGCAGATTTCATGGATTTACACAAGATTTATCTTCACATCTTTGCAATATGATGTTCCTGATGAAATATTCAAGTAAGTGTCACTCGTTCGATTCACACCAGTTCACAACTGAAACGTTAATTCGACTTAACAGGGAAATTAGTTAGCTAACAGCGCTAAATGTAAAGCCGCTATGCATTGAATAGGCACGTAATTACAGTACTAACGTTATGAAGAAGTAGTTATTAAATGTACCCTATCAAGTCTGTTTCGACCAATAGCGAGATAACAGTTAACGGATATTTAATACTAATACCGAATTTTAACAGTATGTTAAGTTTTGAATCAACCCCCCCATGTCAGAGACGAATTTAAGCCCAAATAAATGTGTTGCTTAACACCGAAACAAATTATCGATATTTATATTTTATTGAATATCTGGTATAATTTTTGTCCATTTAGGCAACATATTTCTTAAGACATATTGTAATTTTAAGTGACATGTGTCAAACTACTGTTAAATGATAAAGATCTGTGCATTACTCACGTTCCACACTACACACAACACGTCACGTATTGACAAAAGGCACGTACGTTACCTGTAATTACAGGAAAAAGTCAATGGCTTTTCATATGTATGGCTAATAGATCACCATCGACTCCTCCAATACATGCTAATTCATTTATGGGCAATATGTTTATCAAGCTATGATCAGTATGTAAATGACATAAGCGTTCTCTTAGTTCAACTTGTCATTTTGTGACTCACTTAAATAGTATCATATATTTTAGGACTCGCCTCAATATTTTTTTATTGGAAATCTAGAAAAAACACACATTTGCTCTCGAGTCGAGAGTTCTTAATATTTCATTTTTTTAACAGGCAAATTAAGTTTAATTGCAATTAATATATCATATCAAAGTTTGTAATTGCTAGTGAATAACTGGACTAACGTTGTCATTCACCACAACAACACCTTAAGTGAATGCGCCCCCATCTTTTCCTACTGTGCAACCCACAATTAGAAAAAACAAACCTGTCTTAGATGACACCTTAGAGCTACTAATAGTACAGCACATTTAATAGAGTGAGAAATGTGCCAGACAGTGAAAACTTAACAAGGTGAAGTATCTTAGTTAAACCACAGTGTTAAAAGTTTATGGAGCAACCTTACATTTACATTTATTTATTTAGCAAACACTTATACCCAATAGGGATGGGCATTCGATTAAATTTTTTTAGTCGATTGTCGGGAGAATTAACGATCGACTATCGATTAATCATTAATATTTTTATAATAAAAAATAATTATTTAACTTTTATAATTAAAAAATGTTAAATACAAAAATACAGCATGTTTTCCTCCATGAGACCTTTATTACAAGATCAACTTGTGGCAAACAGTTAAACTACATTTAGTTAGACAAACGGAACATATATGCGCTTGAATATGCGGTGCTCTAAAGCAGTGGAACCTGCAGCTGTGAGCCGCATTCTTAAAAAGAGACCTCATTTGTTCCCAAAAAATCATGACCTCTTCATGATTCTTTTTTTGCAATCAAAACGGAAGGTCACAGATAACAGAGTATGGTGTCAAATATTGCACCCTGGTGGTAAAATGTTGAATTGCTGCCACACAGTGAAATTCATTTAATTGCTTCAAGACACACGCTACGCTAGGCAACGCAACCTGCATTAGATAAAAAAAGTATTCGATTAATCAATAACAAATTAACGTAATCGACTAAATTCTTAACGATCAATTAACGATCGTCGATTAATCATGCCCATCCCTAATACCCAAGCAACTTACATTTAACATTTTGTCCTAGAAGCCAAAAGTAAGTACTGTATAGTCTACAAAGCTAACAAGGTTTGTACATACAACTAGGGCTGCATCAACTAATCGTCCAGCTTGGTTAAAAGTATAGTCAGTTGCGGCACGTACCACAAGGCAGCGAGAGTCACGTGGTGACAGTAAAAGAGCGTGATGATTGACAGGAAGATGACAGAGCAAAAGCGTGAAAGAAAGCTTGTTAACAAAGGTTTTACTTCTGTCTTTAGTATAAATGAGTTTGTCTGTGTTTTATTGTTTTTGGGTTTTCATAATATACAGTGGAAAGGTAATGAACCACAAACTAAGCATCTGTATTAAGGTAAGGGGGAAATCCAGATCTTTTGTTTATTACTGTAACAAAACACATGTATATTGTCATGTAATCTGTTTTATTTGAAATAATATTAAAACTCATCAGGGTCTAATATTGAAGATTAAAATGAGTTTATTAATCTGTGGCAAAGTTTCCTCACCAGCACATCCTTAAAGATTGAGAAAACTCGATGTGTTTTGACATTTGAAGATGTTTTACTATTTTAAACTTTTTATTCAAGGCTTAAAATATAAAAAAACTTAAAGATTATATTAGTAAAACTCAATGTGTGGCTTTTGCACTTTTTAAAGTACACTTTTACGCATTAATTGACCTATGGCTAAGCCACGCCCCCTCCACTCACTTGGACAAACAATCAACATTTGGTGGTAGGCGCTATGGCAGCTGTCGAAGTTGCATGTACCCCATGCACACCGTTTGACCATTTTAAACTTAAAATGACAAGAAAAAAACATATAAAAATGAATGTACACTGACTAACTGCAATGCATTTCAATGGACGTGTAAGCAGAGATTGTCCGAGTGTATTGAGTTAGCTATGTGCACTGTGATTGGCTCATCGCGTTTGGGGGCGTGACTTAGCCATAGGTCAATTCTTTAATTTAGGGTTGTATTTAAGGGCTCCAGACTAACTTTTTGCACTAGGAGCACACAGTGGCCCCCAACTGTAAATTTTAGGGGCGCAACCAGAAAATTTAGGGGCGCACACCGTAAATCAACATGCTAACCAAAAAAAATCACATTTCTACTAATTTCCACTGTATTACTAATAAATACTTTCAAATTTAGTGTCGCATCACAAAAAAAGGTCAAATTAAATGGTCGCACATGTGCGAATGGATGTAAAATTCAGTGGCACACTCTCAAATTTTGGTGGCAAAATGCTAACATTTGGTGGCAGTCTGGAGCCCTGTATAAGTGAAAAATCTAGATTTTTATTCGATAAATCGAAATTTATCACCGATTAATCGATTATAAAAATAATCATTAGTTAGTTGCAGCCCTACATGCAACCTTTAAATTTCATCATCCTCAAAACACAGGAAGAACATAAGTCTTGTAAAAGTGTGACTCTGCATCTGATGTGCTTCCTTTTGCTGTGTCAGTGATCATTTGTGATTTCTCCCGGTGTTTGCTCAGCTCTCCACTGGCAGGCGGGCGGTTGGATCCGCGGCTGAGGTGGCTCAGTAACGGCAGAAGTGGCTGCTGGAATGTTCCGACAGGGCAGCAACAGCGGGAATAAGCGCTTGACAAGCGGTGCTCGTCTGTCCCTTTCCAACAGCGCGCCTCTGGCTATCGGCTCTGGCAAAACACTAGACATGGGCCGCAGCACTAAGACGAACCCCTTCAGCGCTATGGGCCTAGACCACGCCATAACCCCACCCGGAGGAGACCCCGACTACATCATGCAACTGGTCAATGATGTGCGCAAGTTTTCTGATGTGCTGCTGAGCCTTAAGGAGGCTTTTCACTCCAAAGGTGAGAGTCTAACGTTGTTTAGGCTTGCTGTTTCAAATGCTTCCTATTAGGCTCTAAAATTAAATGTCTCGTTTTTCTGTGTTTTTGAAGCTATGATTGTGTTTATGGTATGCAATATAACGTGGTCATGTTTCACATGTTAAAAACGCATAATTTTTCACACAATTTACTTTTTTCCCGTGGGTGGAGGTTAGTCAAAAACTCTTATTTTGATGTCATTCAACTGGGAAGTAGAGGGCTGTACCAAACCGTCCGTTCGCTGTAGGCTTTGAAAGGGGATTCTATTAAAGAAAATATATTGCTTGGCATTGAACTTTAAGCTTTATAATTTAGCAGGTATAATTTATGCTCTAACAGCAACCTTACACACCAACTAAAGTTTGATAAATGGAATCAGGAAAAACGAGACCTTTAACTAACATTACTAATGTCAACACATTTACTAATACTTTTTTAAAATCCAAAGTTGCATCTGTCAGCATAAGTTAACGCACAATAAGCTAGCATGAACAAACATTGAACAGTTGTATTTGTACTAACAGTTTACATTAAGTATTAATAAAGAACATACTGTTTATTTGTTCATGTCAGCTAATGCATTAACAGAACCTCTTTGTAAAGTGTTACAGCTGTGGTTGATGTGGTATCACTGTTTGTGTTAGTTTCTGCTAAGCGTGCATGTGGGTAACTCTGTCAGCCCACGCAAATGCAGAATGCTTGTGCGCTGTTTTAGTGTTCCTCATTCCCATCACTGGAGGAGTGCCATGTCTGTCAGGATGCCATGGGTAAACTCCTGGCCATCCTGCTGAGAGTGTTTCTTTTCTGCTGCACAAGGCATCTCTGATATTTGCCGCCTCCTTGTGCTACAACCAGAATAGATATGACGGTGCACGACCCAATGTTCCTGTTGAAAGTTTCTCTGTTTGGTTCTTCCAGGTGCTTTGTGTTCTTGTTTGCACTGTCTGTAACAGCCAGAAGGCTGTGTTCCTGTTCGACTTTCCCTTTAAAAAAAAAACAGTTGCTTGCCATGTTGATTTTCGACCTGCAAGGAAAGTTAACAAAATGTTAACTTTAATGACAGAGCTTTGGAGTATAGAACTGGCAAATTATGGTTTGTGGCATTTACACATTTAAATGCTTTCTCATCTAAGAATAGCTAAATTGTCCCATCTCCTGCAAAAGTACAGGATTTACTGTAGGGTTGGTCTTCCCCTAGTCTCCCGTTTTGTTTTATTATAAAAAGCAGTTCACCTAAAATGGAGATTTCCAGTAAGTGTGGTGTATCTATGTGCTGTTTCTAACTGGACATTTGTATTTAAGTCTCATAGCGCACTACACTAATCTTTTCAAAAGAGGCTATTAGGGCTGCACAATTAATAAAAAAACTAATCAGGATTACAATTACGAGGGAAACAATTACATAATCTCCCAAAGCCTCCATTACAGCTGTCCATTTGTGCTCATTTCTATGCATTTTGCCAGTATGTTTGGGCACCAAATACAGTGGTAAATTGGAGATTTTAAAATTGAGAAGTTGGCGTGTCGTTAGCCGTTTTGAATTTTTTACCAACAACCTAACTCCCACAATTGTTAAGTTATTTACTAGGGATGCTCCGATTAGGATTTTTGCAGCCGATAACAATTACCGAATTGTTGTCTTCGTGATCGGCCAATACCAATTCTTAAAGCTGATATGCAAACATTTTTTTCTAGATAAAGTAATACCACAGATGTTGCTTTGTATATTACTTGAAGTAATTAGGTATATTATTGTTTTAATAGAGAATCAAATAAATAAGCACAACAAATATTTCTTCTGCAAAGAGAAATTTTATATGCCTTTAAAAAGGCTTATGTCTGTTAAAAGTAATAAAATAAAACACTTCACAGTTTTTACTGTATGAATTAAATATACAAGAATTCATATGAAGTACAACAGTTCTTCAGTCAAGAGCAGAGAGTGATTTTATTTAGAGATGAATTAGGTTACTGTAGATTTAAAGGGACATTCCACTTATTTTTTGAAAATATGCTAATTTTCCAGCTTCACTAGAGTTAAACATTTGATTTTTACCGTTTTGGAATCCATTCAGCTGATCTCCAGGTCTGGCGCAAGCACTTTTAGCATAGCTTAGCATAATCCATTGAATCTGATTAGACCATTAGCATTAGCTATTGAAAGTAACCAAGGGGACTATTTTCGGGCAGTGCGTAAAATCACTATGCCTGCTGCAGCCATGTTACATCCTTGATTATTACGCCAGAATTTAGTTCCTAGCCATATCAGCCTAGAAAATTGCAGCTTTTAATTTTCTGTTGGTCTTAGTACACTATGTAACTGCAGAAAACTCTTTGGTTATTTTTTAACGCGATGCTAATGGGCTAATCAGATTCAATGGATTATGGTAAGCTATGCTAAAAGTGCTACTGCCAGACCTGGAGATCGGCTGAATGGATTCCAAAATGGTAAAAACACAATGTTTGACTCTGGGGGAGCTGGAAATGAGCATATTTTCAAAGGAAGTGGAATGTCCCTTTAAGACATGAGATACAGTAGATCGCTCTGTTCACGTGTATTGATGACAGGCTGCTGTGTGCACATGCTGGGAGGAAAATGAAGCAGCTGTTAGGAAAATGAAAGTTTAAAATGTCAAAACTGTTTAAAAATGTTTAAAACGCATGCAAATAATAAACTTTCGGCATGAGGATGCAATTGTCCGCGATAGACATGTGTTGTTTGATGGGGATGTGATGTGTAGCGCAACCTCATAGAAAATAGACATATCTCTGTAAAGGCAAAGAGAAATCCAAATCTGCACGCCGTACATGAGCAACGGGTTATAAAAATGCTCGCACTGCGTAAAAATGCTCTCTAATTGCAGCCGCATTCAGTATCCCTATGATGACAAAAGTGAACAGAGAGATCGGTTCATGAGGTCGCAAATTAAGCAAGTATCGATCTAATCATTTAATGCCGTTATCGGCCCATACGCTGAAAAAAATGATTCATTCAATTTACTCAATTTTTTTAAGGTAAGTGGTTTCAATCAATTTATTTAAGCTACATTTAAACAAAAGTTTTTTTATTTTACTTTACTTAACTAATCTTGTTTGTTTAAATGTAGCTTAAATAAATTGATTGCAACCACTTACCTTAAAAAATTGAGTAAATTGAATGAATAATTTTTTTTTTCAGTGTACCGATCTGCGGCCGATCAATCGGAGCATCCCTATTATTTACATCGTATTATTTCATTTTGGATGTTTAGAATTTACCAAATAATGATTTTTGTCATAATCAAGCAGCCCTAGAGATACCAACAAAACATTGAATTTGATTCACAGAATCTAAATAACTGATACCGTTTCCCATTATTTCAGTCAGTCCTAGAGGCCTTGCGAAATGGATTTTAGCTGTTTATAATCTGTTGACTGTGTAGTTAACTATTGATCAATGAGTCTTTACTTGTGACATCATCACCTCTGTCAAGCTGGGCACAGTCTGGTGACACTTCTCACAAGCACATGCTTTCGACCTCCCCATTCTCCCATTGCCCTGATCTCTCTTAGTGCAGGAGATGCTCACTGACCCTTTAAATGTATGGATTCATCCGTTCGCACAGAGATCAATCATCACAGCTCCCCAGACACTTCACGTCATGTTTTTGGGGTCTACAGGTTAGCCGAGAGAAACACTGGAGAAACTAATCTCTATGCTTATTTACTAATGTAATCTGAATTCATGTCACGCTGAATGCCTGCTCGAAGCTTTTGTAGCCTTAAAGTGATCGGGCACAAAAATTTTTGGCATTTAAACTTTTTAACAGGCCATGTTGCTTTTATTTATTTATTTATTTATTTATTTATTTATTAATTTTAGGTTTTACTTGTTGCTATATTATTAGTTAGCGCTTAGCATTTATGTTGACTATAAGCTTGGCTCATCACTTTGATCGGTGTGACAAAACTCTTCTCGTGTGTGATTACTCCTCCGCCATGAAACCCCCTCCTCCTTCTCCTGCATACCCCGCATTCCTCTTGAACAAATGTTCACTTGTTGCTATGAGGCCTTCGATTGACTGTTGTTAGGTGTGCGACAGATGAAAAATGACTCTTTCCTTGTTGAAATTTTAAAACGCTTTCATAGACATGTTTGATTATTTGACACTGGCAGCCGCCGAAGTGTTAAGTGAGGTGCAAAGTTTTGATGATCAAATTTGCCTTTGTTTAATGTTTTTTATTCCTTCTCTCGGAGCTACATCTTTCCCAGTAAAACTTCTAGATGTTATACAAATCCTTCGAGAGAAATGTCAGTATGTTTGTTTCTTTCGTCAAAACACATCTCATAGCCAAGCCTAGTGTGATTTTCTTTGAATCCAGAAATGAGATGTTTTTAATGTAATGTTGAACTCCCGTAACAGTTGGAGATTCAGAGGATTGGGGTGTTTTTACTGGAAGGTCTAAATATTAAATAATTCCCCATGTGTTAGGAGAGAAGCACATCCAGATTCCAGAACCAGTAAGTGTATTGTGGCATATTCACGCTCATCATGTGGCTAGCTGAAAGTATGTGCTATTCTGTTAAGAGGAAAAGTTTCATGGCTTCTCTTGAGTGCAATGAGTTTGAAAAGTGCCGTCATAACCAGGAAAAGGTCATGTGGCATGTGGCTTTCAGTCAATCATGCATCTATATTGCGACTATAGTTATCTTAGATATACATTCAGATAGCGTTGTTAAGTGTTTGTTTGTGCTTCCTATGTGCATCTCTATTCTGTGCTTTACATTGTCGATCAAATAGTCTGAATTACTTGCAACTCTGTCAATTATCTAAAATAATCCAGGCGAAATGATTCAAGGTTTTATTGTGTGAGTATTCTGAGATTTTCCACTTTATTCGTTTTTTATTTGCTGGGAATATATGCAATTTTACTCACAAGCCTTTAAAATGCTAAATCACTTAAATGTACACTGTTGGTGAGTCCCACCCTGTCTGGTAAGACTCATATATACACCAGCAGTGTACAATTAACACCAGTAACTTTACTTTACAGGGTTTGATTTTATAAAACTCTCTCAGTCTTAAAGCATGGGAACTCTGAAAGATCGGTTCTAGTTTTAAACTAGTTCAGCTCTTTTGCATTTTTAGACATGGTTAAAAAATAAGCATTATTTATCTTCACTGTTATTTTCTTATTATTGCTCAAGGACTGTGCACAGAGAATGACCTACAAAAAAATGTTTTAAAAACTGCTCTACAAATGTCCTGATAACTGTAAGGCAAATGTGGGTTTGAGATCTAAAATAAAAGGAGTCAGATTTTACATTTTTCTCATAGCTGGACCCAGTTGAGAAATTGTTTGCCTGAATACCCCAGCCTGTTGGAGGTCCTGGGGTGGAGGCCCCTTTGGCATATTGTAGTGGTGTTAATCTGGGGATATGGACAAAACCTTCAAAATTGAAAAGTGAAAAAAAGACATCCCACCCTTGTGTAACGAGATTGCTTTACAGAGTGTTGCGGGTGGCACCATTGCCAAAGTCCCCTTGGTAGGCCATATAATGACTCGCTGCGCTTGTGAAGTGTAGGAGAGAAATTTGTTGGGCAGTAACTTTCCTACTGAAGGTGAGGGATGTTTTGTGTGGGCCTGCGGTTGGGGAGCGTTTCCTGGGGTGTGGATTTAAAGCCACAGTTCAGCAGATTGGTCATGGTGATGTGCCAGTTGGCCCATGAAAATCGAGCAAGATTAGCTTGGATGACGTGTGTACGTGTGTGGCTTTTTTTGGGATGTAAATCATCACATCAAAGCTTGTTGATAGAAGTTATTTTGACTGATAAAATATACTGAAATGAAACGTGACTTGCCACTCTAAAGTGGTGCTTGTGGCGTTTTTTTCCCCCCTAATATAGTAATAGACACTCTAGTCTCTGTTAATTTCCTACACTTCAAAGAACGCTTTTTCAGTTCCCATAAATGAGAAGTGGGATGATTTGAGGAAGGCCGACAGGCATGGCGTTAAACCCAGTGGCGCTTTCTCACAGATGAGTCACAACAGAGTGTCGCTAAGCTCGGCTGCCGCTTTGGGCAAAACACAACTAAGGCAGGTCGAGACGTGCCTATTGATTACCTGTTGTTAGCAACGGAGGAAATGCCAGCAGCTGTGCGTAAAAGCTTTGAAGTCCATGATGACATTGTGTCAACTCGCTAGTTTTCCAGGGAACATTGGGAACATAATGCCGGAACAAAAAATATGCAAGGGCCTTTAGGGAAAGACTGACGTTTTAGTTTCATTCAGACAGTAACATTCTGTACAATCCAGCTGTTATATGTCATTATTACTAAGTTACGATTGGTATTATCTTGGTTATTTGCGTTACATTTGTTGCTCAATGATAGGATATAGGGATGTAACGATTAAACCGTGTGTCCCATTAAAAATGCCTGTCTGAAATTGATTCGGAATCGCAAGACTGCGATTCTTTGTTTAATGCACAGCTTGTGCGTATACTACGGCATTTGGTCAGTAGGAAGTCTTTATCAATCTAAAATCATAACGAGTTGGAGTCGTTTATAACGTGCATTTAAAAAAGCAACACTCGTTAAACCAAATCATTTAAAATATTCTTTATTATCATGAAAATACCTGAAACAATTTGAAGAACAGTTATATAAATATTACTGTAGACATTTCCTGGAATAGCATTCGTAATGCTACTTCTTCTTTGGCACAAAGGGAGTTTCTGCACTGGAGCGCCCCCTGGCATTCGGATGTGCCTGGATTTCACCGTAATTCATTCAATTTCATTCATTGAGAAAACGCGCATTTACATGGTTAATCGTTACACCCCTAATAGGATACTAACTAAAAACAAAATTAGCTTAATTTCACGTCTTTCAATAGGTTTACTAAATGAAAAGCTTTTTTAGTTATTGAATTTAAAGATTTGATCACATGAATCATTTTTTATTTTATTTTATTGTGTGGATTGGTGTGTCATTTAACAATCTTTAGTGTTTGACGTACCATAGTAACTAAATACCAGTTTCTCCTATTGTCCTTGTCAGCTATGGACAAATCACAATTTCAGTTTAAACAATACGTATCTGCTAAGATCTGAAAAGCATTATTGGTGTCAAATGGTTATGCACGTTCTGAAATGTGTGTTCATAAGAGTCCATAATGAGACAGAAATGTGTAGTAGGGGCCATTAGGAGGCTTCATTCTCACACTGTGGTGCGAGGCTTGTTGACAGTTGGGTGAGATTATGTTAAACAGCTCTGATCAGAGACGGAGGGGTGGTCGAAAAGCACCAGTGAAACATGAAGAGACTGAGCGTGAAGCGTGGCTGGGCCAGCACGCAGGCTGAGCGTGGGAGGGACAGCGACTCGCTGCTGGAGCTCTCTGAGTGAAATAGACCCTGGACGGAGGGCCATCGGCAGGGGGCTCGTCCTGAACAATGCGTGTGTGCCTCCAGCATTATGCCCACCGAAACAATGTCCCTCAGTTCCCCCTGAGCAATTTTAATGCATAGTTTTTTTTTAATCCCATTGTTTTGACAGCACTAAAGTGTTTGGGGGCCCAGATGATGCATTATTCATAACAGACCTAGAGCGGGACTGGAGACCACTGGTTGCTACGCTGGCATGAAGACGTCCTGGGACCCCAATCAGCTCTGACACATGACATAGTCCCGTGTGCTGGGCCCCCATTGGGTGGATAGAACATTCCATCTGTCTTGCTGTCTTGGGGTGGTGCTCTCGCTGTCATAGACAGGAATTTAAGGCCATAGATTGATTAACAGATCTCCAATTTAACATGTTTAGACACCAGCAAATAGTAAAATGCTTCCTCAGAAATATCAAGAATGCGAGTTTTCTGATTTTTAGATCATGCAAACAGTTAAAGCCAAATCAGTGCAGGGTTTCCCTCTTTGACCTGCTGGTTGGGACTTGACCCCTCACCAGTAATTAGGAGGGCACAGAGAGGAAAACCTACAGCAGGGGTTGGGGATTCTAATGGAGGGCTTTTGTCTCTGTGCTGTTGGTGAGGGACACTTCAAAGTTAAAGGGGAGGACACTCTGGTTACCCCTGAGGCTAGGGCCTCCACTCCACTTACCAAACTGGAATCTCCTAATTCTTTCAGGGAGAAGACCTGCACTTGACTGCCCAGGTGGTGGTGGTGGAGGAGCATATTATGTTGTTTTCTAGTGGAGTTTCGTTTAGTGAGTGTGTATGATTTTAGGACTTGGCTGTAGGATTTTACTCTCTTGTTGTTTAGACCTAGTTGGAAGTGGGAAATGGCCACTGGGATCAGCTTTGACCAGGCCATGCACCTGCAAAAATATACATAAAGATCCACTTATTTCATTCATCAAACCAAGCAAACATTGTTTTTGAGAAGTTTCCCACACATACCCGTTCTCTTGTTGTGTGTCTGTGCAAGCAACAACACTGATGAGCAGAGCACCATCAGTACAGCCTCAATGTAAATGTATGGTGATTGATTTTGTCAGACGATGTCCCGTTTTTAGCAGCAGTTAAAGAAAGAGCTGATTGAATTAAACAAGGAGTTACTGGGTCGTGGGTCGTTACTGGGTTGTTTAGTCACTATTTTGTAGACCAGATAATATGTAAAAATTTGTGTTAAAATGCAATGTAATGTGACAGATCAAAGAGTAAAACCCGACACAATGACGTCACATATATGCTAATTGGCGTCTGACGTCATCACTGCCACAGTCTTTCAAAATCCTGTGGAAACACTGTAAAAATATACTCTGGTACTTATTTACTTGTGTATTTATGTATTACTGAATCAATATCGAAGCAAATAAATCAATATTGAACTGAATCGAAGCCTCAAGAATCGAAATCAAATCAAATTGTGTAATTCCTAACAATAATAGCCCTAGTTACATTATTTAATTTTTTTGAGCAGTAATCAAAATGTAAACAATCTTACCATGTACCTACAGACCCCTTCACAGTTCACGTCACAGGCGGTTCCCACTGCGCATGTCGGGGTCAGAAAAGTCATTACGTATTATTCGGTATCGTCAAAAATGCCTACTTGCGTCGTGGGCTTTGAAAATCGCACCAGGTCTGCCGTTAAGTTTTTTGGGATTCCTGCAGAATCTCAAAAACAAAAAATACAACATCTGTGGCTGCAAGCAAATAAACGTGCAGACTGGGACAATGCAAAGATCAAAGAGGCTTGTGTTTGTAGTGCTAACTTCATTTCAGGTAAGTCATCGTTTTTCAGCCCTGTTAGATTTAACTAGAAAGCCTAAATCATATGAACAGTTTGACCCCGTGCTGCGTGCGCACCTGATAGTCATTTACTGTTTACAAACCTTGAAGGGGTCTATTGCAAAGAGATCAATTAGAATTTCATAAGGGGCAGGTGCACGTTTTTTGAATGATGGTGACGTGCTCTCCGGAATTGGTCATCAAAGCGCTATCATGTATGTTGATATTTAATAAAGCAATAAGACAGCCTGTTTGTTGGTCCTTTGGGTCGGACTGCTTTCACACTTATAACAAACCGCTCCAGAGTTAATTTGCAATCGGGCCAACCACCTGGTTTAGGCGGATCAATTGCTTTGGTGCGGATACTAGCACAACTGCCATCTTCACGTATGCCTAAACGAACCGAACCAAAGGAGAAAACGCACCAGGTTCCAAAACAAAGACTCAGGTGTGAATACACCCTTAATGTTATTTAAAGGAACAGTATGTAGGATTGTGCAATCACAAAACTTGTGGCTAAAACTGGTACTGCAATCACACAACTGGTGGCCAATACACAACATGACAACATAAACATCAGTTCAGGGCGGCAACTCCACATTTTAAATGACAATATCCTGGCCGGACCACTGTTGTCAGTGATATAAGTATTTGAAATGAAAATGATTTCTTAATGTCTAGTGACATATCAGGGCCATTTTATGATTAATTGATATAAATTTCTTACATACTGTTTCTTTTAATCTAATCTGCAGAATTCACCATATTGCAAAATTTCAAAAAGCGGTCTGCAGATTCTGTCTGATCTATGATGAGGGAGCTTATTTGTTGACGACAAAATTTTTTTTTTGCATGGATGATGTTTAACTATCAGCTGATCTTTTTATCTTTCGTAGAATGTGAAGTTATCATCTCTCTGTGTCTTCATTACAACATTCAGTAACAGTGTATATAATCTCATCTACTGTGTACCAGCCAACACATAGCTCATCGACCTAGTGCAAACATACCTGGGATTAACATTTTTTAACTTTCTTAAAGGTTAAACTGACTTGACTTGACGTGAATATTTTACACTGTTTATTGCTGGTGGCTAGAGTGAATGGTTTTTTTTACACACTTCTGCTATTTTAAAATAAAGAAAAATTAGTCACACAAAAACGCTTGGTACTTCCTAAAAACATTTAGTTACATTCCTAGCAACTTCTCAAATATGTATGAATTCAGACACACAGATATTTGAAAACAGGAAATAAGTAAAATCTCCCTGATCCCCTTTCCATAATCCAATTACCAGTAATGGGCTCTGCTTCATTCTCAGCATACACCTCACCTTCAAACAACAACAATAAACGCTTATACTAAACTATGTCTGGATACCCACGCATTGCTGCTCTCATTTTTGTCTGTATACTCATCTTGCCACCAGCTATCTCTGATGTACACAGACTATCTTGCTCTGCATGTCAGGCACAACGCGGCCTCGTAATCTGCTCATCTACTCTGACCACAAGGACTTGCACAATTACCCTGCATTCATCCAAGCATGCCAAAAGCAAATATGCTGTTTCACTGTACAAAAGCCTCTGAATGCCATCACGCATGCCACTTCCTCATCTGCGATTGGGGTAGTTTTTACGAATGACTCAGTTTCTTGTATTTTTAAATAGCTTCAGTCTAAAGCACTCTGCACACATACTGTCTTAAAACTGAGCTTTCCCCAAACCTGTCGAGGTAGCGAGCTGATGAGTTTGTGGTCTCTGTCTGTTTTCTCACTCCAAAGAAAATCAAGATTGTTCACAGCACGTGGTCGATGAACGACTCGGGGAGCTGGTTCGCGCGTTGAAGGGTGTCATCGGAAAGCACCAAGCACTGAACTCTTCAGAAATCCTTGGAGCTGCGGGTACAGTTATCGCCAAAGTCAAAGGTGAGCATCCTCTTGTGGCTCCGCCCATTTTTTATAGCGCCCAAAAATGTAATACAATCTTGCTGCGCTACCTCCTGTAGTACTTTTCACTCACTTTTGCAGTTTTGTTCCAGTACTTGATAACATTGAGGCAACACTAAGCCATCATCTGGGAGGGGAAGTTACTAGACAGTTCTCTAAACCAAGCTTGCAGTTTCCTAAATGTAAATGAGCACTTAGAAACTCTTTTGTCTGAAATAAAAGAGGAATTTTACTTTTGGCAAGTGCACAGGAATGTCCAATTGTGTATAAGTGCAGCTTGGAGTCCAGATTGATGCTTCAGAATACAGAACAGATGATTTTTTTGAATAATACTGAAATGTGTCTTTTACTAGTTGTCCACATAATTCCCAGCTGTTTTCAAAAGCATGTTTTCAATTTGAGGGGCTACTAGAGTGCATCAGCTTTTGCCACTAGAGGGCCAGTGACCCTTTCCATTGTTTCCTTCAAAGGGAGGTCTGAAGATATTTGTAGTAGCAAGTAAGGTATTGCATGTCGCCTTATACAGCATTCTTAAGGCGTTTGATTTACAAGTGTTTGCTACTTGTCATTTTGTACTTTTTGGAATGTGGTTGACTTGGATACATGCTCAACGTACATGCTTCAAGTTACCTGCAGTACCCACATTCCTGCTTCCCACATAAACTTCAGTCCATTTGCTTTTTAACATCAAGCATGCATGTCATTCTATATTTTGCTAGAAGGGACTTGGAGAAATCAGATGCACATTTTTTTGCCTTGATCACAGTCCATGAGGTCTCTTTTTTTTGCCGCATAGTTTTCCTGCAAAATTTCTTGGGGCGAGGCAATAAAAGTGTCAAGTGTCTCAAGTTGAAATTCTTTCTCTCCCCGCCCATGTCTAGAGCAGTCATTGGCATCTGACTAGCTGTATTTTTATCTCTGCTTCTCATCTGAAGGAGCCTCTGTTATCTCTGGTATTTTGTCTTGTGTTCTGACGCATTGTACCTGCGACAAGTTATGGATTTATAAGTATATATATTTATAAATAGTCATTAATTTACGATTAAAATTTGGGCTGTTTGTCACACAGCTGTTTTGGTATAAATGATGCAAACTATTACTATGATACTTTTATAGTGGGTGTTTGGTTTGCATTTGAGCTTTATAGATTTGGTCTATACCAAATACTTCTCATGTTATTAAAGAGACACTCCACTTTTTAAAAAATAGGCTCATTTTCCAGCTCCCCTAGAGTTAAACATCTGAGTTTTACCGTTTTGGAATCCATTCAGCCGATTTCCGGGTCTGGCAGTACCACGTTTAGCATAGCTTAGCATAATTCATTAAATCTGATTAGACCATTAGCATCGCGCAAACTAAAACTTGACTCTTTTGTAGTTACATCGTGTACTAAGACCGACTGAAAATTAAAAGTAAATTTTCTAGGCGATATGGCTAGGAACTATACTCTCATTCTGGCGTAGTGATCAAGGACTTTGCTGCTGTGGCATGGCTGTAGCAGGCACAATGATATTACGCAGCGCCCAGTCCCTCCAGAAAAACGCGATTATGCGATCGCATGATTTAACGCATAATTAGTCAAAGTCCGCATATTTATGCAGGGGCCGCATTTTTTCAAATACGCCGCACTTTTGCAGCATAAATTGCAGATTTCCGTGCGCAAAATATGCGGGGCTTGCATGATTTCATAATCCCCACATTTCCGTAGCAAAAATTGCATATCTTGCACATCTTAGACGAAAGTTGAAAAATGTTGCATTTACTTCACACAAGCGCAGCCATGTCCCCTGTTGTCATGGGAACGTTATAAAGTGCCATGATTATGTGGGGTGAACATCATTGAAAAAGCTGCAAACAGTTTTTGCAAGTTCCCGCAATTTTATTGCATAAAATTGGATAAATATCCCGCATATTTAATCGCATTTATTAAGAAAACGTGCGGCAAGATCAAGGATTTTTGCCCGCAACAATCACAAAAAAACTCTGGAAAGACTGAGCGCCTGAAAATAGTCCCCTGCTGTTGAAGGTAAGCAAGGGGACTATTTTTGGGCAGTGCGTATCACTACAGTACGCCTGCTGCAGTCATGTTACAGCAGCGGAGTCCTTGATTGTTATGCCAGAGTGAGTGTACCTTTAATAGAGAAATAACTGCATACAGGTCTGAAGCAACAAGAGTGGATAATGACAGATTTTTCATTTTTGGGGTGAATTGTACCTTTAAAGCACAGGCCTTTGAAGATTTCTAGGGAAGAAAAAGTTGTATGTAATAAAATTTTCTTAGAATTCTTAACTACCTCATGATCTTAAAAATTGCTCTTTGTGAATAAATAATCGGTCAGTTCTAAAATCACAGAAAGTGCTTTCGAGAAAAAGCAGATGGATTCTCTACTTCAGGAAAACTGCTTTCTGTCTGAATGTAGCCATTCTCATATTGAAGCTTCGAGGGGCAGAAGTGGAAGCATTGTTGTGGAACTGCAGGATGTCCTGAGGAAGAAGTCAGCGTTCCATTGCAGGGGCCACCGAGCCGCCCGCCTGCATTCAGAAGCAGAGAGGCATGCATGAGGAGCCATGCACCTCTCTCGCTCTCCTGTGCTTCTGTCCTCGTCTGCCTCTGATCGAAGCCGCAAGCGTGACTGACAGTTGAGTGTGGGGATTCCCACCGTTGCCGACCGCCGCTGCGTTTTGTGTGACAACCTAAATCAATCTTCAAACTGCGGAACTGGAAACTGCGACAGAAGATGTCGGGGTTTTTTTGGCCCTGGTTACTTTTTCATGTATGTCAGGAAAAAGTGGAAGTCAAGCTCCATTGAATCATTCTGAACTGGGCTGTGGCATTAGTTCCTGAATATCATGGAAAAGTCGTCTTCGGTTTGTATGTAATCCCTGCTTTAGCATGTTGAACCTGGATGTAACTGGACTTATACTAAAGGGCGAGTTTAAGAATCTGGTAAGAATCTCCTCTTGAATGTTTTGAAAATGTAAGCTTTCTGAGGGTTTCCTGTTGAGGAAAGGCACAGCTAGCAGACAGGAAGCTCTTGGTTCATGCAAGTTTCATTGCTTCTTAGTTTTCACTTGCTGCACTTATCTGTTGTACCTTACAGTAACTGTTTCTTACTGAAAACATTCAATAGGATGTCAACTTCTTAGTGTTAAAAACATAGAAAGCAACATTTGCGTATGCTGCTTGAAACAATGTTATCATTGAAGACCTTGATGTTTTAGTAACATTAAACAATTCAGCATTTGTTGTTTGTGGGGAAGCATGTCCCTAGCACAAAACAGCATCAGATGTTAAATAAGGAAGAAAGATGTAGTTCCTTTTTTACAAAGGTTGGTTCAGGTCTCTTTTCTGAAAGTATAACAATGACTGATGTTACATTATCTGACAAACGATTGAAATGCTTATCTATGCATAATTGTCATATTGACATTCTAGGCAGAAGAAGTGTCAATCTAATAATTGGTGCCGTTGCTTTTTCTCAAGTGGTTTATCACTTCCCACAGGTGTAAACTTCAAGGAAGTCAGTAAAGAAAATAAAGATACCATTTTTGGCGAGATATACACGTCGATTGACAATTTGGCATTCACGTTTGGCAATGTGTGAGTACCATTGGTCTTTTCTAAATCATAATTGTGGACAGAACTAACCCTGCATCAGCTTAAGAGTTCAGTCACTTTTGGTTTTTGTGGCATGGCAGCTGTATATAGTACTCTCTTACAGCTAATGAAATGTGCTTGTGACATGTTGTAATATATTATTGGAAGTAGTGATGCACCGATGTATCGGCTGCCGATATTTATCGGCCGATTTTTTATGAATTTAAAACCATCGGCATATCGGCAATAGCACGAGAAAGGCCGATACCGATTGTTTATTAACTAACTGCATAAAGAAATCCATTATATTTAAAAAATGAGTTAATATTGTAAATAAATTAAATGCTGAATAGCAAAAACCACCTTTGAAGGTTGTCATGCTGTCTTATTATATTTGTTTTAGCTTAATTTGTGCCTCTCTTATTATGGTTGGTAAGTTGAATGTTAATTAGACCCAATCCATGTTCAGTAAAAATAATTTGATGCAGAAATAAACTAGCTAATAGACCAACTGTATAGTATTGTATACAAGGGTTTAATATCGGTATCGGCCAGAAGTTATCTGTATAAATCGGTATCGACCCAAAAAATCCTATCGGTGCATCCCTAATTGGATGGAATTGTCATACAAAAATTAATGTTTTGTCATTTACTCACCTTCATGTTGTTCCAAACCTGTGCGATTTTCTTATGCAACATGATGGTGGGTGAATGATGAAAGCATTTACATTTTTGGATGAGCTTTACTTAAAGGAACAGTATGTAGGATTGTGGCCAAAACTGGTACTGCAGTCACACAACTGGTGGCCAATACATAAAATGACAACATAAACATCAGTTGAGGGCTGCAACTCCACATTTTAAATGACAATATCCTGGCTAGCCCACAGTTGTGAGTGATATAAGTATTTGAAATGAAAATTATTTCTTAATGTCTAGTGACATATCAGGGCCATTTTATAATTAATTGATATACATTTCTTACATACTGTTCCTTTAATGTTTCTCACATTTAAAACAAAAAATTAAAGGAATAGTCTACTCATTTTCAATATTAAAATATGTTATTACCTTAAATAAGAACTGTTGATGCATCCCTCTGTTGTCTGTGTGCGTGCGCGTGGGCGCTGGGGCGCGCTGCGACGCATCGATGGCGTTTGGCTTGGCCCCATTCATTCTATTGTACCGTTTAGAGATAAACTTAGAAGTGACCAAACACATCAACGTTTTTCCTATTTAAGACGAGTAGTTATACGAGCAAGTTTGGTGGTACAAAATAAAACGTAGCGCTTTTCTAAGCGGATTTAAAAGAGGAACTATATTTTATGGCGTAATAGCACTTTTGGGAGTACTTCGACTCGGCGCAGTAACACCCTCCCTCTCCCATTATGAGAGTGAGAAGGGGAGCGGACTTTTCAGGCGAGTCGAAGTACTCCCAAAAGTGCTATTACGCCATAAAATATAGTTCCTCTTTTAAATCTGCTTAGAAAAGCGCTACGTTTTATTTTGTACCACCAAACTTGCTCGTATAACTACTCGCCTTAAATAGGAAAAACGTTGATGTGTTTGGTCACTTCTAACTTTATCTCTAAATGGTACAATTGAATGAATGGGGCTAAGCTAAATGCTATCGAAGCGTCACAGCGCGCTCCAGCGCTTACATGCACGCACACAGATGATAGAGGGATGTATCAACAGTTCTTAGTTAAGGTAATAACATATTTTAATATTGAAAATGAGTAGACTATTCCTTTAAGGCTATGATGTTTTTGCATATTAAATATTTCACATGTATTGACTGTGATGTGTGTCTCTTCAAATTTCAGAGTGTCTGACTTCCTTATGGGAGATGTGGACAGTGGCTGCAGGTTGGGGTTTCCCCAGGCCAGAAGTCGTGTAAGTCATCACCTCCTATTTGGGTCTTTAGGTACATATACTGAGTCAGCAAACTGTGCGGGGGCACTTCAATTACTTATTTAAACATTATTGAATGACTAGTTCACCCAAAAATTAAAAACAGACATTTTTAACTCTGCTAACTATTATAAAAGCGAAGAAAAGTCATACAAAGTGTTGTTTAGTCATTGACTTATGACTTTAATATGGAGCTGTTTTTCACACAGTCATATTGCTATGAACTGTGTGGACAACATCTGTAATGGTTTTTATAGTAGGCGTTTCGTTTTTTTTTTTATTTGAGTTTTATAGATGTGGTTTACATCATCGGGGCTAAGAGCTCCATGAAGATTCTTAAAGGGATAGCTCGGCCAAAAACGACATCAAACCCATGATTTACTCACCCCCAAGCTGTCCGAGTTGCATATGTCCATCGTTTTTCAGACAAACACATTTTCGGATATTTTAGAAAATATTTTAGATATCTCTGTTCATTAAATGCTATGTTACGGGGTCCAGGAACAGTCCACGACCCCCAAGTCCAAAAAAGTGCGTCCATCCCCCACAAATCAAATCCAAACAGCTCCAGGATGACAAACAAAGGTCCCCCGTGGGCAATCCGCGCGGCGTTCCTGTAGAAATATCCACACTTAAAATGTTATCAACTCCACAAACCAGCTTCCGGTAGCGCCGCCATCCTAGACTCAGGAGAGAGGATTAGCGTAGTGTACGCACTTTTCTTAGTGACGTATGACAAATTCGGAGGGCGGGGGCACCGAGCAGCAGCAGAGAAACTCTGTACGCTGCGTAAGCTCTCATCCTGAATGCGCATCACTCCAAAATGGCGGCGCCACCGGAAGCTAGTCCACAAAGCCAAGAACACCCCAAACATGGATATTTCCACAAAAACACCGCACGGATCACCCACAGAAGACCTTTGTTTATCATCCTGGAGCCGTTTGGATTTAATTTGTGAAGGATGGACGCACTTTTTTGGACTTGAAGGTCGTGGACTATTCCTGGACCCCGTAACATAACATTTAATGAACAGAAATATCTAAAATATTTTCTAAAATATCCGAAAATGTGTTTGTCTGAAAAACGATGGACATATGCAACTCGGACAGCTTGGGGGTGAGTAAATCATGGGTTTAATATCGTTTTTGGCCGAACTATCCCTTTAAAATACTCCTTATGTGATTCACAAAGAAAATAACCATATGGGTCTGGTACAACATGAGAAGATAATGACATATTTTTTATTTTTGGGTAAACTGTATCTTTTAAAGCTCAGATGACTGTTTTGACAATAATAATTCATGTGTGTCGGCCTCTTTGATTTAAAAGCAAAGTGTTTAAAGGGACATTCCACTTTTTTAAGGCTTATTTTCCAGGTCCCCTATAGTCAAACACCTGATTTTTACAGCTTTGGAATCCATTCAGCCGATCTCCGGGTCCGGCGGTACCACTTCCAGCACAGCTTAGCACAATCCCCTGAATCTGACCAGACCACTAGCATCACGCTCAAAAATGACCAAATAGTTTTGATATTTTTCTTATTTAAAACTTGTCTCTTCTGTAGTTACATCGTGTACTAAGATCGACGGAAAATTTAAAGTTGCAATTTTCTAAGCTGGTATGGCTAGGAACTATACTCTCATTCTGCCATAATAATCAAGGACGTTTCTGCCGTAACATAGCTGCAGGAGGCGCAATGATATTACGCAGTGCCTGAAAATAGTCCCTTTGGTAACTTTTAATAGCTGGGGACTATTTTCGGGCACTGCGTAATATCATTAATAAAATATCGAAACTCCTTGGTCATCCCTGAGCCCGATGCCAATGGTCCAATCAGATCCAATGGACCACGCCAAGCTATGCCAAAAGTGGCAGCGCCAGACCCGAAGACCAGCTGAATGGATTCCAAAACTGTAAAAATCAAATGTTTACTCTTGGGGAGCTGGAAAATGAGCCTATTTTCAAAAAAAGTGGAGTGTCCCTTTAAAGGCTTGATCGACTGAGATGTTTTGAGTTCAGATCAAAGACGCAGTTGAAAACAAGCGCATATCTCATTCCTAACCTCTATAATAAAACATTATCTAATGAAATGTTTCCCTTTATATTTTTTAGTCTTTTGAAAATTTCTCTGATGATTCGAGGGGATGTAATCAGGAGAGAAATGATCTGGCAGGTAAATAGTTTCAGTTTTGTTTTTATTTTACATCCTGTTTTCATCATACAACTCATGCCATTATAGGGTAGTAAATCTCTTCACAGATTTTCCATGTTCCTTTTGAGAAACAGAAATACAAACATCAACAAATGATGTCCTAGTTTATTAAACAAACCTCACATGAAAGGAGTTAGTTTACCAAAGACACAGATAAGCAGTCCTGACATAGGTCACGCTCCACCACAGGGGTCCATACACTCCTTTGTCCTTTTACACTTTTGATATTTTTCATATTGTCTCACATTCCTCTTTTTTGCCAAATAGTGGACATTCTTTCAGTTTTTTAATGTTTGTGTGTGAAATTGGAACCACATGTGGCTTTTTGGGTGGGGTGCTTGGATTCAGATGGAGCACAGCTGGGCGATGTGTATGTGTGGGGGTGGGGTCAAAAGTGTGCGTGTCAGAGCATCTGGCGAAGGTTAAGCACATATTTTATGAGATGATATTGCACGCTCATGCAATGCAGTATATCTGTCATACCGACCTCTAAGCATGCACGTACTGATTAGTGTCAGATCTGTTTCTTTGCCTTTGGTGTCATGGGGATGGTTAGACCTCATTTAAAAATATTACATGCAGTCTGCCACCAATTTCACAGCTGTCGCTGGCTTTAATAAAGCTGACTTGTAAAATTTCCTTTTAGTCTATAAAATGCTAAATTTAATAAAGGATTTTAAATGACAGTTTTAGTTCGTGAGGATGAGGTTGAAGAAGCATAAACGTCATGTTTTAAAGATGTGGAGCATCTGTTTGTTTTGTATGTGTATGCTCACATAACACACACTGTTTCTGCATTTCTGATGTTAATCTGTAGTACCTATAGAGTAGTATTACATCCTTTATATCTCCGAAGAGTCTTTAGTTTAATCAGATTTATAAAAGAAAGATCAGCTTTAGCGAAAAAATTAAGGAGGAGGAGTTACTACCGCGGGAGGAGCGAGTACGAGTCATGCAACACTATATAACACTTATAACTTATGATTCACTACATGTTCGTGTCATTTATATAATATGTACGCGCCTATTTCCAACATAAGACAGAAGTCTTACCGCATGCAACTCATGACCCGGTTGTGACTTTTCAATGAAATCTAGCGCATCAAACACACACGCAAAACTCCGCTGCTACCCCGGATAATAAGCTATATGCATTGTTTCCATAAGGCTGGCTTTCTTCTCCTTACATCCAAAAACACACTTCTTCTTTCGTGCCATTGTTGATTTTTGAAATTAAACAAAGCTGTCGCGTAATGTGATGTTTGTAAGTTGTAGCGTCTCCCGGTGATTAACGGGTGGGCGGGGTTTTCTGGGGGTAGTGCCCATAAAAAGAATTGATACGTATAGAAACCCCTGAAACGTCAACTGGACCCGTAATCGAATAAACTTTCCGAAACTTTAACTAATCCTGGCAAAGTGTTTTCGGCACAGAAATACTCTGTATCATGTCCAACTGCTTTTTTGACACTTTGCCTACGTTTAGCATAAGGAAACAACTCTTAAACAGTGTTAATAAGTAAGAATGCATGAAATATATTTGATCCACCCCTTTAAGTGTTGTTGTTGTGTGTGTGTCCAGATCCTGCCTTGTCCTTCCCAGAATTGTCCCCTGTGGAGCAGGTGGACCTGCTTCTGCTGAAGAATGACAGTGGAGTAGAGTCGGCTTTGCTCTACGCTAAGGCCTGGTCCAAATACACCAAAGACGTTCTGGCCTGGGTAGAGAAACGCCTCAGCCTGGGTCAGTCTTTTTGTAAAGCTCTGTCTTTATTGATCTGAATTGCTCTTGAGCTTTACCTTAATTTCGTTCTGTTCATTTAACAGACATGGAATGTGCCAAAAGCTTTGCTAAGATGGCAGAATCTGCAAAGGCAGTTGCAAGTCAACAGGTGCTGGTCTTTTTGGATTTAAATGTGATATTTGTCAGTCAGTACTCTAAACAAAGTTCTAATGAGAATTTGTTTTTATTATTCTAAAGGACTACATGCCCTTCCAGGATATTTATGTGTCTGCCTTTAAAAATGAGATCGAGTACAATCAGGTTCTGCTGCAAACAGCCGCAGCTCTGCAAACCAACAAATTCATACAGGTAAGATTATGATCAGGCAAAAATTCAGAAATGTTTCAATTTTGGACTTTGTGTATAGATTTCATACACAATCCGTTCAGTCTGCAGTAGTCTCTAAGCCAGGTATTCAACAACACGTTTCCCATAATTCCAACAGCCACTGCTGGCCCGGAAGAACGACCTGGACAAGCAAAGGAAGGAGATTAAAGAACAATGGCAAAGAGAGCTGAAGAAAATGGTGCTGATTATTATTTGAAATCTCTGAATTTCATCTCTGAGTTTACATATTATCAGAACTAGACTTGATAGCCTGTGTGTGTGTTTCAGAGCGAGGCTGAGAACGCTGTGAAAAAGGCCCGGCTGCTGAAGGTGCAGAAGAGGGAGGAGTACGAGAAGGCACGCAGCTCCACCAGCCGCACCGAGGAGGAGCAGTCGGCCGCAGGAGGCAAAACTCTGGAGAAGAAACGAAGGGTGGAGGAAGAGGCCCTACAGAGGGTAGGCTACTGCATAAATGTAGAACCACACTATAACGAATTTTGCAACTCTAAATTCCACCACCGTCACAGACTGCACAAACACACACGCCCTTGTGTTTACTCTACTAGTTACTAGGCTTCAAAGTGGTAAATGAGTTTCTGGGAATTAGTTTAGAGTACAGGTTCTGCACAAAATCTACTTAACATCTGGTTTTCTTTCTGTGGACCGAGCAAAAGATAAGGCTACGGACCTAAATTGTGTATAATACTAGTGGTGTTGTAGCCGATATTTCATATTCTGAGTCTATACTATTTACATTTTTCAAATTATATATTTCTTAATATGAAATGGTAAATAAAAAAAAAACACATTGCATTGACATATCTTAAAGGATTAGTCCATTTTCTTAAAAAATCCAGATAATTTACTCACCAACATGTCATCCAAAATGTTGATGTCTTTCTTTGTTCAGTCGAGAAGAAAATATGTTTTTTGAGGAAAACATTGCAGGATTTTTCTCATTTTAATGGACTTTTATAGAGCCCAACACTCAACACTTAACAGTTTTTTTCAACGGAGTTTCAAAGGACTCTAAACGATCCCAAACGAGGCATAAGGGTCTTATCTAGCGAAACAATTGTCATTTTTGACAAGAAAAATAAAAAATATACACTTTTAAACCACAACTTCTCGTCTAGGTCCGGTCCTGAAAAGCGCCAGCGCGACCTCACGTAAATGCCTAGTGACGTAGAGAGGTCACGTGTTACATATATAAAACGCACATTTGCGGACCATTGTATACAATAAACTGACACAAAGACATTAATTTGTATCATTTGACATACAACAACGTCAGAGCGGTCCTCTTTCAACACACTTGTAAACACTGGGGCGGAGTTTCGCGTTCGTCCTCTGTGACCTCTTGACGTCATGACGTATTGCGTGAGGTCGCGCTGGCGCGTCACAGGACCTAACCTAGAAAAGAAGTTGTGGTTTAAAAGTGTATATTTTTTATATTTCTTGTCAAAAATGACAATCGTTTCGCTAGATAAGACCCTTATGCCTCATTTGGGATCGTTTATAGTCCTTTGAAACTCCGTTTAAAAAACTGTTAAAATGTTGGGCTCTATTAAAGTCCATTAAAATGAGAAAATCCTGCAATGTTTTCCTCAAAAAACATAATTTCTTCTCGACTGAACAAAGAAAGACATCAACATTTTGGATGACATGGTGGTGAGAAAATTAACTGGATTTTTTTTTTAAGAAAATGGACTAATCCTTTAACATCTTAACAACATCAGTGCCATTGTTTTGTCTCAAGATGCACACCAGTAATGTTTTTTGTAAGCTATGTTTGTAAAAACTACTTAAATGTCCTAATATAATTCCTGAATTAATCTAAACCCTGTCTGGGAAACTGCTCCATAGTCATGTAAATACCTTGTAATCATTAAAGTTGCAAAACTGTTCAATTACAGTTCAGTCAATATAAGTTAGCCATTCAAACAAAATGGCTTTAAACAGTCATATATTTATTTTGAATCAATCTTTTTTGTGCACAGAAATTACACAGAGCTTAAAAAGAGCATTTTTAAAACCTTGCTACTGTGTGGTTATATTTGGCTCACAATCTGTTTTTGTGGTCACTCTAGGCAGAGGAAGCACATGAGCAGTATAAAGCCAGCGTCGCCGATCTAGAGGCAAGGAAGATCAGCCTATCGAGTGCCAAGAGTGAGATACTCGCTCAGATCCGGAAGCTGGTCTTTCAATGTGACCTGACCCTGAAAGCGGTCTGTATACCTTCCCCTTACATTATTATTGACATATACCATACTACTTTACATTGCAGTGTAATTTTTGCGTTTAAAGAGATATTCCAGCCAAATACCAAAATTGCACCATGATTTACTTGCCCTCAAGCAATCCGTGATGCACATGTCCATCATCTTTCAGACGAGTACATTTGGAGGTTTTTTTTAGTAGATGCTTATTCAAGCTTTGTAATGGGCGAGGGCGGGGATCGGGGAACAACTTTTGACTTTAAACTTTAAAGGTGCAGTGTGTACATTTTTGCAGCATCTAGTGGTGAGGTTGCGCAACCAATGACTCAGTCCCCTCGCTTTTGAAACGCATAGAGAAGCTACGTTAGCCGCCACCGGACAAACATGTCATCGTGGGAGAAAAAAATTTGTTCATAAAGGGCTTCTGTAGAAACATGCCGGCACAAAATGGCGACTTCCATGTAAGGGGACCCTCTGTGTATGTAGATAAAAAATCTCATTCTAAGGTAATAAAAACATAACAATTCATTATGAAAGGTCTTTATACACCTCTGATCATATAGTTTTGTATAATATTTTGCATTTATGTCAAGAGATCATTCTGAAAAATGACACACTGCACCTTTAAAAAAGGCATTCATCCTTCACAGAAGTAATTCACACGGCTCCAAGGGGTTAAGAATGGTCTTCTGTTGGTAATTAGAAAAATATCCATATTTCAAACTTTATAAAGTATCATAACTAGCTTCCGAGTCACTGTGCAACGTTCCTATGGCACCCAACGCTCACTACGCTAACACTCTTTCGTGAATTGCGTAAGTCCAAGATGGTGCCGTTATCGGCATAAACATGTATAATAAAGGCTAGATGTCTTACGGTGGAGTTTCTAGCATCATCACCTGGCGGCCATCTTACCTCAGACAGCTCGCTCACTCGTAGCATTGTGTTTTAATGGTGCATGTACTTTTAAATGACCATAACTTGCTCAATATTCATCCGATTTTCAAATGGTATGGTTTCTTACAAACGTTATCAACATGGCTATAATTCTGGATGCATTAACATGTTTCATGGAAATTATTTATAAGTACGCAGTGTCATAGGTACATTTCTGACAATCATAACACACCAAACTGTATGAAAATCGGTAGAAAATTTAGCAAGTTATGGTCATTTAAAAGTACATGCACCATTAAAACACAATGAGCGAGCTGTAAGATGGCCGCCAGTTGCGGAAGTCGATCTCCATTGGCCAGCAGTGCGCGCGAGACATCTAGCCATCTCTAGACATCTATGGTTACAGGAAGCTAGTTATTACAGTTTATGGATTTTGAAATATGGATAGTTTTCTTACACAGTCACATCGATTACCCGCAGAAGACCTTTATTAACCAATTAGAGCCGTGTGGATTACTTCTGTGAGAGATGAATGCACTTTTTTGGGGTTTGAAGTCAGAAGTTGTTCCCTGATCCCTGTTTTCTCCCATTATAAAGCTTGGAAGAACTTGGAATTTACTAAAATAACTCCAAATAATGTGTTTGTCTGAAAGATGATGGACATGTGTATCTCGGATGCCTTGAGGGTGAGTAAATCCGCCAAATATCAAAATTACCATATGGAGTATTGCTTTAATTATGACATCTTTTTTGCAAACACTTTTATCCGAAGTGACTTGCGGTGCTTTTTAGGTATGCAAAGGTCAAATACTTCACAAATTTAGTTACAGAAACACTTTTTCATGCAAAAAAGCTGCAGAAAATTGCACACAAACGTTGTTATGTTTGTGTATACTGACTTTTCTTTTGAACTCGCTGTAGGTGACTGTGAACTGGCTTCAAATGCAGCAGACTCAAACCGTGCCACTGCCAGTCAACTATCAAGCTCTGTGCGAACAAGCCAAAAAGTATGAGCCGGGCCAGCGCTATTCTGAGTTTGTGTGCAGCCTGCCGAAAGAGCGTGTGTGGCTGGAATCTCTGTCTCAGGACATCACCGCCCCCTCTAAAACTGGGTTAGTCCACACTTTCCGCAGATTTCTTGTTTCCGTGCGTGCCAGAGAGGGGCGTGCATTGTTTGCATCTTCCTCAGGAAGAGTGATGAGTGAAGCAACAGTTGTAATGGGGTTGTTTAATGTAGAGTTTTAGTTTCTGTAATTGCTGTTTTGAGTGACTTGTTTTTTTTAGCTGGACCTCTGAATCACACAGGATGCACTCACACATACTGTTATAGGTGCTATCACACCTCCTTCCAGTGAATTCAAATTTCACCTCTGAATATGAAATTACTCATTGGAAATTTAACATAGGCTTATCGGTGTCAACTGACACCTGTTGTGCCTGTGGCATTTTTATGACAACATGGTAATTTAATGTAAAAAAAAAACATACAGATAATCTTGCCTGTATGCAAATCACAGGAACAAGTTAAGCTTGAAGTAGTAAAGTCTGCCAAACTATGGTTTTTGAGAGTAGGCGTCTGTTAACAAAGAACACATTCTTGCATTCAAAAATAGTACAATACATTGAAACAGAATGCAAGAATTGCTGAATTGTATTTAACTTGACAGTATTTTAAAACAAGACAGTGCTAGGCTAATATTCATTGGTTTGAGAAAGGAAAATAACTGTTGGATATTAATTTAAAAATAACTTTGTATTTAGTATTTTCAATGCATTTTTTCTGCCATAATGATGTAATATCTATTGAATCTGTGTAAGCAAAACTTTATCAGATAATCCATACGTTTTATTTCTTTTACAGAATGTCCTTTCATAAGAGGTCTGTGAGCAGCACTCACTCTTCCCATGGGAACCTATCACAGGGCTCGGTCACCTCTGGGGATAACCACAGCGCTGATGAAGTCGAAGGGACCGCACAACCCTGCAAGGCCAAGATCTCAGAGAGACGCTCCAATAGCAGTGTAGACCTACAAGGTTTGTGAAGGAACTAAACGTTTTTAACTTCAGACCTTGCAAAAAAGAGGTAGTACATCTGCGTCAAGGCCTTGAGCAACACATATTGCTTCAGGAAGATAGTCCCTTTGACTTGTGTTAAGTCATGTGACGTTTGTGAAAACGGAAAGTTTGTGCAAACAGAAAGTAAATCAGCATATATATTAGACCTATATAGTTTGTTTCTACACTTTAAACTTGGATAGGAACTTTATCAGCATTTATAAAACACTAAAAGGCCACAGCATATACATTGTTTCCACTGAAAATTAACTATCATATCTAATATAAAAGGGTAATTTTTATGAGAAACTATCTTAGGGGCCAATCACACCAAACGCGTTTATGGCTGTTGCAGGCCGCAGTTGAGACTCTGGGCTGATTGTGAAATGGTTTATATGTTTAACAGTGAGGACACCGGGCTCTCAGCGGGTCTGGAGCACAGGCAGTGCTGGTGGAGGAGGGATGTGCAGTGATTCAGAAAGCGCCGGAGGAAGCAGTGAGTCTCGCTCAATGGACTCCCCAACTGCCAGTCCAGGTATATTCGCATACATTGATTTCATCATGCATGTTGTTGAACATCTTTTAAATAAAGTATATTTGTCTGGGTTCAATAGTAACCCTAGACTCACATTAGCTACCAGAGACAGAGCGACAGGCTACCACTCACTGCGCCTAGTAAGGTGGGGCAAAAATAGACGAGAAAGCTATTTTATGCAAATGCCGAGCGATGCGACAAAGTGACTGCCAATCGTAGTGAAGAGGCAGTTGTTACTTTTCTCGAGACAAAAATACTTTTAAATCCAAAAACACCATTCTTGTAACTTAACAATACCTCTGAAGTGACTTTTGATACCGCTTTACTGTTGCCAAGCAACTAGGAGTAGGCATGCCCAGGAACGCCCATCAAGCGAGTGCGTGTCGCTTCGTGCCGCTCACATTTGTAGCTAATGTGACTCTGGGGTAAGACTTTATTCTCTGTTGCCCACTCTAATAAACAATTGAAACTTGTTGTTTTTATTGTTATTGTTCAAAACTCTTTATGTGGTTGCTGTAAACATTAATTTTGTTTAATAACATTGCCAAGATGATATACTGCCGGTCAAATGTTTTTAAACAATCACTCATTCTTTATTTGTAGATTTTTCCACATTACCGAATAATAATAATAAACTTGTCCAAACTATGACATAACCCCCACAGTTAAATTTGTGTTATGTTGGTGACTAGAAGCATCCAAAATAAATCAAAACTCAATATTTTAGAAATGCAGTCAACCTTTGCCTAGAAATTGCAAAACCGTACTCATGTTATTTATCAAGAAGCTTCTTAAAGTTTTACCTTAGAATTTTTTTTAAGAATATCATAGGAGTTCACATTTAATCTAGGCTCTTATTGGTTGCTTTTACTTTAATATTAGTCTAAGTCACCTCAAAAATACAATTTTAGTTTTCTTATAACAGAAATTAATCTGTTTGGCCCAGGTATATTTTTGTCTACAAAAGTAATTTCAAGCATCTAACCACACATCTTCAGATTAAAAGATTTTTAAGATCATATTTAACATTTCAGTCAAGTGTTTCAAAACCTTTGACTGGTGGTCTATTTGAAATATACTGACCCTAATGCTGCGTTTCCACCAGCCGCGGGAGCGGTGTGATGCGCTAGTGATTTCAATGTTAAGTCAATGTAAAGATGCGTTTGGAGGTCTCGCGGTGCGGATGAGGCTTATGGCGCGATTCCGCCTCATTCGTGTGTCTAGTTCACGCAAATGGTGCGAATTGAGCGCCTGGCGCGGTACGCGCAAATTGTGCTTTTTGTGCATTTTGCATTTGACGCGAATTTGCGGCTGAAACCCAAATTGAAAAATATGAACTTTGGCGGAATTTCGCGCTGCGTTAACCAATCAGGAGCCTGCTTGCTGCTGTGGCGGCAGCCCCGCCTGGAGTCGCGTATTTAACCTGAAGGAACGCTTGATATTGTGCCGTTAGCAGTTAGCCGAAGCTATACGACACAAGTTCTTATTTCTATAGAGACAGGAATAAAAAGGACCTCACTTGGAAGAGTGTCAGTGAGGACATTGGGCAACCTGGTAAGTTGTAAATACACATTTCACTTTTGAGTCACGTGACGTTTATCGACCCACGCCGTTTATTTCCCCCCTATAGTAAGGTTACTAAATACAAACCGGTAACTCTCTTGATAAATGCACAATCAACATCAGTCATCTTGCAAACAGACAACCGCATAGCACTTGCCCCTCCCACAAGAAGCGTCAAATGCTTGCTTTTTCCGCACGTCTACTTCGCTTTAGACATGCAAAGGCATCGCTGGCAAACTGTTCAAGCGCCAAACTAGGCGCAGTAGACGCGATTTTGACGCATGAAACGCGGTTGGTGTAAACGCAGCATAAGTTCTCTCACACTTAGTTATTGTCATGCACTATATAAGTTAGCAAGAGTTTGCATACTAAAAACTAGTTTCACCTTTGTTAATATTGGAGGTTCAGACGAGTTTGTATTAAGTTTTGTTTGCCAAAGTTTTTACTTAGTTCTTGGTGGGCTGGTTGAAGAAGAGAAGTCCCCTACAGGACAAAAGTAAGACTAATGTGTGTGTGGTCATGCTGCAGGGGATTTTAAACGCAGGCTTCCCCGAACTCCCTCAACTGGTACCATGTCTTCAGCGGATGACCTGGATGAGAGAGAACCACCTTCCCCATCAGATAATGGTTAGTAGTACACCATGAGGCGTGTGGTTGCTCGGGTCTGTTTTCACATAAGTGTGTTGTGACAGATTACATGTTAAAGTGTTACGTAAGCTCTTTGTTTCTCCACATCCATGTTTTTGCTCTTAGTACAGCTGCACAGATGGGCGTAGTGTTGATACTGGCAAAATGCCTCCGTTAACACTTCCTGTTTTTCAGTTTACCTCACCACCAAATGTAATATATCAGTAATAATAATTTCACCAATTATTGTTAAGCGTTTCATTTTTTTAATGGCTACTGAAGATAATAAAAAAGTCCTAGTTTGTTTCTTGAATTCTAAATAGCATTTTTTATATTTCTCAAATATTTTACTTTTTGTGATCTGCTTGTTGGTCTAATCAGATTGTTTAAGTCACAGGAGAGTTTTTGTAAACATTTTACAAATTGTCCTGCCAGGTCTCGCCGAAATGGTTATGGAAGCTGCCAGTTCTCCCGGACCTTTCCGGAACGCTCAGATGTCAAAAGCCTCGCAAACCCACAAGTTGAGAAAACTGCGCGCGCCCTCCAAATGCAGAGAGTGTGACGGCCTTGTGGTGTTTCATGGAGCTGAGTGTGAGGAGGTATCATTGACATCATCCTCTTCAACACCCACACTGATACTGTTAATGTTCAGTAGAGAGTAGTTTGTCATTGCCCTGCTTTCTTATTACATAGTGTTCCTTGGCCTGTCATAAGAAATGCCTGGAGACTCTTGCCATTCAGTGTGGTCATAAAAAGCTCCAGGGCAGACTGCATCTGTTTGGGATCGACTTTGCTCAGGTTGCCAAGAACAGCCCTGATGACATCCCTTTCATCATCAAAAAATGCACCTCTGAGATCGAGAGTCGTGCCTTGAACATTAAGGTAACAAACCTGAAGTGTTGAAAAGGTGTCATTTAATCACACATGAGTCATTCGTGTAACACCTACTTTCAATGAATTTCAAGGGCATTTATCGTGTGAATGGGGCGAAGTCTCGTGTGGAAAAGCTGTGCCAGGCCTTCGAGAATGGAAAAGACTTGGTGGAGCTTTCTGACCTTCACCCGCATGACATCAGCAACGTGCTCAAGCTTTACCTGAGACAGGTGTGATGGGACAAATAAACCTATCCTAGTTTTGTAATGTTTAAACATAAAGGGGCGTTTTCCAGATGGGGTTTATTCTAGTCCTGATCTAAAATGGATATTTTATCTTAAGTCTTAGGCCACCATGCTACCATCCAATTTGTTTTTGCAATGGTATAGTGATCATATAAAATTATGTATCAGTCTTTTTATTAGAATACAACCAGAAAATACAGGAAATGTGTATGTAGTATTAAAAACTGTATAAAAGTATAAGTTGTTGAAGTGTCAAGTATTTAGGGTAAACTCCCCTTCCACTTGAGCAATAACAGGCAGCTGCAGGATCTCTTAAACCTAAATAAAATTAAATCCTAATTTCTAATTCTAATCGAATGATTTCAGGACTTCAGTCTCCTTAAAGTAATATTCCGTTTTCTTAAAAGAAAAATCCAGATAATTTACTCACCACCATGTCATCCAAAATGTTGATGTCTTTCTTTGTTCAGTCGAGAAGAAATTATGTTTTTTGAGGAAAACATTGCAGGATTTTTCTCATTTTAATGGACTTTAATAGACCCCAACAATTAACACTTAACTCAACACGTAACAGTTTTTTTCAACGGAGTTTCAAAGTACTACAAACAATCCAAAACGAGGCACAAGGGTCTTATCTAGCAAAACGATTGTCATTTTTGACCAAAAAATTAACAAATATACACTTTTAAAGCACAACTTCTCGTCTAGATCCGGTCCAGCGCGACCTAAACGTAAATGCGTAGTGACGTAGGGAGGTCACATGTTAGATATATAAAACGCACATTTGCGGACCATTGTAAACAATAAACTGACACAAAGACATTAATTAGTATCAGTTGACATACAACAACGTAGGAACGGTCCTCTTTCAACACATTTGTAAACACTGGGGCGGAGTTTCGCGTTCGTCTTCTGTGATCTCTTGACGTCATGACGTATTGCGTGGGGTCACGCTGGCGCATCACGATCGGATCTAGACGAGAAGTTGTGCTTTAAAAGTGTATATTTGTTATTTTTCTTGTCAAAAATGACAATCGTTTTGCTAGATAAGACCCTTATGCCTCGTTTGGGATTGTTTATAGTCCTTTGAAACTCTGTTGAAAAAAACTGAGGTCACACTAAATACTGACTGATGCCTGAAGAAGACATTTAGTTTGGAAAATTGTTTTATTTTAAATTTTGTGTACATATTTCCTGTATTTGTTGTTTGTATCTTAAAATAGAGTGAAAAATAAATATGGATAACACTAAGACGTTTGCACAGTACTGTATCTTAACATATATCAGTGCCACTGTTTTGTCTTAGGATGCACACCAGTATTGTTTTATGTAAGGTATGTTTGTAAAACTAATTAAAGGCCTAGTCCTAGATTAATCTAAACCCTGTCTGGTCACTTAGCAAAAGCATCATTTTGGTGACTGAGGTCTTGTTGATTTTCAAAAAAGAAACGTAATTTATTTATCTTTCAGTTGCCGGAGCCATTGATTCTGTATCGGTTTTATAACGATATCATCGGGCTGTCAAAAGAGACCCACGCCATCTTGGCGGACGAGCCTGATTCAGCTAAATCGGGTAAAGGAGAGCAGCAGTGCCTCAGCATTGAGCTCAAAAGAGTCCTCTTCAAAATCAGAGACCTCCTTCGCCAGCTTCCTACAGCCCACTACAAAACCCTAAATTTCCTAATCAACCACCTACACAGAGTACAAAATGACTCAAACATTGTTAGTGCAGCACAAAACCAAAGTACATCTTAAAGGAAAACACCACCGTTTTTTAATATTTTACTGCTCTTATCTCAACTTCGATGAATTAATACATCCCTGTCTTTTTTCAATGCGTGCACTTTTGATCTTTGTACAGTGTTTGTTGGCAGTGCTAGCATTTAGCCTAGCCCCATTCATTCCTATGGCTCCAAACAAAAGCTTTATTTTGTGCCACCATTCTCGTGTAACTACTCATGTAACAGTCTTTAAATAGGGGAAACATGGAAGTGTTTGGTGGCTTCTGAATTCGTCCCTGTTTGTAGCCATAGAAATAAATGAGGCAAGGCTAAATGCTAACACATTCACCACACGCTGTATAAAGATCAAAAATGCATGCATTGAAAATAGATAAAGGGATGTATAAATTTGTCGAAGTTGAGGTAAGAACATAGTAAAATGTTGAAAAACGGTGGTCTTTTCCTTTAACAATCTGTTCTGAATCAGTCTGATGTTCATTGTTCTACAGAGTATCAGAGCAAGCCGAGGAGAATAAGATGACAGCTAGTAACCTCGGGATCATTTTCGGTCCCACGCTCATCAAGCCCAGGCAGCTGGAGGCAGAAGTGTCCCTGTCCTCTCTGGTTGACTACCCACACCAGGCCCGCATGATAGAATTGCTCATCACTCATCATCAATTGATTTTTGACGTCTCCCTCGGCCCCGTGTCTCCCACCAGCCCAACGGCACCACGCACTTCAATGGACAAAGAACCCAAACTCAGCCGCCACTCACGTTCTCTCATGGATATCAAAGAGGTGAGATGGGATGGAAGACGTAAACTGTGACTTATTTGAATCTCACTTAGCACAACTTGATGCTTTTCTGTTCAAAATAATTTTAAAGGAGGTCTGTTTTTATCTTTCGTGCAGAGTGCTAAACTTTACAAGAGACACTCGTCTATCATTACCTCCTCACAACTGGAGGAAGTAAAGGAGATGAAGAAAGGAGCTCAAACATCTGGTTCGTATGACTGCTAATTTTTTTAATTAAAGTTTAAATTAAGCCTCCTTGTTAGTGCTTGGAGTGGGTTGAGCTAAGCTAATTTTGTTCAGTTGGTGTATGTTACTCCTGATTACATGTTTGAACTATGGACTAATGTCAGTAACAATACATAACCATAAAACTTTTTATTAATTTGTTGGGTATTTATCTCCAACAGGTGCAGGTTCAGATGTCAACGGGCTGGTCTTGGGTCCCGTGGAGGCTCAGAAGATCACATCAGTGTTCAGCCGGCCCAGTGCCAGCAGCCGAGTGGTGCAGATGCGTCCCCAGAGGTCCAAGCAGGTGTCCCGACCCATCAGCATGCCTGTGGATCGACTGCTTAATGAGCGTAACAGCCGCAACACCGCCGAGCAAGAAACAACTCCAGCTGCTATCCAGGAGACCACCGAACCAGAGAAGCCTTCGACGCCACGCCTCGCCAGTAACAGGAACACCTTCATAGACACTCAGTCACTGAGAAGGACCTGGGACAAACAGTACAAGCATTACGACGTGACGCCCAGAACTGCAATGATAGTGGCCAACCTTCCGTCCTCTGGCGTGACGAATAAAGTAAAATCAGCCGAGACTGTTCAAGGAACAGCGATACCCCACTCTAGCTCTTATATATCTGGTACTAACCTGTACAGCACAGCCCCGATAACCTTTAGAGCGCCACGGACATTAAAACCCCCTCCTGAGACTTTCTATAAACCTCCGTCTGCAAGCCAATCCAGCGCATTTGACTCGGCAACAAAAACTGGAACTACCACAGGAACTATATATACAACATCAATTACTATTGTAACGACTGCGGTTACAGCAACAGTCGCAACAATTGCTACAAGAATGGCCACGCCCCCTACCACACCCACAACGTCAATGGCTACAGCTACGACGGCGGCCAGGCCGTCAATTACGACGTTGACGCTGTCAGTGGGCGCCGTATCGGCGGAGACGGGAGAAGCTGAGGAAGGACTTTCTGAAAGTGACTCGCAAAGCCCCGTCATGCTCTCTCCCCCTCAGTCTCCTAGCTCCAGCGCAGAGGAGCTCAGCCCTACCGACGCCAAGCCCCTCTACCAGAGACGCAGCCGGCGTACGCAGGAGATGGAGCGTAGAGAAGCCCACTTTGTTTAAACCCAAGCTTGGCCTATAGGTCAGTTTTTGTCGTTGTTGGTACAATGTTCTTTTAGATGCTTCAGACTTTCATCTAATGGACCTAAAATCGAATGAACCTGTATGTATGTATGTATGTATGTATATAAACTGTCTTGGTTGTGCCATACTGTACTGTATATATGTAATTGTTTTATATCCCTTTGAGAAAGGGCAAACATATTTAGAAATATGTGAGATGTGTGCGCGAAACATCTCAATGGACATTTTCTGGATAAATAGCTTTTTATCCGGTCTATGTAAGCTACAGTTTGATCCAGGAAAAGCAACAGAGGTCCAGAACATTTGTGACATTCACTTAATTCTAAGTGAGCATTCTCATGTGATTTTTTTTCTTATCTTTATGCCAAATGTGTCAGCAAGCATATCATGTTTCCCTTTCACTGTGATAAAAAATTACTCTAAACCATCCAGAGGTTTTCAAGAGACTCAGTAATTAGCCATTTATATTAATATGTTGTTAAAAAAGGCTACATGTAAAATATCCTTTGTATAAACTTATATGGAAATTGTATAGTATTGTATATGTCATCGTGATTATTGTAATGTACTTGCTAAGCCCGAGGGATGTTTGTGACCTGAATTTTTAACATATTTTTAATGCTACGCCACTGCATCGTCATCGCCCTTGCATGCTGATGTAATCAAGTTACTGCCAGGTATTTTATCTGTTGTACTGTTGTTGTTTTTTTAACATTGTGCTGCTCCCGTGTCTTTTAAGCAGTGTGCGTGCATCTGTTTCTGAGTTATGTACATTTGTTTACATTTTGTACACCATCTGCCATTCACGTCTGACTATACAAACAATTCCTGAAAACATGAAACATGTTTGCAAATTAAATATTTAGTTAAAACTAGTATTGTGTCCGCTTTGTTTTTCTTTCTTTCATTTAACTAGAACAGAATTGTTTTCAAATGTGAGCTGTTTTTACTTTTATACTTTCTTATTGGCTAGGTCAATCATCTTTGATGTTTTTTATTTTCTTTACTAAATTTGTGACCCTGTCTGTGAAATCCAGTCTAAAGTGTAATAATCTATTTATGAGATTAGGAGCATTAACGTTTGATTGCTTTCACGTTGATTTGAATATTTTGTTGTCAATAATAAAGATAGCAAGGTTATATTTTTACAAAATGTTCTTTACATTATATTATGTAGGATGATTTAATATAAAGAGTAAAAAAATGATTTTTCTGGGTTTTCACAGACTGGGTCACATATGACTTGTGTTGTTTTTTTCAAATAGCCCATCTCTCCTCAGTATAATTCGGGTGTAGGCAAGTTCGGTCCTACAGAGCCACAGTCCTGCAGAGTTTAGTTCCAACCCTAATCAAACACACCTGAACAAGCTAATCAATGTCTTTAGGATTTAGACATCAGGTTAGATTATCAGTGCTTAGGCTAAAATATTCAGGACTGCGGCTCTCTAGGACCGAACTTGCCTACCCCTGGTTTAATTTATGTCACAGCCAAAGCATTGGCAAAGTTGTATACTTGATGTCAGAGGTGTCATGCCCAATTTTGAGCCAAATGGATTTTGCATGCAACCTCAAAATCAAAGAAGCGTCCATTAAAGGGGCCATGGCATGAAAATCTGACTTTTCCATGTTTAAGTGCTATGATTGGGTCCTCAGTGCTTCTATCAACCTAGAAAATGTGAAAAAGATCAACCCAGTAACTTAGTTTTGGTAAACCATTCTCTACAAGCACATGAAAAAATAGGTCATTGAAATTTGGCTCTCCTTATAATGTCATAAGGAGCTCTTATTATAATAATACCACCCCTTAATTTGCACTATCCAACCACAGCACTGCCATTTAGTGCAGAGAAAAGCACAATTGAGTTTTAATTGCAACAAACCACCATCATTGTGATCAGTGTTTGAATTTCATCAGCTCATTTGCATTTTAAAGGACACACCCAAAACGGCACATTTTTCACACACCTACAAAGTGGCAATTTTAACATGCTATAATAAATTATTTATATGGTATTTTGAGCTAAAACTTCACATATGTGCTCTGGGGACACCAAAGATTTATTTGACATTTTAAAAAATTCTTGTGCCATGGCCCCTTTAATTTGTTACTTTCTTTTAATCTGTTTATTATGCACAATATTATCAATTCTGTGCTGCATCCTTGTCACTTTTGCCGTTTTGATCATGTTACATTACTTTATTCTGGCGGCAAGCGCAGTCGCAGACGTCATTAGCGTCTGAGCGCGCTCACGAGCTCTTTGTTGTGGTGCATTGGCTATCTGAGGAATTAAAACGTGTAAGAAACGCTCACAACATTTCCAAACCCCAGTACTGTAATGTGCAGTTAACCTCCTCTGTGTATAAAATGTATGGTTTAAAATGTGACCGTTTTAACGTTAGTAGAGATTTCTAGATTCATCTTCTTGGTACATCCGACGTCAAAGTTCGCCAGAGTTCACGGGGGCGCGGAAATCACATATGACAATATGAGGTAAAATTTAATGCAAAACCCGTTCCTCTAATAATTTTATCTAAACGTATTTTTTAAAATCATTATTGAACATTAAAATCAATTACGTGCCCATAGCTTATGTAATTTTCGTTGTTTATATACATTATGGATTTAAAATTACATTAATTTTTATAGGATAATGCAGTTGTTGTGCAAAATACATTAATGACACAATTAAACAAAACGTAAATAAACAAAACATGCCGTTTCAGATGTAAATATGGCGCAAATATGTCATTATTTGCATTGAATAGTATTTGATATAAAAGTTAGTCAACACTTTTATTTTGGCGGTTTTTGCAAGGCAGAGGTGTTCAGATTGTTAGAAATGTGAGTGCCATGGAAAAGACTGAAAGCTCTATAATATATTTCGTTTGATGTCTGTGTATGCACAAATGTCTGTTAGCTGTGCACACTGTGCCCCCTTAAAAAATGGTGCGTGACGCCCCTGCTTGATGTTACTTTGTGAGGTAATATTGGTGCCAGCCTTAGCCTTTACATCACTAATTATACCAGGTGGATGGCATACTTACTGTATGACATCATCAGGTAAGTATGTTCAATACTTCATGTCAAGCGTAGGCTGCTGTAATAATATACTGCAGGGCAAGGCTACATTGTGTTTGTGTGTGTGTGTGTCCCTGACAGAGGCTGTGTTGGCTTGTCCTCATTCTCTGTGTATCTGTTTGGTTCGGTGACAGATTGTCTCTCCTCATCTCTAATTAGTCACCTAAGCTGATCAGCTCTGACTCATCCTGCACATGAAAGCACAAATAAGAGATGTAACATGTAAGATGCACACAAACTAACTTTAAACATACTGTAATATAACATGCCAGCATTATCCTGTAATGCCTTATCATTCCCACATAAATGAGGGGGTAAGTAATAGTCATTTTAAAATGAAGGACTTTGCTGATGGCTAGTAAACCCTGCAGATTAAGGCAATCAGATTACTTCTGTCACTTGGGTTAGTCAGAAGCAGCAAGTTTGGCTGTTGTGTTTCAGGGAATATTATGGACTGTAACAATTTACTTTTTAATGTAAATGTTGAGGGTTTTAAACCTATTTAGCACTGAGGTAAGTTACTTTTCGGTTTACGTTATGAATTTAGTATGAATTTGACTTTGCAGAAATAATTGTTTCTGTTTTTGAGTATGTGTAATACAACTGTAGAACTGTTGCAGTAAAGTTGAGTGCCATCATATTTTAATACATTAGGTACAGTGTGTATAAGTTAAACAGTTGTGTTTGTTTTTATTACATGATGCCATGAATTTATTGCATTTATTAAAAAAACTGTACATATGATACTCTTTATGTGTTTCTGTAAGATTAGAGATTTGTATCTGAACCTAAATTCAAAGAGCTTTAATTAGTGTTTGTGTAACAAGAAACACACCGGATAATTAGACATCTTAAAGACACATAATAACAGCTCTTCTCTGTACATCTGAGGTTTTAGTCTGTCGAACAGACTCAAAATAGTTTAGTGGTTTAGTGCTAGGTGCATATTTTCCTTTAAAGATGTGTGACACTCAATTATACACGACTAACTTAAGCGCTCCAACTGAAATAGCTTTCGTTTAAAGTACCGTTTCTTTTGAAGCCCTGCAATACTGCTTCACACATGTTACTGCTTCACACATTTACACGCATTGTGTAGGTTTTTATGTCAACTCGCAAAAGTTACAGTGCATGCTGTAAAAGTGTTTATGTGCTGTCAGGTTCATCACAGTTTGGTGACCCCTACAAGGGGTGAAGCTCTGGAGCAATGAACACAAGCAGACAGATCCGTCTGCTATTATGGAAGAACTGGACGCTCCGCAAGAGACAAAAGGTACAATTTGCCGTTTCACTGAGATATACAAAACAATCATAATGGCCTGTACTTTCGAAACCTCAACACAGCTTCTATTTAGAGCACAGTGTTTATATCATGTGATGTGAGACAAACCTCAACATTTTTTGTTTAAGTGCACAGGCTTTGCAGAGGCACACAAATCCAGAATATAGAGTATAGAAGGTTTCAGCAGTGACAACATAAACAAGCGGCTTTCGTGGTCAACACGTAACTTCCGGTAAACTCTGCTAAGAGTAAATAGCAACTTTAAGCATAGTTTATTTATAAAACAACCAAAATAAACAACACGTAAATGACTTAAGAAACCAAAACAGCACCAGTTTAGCAACTGAAACCGGAAGTAAAGTTCACACCAGGCGTATCGCGTCACCACATGTGCATCCGATGAAACCGTCTATATAATATCTTTTGAAATCCCATAATCTGTAATATGTTAATTGGTATTATTTGTGTTATCCTTTGAATATTGAACCACCACTGCTGATATATAGCTGTTTCTAAACATGTCCTTCTATTGCCGTATGTTTGCAGATTCGCTTCCTGGTAGAGATTTTGTGGCCTGTTTTTTTATTCATCGGACTGGTGTGGCTACGACGAGCCAACCCCCTGTATCGCCAACATGAATGTAAGAATACTGCATGCTATATTAAATGAAGGAGAGCAGGGCACAACCTAACATTCTGGACCTGCTACAAATTAACATTTAGGTTTGGTTTCTAGAACCAACCGTTCTTGTACAAATACACCAAAAGTGACAGAAGTGCAAATGTTAATTTGCAGCCACAAATATTGAACATCGTATAATGAAAGATCTGTGGTATATTTTGAGCTGAAACTTTACAGAAACATTTTGGGGATACCAAAGACTATTTTAATATAGCTGAAAACACATAGGTTACGGGCCCTGTAACATTAAGTTTCTTAGACTTAGTTGTAACACTGTTACTAACCCTGCAGTGAAAAAAGTCCTAGTTAACAGCTGCTAGGAGTAAATGTTTCACAATGGGTGCTGGTTTACATTAATGCACGTTTTAAAACACATTACTTTTGCCATGTTAACGTCTTTTATCCAGACTATTCCAGCATTTTCGACCCTCATAAATGGAGTTATTTGTTAACGCTAGGGCTGTCACAATTATGAAATTTGGCTGACGTTAATTGTCTAATAAATTGTGACGACTAGGACGATTAATTGCCTATTTTAGGGCTTTGACATTTAATTCTCATAGATTTTTTGTTTGTTCATGAAATAATTTTTACACATTGTTTGATTATGCACTGTCAGTCAAGGAGCGCCATTAGATACGGTCTTGTTTATGCAGGCTCTGCAGCTCCCCCTTGTGTTTTTTAGAGAGAAATGCAATCATTTCGGTGATCTGAAATCATCGCGATGAGGTCAAACAATTGCGATTAGACGATTATTTAATCATTGTGACAGCCCTAGTAAACGCTGCAGACCCTGTTTTAGTTTGAGAACTCTGGTGCTGCGCTGCAGTGTAGATGAACATACAGTATAGTAGACAGACACCCAACTCAAAAATAAGAAAAACATTGGATGAAGAAATTTACTTTCATGCCCCAAAATCACTGTTTGTCTAGTATCACAATGAAAACGCATCAAAACTTTTCATAAATTTGACTTTCTACTGACAATGAGAGATAAAGACAGAAAGACACAAATAATTTAACCGTGTTTAACGTATATAAACAAGCTGTGTTACTATTAACCCCACGTTAGGTTGTGCCCTGCTCAACCTTATGTAAGGGATAATGTATAGGCAGCCGGTTGTTATCACAGAAATATGCCCTAACAGTGCAATCAGGACCCAACGCAAAGCCGAAGGTGTTTCACAATAACAACCATCTTCCTGTACATTATCCCTTACTCACAAGTAAGGTAAGGAAGATTAAATATTGATTTAAAATATTTTATTTGCTTAACAAATGCAGACCTTCCGCAAGGAAAACCCATTTACTTTCGGTTTTAAGATAAAGACGTTCAAATGTCACAAGCACACTATTTGGTTTAATCATTTGTAAATATAATGTCACATATGTTATTAAAAGACATTTGAATTTAATTTTTCAAATGATTTGCAGCATCCAGGTTATCATGTGTTATTATTTTTGAGCGGTTGTTATCTGGGAATAACAAACCTGCAGATGTCACGACTGGCCAATCAGAATCAAGCATTCCAATGAACCGTGTAATAATGTGTAGTACTGAAACAATTCCAGTCCACTAATTTGATTGGATTTGTTTATATCAATTAGTACAAAAACTTAAATCTATGTTGTAACCAAATTATTTTGTTGTCTGATGAAAAAATATTGCTGGCAATATTGCATCTCATTTCAGTTACTTAGTGGGGACATATCATGAAATATGATTTTCTATGTTTAAGTGCTATAATTGGGTCCCCAGTGCTTCTATCAACCTAGTAAATGTGAAAAAGATCAACCCAGTAACTTAGTTTTGGTAAACCATTCTCTGCAAACATGTGAAAAAATAAGTCATTGAAATTTGGCTCCCCCTGTGATGTCAGAAGGGGGTCATCTTATATTTATACCGCCCCTTAATCTGCACTATCCAACCATGGCACTGCCATTTAGTGCAGAGATCAACGCATTTGCATTTTAAAGGACACACCCAAAAATGGCACATTTTTTGCTCACACCTACAAAGTGGCAATTTTAACATGCTATAATAAATTATCTGTGAGGTATTTTTGAGCTAGATCTTTAAATATGTACTTTGGGGACACCAAATATTTATTTTACATTACAAAAGTATTCTGAAATGTCCTCTTTAAAGTTAACTTTTTGTTTATAACTGTTTATAGAAAGTAAAATCACACTTGCAATCATACTATTGTACTAAATATTAGCATGCAAGGTAGTGTAATAGTGTAAGGTACCCAAGATATCAAAACCTTGTGCATATGGCCGAATCACGAAAAATTTAAAATTCAGTATATTATAAACCTTGCTTGTGTAATATAAGATGTTTGAGTACCTTAGACAATAGATATACCTTAAATGAGAATCAAATTTGTTATAAATTAAAAGTGATAAATTCTTTGTGTCTCAATATGTGTTCACGGGTTGTGAGAACTTGCTCATCTTTTTTATATAGGTCATTTTCCCAGCAAGGCTATGCCCTCCACAGGAATCCTGCCTTGGATCCAAGGGATTTTCTGCAATGCAAATAACCCTTGTTTTCGCCACCAAACTCGAGGAGAGTCACCTGGGGTCGTTTCCAACTACCACAACTCTATGTGAGTCAAGCACTTTCCCAACACCAAACTAAGCCAGGAAGTACTCAGAAATTCAAAATATGCTGCACGTCATAGACTCATAGGCGTCCAGAGGATACAACTCTGTCACATTTTAGTTATGAAGAAAACTACATGAATAATAGTTTTGCAGCACTAAAAGCTAGGATTGTGGTCTCAATAGTAGTAAATCTAAGTTCATTACAACAGTTGTGTGCCATACAGTACAGTTTTTAAAGTCTCTCGCTGTTTTCTCAGACTGGCCCGATTCTATGCAGACTCTCAGGAGCTCCTATTCAATGACACTGAGTTTCAACAGCTCGGTCGTCTATGGCAAGAAGTCTCTATCATGAGCAACTTTATGGAGACACTGCGCACCAATCCTGGACTGGTGGCAGGTATGTTGGGTGGGAACTTTCTACTCTCTGACCCACTAACCCTTTCCTCAGTTTAACTGGATGGGATGTCTTCTAATGGATGTGAATGATGGATGGAGAGAGTGGGCATTTCCTCCATGTACTTCCACTCCCCATATACCTTTTTCCTTTTCCTGCTCTCTCTAATGGGCTGATGACTGACTATTGGAGTGAACGTGATCCGAAGTCTCTCTTAATATCTGTAAACTTTTATATTTAGATAACTTGTTTTTTCGAAAAAATGTTGGCCAACCATTATTTGATCAACTACACAGCAAAATCACCAGTGTTAAATTTTCAGGGATGGTGTTAAATACACAGTGTTGATGCTGTTTTAACACTATCTGGTAATAAAATAACACTGCCATTGCTAGGCCAGTGTTATATCCATGACAGTGTCAGTGTAAAACAAGGGTGTTACCAGATTTCACACTGAGCGGTGTAAATCAAGCCACGCCTCCACTAAACATTTCCTGTCAGGGATTTTACCGCCATTTTCTTTCAAAGGAGGACTGAAGAGAGCAGGTAAATCTCATAATATTCACATGGTTTAGCTAAATTAAACTGTTATTTCTCTGTCTGACTCTACGCAGCCATTTGCCAAAAAACCTAAATAAGATATTTTTCCCATTTTATTTCCCCTTTGTTCGTTATTTGGTTCAGTTTAATCAGAGCTACCTTGTGTTACGTTGTTCCCTTGTTAGTTTGGTATAAAGTTAAACTTCTAGCTAAAAGTTTTAACCAAGAAGGATAATATTAACAGGAGATATGAATGAATGTAAGAATTAAACCCTGATAAAACGCGACACGCACTACAAATTGAAGGTATGAAATTAAGTTAAATGAAAGCTTGTTTATTCACCACATGATGCTCGTTATGAGGTAATCATATAGGCTAGATACCGTGAGTTAACGAGGTCGTTTACATGCACGTGAGTGCACGGATATCGGTTAATTATTCAAATTACTGAAAAACACGGAGAAAACCGCAACCGCATCGTCATGTGTTTTTTTTTTTTTTGATGTATGCAAACAGGGAAAATATCGCCAAACCAACAATTAATTTTACCTCAGAATATGCACAGATTGGATGCATTGTGTGTTGTAAGCTTTTCGTGGCGCTAGATGTCAGACAGATGCAAATAGCAAATACATACGAAAGTGTAAAACGTGTATGGCGAACATTTGTTTTTCTGTCATTATAGATGCTAGTTTGGTGAAAGTACACTGAGTGCTTAAAATCATTCAGAAGAGATGCTGTTTTTAGGGCAGTTTATTAAAGAAGACCTGACATGGATGACTTCCAATGAGAAATGACTAATACTTATATAAATTCATTACAGAAGGTAAGTTTCATTTAAACATATAAATCATTTTATTTGACATAACTGAACAGTTAACCAATCTTTTAAGTATATGTAGTTTTGTACATATTATGGTTATTAATCTGGCAAGAAAGTGACATGACCTGCTGCCAACTTTAATAAAAATATATTATCTTCTCATACATCGTTTTGCTATTGATATCATATTAAATAGCAATCAAATTGATTACTATTTTGAAAATGTATAAATGAAGATTCATATTGTCTTGAGTGCTGTTTTTAATATAAAAATAATGTTGAGTTTTCAGAGTCTTTATTGTCATTTTTTTGTGATAGGACCCTACCAGACTATATTTGAATACGGCATACCCATGAATTCTGAACTGTTATTCCTTAACCCAGTTTGGAGGATAAGAGCTTACCAACTATGTGAGTACACACAGTACTTTAGTACTGTACACTGTCTCTAACATGATTATACTGAGATGATTTTGATTCAAATAACGATTAAAACTGCATCCTTTTTGGTATTTTCTTGACCCTTTTTGTCTTTGAAAATCTGCAGAAATATGCTGAGGCGATGTATTGCAAAATAGCCAACATACAGCAATTAAAGGATAATTGGAGCCTATATCCTGATGAAGATATGGATGACCCTCTGTCTGGTCAACAGGAGTTTAAATATGGTAAATGTAAATGGGTTTGCTACTTTTACGGTTTTAAAGTTTAACTGTATACTCATGGTGTAAATTCTGTTTTGCTAGGATGGGACAGTGATGTGGCAGCTCTTCCCTGGCTCATTCACCTCTTGCCTTCATTTGTGAAAGGAAGAAAGACTGGAGAGGGTCAATGTGCAACTGAAGCTACTGATTGTGCTGTGTAAGTTTTTTGGTATTTTGTTCTAGTTATTTATTCAGCAGTTAGTTTGCTTGCATTGTTCACCCCATGTAAGTGCATACAAGTTCATAAATACACATCAAATACATTCATCAAATACACTCTTTTAAAACACTTAGGTGATGAGCATCAATCCATGCTTTGAGGGGAATGAATCAGCACAGCCCTGCCTGCTCTGCGTTGGGAACAAAAGTTGCATCCAGAATTTTTGCATCATTCTGGACCAAAAAGCCATTCCCTCCATGATGAAGACCACTGATGCAGCCTTCCACTACTGTACAGTAAAACAACTACAGAACTAAATACCAGGTTGGAACGTGTTTAAGAAAAATGAAACGTCTTTTGAATTGAAATGTCTGTTTTGTTATGGAAAAATCTTTAGTATTGTGAAGGATAAGCATTTCTGCTTGCCGATAAGGTAATTGCATGTATTTTAATGTTCAAGTGTTGAGTAGGGTGGCTAATTTTTTTAACTCTTATTTGATTTATTAAAGACCTTTATAATAAGTGGTTTTATGTCACTGCGCTGTGGTATAAGATAACTTTCATTATTCCATACTGTATTCTGTTTCTATTTGTAGCTGAGGTATTTAAATAAGCAGTGTTTAATGCAAAGTGTTGTGTGTATCAATGTAAATATTAAATGTGATTTACTTTAATAAAAAGAGGTTTTGCAATATTTCTTGTCATTTGTCTTTTATAGAAACAACCCATTAGCAACAAAAGTGGCTATTACTCAGTATTTTAACACTTAACATTGTTGAATTCACACTACACTGGTGTTGACCTTAAATTAGGAGTGTTAATTTTTAACACTGTATTTCTGTGCCAACACCAGTGCAGTGTGGAAACAACAATGAATAGTGTTGAACAAAGTGTAAAATTTAACAATATTGAGTGTTAAATTAACATATAATGGGTGTTGTTAAATTAACACTACACTTTTGACTAAATTAACACAGTGTAGTGTGGACACATATACACACTTTGCCGGTGTTAAATTTGACACCGTGGGTGTTATTTTAACACCAGTGATTTTGCTGTGTACGCTGTTTTTCTTTATCAGCATATATTTTGCTGAATCGCCATTCCTATCGATGAAATGTATTTCTAACGTAGTCCCTAAGAGGTTGGTAATGTTATTCTCAAAAATGAAAATCCTGTCATCACCTCATGTCATTCCAAATTGGTGAGATTTTTATTTCTTTTTGTACAAAATAATTTTGCACCTTGCATTTGACAAAGAAACTGTGAAAATCATTGACAAACTTGCGCTTCATGATGCAATGTGATGTTAACAGGAATTTTGCATTAAAGGGAGGAGTAAATAACAGAATTGTCATTTTAATATCTCTTTAACATCAGCCATAAGCCAAACAATGACATCTGATTGGTTAAAATAAATGTTGCTCCAGGACCAACAAGAATGATTTTCTAGGAACACGTCTTACTCCAAATATTGGCAATCATCATACTTTTTATTTCTTTGTCATGCTTAATTGTGACAGACCTGTAGGTTACTTACTGTGTAAGCACCTTCTTCAGAAATGACTTCTATGTTGTGACCCTTCAGCATACACCCACGTAAAGGATTATTAGGAACACCTGTTCAATTTCTCATTAATGCAATGGTGTAAAAGTGTGGGGGATGTTTTTTTGGCACACTTTAGGCCCCTTAGTGCCAGTTGGGCATCATTTAAATGCCACGGCCTACCTGAGCATTGTTTCTGACCATGTCCATCCCTTTATGACCACCATGAACCCATCCTCTGATGGCTACTTCCAGCATGATAATGCACCATATCTCAAAGCTCGAATCATTTCAAATCGGTTTCTTGAACGTGACAATGAGTTCACTGTACTAAAATGGCCCCCACAGTCTTTAAGATGTGGGGGAACGGAAGCTTCGTGCCCTGGATGTGCAACCCACAAATCTCCATCAACTGCAAGATTCTGTCCTATAGACCCCTTCACGGTTCACGTCACAGGCTGTTCCCACTGCGCATGTCGGGGTCAGAAAAGTCATTACAGCAGATTCAGTTGCGTATTATTCGGTATCGTCAAAAATGCATACTTACGTCGTGGGCTGTGAAAATCGCACCAGGTCTTCCGTTAAGTTTTCGCGAGTCATGCAGAATCTCAAAAACAAAAAAATACTACATCTGCGTCTGCAAGCAATTAACGTGCAGACTGGGACAATGCAAAGATCAAAGAGGCTTGTGTTTGTAGTGCTCACTTCATTTGAGGTAAGTCATCATTTTTCAGCACTGTTAGATTAAATTATAAAGCCTAAATGGTATGAACAGTTCGACCCCGTGCTGCGCGCGCACCCGATAGTCATTCACTGTTTACAAACCTTGAAGGGGTCTATAGGCCAACATTTCTAAAGAATGCTTTCAGCACCTTGTTGAATCAATGCCACGTAGAATAAGGCAGTTCTGAAGGCAAAAGGGGGACAAACACAATATTAGTATGGTGTTTCTAATAATCCTTTAGGTGAGTGTATTTAGTGTTCAGGGACACGTCAGATAGTTCAGTGACCATTCAACCACTTTGTCATCCTCACAGTGAACACTTGTCTAGTCATTATAAATACTGTTGAGCAGACTGCTGCAAAGTTCAGAGAGCTTCAGTTCGTAAGGTGTGGAATGCATTATTTATTACAAGTATATACAGTATGTCAAACAAATGGAGGTTTTGAGGAAATGAGGAAAGTATAAGTATATTTTTATTTGCATCACGAATTAAACCTTTAAAAGATTTAGTTTGTAAGAAAGCAGCTGTTCAAGATTAAATCAATAAATCTGTAATCCTTTGAGAAGGAACATCGCATGCATATCTCCTCTTAAATTTGTGGAATTTTACAGAATGCTTTTAAAGACACACTGTTGTGCCATGAAATATGCAGCTTTCTTTCATGTGTTGACGTAATTTCCGTGTAAACAGGAAGTTAGGGAGGGACATTAATTGGGGCACTTCAGATTTTGGAGAGCATTTAAAGTGCAAAATGATTTTATAAAAATCCTTCATCCGTTTTGGATGCTTATATCTTCCAAATGCAAAGTTAGTAATTTTTTGTGTATAGTTTACAGATTTCCTTAAAGCTGCAGTCCATAACTTCTTTCTTTCAAAATTGCTGGTTACTTTGCATACTGTACTTACTGTATCATACTTTACATACTTTTACTTTTAACATGGGCTGAAGTCAAATACCATTGAACTGATTTTTCCCATGAAATCATGCTTGAGAGCACAAATTATACAGTATATTATTATTAAATTGCGGCTTTAATGCTAAACATTCGTTCTAAAACACAAAAAAAATCTCTTTAGATTTTATGGTGGGGGAGAGGTTTTAAAAAGCACTATACTGCCGTACTACTGCTGATAGTTCAAATCAGATCACCAAAAATATTTCCTAAATAAACAGATAAGGATAATTAGTTGCGCAATGCCACCTTGTAGATGATAAAATGGATAAATAAAATCAAATACATCTTAGCATAGCAACACCCTGGCAACCACCCACAACAGCTTAGTAGTGGTGGCAAGGTTTGCATAGGCAAGTAACACTTATACGTTTTTATTAAAGGAAAACACCACCGTTTTTCAATATTTTACTATGTTCTTACCTCAACTTAGACGAATTAATACATACCTATCTTTTTTCAATGCATGCACTTTTAATCTTTGTACAGCGTGTTGTGACTGTGTTAGCATTTAGCATAACTCCCCCTCTCGCTCAAACTTGCTATTAACAACACCCTAGTGATAACGAAGCAAGCAACTCGATATATTAGATGTATTGTTTTGAACATACGGCAATCACGCCATGCGAATTAGACAGTTTTGTCCATGTTTTCTTGAGCATCGCTGCTGCAGTAGAGTTAAATAAAGCTGGCGGTGCCTCTAGCGGCTTTTCTCCTTATCTTGCTGCGCTAAACAGTCCGCAACACACACACACCAACACGTGAGGAGGAACTGTGAGGTCGGTAACAAATTTGCATACTACATACATTAGCGGTTTTATGTGTTGTTTTTCACCAAACTATATTAGAAATGCGTGGTCGAATCAAACATGGTGGTGCACCGTGATGCACGTGCTTGCCGAACCGTGGGAGGATAACATGACGGTTCGATTCTTTACAGAGAACTTTTACGTGTAACCCTACTGCGCGCTGAGGTCGAAGTGCTGCAAACTAAGTGCTCTTCCGCCATACAATATGGTTCTTATTTTTATCCGGTTAAAAATTTGCCACATTTTATTTTGCGCCACCATACTTACTCGTGTAACTACTCATGTAACAGTCTTTAAATAAGGAAAACATGGAAATGTTTGGTGGCTTCTAAATTCATCCCTCTTTGGATCCTAAGGAATGAATGGTGCTAGGCTAAATGCTAACACATTCATGACACGCTGTTCTAAGATTAAGTGCACACATTAAAAAAAGATACGTATATATATTAATTCATCTAAGTTAAGGTAAGAACACAGTAAAACATTGAAAAACTGTGGTGTTTTCCTTTATGCAACCTTTCCTCTCTTCCATCAGGAAAAGGCCTAAAGGTTGAGTACATCTTGAAAGATGATGAGATTCTGACCTCATTCTTGTTGAGGGATGCTGGACTTTCAGTGGCTGTGGTGGATGATCTTACAAATGCAGAAGTCCGGGTGGAGCAAGTAAGCTAGAGTAATACTGTACTTTTATAACATATGAACTGAAATTACAAAAACCGTTACAAAAGTTTCTGTTATGGCTTATTAATTTTAACAAATGTGATTTAAATGTGAATTCCAAAAATCAGGACAATTCTAAGCTGAGCCACTGGATGTTTTCAGATACAGCAAAATCTCATGTGTTCAGTATGTGTTTTCTGAAGGGTCACTGGCTTTGAGAACCCTTCCTGCGGTTTTATGTCATTTTCTTTGTGACGCAAGTCTTTTGTTTAATTCTGGCCTTTTACACACAATGTAATTTATGGTTATGGCTTTGTTGTCTCAGGAAAATCATCAATCACAGGCTCTTAAGTATGCAACTTTGATCCTATACAGTACCTGAATGAACCACAATGTATTGTCTGTAACACTCAACAAATCCAAGTGTTATAGCTTAAAGAAATGACACCAAAGTCCTCATACACTGTATAAAAACAATTTGAAAAGATAACATCCTATGTTTTTCATTTGCGGACCAAAGCAACCTTGTTTTTCTCTTCTGAAATAGCAGGGAAACAAAGAGTTACCAAAGTTGACCTCAATGTGTGAACACCAATGAGAATGTAGATTTAGTCTTTAAAGCAATATGATTCAGCTCTTTCTCCTTTGTTTCTAGTTTGCATATGGAGTCCCAGATCTGTCCCTGAAGGAGATCGCCTGTAGCCAGGCTCTCCTGGAGCGATTCCTCATCTTCCCCAGTCGCAGAGGACTGTATGGGGTTCGCAACGCCATGTGTGCCCTTTCCCAGCAGAAACTGCAGAACATTGAGGATGTGCTTTATGCCAACATAGACTTTTTTAAGCTCTTCCGGCTGGTCAGTTATGGCACTTTTGTTATTATGTTATTCATAACACCTCTGTTATTCCGATCTATACAGAACTAAGATGTAAAAGTTTAAATCTGAAAAGACAGTTTCCTTGATACAGTAATTTGTAATTGAGGACAGGACTCATTGTAATTAGATGTTTTTTTGATAAACCACAACACTGCTGTAAAAACAACTAAAGCATTTAGTTTGAGTGGCTGCTATGGGTTGGTTAAGAGTTCTCAGATTTGAAAACTTCATACAAACAATTTAATCAATTTTGATTAAACTTTTTAAAATTTAGACATGGTTAAAGAGTCAAAAAAATGAACACCCTGGGGGTTATATTCTATGTATTACACGTTCATACTTTATAATTGCACACTATACATTTGTGAGGTTAATAACATGGGAGATGTACAGCATGCAATAAGCAAGATGAAGTGATGCTATTATCCTAATATAAAACTCTGTTTTTCTTATGGTTAAAAGTGTCTTAAACTGTAGGTTTAAAAAACGACAGCACAGTGCACTGGGTCACATACTTTACAGTTTTAGGATAAGTTTACTGGACACACAGTGTGTGTTAGCAGGTGTTGTACTAAACTAGATGTCTGGAGCTTGAGTCAGATTCAGACCTACTTAGCTGTTGTTACATTTTAGGAGGACTACTTTGAATACCACTGCTGAAACAACACTGCTTATCTGTTTCTCTCTCTCTCTCTCTCTCTCTCTCTCACTCACACACACACACACGCTCTCTCTCTCTAATTCAAAGTGCTTCACGCTGGGTTAGGTCAAAGCAGATGGTAGATTTAGCATGACACACTACTTGGCCTTATTTACTAATCTGATTAAAGAGGATACATTCTTCAGTGGATGGAAATGCACTGAAAGCACTTGCTGGTTATACATCAGTTTTGCTTTCTCTCATGATGGTTTTGGTTTGTGAACCATCTACCTGTATCTTCCTGATCCATCAAAATCTGATCGACCAAAATGCATCAGGTACCAGGTTTAAACAGGGCTTTCTATTCTAGACAGTTCTAATCAGTGTTACAGAGATTATACATTATAGAGATTATAACTTTCATTTGCTTGCTTTAATATATTAACACAGTGGTCTCCAACATGGTTGCCCGCACGGAGTCTGTGAGTTGCCCGCCAAAGCACATTCTATTAATGTCTCAATTTTAATATTTATATATTATATATTTTTAATGGCGGGATGCATGACCTCTGAAAGCCAATGTTGATATTTGAAATCATCTAAACAAACACGCCCCTACCCCAATAGAATCTGGACCTTCTTTTGATAGACCCGCCCCATACATACGCAACCCAGGCAATGATGTTGGTTAGTAGACACGCCTCTTACTGCTAATTGGCTACAAGTGTGTTTTGGTAATCGTCCGACTCCCTTTTTCAAGTGTTTTTCAAAAATCACGCACCCCGCCTTTAAATTACCTTGGGATCTTTTATGTATGTTAACATTTAAACAATGCTAAAAGTCAAACAAAAGTAAAACAAAAAGGTTTTGAGTAGAATATAAAAAAGTAGCAGTCCAGATTGTTGTTTTAATTCTAGTAGCCCTTGCTCACAAAAAGGTTGGAGACCTCTGTATTAACATAATCAAATATCTTTTACTGGTATTAAAGCCGAATCAATATAAAATTTACAATATTTACAATATATATACAAAAGTATCATTAAAGGAATAGTATGTAGGATTGTGGCCAAAACTGGTACTGCAATCACACAACTGGTGGTCAATACACAACATGACAACATAAACATATTATCCGAATGCTCTCGACAAATATACGTTCATCAAATACTTTCGCTATAAATCTGCTTAATCCCGCCCTCACGCCATTAAAAAATACTGCTTTGTTGGCAGAATCTATTAAGAGTATGATAAAAAATAAATGTTCATTAGAAAACATGTCAGATGCAATTTCTGAGCTCTTCATATGTAATTAAATATACATTTGTGGTTGTTAGAAAATGTATATAATCTTAAATTTCTCTGTAAATCTCTTTTTATGTTTAGTTGCCCATGGTGCTGGATAGTCACTCAGCTGGGATAGACCTGCACTTCTGGGGTCGTGTTCTTTCAGCAGTGTCTGACAAACTTCAGGAGGTAAAACTGACAACGTCCAGTTCCTCTCCTTCTTTCTACAGCCTATTTTAGCATTCAGGAAACTCTTCGCTTCCCTTTAGCTCTTAAGTTTGAGCTTGAGGAACGATGCTTGAAAAGTGTGTGTTATGTCCTTATCACATCATCATCACAGATATAAAGTCAACAATATCTTATTTTGTGTATGTTAGTGAGGTCAACACGTTCATATGACCGACTAGCACAATATATGTATGTATGTACGTAAATGAATGTGTGCAATGACAATAATGTTAAAAGGACATTCCACGGAGGTCACATCCTGTAGGTGGAGCACGATTCTTTCCCTTTTGCTTGGGTGACAAAAAGCCTGGCCAACTAATGTTATCATCTATCACTAAATCTATCTCCAGCAGTCCGTGGGACTGTATGTGTACAACAAAAGTATATCAATACAGGAAGGAAGGAGGAAAAGTATTGGTTTAGCCATGGCTGAGCAATGAGTCATTCTTCATACTGAAAACCTCTGTGGAAATCTTAATGTTTTCACCTAGTTATCTTGACCTGATTTTACATATTGTGGCTATCACGGTGTGCGTAAGAGTTCACGATCCGTTCAAAATCGCCGGATCTCACGTTCACCACGATATCCTGCTGGCCTAGTATTTTGACACAGAGCAATGTTTGCTAGCTATTGAGTTCAGTCTGGAGATAAATACAAAGGTTAACATCTGGAAAAATGTCTTCTTCTTGTGAGAGGATATTTGCACCTCCCAGGAATTCTTTGTGATTGATTTCCCTCAAGCCAGTGTTAACATTAAAGATAACATCAGTTGAGATTATGTTTTTAAATACATTTTTTTCTGATATTGTTTTTGTGTTTAAGCACTCTCTTGAGAAACAGTATGCTGGAAATATGACCTCATTCTCCAGGTTTTGTTAAAAGAGCAGAGAAATGTCTAAATTGTTTTCCTTTCTAAGGACTTTTTCCTTTGAAGAGAAAGCAGAAAATGCAAAACAGTTCTATACTATATGGTACATTTTGAGTTTACAATACATTTATTTTTTTGTAGTTTCTCTGCAACAAAAATAGTTGCCATACTATACATTTCATCAAACGTCTGAACCTAAATTGGATGAATTCCATACCCAGAATATGAAATCTTTCCACAACTTGGCACAAATGTAGTGAAAGGGACGTGATTTGTCAAGTATGGTAGCCTATATTTGAAATGTGACCCAATGCCGACACAAGCAGTGTAAGTTGTAAACACACACAGACCACGGGAGCAGTGGGCAGCATCCAGGGAGCAATTGGGGGAAGCGTGCCTTGCTCAACGGCACATCAGTCGCAGCCTGCTGGCTGTGAGATTTGAACCAATAACTTTCGGGTTAAAAGCCAAACTTTAACCATTAGGTCATGAGTACTCTGACTGTATGTTTATGGGGCAGTTTCCCAGACAGGGTTTAGATTAAGCCAGAACCAGGCCTTGGTTATATTACACTCTTCACTCAATTTTTTGTGCGTCATTTTGTGTTAAAATTAAACAAGTTGTGTTAAAAGTAACTCAAAATGTGTTGTTCCTAATAAGACAGAGATGTATTTATACTAGGACAGCGCAATTAGTGTGTTGTCCCAAAACTAACACTGATTGTGTTATTTTAAACGCATTCGTTCTAAGAGAGTAGGACATTTAAGTAGATAAAGTAATACATTGACCCGTGCATCACAGATTCCTGATGCACACGCGTCAAAACGGTTTAAGATAAAAGAGATGATCACGTACACAAAATAATCATAATACATTTAAGAGTAAACTCTGATTACACATGAGATTATGCGAGCATCTTGCAATTGCAAGCGTCACTTTTATCATAAACCCTTTTAAACTGCAGAAGGCACTTATTTTGACAAGATGCATGATGCACATGGTTCACGTGAAGCGCCAAACACACACGACGGGCTAAATGCATGTTGTAACGAGCTTCGCATCGTGCACCCTTGAAAGAGAAGTCACCGGCTGCCACTGTTTAAACATCTTAATTTAACTAGGCCTAGTCCTGGCTTTAGCTAAGCTGGGCGTAAACCCGGCCGTAAGACTAGTTTGGATGTAAAATGGCTTTACGTCAGACATAGAATTTACACCTGTTGCACCATTTAGGCAAACGTCGCAGAATAAACTTATGTCTAGTCAAGGGTAGACGTAAGTATATAGTATATAGACTTTTTTCTATGGCAAAAATAGAAATAATGAAATGTGACATTGGCGCGAGCAGTGTGCTTTCGTGCATGGCAGAGTGAGAGACCGCACCAATAAATTATATCATAAAATACATACATATTTACAAAGACACAGTAGAGAACTTATTAAAAGCTTTCAGTTAATTTTGTTTGATATTAATCATTGTTTTATGTTACCAACTATTCTTATTAAATATCATGGAGATTAATATTAAGATATACTAAGTTGCTATTTCAGCCATACCTTATAATCTTGCAGTAATATTTCACCTAAAATAATAACCAAGTTGTCATACCAAGTCATAAGTTGTTCAAGACGTCTGAAGTCTCACAAAAACTTTTTGGAATAAACTGAAAGGGGTTAATACATTCAAGCGTCCCACACCTTATTTGTACACAAAAAACATTGATTAAACTTTTCTTCTCCAGCTGGCAGAGAGGCAGAGCTTTAAAGACTTGATGCGGGTGATGTCCTCCATCTTGCAGCCAGGTGGTCCCTCTTCATTCAGTCAGCTGATATCCACTGTCTCAGATCTGTTCTGTGGTTACCCTGAGGGTGAAGGCACCCGGGTCTTCTCCTTCAACTGGTATGAAGATAACAACTACAAAGCATTCTTGGGCATCAACAGCTCCAGAGGACACAACACCTACGCCTATGACAACACTGCAAGTAAGAGTGCTGAGATATAGTTTACCTCATATTTTACCTCATTTGCAGAGTATGTGCAGTGGATTAATGCAATTACATTTACTGTCTTTTTTACTCAATTATATTACCATAACATCATAAAAATTTCATGTTTCCATGATCTTTAGACACATACATACTCCAAATAATTTAAATATTGTAGATATGTTATTAGTACTAAATGCTCTTAGTATTGCAGAGCAGCCCTAAATTCTGGACTTTTCAGTTTGTTTCGTTTCACTTAATCCTTTGTCTTTCATTTTCTTTTTCCTCTCTCACACACGCATTCTTTTTGTTGATGTTGTTGTGTCTTCCACAGCTCCGTTCTGTAATGCACTGATGCAGAACCTGGAGTCAAACCCTGTTACGAAAATCGTTTGGAATTCTGTGAAGCCTCTGCTGATGGGAAAGATCTTGTACACCCCAGACTCCCCTGCTGTCAGAAAGATATTAAAGAGTGTAAGAAAAAATAATACCCCCCTCTAACACATGCACTGTCTCTTTAACCTTTGCTAATGCAATAATACATGTGAGGTCATTACATTCATGAGGAAATTAATCATAGACTAGCACGCTTGAAGCATTAAGCTGTAACATCTCATTTATTAAAGGGATAGTTCACTTTGAAATGAAAATTCGGTCATCATTTACTTCTCCTCATGTTGTTCTAAGCCTGTATGAATTTCTTTTTTCTGATGAACACAAAAGAAAATGGTAAACACACAGCAGATAGTGTCCATTGAGTTCCATAGTAGGGAAAACAAATTTTTTGGAAGTATTGTGATAAATGACTAAGAAAATATTTTGATAAATAATGGTAAGCACACAGTTGATGGTACCCATTAAATTCCATCATATTTTTTATTCCTACTATGGAAGTCAATGGTCACTATATGCTGTGTGTTTACCATCATTTCTCAAAATATCTTATTTTGTGTTCATTGGAAAAAAGAAATTCATACAGGTTTAGAACAACATGAGGATGAGTAAATGATGACAGAATTCATTTTCATTTTAAAGTAAACTATCCCTTTAAATGGTAAACTTATATTTAAACTACTCAAATAAGAGATAAGTAGTAGTATGGTCACACTTTACAAAAAACTTTATACTAAATGCAATGCAATGGGACCTTATTGTAAAATTTTGCCTGTAGCTGTTATGAATTCTGTCTGTGTGTGTGTTTACTAGGCCAACACTACGTTTGAGGAGCTGGAAAGGTTGCTGAAGATGGGGAAGGCTTGGGAAGAGGTTGGACCCCAGCTCTGGGAGTTCTTTCAGAACAGTGTTCAGATGAACATGATCCGAGTAAGCGCTCTGTTTCTTTGTGTCTCATACATACACACACACACCTCCTGCTTTTTGTCACTTTACATGATATGATATCAACAATCTCACCCATTATCGTCTTTCAGTTCCCTTGTGGTTTCCTCTGGGAATATTCACTCACCTAAAGGATTATTAGGAAAACCTGTTCAATTTCTCATTAATGCAATGGTGTAATGGTGTGGGGGATGTTTTCTTGGCATACTTTAGGCCCCTTAGTGCCTATTGGGCATTGTTTAAATGCCAAGGCCTACCTGAGCATTGTTTCTGACCATGTCCATCCCTTTATGACCACCATGTACCCATCCTCTGATGGCTACTTCCAGCAGGATAATGCACCATGTCACAAAGCTCGAATCATTTCAAATTGGTTTGTTGAACGTGACAATGAGTTCACTGTACTAAAATGTCCCCCACAGTCACCAGATCTCAACCCAATAGAGCATCTTTGTGATGTGGTGGAATGGGAGCTTCGTGCCCTGGATGTGCATCCCACAAATCTCCATCAACTGCAAGATGCTATCCATCAATATGGGCCAACATTTCTAAAGAATGCTTTCAGCACCTTGTTGAGTCAATGCCACGTAAAATGAAGGCAGTTCTGAAGGCGAAAGGGGGTCAAACACATTATTAGTATGGTGTTCCTAATAATCCTTTAGGTGAGTGTATATTCGGACATGATAAGGAACTTATGAAAGTGAATCCATTACTGTAGATTATTTTGTTTTCTATTTGACAGATGCTAGATTAGCAATATATGATCAAGCTTTGTGTCTCACGATTACTGTATATCCATTAGTATTAGTATCGGATTTCTAATGTATTGTATGGAATGAAAACAAACAACACACCCAAATAATATAAACTGTATTAGCATCAGTGAGGTCAGAAAGTGATGTGGTCTGACATTCCAATTTACCCTTAAGGTGTTCAATGGGATCAACCCTATATCAGACATAATAAAACACATTCTTAAAAATATAAGCGAATCAAAGATCTTTATTTCCTGTATACATGTTGCCTCAACAGTGTATTACGATGTGTTTTATCTAGAATTAACGAAAAAGCCAAACTTGGAGTATATATTAAATTCTGTCCATGTGGTGGCAGAATTCTTTTGTGTACATTTTTCACTAAACACTGAATCAAATTCCAATCTTCCTTTTCCTTTGCACTATAGGATTCACTCAGAAACCCCACAGTGATGGACTTCCTGGACAGGCGTCTTGAAGGCACAGAAATCACCACAAAAGACATCCTCAACTTCCTTCAGAATGGGCCAGAAGAGCACAGATATATAAACACGTATAACTTTGACTGGAGAAATGTCTTCAGGCTCATTGATGAGACTATTCGAATGTTCAACCAGTACAGTGAGGTGAGATGAAGATCTCAATAAATGCTAAAGACCATGTTAGCCTGTGACATTATTTAATAAAAAAATAATAATATGTTGCCACAGCAACAATGCAATGTACCCAGGGATGTACCCTGCATCCCATGTTGCGTACTACGAAATACTGTAGTGTTCTTTTTATAAAAATCATAGTAGACTGGTGTCCCAGTAATGTCATTGTTTCTTAAGGTACAAAATAGGTCCTTGGGGTATAATTATACCCCCAAAAGGTACAACATTTCATTGTGTTGTAAAGGTATAACAAAAACGAACATTTAAAGGGTACCACCTCGACAGAAAAGGTACAGTTTTGTGTTTCTGACAGTGTAGAAATTTTTTTTTCACACCAAGTGATATTTCAACTGTGTCAGTGGATATATCCTAGCTGGTGAGGATTTTAGGGATTTAGGTCCCTTCATCCCAGGTCTACTGATGCTCTCATGTAGAGTATCTCCTCAAACCAGCATTGATCTGCTGATCTCTCACTCCACAGAAAGAGGCTCTTTAGCTCTGAGCACTACAGCCTTCATTCTTCAGAGTGCTGATTGCTCTCAGCACATCACCACGAGAAAGACCACTTAGCGCGGCTATACAGAGCCCACCCGGCCAGATGGGTGAAAGGGAGAAGAACAAGCAAGCTGTCAACAGCATGCAGACCACTCTTTTGTATGGCTGTGATTAAGAGGGGAGTGGGTGGGAGAGCCACCCTTTGCCAGTGCCTTGTTGTTTTTGCGGACGGGGGGCTTCGTTGATGAACAAGCGGGCAAATCACTCAGCTTCGTTCTGTTACCTCACCGTCCCGGAGTGTTCGTAAGCCGGAGGCCTCTTCCCGCAAATTGATTAGAGTGGAATGGTGATGGTGGGAGAGGGCTATCATAGAGCAGCTCAGCCTCTCTTTGTCTACATCAGAGCAGCAAAGCCCTGTGCTTTACAAACAAACCCATTAGCTATAGCTGTCACCATTAAGCCTGAGCGAAACTTTAGCTGTTACATTGTGTAGAGCTCTCTTTAATATTTATCTCCTTTTTAGATGCTCCTGAAAAACATATGAGTATGAGTTCACATTGGGTCTTTCCATTCACTAGTGTATTCAGATCTCTTGTGGCATTGTACAGTACTGTAAAGGGCTTCATTCTATATAGTGCTAATGGAGGCCTCTTGGCTCTTGTGTGGTGGCATGTTCACTCGGCTATTGTAGCGAAGATATCCAATGCAGGGCCAACACAGGCACTGTGATTTTCCCATGTCAATGCAGAGCTTCGTGAATGAGAGGCCTGTTGTATTGAAACAAATGTACATGCAGTAACCAATGGGTTATTTCTTAGGCAAAGAAGTTTGGGATTTGAACCCAATTCCCTACTCTCCGGTTTCCTCCCACAGTCCAAAGGCATGCAAGTCTAGGGGAATTAGAGATGCTAAATTGGCCGTCCCCGTACTTGTGAATAGATTAACTAGTTTTTGCCATTTATTGGATGATACAATGGTGTTACGAAATACAATGAATAACACAAAATATATATATAAAAAAACTCATTGATATTTATCTTTTATCTTATCAGTGTATAAGCCTGGATAAGTTTGTGGGTCACATGGATGAGAACCTGATGACCCATCAAGCTCTTCACCTGCTGGAGGAGAATAAGTTCTGGGCGGGCCTGGTCTTCACGGACATGTACCCCTGGACCACAGACCTGCCACGACACATCAAGTTCAAGATACGAATGGATATAGATGCAGTGGAACGTACCAACAAAATCAAAGACAGGTGAAGCACAGCATCCTTACATGTGTCATTATTTACATGACCTAATAGCGCTTTTCCATTGCACAGTACCCACGGTTTGGGTCTGGTCAGCTTACTTTTGAGAGCTTTTCCACTGGGTTCAGTTCGTAGTACCCGATACGTTTTTTAGTACCACCTCGGTTGGGGTTCCAAGCGACCCGACCTGATACCAAAACGTGACGTGAAAACACTGTAGATCACTTATTGGACTGAGAGAATCATCACTACCAGTGTCATCGCTATAATGTAAAAGATTAGCTTTACCTTTATGCTAGCTTGTCCTGTCTAAAGTAAACCTGTTGTCATCCGTGCTTTGCAGTAAGTTCCCAAACTCCCTTTTAGTGATGAAAAACATCCACAGGTTGTGAATCAGGAACATTATAACAGTTTTTTTCCAGCCTTGCAGTTTGTGGCGGCACATACGGGACTCGCATATCCACATATATGCTTAAATACAACTTTAAATGAGGCTCAGCGGAGCGCATCGACGGACGCCACAAGTGTTTAGAAACTGTCATGTGAGACAGAGGTACTGAAAAACGCGATGTGCAAAGCAAACATCTATTTGTGGTGGTCAAGTTTAATTTTGTGGCAGACTGAGAAATAAATAAATGTATGGGAATGTATGATGACGCTCTCACTTGTATGATGTCACAGAAGTAGGCACCGCAAATATAACGACACATCTATACCCCCTTCTACTACAGTGTGTTACTAAACTCGATGGAAAAGCTAACCAAGCCAAAGTGAGGTGAGCTGATTGACCTGACCCAAACCAAACCATGGGGTACTATGCAATGGAAAAGCGCCATAACAAGGTCTCTTATAGTCTCGAACTTCCAGAGCAGGATTGCCATGTCCACGGCTTTTTGGCAAAATTCTGAATTGGGCTACTTTTACAATATCTTTGTGGTTTGTTTTTTTCATTCATTAGTTGTTGGTATTTGGGTTGTGAATGGTTTTGGGCTAGTTTTGAATGGCCATTGACTGGTGTTGTTTCGTGGATCTGGCAACCCTGTTGCAGAGACATCTAAAAGAGAACATAGAAGAAGGGTAAGGTTAAATCTAGAACAAAACCATGCTGGATTATGGTGAGGCATGATAAAATACTCACTTTTATTTAAACAGGTTAAGGATAATATACAACCTCTGCATTGTTGCAAAACAAACCACATTGAAGGAACATATACACATGTGTACTGATACAGATTTTATATTACAGTTGATTGTGTAAATCAAGAATGAAAGATCTTTTCTTAATTGTTTATTTAAGGTGTTATGATCCAACGCACTATTGTTACTGTTATTGTGTGTCATAAGAGAAAGAGCAGCACAATCGTATAAGCTTCTTCTGTGTGCAAAGTGACACCACCACCATTACCTTGATTCAGGTTCTCTGTGGAATTCAAAACATGCCTGCAGGTGTTAGTCTGGTCGGATCTCATTGTATCCGTCCCTATTTGAGACAAATAGTCAGAGATTGAATGACACTGTGGGCCTGAGGGTTCATTGTGTTGCCATTATATCTGGGCATCATGTAAAGTGCAGCCAGCACAAACAGTGTGAATTGAATTACAAACTGTGACTCTTGTTGTTACCCATTAAATCGTTTCTGATTCATCCCATATAGAGTGTATATAAGTGTGATATCCAATGTAAGTGTGTTACTGTTAATATTTATCCCAGTGAGAGTGAATACAATACAGTCCTTAAATATTTTCACACTAAAGCTACACTTGAAAATGTATCAGTTTCATTTAGTTAGATAACAAAGTAAGTGACATCTACAAAGAAATGATTGCTAGATCTTTCTTTAGATCTCAAACGCTTTTTCAAGCTACCTGTTATGTGGTCATTTTTGTATATTCAGTATATACATTTAATGGCGCTTTTCCATTGCATAGTACCCCACGGTTTGGTTTGGGTCCGCTTACTTTTAGGGCGCTTTTCCACTGGGTGCAGTACGTAGTACCCAATACTTTTTTAGTACCACCTCGGTTGGTGTTCCAAGCGAACCGAGCTGATACCAAAACATGACACGAAAACACTGTAGGTCACTGATTGGTCTAAGAGAATCTTCACTACCAGCGTCATCACTATAATGTAAAAATTAGCTTTACCTTCATGCTAGCTTGCGCTGTCTCGAGCAAACATGTTGTCATATTTGTTCTGCTATAAGTTCCCAAACTCGCTTTTAGCAATGAAAAACATCCACAGGCTGAGAATCAGGAACACCATACCAGTTTTTTTCCAGACTTGCAGTTTGTGGCAGCACATTCGCGACACGCACGTCAGCATATTAAATATATTATCCAACTTTAAATGAGGCTCAGTGAGCGCGTCGACTTACGCCATGGGTGTTTGTACAGAAACTGTCATGAGAGACAGAGGTAGTGATAAACGCGATGTGTAAACATCTATTTGTTGTGACAAAATTACATTTTGCGGCGGACTGAGAAATAATGTTAAACTAATATATATGTGGATGTATTCCAACGAAGCTCTCACTTGTATGATGTGACAGCAGTAGGCAGCGCAAATATAACGACACGCCTATAATTCCTCCCACTCCGAAGTGTTACTAAACTCGATGGAAAAGTTAACCAAGCCAAAGTGAGGTGAGCTGACCCGACCTGACCCAAACCGTGGGGTACTATGCAATGGAAAAGGCCATAATAATGTCACCAAGATATTAAACAATTTATTGACATAACTGTAAAATACATAACGCGAAACCTTGCATTCATGGTAACTTCTTATGGATCTATGTATCATCAAAGTTTTCTTACCCACTTCCTTTCTCTCTCAGGTACTGGGACCCTGGCCCCAGGGCAGACCCCGTGGAGGACCTTCGCTATATCTGGGGAGGTTTTGCCTACCTGCAGGATATGATTGAACATGGTATCCTCAAGTTACAGACAGGTCATGACTGGCCTTTGGGTGTTTATCTGCAGCAGATGCCCTACCCCTGTTATGTGGATGACATGTGAGTGATGGATGAAATTCAATGAAAAAAGCTACTCCAACATCTCCTATTGCTCATCACTTGCTACAAACAAAATGTTATTAAAAGCTAAGTCATGTCTTGTCCAATTGAACTTGTGTGGTTTGTCTTTGATCAAGGTTTATGCTCACCCTAAACCGCTGTTTCCCCGTCTTCATGGTGCTGGCTTGGATCTACTCTGTGTCCATGGTGGTGAAGAGCATTGTGCTGGAGAAGGAGACAAGGCTGAAGGATACACTGAAGGCCATGGGAGTCTCTAATGGAGTAATCTGGTACACCTGGTTTATTGACAGTTTCCTTATGATGGCCTCCAGCACTGTTCTACTGACTGGAATTATAATGGTGAGGAAAATTTGTCATGGTATTTTAATATACACAATGTTTTATATCTATTTGCCATACCTGATTGGAAATTTGTATATTATGGATGTCATCCTTTCTTTTAATTGTTTCATTGTGACCTCTGCTGGTTGCATGTTGCTACTACACATTGATAGTCTCTTAACCCTGGTTTCACAGACAAGGCCTAAGGCTAGTCCTAGACTAAGACACATGTTTGAGCTGTCTTGATTGAAAATAACTTGCAATGACAGATCTTTAAATAAGCCAGTGCCACATGCTTAAAAATCTTAATGTAACTAATGGCTAGTCCTGGCTTTAGCTAAACCTTCTCTTTGAAACCAGGCCTTACTCTTTAAGTCTATCTGTCACGTATCAGATATTGTAGTTTTGACTTAAAATAGCTAAACCAACCTAGGATGAAAATAGAAAAACGTAAATTATTAAAAAGTTGCTACAAAAAGACTACCGCTACCACATGTTTGGACAAACATACAGCAATGTGTTTATAAGCACTTATACATTTCAAAAAAAAAATTGAGACATGACTCGGTGTAATTTATGTTATAGAACAAAACATTAAAGTGTCTTTAAGCAAATGTAATCACATATCATATTTTACTATGAAACCACTATTTTAATATATTTGAAATTTCAGAGGTAATTTAAAGTGTATTACCTTTCTAAGCCTGCCTACAGGTCAGCATCATCATTTTTCATAACACCTACTGTACAGTAAGATCAGTCACCAACGTTATTTTGTTGTGTTTTCTTTGTCCTCAGGCTGGAAAGGTGCTCAATTACAGCAATCCCATCATCCTCTTCTTTTTCCTCCTGACGTTCACTGTGGCTACTATCATGCAGTGCTTCCTCATGAGCGTCTTCTTTAACAAAGCCAACCTGGCTGCGGCCTGCAGTGGCATCATTTACTTCACTCTCTACCTCCCTCACATTTTCTGTTTCGCCTGGCAGGACCGCATTACCAAAGACATGAAGCTAGCCGTGGTGAGTTTCACTAATAAAGCATTGCATTAGCAACACAAAGTTATGCAATTGACACACAGAGATCACACATACTGATAAAAATGTGTACCTTAAATATACTTTGTCATTTTAAGCCAATGCATACAGTACATGTAAATGTAGAGTTCAAACAGTGCATTAAGTTGCTCCTATTAGGGAGATATTATCAAAATCCTTAAATATCTACACAATATCTTGCAGAGCTTGCTGTCACCAGTGGCCTTTGGGTTTGGCACAGAGTATCTATCCCGCTATGAGGAGCAAGGCCTGGGTCTGCAGTGGGACAATATCCGCACGAGCCCACTCGAGGGCGATGAGTACTCCTTTTTTACTTCTATACGCATGATGCTATTAGATGCAGTTCTCTACGCTGTTCTGGCTTGGTATCTCGACAATGTCTTTCCAGGTTAGATTTTTTTTCATTATATTATGCTAAACTAAAAGTAAACACTTTTGAGTGTGTAAGATCATTCATGGTCCATTGGATTTTCAGGTCAGTATGGCATCGGTCGGCCATTTTACTTCCCTCTTCAACCCTCATACTGGCTAAAGTTGACACCCCCACCCTCAGAGAACCCTGGTCCAGGTTTGAACCTTTACTATTTAGGCTCTGAAACTGATTTCATATCCAGGTTTATAGCGTTACATTCATTTTAAAGACACACCGCTGCTTTTCTGTAGGGCCTGAGGAACCTCTGGTTGAAAACATGGAAAAGCAGGAGCAGGAGGAGTACGGTGGCAGTTCGCCGGAGCCGAGGGAATGCAACGGCTCTCGAAGCAGCAAGCAATGCAAGCACAAAGAGAAAAGAGAAAGGCTAGAGAAGGAGCGTGAGGAGCAGCTGAAGATGCAGGAGGAAGATCAGATTGAGCATAAGGAGATGCAGCATGTGCATAATGGTAAGATTAACATTAAAGGCTTGGTGAATGATCTCTGAAAGCCAATGTTGACATTTGAAATCACCTAAACAAACACGCCCCCACCCCAATAGAATCTGGACCTTTTTTTGATTATAGACCCGCCCCACACATACGCAACCCAGGCAACGATGTTGTTTAGTAGACACACCCCTTACTGCTGATTGGCTACAAGTGTGTTTTGGTAGTCGCCTGACTCCCTTTCCCAAAGCATTTTTTCAGAAATCGTGCACTCCGCCTTTGATAGTGGTGGATAAAGGTCCAATGTGGGTTTTAGTGGCATCTAGTGATGAAATTGCGAATTGCAACCAACCTCAATTTCGAAACGCAGTGAGAAGCTACGGTACACGGTAGCTGCCACAGTAACGCTACTTATTCACCACTGATAATATAGTTATGTATATTAGATTGCATTTCTGTCAAGAGATCCTTCTAAAAGTCTCACATTTGCACCTTTAATTGCAGAATTATAATCTATAGACAGTATTTAACCTAATTTAGCTTGTTTGATTCAGTGTCTGCATTGGTCTTTTGCCCGCAGGGAATCCATTCTTTGAGTCAGAGCTAGACGGGCTGGTAACAGGAGTATCAGTGCAGGATTTGGTGAAAGTGTATTCCAGTTCCTCAAGACCTGCAGTCGACTGTCTCAATATGAAATTCTATGAGGACCAGATCACTTCCTTCCTGGGCCATAATGGGGCAGGGAAGACCACCACTTTGTGCGTCTTTTCATTTTCAATTTATTTTTCATTTTCTACTCCATTTAGTCTGAATCGCTGTTGGATGCATTTCTGATATTTGTCACACTAGGTCCATATTGACTGGATTGTTCCCACCCACCTCTGGAACTGCTTACATATATGGCAGAGACATTCGTACAGAAATGGACACCATAAGACAATCATTGGGCATGTGTCCACAATACAACATCCTCTTCAACCAGTCAGTTCATTTCTCTACACCATATTACAATGCATTGTGCAATATGATTGCTGTGTGAATTTATCATGTGATATATCATGTGGTTTTCAGTCTGACAGTAGAGGAGCATATTCTTTTCTACTCTATGCTGAAGGGTCGAAACCTCAGGGAAGCAGAGCAGGAGGTCGAGAACATGCTTGCGGACCTGGGATTGCCTCATAAAAGAGATGAGGAGGCTCAGAACCTCTCTGGTGGGTCTTATTAGTGGGAAATTTGATAGAGTGTAAGGTTTATGAAATAAACTTGCATTTAGCTCAATTGGTAGAGCATTGGGTTAGTAGTACAAAGATTGTGTGTTTGATTCCCAGGTATCACACATACTCATAAACTGCTGTTCCCTTGTTGGTGAAGATGTTCACCCTAATGTAAATAGGATGAATTGCTGATCTTAGCATGTTTAAGATGGTCCAGCAAACCAAGGGGGGAGAGACCAGCAAAACAGTTTGGGTATGTATAATATAATTGAGCTTTGACTCTCTCTGTTAAGGGGGTATGCAGAGGAAACTGTCAGTGGCTATGGCATTTGTGGGCGGTTCTAAAGTGGTCATCCTGGATGAACCAACTTCAGGAGTTGACCCCTACTCTAGACGCTCCATCTGGGACCTGCTGCTCAAGTACCGTGCAGGTACTGCCACCTTTTGGCCAAAGAGAACATTACAGGGATTTCTTATCTTTTTATAAACTTTCTTACTTAGTATTTTTGTCTTGTTTTCAGTACAAATATCTTAACATTGTTAAATAAAAATGCATTTTCTTGAAAATGACCTAAGAAAATAATTCTAGTTTTTAGACAAAAAATTTGCCAATGGGGTAGGAAAAAAAACTTTCTTAAACACTTAATTATGGAAGCTGGTTTCCGCCATGTTGTAAAAAATAATAAAAGAAAATTGTGTCTTTGTATCTCAAAATTTTGACTTTACATCTCAAAATTCTGACTTTACATCTAGAGTCGATCGATATATCTGTTTTCCGATATTTTCTGCAGGTGGATATACACAACAGACTTTTATTATAACAAAACAGAAAACAAAAACCCACGAGGGGGCAAAACAACATAAATAAGATACTTATACAGTGGATAAGAACACTAAATAATGAACTAGACAAAACACTAAATATATATAACATTTGACTGGACTAGACTTGATTTTTTAAACAACGTACTCACAGGTAGTGATTTTACCAGTGACACCGAAGCTCCGAGGCGTGTGTCAAAAAAATGAACCGATTTTCATTGAAGCTTTGTATCGAAGCTTGATTCGTTCTGGCAAAATCACGTGACCAATGACGTCCGAAGCTTCGTTTCACTCACACCCACGTGACTGCTTCGTTATCTGATTCAAAGGTTTTAAATTGTTCGATACGTGGCGAGCCCTCATGGGTTGTATTGAAGTATTGCGTTACACGAAATCGATTACTGTATAGTGAGTTTATAATATAAAATATATATATTGGATAGTAGTAAAAAGTATTTTCTGCACCACTTAATACCATGATATTTTTTAAATGGTTCACACTTTATACTTTTAAGACCAGGCTTTATCCTTAATTTGTTATTTTTGTTTGGAGTTACCATTCGTATGAAATGGAACATGCTTTGGTCATGTATTTTATATATTGTTACATTTATTTATCATCCTATCCTTAATTTGTCAATCCATTAATTCTTGCTTCTATAATTAATACGTTGTTTGGTTGTGAAACATTCAGTGATACAGCACTTTCACCTGCAGAGGTCCTCATCGAGCTCTGATTTGAAAAGCTTTGAGTAATGAACCTTTTTCCGATACAATTGGGTTGAAAGCTTCACTGCTTCAAGAAAGCTTCACTTCCCCATCACTACTCACAGGAACTTGGAACAATACACAAGCACGGGACAATGAATACAAGAGGATTAAATAGAGGAGCAAATCAAGGGGGGAACAGGTGATATAAATCAAACAATAATGAGGAGAGGATGACAAGGGAGCAGAGTAAAAGTGACGAGACACGGGAAAAACGTGGTCTAATACAATAATACTAAGATCACGCTTTCCCACATTAAACATTGTAATGTCAGAACCCTGCCATACTGGACTAAATATTAAAACAAGACAAGGTTCCAGCAGGATCCTTACAGCATCTGAGGAGAGAAGCTCACAGCAGCAGAAGCAGCGTGCACAGCAAATATAAAGGCGGAGTGACGCGACTTCATTAAAAGGTCTTTGAGTATACTTACTTTGTATATTTGCAGGCATTTATAACACATCTTATTTGTGCATTAATGCATGTTATGTTAAATAAGATGATATATTAAAAGCAATGTATGCAGCTTGTCCAAGAATAGAGACGAACTCACAGAGTCACGCTGATCTATAAAATCCGGTCCCAATAACGACATAGCTTTGCATGAATAAAACCACTAAATTAATTTTTTTTTTTGTTATTTATGCTTATCATTAGCATCGTAAAATCACGTCCATATGCTGTTCACTTACTGGGGTTGAAGGCTGAAGCATAGCCACCACATGTAGCTAACTTTTAACAAGATTTACCCTAAGTTATAATAACATTTACCAGATAAACATTATTTTACTAAAATATCTAAATAAATGTCTGTGGATATTAATTAATTATTTATTACCTCTGCAAGCGGTCACAGTTTGATTGAGTTAATCCATGAGTAAGTGCATAGATAAACAGCGCTGTCAACTGCCATTTCATAAGCTATAACAACAAAATATGATTTATTCTGACATCAAATAACATTACCAGTTAAGAAATTCAATGATATATAAGCCGTTTTGTTTGTTACTTTCCTGAAGGTAGTGTTCCAGTCAGTGATGTTATGTGTAAAATCTCTTTGATAACTATTGGTTGGATTGCTGAAGGCTACAGGTTGCTGGTCAAGACAACGATATTATATCTCCAAAAAGGCACTTAATCCACCTGTTTTATTCTATAAACTATGTACAATATGCAGCCAACTCCGCTATACTGTTCTCTCTCCTGCTTCGTTACCTGGCAACCTTAGTGCGAACTTTGGATCAGTCCATTTCTGACGAAATGATAGGGGTGTTTGGAATGGTCCATGTATTGAGAATATAGTTTCTACATTATTCATTAAATTAATATTATTCTTCACTCTTTCAGACCCTCTTATGACTTTGTATGCAAAGAGGGAGTGAGTGATTATGATGATTATTATTATTATAAGGGTTTGTTCAGTTCAGTCGTGTTGTAGTAATTATGTCAGAAACAGAAGTATAATAGTAAATAAAAATCGGTTCAGTATTGGTTATCGGGCACATAAGCATCCAAATATTTATCGGTATCGGTTTAAAAAAATGAGTATCAGTCGATCTCTACTTACATCTCAAAATTCTGACTTTACATCTCAGAATTCTGACTTTACATATCAAAATTCTGACTTTACATCTCAGAATTCTGACTTTACATCTCAGAATTCTGACTTTACATCTCAGAAGTCTGACTTTACATCTCAGAAGTCTGACTTTACATCTCAGAAGTCTGACTTTACATCTCAGAATTCTGACTTTACATATCAAAAATCTGACTTAACATATCAAAATTCTGACTTTACATCTCAGAAGTCTGACTTTACATCTCAGAAGTCTGACTTTACATCTTAGAAGTCTGACTTTACATCTTAGAAGTCTGACTTTACATCTCAGAATTCTGACTTTACATCTCAGAAGTCTGGCTTTACATCTCAGAATTTTGACTTTACATCTCAGAATTTTGACTTTACATCTCAGAATTTTGACTTTACATCTCAGAATTCTGACTTTACATCTCAGAAGTCTTACTTTACATCTCAGAAGTCTGACTTTACATCTCAGAAGTCTGACTTTACATCTCAGAATTCTGACTTTACATATCAAAAATCTGACTTAACATATCAAAATTCTGACTTTACATCTTAGAAGTCTGACTTTACATCTTAGAAGTCTGACTTTACATCTCAGAATTCTGACTTTACATCTCAGAAGTCTGAGTTTACATCTCAGAAGTCTGGCTTTACATCTCAGAATTTTGGCTTAACATCTCAGAATTTTGACTTTACATCTCAGAATTCTGACTTTAAATCTCAGAAGTCTGACTTTACATCTCAGAAGTCTGACTTTACATCTCAGAATTCTGACTTTACATATCAAAAATCTGACTTTACATATCAAAATTCTGACTTTACATCTCAGAATTCTGACTTTACATCTTAGAAGTCTGACTTTACATCTCAGAATTTCTTTACATCTAAGAATTCTGACTTTACATCTCAGAATTTTTACTTTACATCTCAGAATTCTGACTTTACATCTTTTATATAAAGTTAGAATTCTGAGATACAAAGTCACAATTTCCATTTATTATTTTTTAAAACATAGCGGAAACAAGCTTCCATAGGATTGTTTTGCTTGTTTTAGGCACAAATTCACTTATATTTTTGTCTAAAATACATATTTTTTGTGTAATTTTGTTTATCTTGATTTAGGAGTTTTAAGATATTTTTTACTGAAAACAAGACTAAGTAACCAAATAAGAAAGTCATTTTTGCAGTGTAGCATAATTGCTCTCGAAGATACAAATCTAACGAACTCTCTTTTGTGTCGATCACTTTTATCCCAGGACGCACAGTAATACTGTCTACACATCACATGGATGAGGCAGACCTGCTGAGTGACAGAGTTGCTATCATTTCCAAAGGTAAACTGCACTGCAGTGGTTCTCCTCTCTTCCTGAAGAACTGTTTTGGAGTTGGTTTTTACCTCACACTGGTACGTCGCATGAAAGACCAGCGCAAGAAAGAGGTGAGACTTCTGTGACCAAGTAACTAAAAAGCGACTTACATTCAGTCTATAGATTTTTTATCAGTGTGCATGTTCCCTGTTGTTATTAAGAATGAAGTATTGAGATTGCGAGGTGTTATTGCTTATGCTTAGGGATTCTCTTAAACCTAGGTACTAAACTTTGACTTATCATGTTGCATGGCATAGTAGAAAATGAGCAAAAAATTATTGCACTGAGCCAACCTGAGCTCTGCGTGGGGACCAGTAAATTTTAAGGACTCGGGTGATTTAGGCCAGTAAGTAATCACCCAAGCAACCATCTAGTAACCATAGAGAACAACTTAGCAACTACACAGCGATGCACTAAAATCACCTAGAGCACCATAGCAAACTCAAATATATTTAATACAAGGCTACAGGCAAATGTTTTTTTTAAACATGCTTTATTGATGTACATTAAGAATGATTTAAATGACTGTACCCTTCAGAATGAGTGTGACTGTGCATCTGAATGTTCCTGCGCATGTTCCACATGCACCAAATATAAAGAGGAGAGTCAGACAGTTCAGCCTGAGAGAATTCTGGATGGTCAGTCTATTAAAACTCCAGTAATACAACAGCCTCTTTTGTTTTGTTTCTTCGAAAAGTAATCAATTTTTCCATCTCTCTGCACAGGGAACGTGGAGAGCATCACTACTCTGATTCATCACCATGTACCCGAGGCAAAGCTAATTGAAATGATTGGCCAAGAGATGACCTACCTGCTGCCAAATAAAGGTTTTAAGCATCGTGCTTACGCCAGTCTCTTCAGAGAACTGGAGGAAACATTGGGTGACATGGGCCTCAGCAGCTTTGGAATATCTGACACCTCACTCGAGGAGGTTGGACAACATTTAAAACTGTATTAGGCGCATTACCATCATATGGTTATTGTTTCTTAGTTATACAGTAATAAGTCAGGCAGACCTTTTCTGTCACTGGGGTGGTACAAGATTCCATTTTGTACCTTAACAGGTATACTAAACATAATATGAGGATGTACATTTTTGGGTACATTACTGTACCTTAAAGACCCTGTATTGTGTACCTTTAAAGTAACAGTCTCCCCTAAAATTTAACTGGTACAAAGTTGTTCTTTAAGGTACACAATAGGTTCTTATGGTATAATATCGTACCCCAAAAGGTACAACATTTGAATTTGTTGTATACCCACAAAGGTACAAAAATAAACATTTAAGGTTACCACCCCAGTGACAGAAAAGGTGCCTTTATTCTGACAGTGTACTTTGTGTAATGTGTTGTAGTTTATAGTTTGAATCCGTTCTATTTGTCAGTCATGACTGTGCTGTATACAAAACCCTGTTCTCAATAATGATATAAAAAATTGTATATCTAGATTTTTTTGAAGGTTACAGCAGATGGAGAGGCAGCCAACAACTCTGTCACACCAGGTAGATACATTTATATTACCTACCGTAAGAATAAGCAATCATAATTGTGATATATAGTAGGTTGCTGTAAACTGGAAATAACCCTTACAGAAAAAACACATGCATTGCACATGTGCAAAACACATGTGCTCACATGTGCAATAAACATCTGTTCACATGTACAATACACATGTGCTCACATGTGCAAAACATGTGAAATGCATGTGCTTTTTCTGTAAGGGAAGTGCCAGAATTTAAGTATACAGTATGCGACCCTGTGTGTGAAATCCAGGCTAAAGTGTCATAATCTCATTGTAAGATTAGGAGAATCAAAATTGTGTTTTTAATCATCGATTTCAATCTTGACATGACCTCACTCAGTCTATTAAAGATAAAGGGATGTTTTTTTTTCTGGACAGGGCTTATTTGAGTCCCAGACTAAAATGCATGTTTGAGCTGCCTTAATTTCAAAACACCCTGACATATTTTAACATACATTAGTGCCATTGTTTTGTCTCAAGATGCACACCAGTATTCAGGGTTCCCACGGGTCCTTGAAATCCTTGAAAGTTTGTGAATCTGGGGGAAATATTCAAGGCCCTGGGAGATTCTTGAAAATATTGATACAGGTCATTGAAAGTGCTTGAACCTATTTTATGCAAGAAGTTTTCCGGAAAAAAATTCATATTATTCGCTTTAAATGTTTATATCTTCTGTAAGCGAATGTTGATTCATACCAAAATGCTTTTTTGCATAGTCCTGGATTAATCTAAACATGTCTGGGAAACCACTCTGTAGTGTTCCTGTAGCTCAACTTGTAGAGCATTGCGTTATCAAAAACACATACTGATAAAATGTCATCTTGTAATGCAGCGCAAGTCGCTTTGGATAAATGCGTCTGCCAAATGCATACAAAACAAATATCAAGGTTATATTATCACAGAATATTCTTTACATTATGTAGGATGATTTCATATAGAAAACACTAAATCACACAAAAAAATGATTTTGGCTGGGTTTTCACAGACTGGGTAACAAATAGTGTTTACCATATCATGTCAATACTATTTAAAAACTGATAGGTTAATTTAAAGTACTATTAGATCTTACAAATTAAGTCTACTTTGAGATAAACTAAGATAATAGATTGTCCAGTCTTGCTTTATTTAAAGGACAAGTTGGGTATTTTACACTTAAAGCCCTGTTTTCAGATTGTTTATGATGAAATAGAAGTGTTTTGACTGAAATTTGGACATATGATGCTGGCCCGAGAATTTTCGGGTGTTTGTTGTATCACCTCCCACATCTACAATGGGTGTATAGGCGCACTGGAACAATCCTTCCTAAAATGCATTTAACTTTCGTTTAAAAAGACGTGAAACTCACTGAGTGGTCAGGGGTGTTCACTGATATGTTCACACAAAAATCGCTGCAAAAGATGCTTTCCAACAGGTTTAATCGTAGTTCATGTTCAACTCCATTGACTTGTATTAGATGTGCTGTGAGGTACTGTATTACTCCGCGCCTGGAACTATTTCAATTGGCAAAGGTGGATTATCGCCACCAACTGGGCTGGAGTGTCTATTATTCAAGCTCTCAACGGAAGAATATACGGGTGTGAGGCGTTTGGAAAAATAAGTCCACAAGTTTACAGTGAATGGTAAAACAACTGTTGGAAATCATCTTTTGCAGCGATTTTTGTGTGAGCATATCAGTGAACACCCCTGACCACTCAGTGAGTTTCACGTCTTTGTAAACGAAAGTTTAATGCATTTTAGGATTGTTCCGGTGCACCTATACACCCATTGAGGTGGGAAGTGATAGAACAAACACCCGAAAATTCTCGGGACAGCATCATATGTCCAAATTTCAGTCAAAACCGTTCTATTTCATCATAAACAATCTGAAAACATGGCTTTAAGTGTAAAATACCGAACTTGTTCTTTAAAAAAAAAAATCTTGGGAATAATAAATGTTCTTTAAAAAAATAAGTTGTTTATTATTCTTGAAGCCCTAAACTTTTCTTAAACCTCTTGTTTGTAACTCTTTGTTTGACTGTGTGGTCACCTGCACCCTCAGAGCAATGGATGCTACAACAGAGGAAAAATGGCAATGGTTTCTTGAGACACAATGTGGCCCCTAGTAATACTGGTGGCCCAGAAGGTGAATTGAGATTCCAGAGCTCAGCTTTGCTTAATGCTCATGCTGCTAAAGTAATGAAAAGGAAAATTTTTTACTTTGATAGTCCACTTTTAGACATTTTACTAATTATAAGAACATTTGCAACTACTTGACTGCCAGTCATTAGAGTATCAGTAGACTGTCTGCTTAATAATGTATCTACAAACGCTTTGTTGTGATAATCCCTCATCTGACATTCAGCAGACTATAAGTGCTTTTTCAAGTACATGTCAAATTATTCTACTGACCTTAAAGGGAAACAACACCGTTTTTCAATATTTTACTATGTTCTTACCTTAATACATACCTCTCTTTTTTTCAATGCGCGCACTTCATCTTTGCACAGCGCGTCGTGAATGTGTTAGCATTTAGCCTAGCCCCATTCATTCCTTAGGATCCAAACAGGGATGAATTTAGAAGCCACGAGGTCGAAGTGCTGGAAACTAAGTGCTCTTCCGCCATAAAATATAGTTCTCATTTTTATCCGCTTAAAAATCGCCATGTTTTATTTTGTGCCACCATACTTACTCGTGTAACTACTCATGTTATAGTCTTTAAATAGGGAAAACATGGAAGTGTTTGGTGGCTTCTAAATTCATCCCTGTTTGGATCCTAAGGAATGGTGCTAGGTTAAATGCTAACAAATTCATGACACGCTGTACAAAGATGAAGTGCACGCATTGAAAAAAGATAGGGATGTATTAATTCGTCTTAGTTGAGGTAAGAACTGTCATGATCCTGCCAGTCTGTTATAGTTATTCATAGTAATTCATGGTCATGTGGCAGGATTGTGGCAGTACCCATGTTTTGTATTGTAGCACATGGCCTTTTGTTTGTGTAGTGTGCTGCAGTGTCTTGTCTCTGGCCCCGCCCCCTTGTTTCCTTGTTAGTTATTCATTATTGGTTAACTCCTCGCACCTGAACTTCCCTTGTTATCTTGTTTAGTTTCCCTTATTTAAGGCCCCAGTGTGTCTTGTCCTGTGCTGAATCGTTTTGTATCATTTGTATGTTCTGGTTTGTTGCTATGTGAAACATTGTCGTCATAGTCAAGTCAAGAAAGCCTAGTTCTGTATAGTTTTGTCATATTGTGCTGTTGTCTTGTCTAGTCTAGTTGGTCATTGTTATTGTTATGTCTTTTGCCCCCTCGTGGGCTCTTTTGGTTATTAAACCCTTTTGAGTTCACCTTTACCTTTGCACTTGGGTCCCATCCTTTGTAAACCATGACAGAACGATTCAGCCAGACAGGGACCCAGCAGGTATTGGTGGACTCGTCATGGACATTTATTGACAGGCTGCTTTTGGAGATCTGCCTCCTTCAGCCAAAGCAGTCTGCCCAGCCACAGCCAGAGCTCCTGCAGTCTGCCCAGCCACAGCCAGAGCTCCTGCAGTCTGCCCAGCCACAGCCAGAGCTCCTGCAGTCTGCCCAGCCACAGCCAGAGCTCCTGCAGTCTGCCCAGCCACAGCCAGAGCTCCTGCAGTCTGCCCAGCCACAGCCAGAGCTCCTGCAGTCTGCCCAGCCACAGCCAGAGCTCCTGCAGTCTGCCCAGCCACAGCCAGAGCTCCTGCAGTCTGCCCAGCCACAGCCAGAGCTCCTGCAGTCTGCCCAGCCACAGCCAGAGCTCCTGCAGTCTGCCCAGCCACAGCCAGAGCTCCTGCAGTCTGCCCAGCCACAGCCAGAGCTCCTGCAGTCTGCCCAGCCACAGCCAGAGCTCCTGCAGTCTGCCCAGCCACAGCCAGAGCTCCTGCAGTCTGCCCAGCCACAGCCAGAGCTCCTGCAGTCTGCCCAGCCACAGCCAGAGCTCCTGCAGTCTGCCCAGCCACAGCCAGAGCTCCTGCAGTCTGCACAGCCACTTCAGCCGTCTGCACCGCAGCCACAGCTTCTGTGTAGGCCTTTGCCCAAGCCTCCTTGGACTTTCTTTTGGACTCTGTTATGCTCACCTTTATGAACTTTTGTTTCAGTATTATTAGTTACGTTTGTCACCTTGGACTCTGTTTATTCTAGTTTATATTCATTGTATCTGTGGTCATGTTTTAGTCATAGTCTTGTCTTGTCAATTGTCTTGTGTACCCCCTTGGGGAACGCCAGATGGGGTCCCCTTAAAGGGGGGGGGGGTACTGTCATGATCCTGCATGTCTGTTATAGTTATTCATAGTAGTTAATGGTCATGTGGCAGGATTGTGGCAGTACCCATGTTTTGTATTGTAGCACATGGCCTTTTGTTTGTGTAGTGTGCTGCAGTGTCTTGTCTCTGGCCCCGCCCCCTTGTTTCCTTGTTAGTTATTCATTATTGGTTAACTCCTCGCACCTGAACTTCCCTTGTTATCTTGTTTAGTTTCCCTTATTTAAGGCCCCAGTGTGTCTTGTCCTGTGCTGAATCGTTTTGTATCATTTGTATGTTCTGGTTTGTTGCTATGTGAAACATAGTCATCATAGTCAAGTCAAGAAAGCCTAGTTCTGTATAGTTTTGTCATATTGTGCTGTTGTCTTGTCTAGTCTAGTTGGTCATTGTTATTGTTATGTCTTTTGCCCCTTCGTGGGCTCTTTTGGTTATTAAACCCTTTTGAGTTCACCTTTACCTTTGCACTTGGGTCCCATCCTTTGTAAACCATGACAAGAACATAGTAAAATATTGAAAAACAGTGGTGTTTTCCTTTAACTCCTTTCTTTAACCTTACCCCTTACAGTCTACTAATATTCTAATAAGAGTTTGTTTGATGTAGTTGCAAATTAATGAGAGTTAGTTGTCGTGTACTATATAAGTAGAATATCCGAAGTGGACTACCAAAATAAAGTGTAACCTATATCTTCAAAGCAGCGGCTTTGCTCTCTGCTGAAATTCCTGCTTATAGGCCAGGATGGTATTTGCTGGTTAGTGCTGATTTATTGATTGACTAAACTGTGCTTATGGACTGGTTACATTGGCAACTGGTTAGGCTATAGTAAAGCAGTAGGAGTTTGCTGGTTAAGCTGGTCAGCTAATGTGGGCTTGCTGATTTTGGAGTCTGAGCTGGTCAGTTATCAATGACTGCCATTTAGGGACAAGGCAGCAAACCTTCCAAACCAAAACAACATTTACTTTTGCTTTCATGAAGCCATTAGGATTTACCTTATCTGCCCTGGTTTGTAGATGCCAATGGTGTGGGAAACCCTGCAGAAGGTGACAACAGTGCGGGAAGAGCATCCAGGCAGATTAAAGGAATTAGCCTGACACTTAAGCAGTTCTATGCATTACTAGTAAAGAGATTTCACCATGCTACTCGTAGCCATAAAGATTTCCTTGCTCAGGTAAGCAAAGGTTGCATGCAGATCACTTTGACGGTAGTCTATAAAACATGCATGTTTTTTGTTAATAATATTGTTGTAAGCTTTTTATAAAATGCACAATGGATGTATGATGTCTTTTTTACAGATTGTTTTGCCATCTAGCTTTGTACTTATTGCTTTAATCTTTACCATGATTGTTCCACCATTTGGAGAGTATCCCAGCCTGACCCTCTCTCCATGGATGTACGGAGCACAGTTCACTTTCATAAGGTGACAACTCTTATTGCAGCATTATGAAACAATCAGGGTTTTTTAAGTAGCCATCTAATGTTCTCTTCTTTTGCTTCTCAGTAATGAGCAGCCATCTCATCCTAAGATGAAATACTTCATACAGACATTGCTGAAAGAACCTGGCATGGGAACTCGCTGTATGGTGAATCAGCCTTTGGAGTAAGTTTAAGTCAGCCATTAAAGTCCGTTTTTTATTTTTAATCGTAATCTTGCACCTTTTTACACTTTTTGTATGGCTTTATTCGAATAATGTATAAAGTAAGTGAATATGCGTGCACAGGGACCTCTTTACCTGCTTAAACACATCCTCTGATTGGGAAGATCCTCCAGTATCTCCTGAGGTCAGCAACATCTTATTGAGCCCAGAGTGGCACTCCAGAAACCCCTCCCCTTCCTGTGAGTGCAGCACCGATGCAAAGCTCACCATGTTACCAGTGTGTCCAGCTGGAGCTGGAGGACTGCCACCACGTCAGGTCTAAAGCTCACCTGGATCTTACATCTCTACATAGCAATTATTAAAACAGATCTATGCCTAACAGGAACCATGAATTGTAATAATGTTGTGTTGGTCTATGTAGAGAAAAGAGCCGACGGGAGACATTTTGCTTGACTTTACAAATAGAAATATTACAGACTACTTGGTGAAGACTTACCCAGGTCTCATCAAGAGCAGGTGAGCAAAAAAAAAGAAACTACAGTGTGTTCGTACTGTTATATTAATTGTAATGTTTTGTAATGACTGCTGTTTCTCCTCATATGCAGTTTGAAGAGCAAATATTGGGTAAATGAACAAAGGTAAAGTTCTGGTGTCTTTATTTAGTTTAGTAATTTAGTATGTTGATATGGTTGCCAGTTTTGGGGGTAACGCATTACAAGTAACGTGCATTACATAATAATATAACTTTTCTGAAGTAACGAGTAAAGCAACGCATTATTTTATAAAAGTACACATTAATATTTGAGTTACTTTTTAAAAAAAAGTAATGGAAGTTACTTTTCAGTTTAATTAATTAGATTTAAAAATAATAATGTACTGAATTAAACTGAACGTAGTCACGTAGAATTACGTACTCTTTGGGTGCGCGTCTGAGCGGGAACAGTTTGAGTGAGAAAAGGAGATGGCAGGGCAGAGCTTGACATTTTTGCAATGAAAATATGCAATTTCTGAATGCTTCTTGGTCATAAAAACACCTGCAAGGCCTGAAAGAGATCAAGCCTCAGCCAAGTAACGCAAAAGTAACTTAAAAGTAACGTATTACTTTCCATGAAAAGTAACTAAGTAACACAATTAGTTACTTTTTTGGGGAGTAACTTAATATTGTAATGCATTACTTTTAAAAGTAACTTTCTCCAAAAATGATGGTTGCCGATATTGTCTGTCTGTGGAAATATTACTCACAATCATACTTCATTTTTGAAGTTTTTTTGCTACAAATTGTCCCAGGAATTTTCATATTATCTCTGGTTTAAACTCATCTTTCTCAGGTACGGTGGACTCTCTGTTGGTGGACAACTGCCAATTCTTGATGTGGATCCTGAGGAGATCCAGAACGCTTTGTCTCAGCTTGGACGTATGATGAATATTTCAGGGGTTTGTTTTTCTGTTTGCACAAATTAAATAATCATGAGATTATGAAGCATTTGATAACAGTACTTTCTGCTCTATACTCACACAAATAAATACTTTTTGATCCTTAGGGTCGCTATTCAAAATTAGCCATGCAAGAAATAGGAACTTTCCTGCGCTACATGGAGAGTGAGTACAATGTTAAGGTAGGTTAATCCTCCTACATAAAAAAGTGAATAATACAATTTCTTTTTTTTATAGAAAGGTCACAAAAACTAATTTCATTGTATTGTAAAGATATGAAAATGTTAACAAACTGGCATATGAAAAAATGACACCTTTTAACTTAAGTTTGAACAGTAAATAAATTATTTTATAATTTCAGTAGTGCCATGTTTAATTATCCATTGAGGACTTTTTTGTGCTCTCTTTCATAACAGGTGTGGTATAACAACAAAGGTTGGCACGCCATGGTCTCGTTCCTGAACGTGGCTAACAATGCTATTCTCCGAGCTTTTCTGCCACCTCACGTCAATCCATCAGAGTATGGCATTACTGTCATCAACCACCCGCTAAACCTCACTAAAGAGCAGCTCTCAGAGGTCACTGTGTGAGTGTCATATATTAAGATAGCCTTTTAGGCTGTACAGTATAATCAATAGTGCTTCATTTAATTCAGCGTTATTGATTATAAACTCTAAGTACTTTAAGTAATTTTTATGTGGTGCTGACAGAAAAATGTAATTAAAATATGAATATACAGTTAGTGCTGGGCAAAGATTAATCGTGATTAATCGCATACAAAATAAAAGTGCATTTTTGTCTAATATATGTGTGTGTAATTATTATGTATATATAAACACACATACATACATATATACATTTCAGAATTTTTTATTTTTATATCCATTTTTATTGTTAATATATAATGTAGAATATATAAAATATAAATAAATATATATACACATGTAAATGTTTCTTAAAAACATACATGAATGTGTGTGTATTTATATTTACATAATATTTACACACAGCACAAACTCCATATATCATGCAAAAAAAAAATCACTTTTATTTTGTATGCGATTAATTGCGATTAATCTTTGCTCAGTAATTATTAATAATCTGAATTAACTTTATTTAAGGCCTTTTTAGTAAGTGATTATAATTGTTTATATCATGTAATTTGTTTTTGCAATAAAAAATTTCATTTACATTTTTGATTAAAGGCTGTAATATATATTACGTTGTGCAGATAAAACTTAAAATAATTGAATAATCATGTACTTTTTGCCGAGCTCATGCTATTCAAAATGTACCATTTCGTCTAAGTTCAGAAGAGGGTGAATTTTGAAACTATGTTATAAAACAAATTTATTCTTCCACAGTCTGACCACATCAGTGGATGCAGTGGTTGCCATCTGCGTCATCTTTGCCATGTCTTTCATTCCAGCAAGCTTTGTCCTCTACCTCATTCAGGAACGTGCCACCAAGGCCAAACATCTGCAGTTTGTTAGTGGAGTCAGTCCTCTGGTCTACTGGGTTGCCAACTTTTTCTGGGACATGGTGAGATTCATCAGCAGGAATGCAAATTTCTGTTATTTTAATTTATTTAATGTTTTTCAACTGCTGTTAGATGGCTCGTTTCCTTTGCATTTGTTTATGCCAGATAAACTACTCTGCCAGCACAGCGATGGTTGTGGGTATTTTTGTGGGTTTTGATAAGAAATGCTACACATCACCCACCAATCTCCCAGCGCTGATCACACTGCTGCTTCTCTATGGGTCAGTTTTTATGCTCTCTAAGGTTTTGGACTAAGTAAAAAAAATGACCAGTTGATCACAACAGTGATTTCTTTCTGTGTTGTATGCAGGTGGTCAGTGACGCCCATGATGTACCCAATGTCTTACATCTTCAGAATTCCCAGCACGGCATACGTGTCTCTCTCCTGCATTAATCTGTTCATTGGTATCAACAGCAGTGCCATCACTTTCATCTTAGAGCTTTTTGAGAACAATAGGGTAAAGTTCACACACTTTCGCAATTTTCATACACAATTTGTTGCTTAATAAAGCCTTAAAGTTACACAAAAAAATAAAGAGTTTTGCTTGAAATCCATGTCTACCTTGTATTACAATTAGCTTTTTTCCTCACAACTTTTTCAGTCTTTGCTGATGTTTAATGCGGTGCTGAAGAAAGTGTTGCTGATCTTTCCTCACTTCTGTCTCGGTCGAGGACTCATTGATATGGCTATGAATCAGGCTGTGACTGATGTCTATGCTAGGTTTGGTAAGCTTGTCTATGAAGTCTGAGCGCGACAGGATCAGATAACAGACATCCCTTTGCATTAAAGGTGCAGTGTGTAAATTTTAGCGGCATCTAGTGATGAGGTTGTGAATTGAAACCAACGGCTCAGTCCTTGTTTTAAAACGCATAGAGAAGCTACGGTAACCGCCACCAGAAAAACATGTCATCGTCGGACACAACTTACTAAAAAAGTTTGTCCATTTAAGGGCTTCTGTAGAAACATGGCAGCACAAAATGGCGACTTCCATGTAAGGGGACCCTCTGTGTATGTAGGTAAAAACGTCTCATTGTAAGGTAATTAAAACATAAAAGTTCACTATAAAAAGGTCTTCATAATAGAGTTTTATATATTGTTTTGCATTTCTGTCAAGAGAAACTTCTAAAAATTCCACACTGCACCTTTAAGGGGGAACATATTGGAGCAGTTTCCCGGACCAGGATTAGCTTAATCCAGGACTAGGTCTTAGTTTAATTAGGAAATATAAGTAGTTTTAACAAACATGCCTTACTAAAAACATTACCTGTGTGCATTTTGAGGTAAAACAAAGGGCCCTGATGTATTTGAAGATATGTAAGTGCAAGTTGTTTTCAGTTTGGAGAGCTCTTAAAAGTGTTTAAGTCTAGGACTAGTCTAATCCCTGTCCGCGAAACCGCCCAATTGTGTCCATTTTTACAAGATGTAATATAAGTCTCAGGTGTGCCTAGAAGGCCAAAATACCCCACAGATCATTTGTTATACTATACTCAAAATATCTATTTGGGTAGGAGCACAAAACACTGCTATTGCCCTCACTTCCTTACTAACAGACTGACCGCTTTTGGTTAAAAATACATTGATTCCTGTGAATACAGTCTGGAAAAAATAGTACCTCTAGCTACATTAACGCTACAATTTGCTAACAAACACATTAAGAAAAGCTTTTGGGTAAAATTAACCAGTCAGTTAGTGGCTGTGGGGGGGAATTCATCAGTGTGATGTCACATTAACAAAAGAATGGATGGATTTTTCATTCTAGGGTTGTTGTGTTCACACACTGCCAACACACATTTATCTCCAAACACCTTGTAAAAGTGGACTTTGCATAATATGAGCCCTTTAACTAATTTTATGCAAAGACAGAATTGCTTTTAAATGTTTGATTTTTTTTGCATGAAAAACCACCAAGCTAAAATCCTCACTGGGTTTGATTACAGTATAGGATTCAAGGGCGGTTTTGATGTCATTTTCTTTTAGTGTAAGTGTTTTTGTGCATTTATTTTTAAGAAAGGTTCAGTAGTATTTTTTTAGTTGAGACTTAAAAGTCTTTCAGAATGGTAAAATTATTTGATATGTATCTCTGCATGTGACACTACTCACCATGTTATCACCTAATTTTTATTAACCTGGCTGATGGCAACTAATATGATTGTATTCAACTTACTTTTTGGATCTCTGTTTTGGCACAGGGGAGGAGTTTGCAGTGGATCCATTCAAATGGGACTTTTTAGGGAAAAACTGTGTCTGTATGGCCGTGGAGGGTTTTGTGTACTTCATCCTTAATCTGCTCATCCAGTATAAATTTTTCCTTGATTACTGGTAAGGAAAAAGAAGACATTATTTATATCCTGAAGACATTAAGCTCACACGTTTTACAGTGGCGGCTCGTGACTGCTCATCCGAGTGGCGCTAATTCAAAATAGGTGTTCGGAGTGTCACGTGTGTGGTTCCTTTTTTCAAAATATGTGTTCTGTGCATCGAGAGATCCTGTGTGCATCACGTGTTTTGTCAAAATAAGTGCCTCCTGCAGATGCGTCAAAACCGTTTATGATAAAAGAGATGCTAACGTTCAAAAAATACATGCAAGACACTCCCTTAACAGTAAACTCTGATTAGGCATGAGATTATGCGAGTATCTGGCAAACGCGAGCATCTCTTTTATCATAAACCCTTTAGATATGTCTGCAGCAGGCACTTATTTTGACAAGACACGTAATGCACACAGGAGCGTAGAACACATATTTTGAAAAAAGGAACCACACACACATGACGAGCTACATACATGTTGTGACAACTTTGCATCGAGCGCCCTCGAAAAAGAAGTCACCGGCCGCCACTGGCATTTTATATTTGTATCCAATATTAAGAAAGATTTAATATTACTTACTTAAGTTGACCTTTGTCTTTAGGGTGTCTGACAGTGTGAGAGGTCCTGTTAAAGATGAAGATGCTGATGTAGCTCAGGAAAGAGAGCGGATTAACAAAGGGGGAAACAAGAATGACATTCTTCTGATCCGAGACTTGTCAAAAGTGAGTGGCTTACTAAAACTGTACTGATAGTACTAATAGTGAACTAATGTTTACATTTTTAGACAACATTAAAAATCTAAGCCAATTCAGAGTAAATGTAGCTTTTTTAAGCATGGCATATTAAGGTCTGCTGTCTCCTCATAGACGTACAGGGGCAGAAAAAGGCCGGCTGTGAGCAGAATCTCTGTGGGAGTTCCTGCAGGAGAGGTCTAATGATAAAACCGTTATCTTTCTTATTATTAAAACATGACGATAATAAACTTTAAAATGTTTGCTAAATGTAACAGTCAACAAATGTTTTTTTCTAGTGCTTTGGGCTGCTTGGTGTGAATGGTGCAGGTAAAACCACAACCTTTAAAATGCTGACAGGAGACTCGGATGTGACTTCAGGGGAAGCATCAGTAGCTGGATACAGGTAATGTACAAATTCATTAGACAACGTAAATACATTGTAAAAAATATGCTGGATTTACTTAAAAATATATTGCATAATTTTTACATCCACTTTTTTTTATAAGTTTTACCTGAAGTTTTAAGCAGTTGCATAAATTGCTTAAAATTCCATGTAATACTTGCTTAAAAAAATGGATGCAAAGATGATGCACTATGTTTATAATCCAGCCTTTATTTTTTTCAGTGAACTAGACAATTATAAATAAAAACACAGTCACTATTAAAAACAATCATGTTGATATAATATTAAAATTCTTAGGGTAAATTTTTAGGGTCGAATTCACAAAACATTTGTACTAAAATATAATATTTTCTGATATTTACTAAAACCTGCAATACAGTATAACCAGGTAAAAGTATTTGTAATTTATTTTTAGTTTTTTTAGTGCTGGACAAAAATTAATCGCGATTAATTGCATACAAAATAAAAGTGATTATTGGTATAATATATGAGTGTGTGCTGTGTCTAATTATTATGTATAAATATATACACACACATTCATGTATGTATTTAAGAAACATTTACATGTTTATATATATTTATTTATATTTTTATATAATCTATATTAAATATAAATTTAAAAAAATGATATATAAATAAAACAATTCTGAAATGAATATATGAATGTGTGTGTGGTTAAATATACATAATAATTAGACACAGTACACGCACATATATTATGCAAAAAAATCACTTTTATTTTGTATGCGATTAATCGCGATTAATCTTTGCCCAGCACTAAGTTTTTTAAATTATTATTATATATTGTGCCTTATAAATTCAACTTTAGACAAAGCTGTTTGTGTGTTTAGCCAGATAACAGTGTGCTGTTATTATCCAGAAAGGTGTTTTGTTTATTAAATATAATGCTTAAACTACATCATGTGCACATGAACACCTCTCACTGTTGGGTGCAGACACTAAAAATGAAAAGTGGTTTTCCGCAGTATTCTTACCAACATCCTGGATGTGCATCAGAACATGGGCTACTGCCCTCAGTTTGATGCCTTAGATGAGCTGCTGACGGGGAGGGAGCACCTGTATCTGTATGCTCGCCTCCGCGGGATCCCTGAGTCTGAGATCGGCAGAGTGAGTATAATTTAGCCCTATACTCACTCTTTTCTTTCTTCTGAGAAACATAAAAGAATATGTTAGCAAAATCTCAGACATTTCAATACATTGAGTCTCAATTTTAATTTTGAAGCTTGACAGCTACTGGTCAGCATGTCCTTTATTGCATTAAACAGAGCATTGTGAATTACATTCGTTTCATAGATTAAAGAAAAATCATGCAGATTTGGTATGATTCAGGTAATATTTATAAATGATTGTATGTTTTCTGTAGGTGGCGGAGTGGGCCATTCAGAAGCTGGGTCTATCTGAATATGCAGGCAGATGTGCTGGTACCTACAGTGGTGGCAACAGGAGGAAGCTGTCTACTGCGATTGCCATGATTGGCTGTCCTCCTCTTGTGCTACTGGTATGCGTTTTCATCTACATTCTTTTTTTTTTGTGGTGTTAAAATAAAAAATTGGTCTAATTCACCTACTGTATGTAAATGAACAGGATGAGCCAACTACAGGAATGGACCCTCACTCTCGCCGGTTCCTGTGGACCGCCATTCTGAGTATCATCCGTGATGGAAGGGCAGTCGTGTTGACATCTCACAGGCAAGATCAACATTTATTTTTGGTGTTGTGGTCAGTGGTCTCAAGTTTATTTAGTATGATTTAAAACCTATTACATATATTTTGGAGTGTCCTGTACAATTACATAAAAGCATTGCTTAAATTTTCCCTAAATAACTTTTTGCATTGACAGCATGGAAGAGTGTGAGGCCCTTTGCACCCGTTTGGCCATTATGGTCAATGGCACATTTAAATGTCTGGGAACAATCCAGCACCTGAAATACAAGTAAGTATAATCTCTGGTAGGTTCACTCATAAATCAAGGATGCTATCATCATGCAGTATTACCACTGCCCCTTAATTGCTTACCGTAAAACTTATACTGTTTTACATTTTCGGCTGTGCTTGTGGATAGGTTTGGGGGTGGTTATGTGGTCACGATGAAAATTAAAGCTTCAAAAGCAGGCCTGTCTCCAGACCTGCTCCCCGCTGAGTCTTTCATGGAAAGCAGCTTTCCAGGATGTATACAGCGGGAGAAACACTACAACACGTTACAATATGAGATCGCTGCTGCTTCGCTGGCACGAATCTTCCAGCTAGTGTTGGCCAATAAAGAGAGGCTGAATATTGAAGACTATTCTGTGTCACAGACAACACTAGACCAGGTAATGTAAAACTATGAAATAAGACCTAACACCATGTCATATATCTCAGGACTTGGCTAGACCCAGGTGGAAAAAAGTGCACAAAATTACACTTTTTTTTAAGTGCACTTAGTAAATGTACTATTTTCACACACTAATTTTGAATTCTTAAAGGTGGGGTGCATGATTTTTGAAAAACACCTTGGAAAAGGGAGTCGGGCCGAGTACCAAAACACACTTGTAGCCAATCAGCAGTAAGGGGCATGTCTACAAATAGACATCGTTGTCTGAGTTGCGTATGTGTGGGGCGGGTCTATCAAAAGAAGGTCCAGATTCTATTGGGGTAGGGGCGTGTTTGTTTAGGTGGTTTCAAATGTCAAAATTGGCTTTTAGAGATCATGCACCCCCCCTTTAAGATAAAATTCAAAAAACCATTGTGCACTCAACTATGCTATTTAAGACATCATTTATTTCAATACACTAAAAATAAGTATGTTTTATACTTTTTTAAGTGCATTGAAGTACTACTGATGTAGAACTATACTTTTAATTAGTATTTTTGCAGTGTATAACTTTTATTTAGCACAAAAATATCAATGTACTACAAATGTACTTGCAGGTACTTTATTTTTACCTGGGATCAGCAGATACTGACAGGACTAAATGCTGTTTTGTGCTGTCTTATAGGTGTTTGTGAATTTTGCCAAGCAGCAGTCAGGAGAGGACGACAGTTCCCCCTCTCAGCCCAGATCATCAGGGTTAAAGCGTGATAAAAAGATCTCACCGCTACGTAGGGTTGTGACCAAAAGCAGATAAAACAAGCTCAGATGCTTAATGAAAGACTGATAAAATATTATGCTGTTTTGTTTATAAAGCTCCTTAAAGCCTTGTATATACGAATTTATACATAGACTGCATTTCATTCGGTTCAAGAATAACACAGATATTTTAATAATATTTGACATTTTTATACCCGTGTCCAAAGCAGCCCTTTAACATATTGTATGAAATAATACTCCACAGAACAGAACCAAAGACAATTCTCTACCTATTTTTTATTCTTTGCTAAAAATAAGCTGCCATTAACAGAGTAGATTAAACAATAGTTACATTAATATTGATCAGTTTTTGAAAATAAAATGTTTGCACTTGATATCTTTTGGGACACAAAAGCATGCTTGCTTTGAGATTTTTGTAAACTATTTTTTTTTATTTCAGTAAATACAATATCAGTTTTACATATCAGTTTTTCTTTGATGTACATTTTTTTATTGTACAAATAGAATAGTATCAAAGTCTCTCTGCGTGCCTGAGTATTTCAAATTCTAAGCCCACTCGCTGACACTTTTATTAGGTTCTAAAACATAACACACTCTAAAAATGCTGGGTTATTTTTCCAGCATAAAATTTTGGGTTGTAATTCAACCTATGCTGGTGTTTTAATCCACAGTTGGGTCAGATATAACATTTTTTTGGGATTAATTTAACCCACCGGCTGGGTTTGTCCCTTTTTGATCCAAAGTTGGCTTGAAAATAACCCAGCATTTTTAGTACATGATGGAAATGCCTTCAATTCTAAAGTCACCTCAATAGACTAAATGCATGCTGTCATAAAACAAATGAAATTTAAATAAATGGAAACACATTGTCGTAATTAAAAAGAAATTGAAATTATTTAACAGTGATTTGAAAACATTTAATTTTTTTTTAAGTTTGACATTTGCTTTCCTAAGAGAAGAAGATAAATGTAAAAATCAGATTTTCTACAGCACAAGCACGCAGATGTTTTTTTATGTATGGTAATGGAATACAAAAATAAATAGGCATTAATAAAAAATTATGCATTGTACCATTGCATGCTTTGTTTAATTTGATGATCTTAAAATCTTCATCAATCATAGCACCTCAAACCATCTGATGTCAAATAAATATTTACCATTGCAAGATTTGTATCTTGACTTATCAAAAACCTTAATTTTGAAGTCAACAAGTAGCCATTGTTTGTATTAGCTTGCCTAACTTTTGCGGTGTAACCGGACACAAAGCGACACAATTGACCCTTTGCTAAGCCCCGCCCCCCTTAGTTACTGTTGCTACGCCTGTCAAGCTTTTGCGCCTGACAAGTCTATTACAGTATGTAGGCACCGGTGTCAGACATTCCCAAGGAGATAATTAGTCATTTTTGGCGAACAGTTGAAATATCAGAAGAAACGAGACAAAAGGGAGTTATGCTATGTAATAGACACAAGTTATGTATCCACAACATTAAAAAATTAAAGCTAAAGCCTATTACGTTAGGTCTGAGCTGAGACAGCAGCCGCCTTATACGCTGACCATTCAGATGAAAAACACACAAATTGAGTAACAGCTTTGTTCATGCCCAGCAGGGTAAGTGAAAATAATCTAATAATTATAAATCAAACAGTGGAATAAACACAAGACATCAGCCTGACCACTTTGCAATGATAACATTTTTAGAACTAAGCCCGGGAGAGCCGCGGTCGGATTGGGGTACTCAGGGGTAGGCCGTCTATTAACAAAATGCTAAAAAATGATTTCCGTCAGCCTCCATCTTGCCTTTAATCATCTTATTTTACATTTAAACATATGCATTATGATCAAAGAACCGTCATTTTTTGCAAGCAATGATCTAGTGAGTTAGCTAGCCAGCTAACATTAGCATGCTCTTACATTGGAGCAAACGTGTGTATGTGTTTTTGATAACCCTGTGAATATTTATTTGTGAATTCCACACTGCTTGATCCACGTCCATACGTAATTTCAGTTAGTGACTTTTAACATTTTTATTGCCAAGTGAAATTACTGAATCTAAACATAAGAACCTGATAAAAAAAATGTAATTTAGAAAACATGTCAGATCTATAGAGGGTTTTGCATCTGAACTCTTCATATGCACCCATAAGGCTGTATTGACTACTGTACTGAAAAAAAAACAGATTATCATTAAGATTCACAATAACGAAGTGCACATTTCTCTAAATGTATCTATGCTATTTAAAACAATTATCTCTGTAATCTCTATGAAGTCAAGAAAATTTTGTTTAGGAAAATTACAGTGTTATTGTTTTGAAAGCATTCACCTTAGTTTGGAGAAAATGTCTAAAATCAGCTTAGACTGTAATGTAATTATTTATAATTACATTTGGCACATCAGAGAGTACATCACACAAAATAAATACTGTAGTAGTGTCCGAAAAAATCAGCAGGCGGTGAGGCATCCAGTGGCTAAAGTGCATGTTCATCCTATGTTGAGGAGATCTAAAGAAACAGTGGAATGATGGCTGATCTCAGTACAGGATAGTCTTCAAACTGCTGGACATAAGTTTTATGCTTTGCTCGAGCCCATATAGTCATCTGTACAAAACCCAAAAATGCGAAAACTCCAACTGTGGAGATATGAAAAAACTGATTATTGATATAAAGCAGAACGTTTGTACAATATTTTCCTGTTTGTGATTGAACGCTATGTACCTGGAACACATTGTGTCATGACTGTAAAGCAGAGCCACGATCCAACCTGGAAAAAGTGCACGTTGACTTAGTTGTGTTATTAGAGACAAAACAGCCAAAACATTCCTCAAGACTCTTTCTAGCATCTTCCAAAAGCTTTCCACATGTTAAGATAAATCACTCTAGAGGTGTGTACATAACCCCAGCTGTATACCCAAATGTTAAACATATTGTTTTTACACGAAACAGGCTAATTTATAAAACTGACAAACCTCATATGTGTAGTTTGGGCAGGATACGAAGAAAAACAGCCAGGTTAGGGGATTCTTTGTGGGATACGGGATCTCTGTAGGTCTGGATCCTGTCAATGTGTGAGATAAATGTAAAGGTATGCTGAAATTAAATATCTATTTAGATACTGAAGAATAAACAATTTAGCTGTCAGGCGACCACTTTAATTTAATAGAGATATAGTTTCACATCACAAGCCTGCACACCCCATCCCACATTCCTTTGTCAATGAAACAAAGCCTCTAAAAATGATGTCTTGTTCCTAAAAACGGAAGTTAATCACCATTGCTGGGGTTCATTGTCTGATAACTCCCACATGCACTCACCATTACAGCTTATTCGATTCAGAATCAGGTGAACGGAGAAGTTTCCACACTCGCAGATCTATTCAAAATGAACAGGGACAAAAAGATAAAGAACTATTATATACTACAGTAGGTTATCTTATTGCTTAGGAGATTTTGACATACATACCAAAAACATTGTCAGCGCAGAATAGATTTGAAGTCTCCCATAGGCTGACAGAACAATCAGTTGTTAAAATGAGAACACAAACCAATTAGATTATCTGTATTGTGTAAAATAATGAGCACTTACATGGTGGGGTGTAGAGTGGATGGTTGATATAATAGGCCTGCCATGCGGCAAACCCCCAATAGTATAGACAGATCTAAAGGTGAAAGAAGGTAAAAAAACTTTAACAAAAAATCTACACTATCCATATCTTACCTATGACACTCCACTTTTTTGCTCATTTTCCAGCTCCCCTAGAGTTAACATTCAAATTTTACCGTTTTGAAATCCATCAAGCCGATCTCCAGGTCCCGCGGTACCACCCCCAGCATAGCCTAGCATAATCCATTGAATCTGATTAGACCATTAGCAACTATACTCTCATTCTGGCATAATAATGAAGGACTTTGCGCAATGATATTACGCACCGCCTGAAAATAGTCCACTTGGTAACTTTCAATAGCAAGGGACTATTTTCGTGCACTGCGTAATATTATTGCGCCTCCTGCAGCCATGTTACGGCAGCAAAGCACTTGATTATTACGTCAGAATGAGAGTTTAGTTCCTAAACATATCTGCCTAGAGAATCTCAACTGTTAATTTTCCATTGGTCTTAGTACACAATAACACTACAGAAGAGTCAAATTTAAAACAACTCTTTGAAAGAAACTCTTTGGTTATTTTTTAGGGCGATGCTAACGGTCTAATCAGATTCAATTAATTATGCTACGCTATGCTAAAAGTGGTAGCGCCAGACCCGGAGATCAGCTAGATCTAGTAAAATCTAATGTTTAACTCTAGGGGAGCTGGAAAATTAGCTAATTTTTTTAAAAGTGGAGTGTCCCTTTAACAGTAAAAGGTCATCTTTTCCACACTCTGCCAAATCTCTTTTGGTCATTTGAAGTCATTTGCATGTTTAGCGTAAACTATTACAGTATATTATCACATTCACATGTGCAGGCAGTATATATGACTCCACCATATGGCTTAACCATATGCTCTCTAATGGGTAAATGATCTCCTAGGGAATATTATACAGTACAACAGCGAGAGGAAACTTAACTTGGCAAGTAGCCAAATAGCCCTACCCACCACCACCACCATACTTAGCATAGTGATAACAGAGAACTTGTGCTCATAAACACTTCAGAAATATTTTTTATGTCCCCGGATAGAAACCATAGTGCATGTTGTTCATCTTAATGAAAGCATATTAAAATACACAAAATAAAAAAATGCATAAATTCACATTCTGAAATGAACATACCTGCATGATAGTGCGTAAAGGTAAAGTCCCGTCTGAAAAGCGATGGATGAAAATAGTTTCCACAAGTCTCTTTATGTAATGGAGAGTGTGGCACCAGCAGGCTAGTCTGTAACAGCAAAGCCAAATGTAAACCAAATGCTACATTTTTGAATAAGCATTACAACGTCACAACTACAAATTTGTTGAATGCAGTAAATTTTTTGTTTATTAAAGTACATAAAAAAAGTGTTTTTCACAACAAGATCTCACAGAAAGTCGTGTTATAGTCACGCAAAATTTTATACATTTATTTGTGTCCAAGGCACGAAATTAAGCTTTTCCGTACTTTGAGCACGAATGTCTTTTTTGTTACACTCGCACAAATTTCTATAAATAGTTTTTCGTTTCCGTGGCACAACTTTCTTTTTCGTGTCATTTTATGTATTGTTTTCTCTTTTTTTTTCCTATTTTTAAATCATTGTCGCTTGGGGTTAGATTTGGGGTTTGGATGTACTTGGTTTCTACATGTTTTGCTTCCGCTATTAAAACTATTCTCGGAGTTGGGGTTAGAGTTTGGGTTAGGATGTCTAAAAATGTAACAGAAAGTAATTCTAACACCAAGCGACAATGGTAAGAAAATAGGAAAAACAATGAGAAAACAATACATTAAATGAAACGAAAAAGAAAGTTGTGCAACGGACACAAGAAACTATTTATAGAAATTTGCGTGAGTCTCACGAAAAAGACATTCGTGTTCAAACCATGAAAAAAAGCTGAATTTCGTGCCGTGGACATGAATAAATTCAGACAATTTTGCCTGACTTTCCAGGACATTAAACTCACTTGACAACTTTGAATGGACTTCGCGTGTAGTCGTACTCATGACTGTAGATGTACGGAAGCCGATAGTAGAACAGCAAATAAATGAAAAGTGGACCAAGACACTCTGCCAGAAACACCTACAATTAGCCAGCAACAAAAAAAGCTTTTTATAGTTAAACAAACCATATTATATCACACAATTTGAACATATTTTTAAACTCATCTAACTTGTAAATGATGCATGAATCGCTTTACCATAGTCCACCCTATCTGTGGGCCGAGATCTTGAAAGAACATTGTTGCGGTCGTACCAACTGGTAGATCTTCCAGCACGTCGTCATCACTGAGGGCTTCTCCCTCTGAGAAGTCATTAAAATATAATACTGTATATAAAATATCTTAAATACTGTATAATAAATGCACCTTATAAAGACAGGCAATTTGCAGTTTTGTCTATTACTACTGCTAAATACCAGTGGCGGCCGGTGACCACTTTTTTTAAAGGGGGCGAACAAAGCAAAGTTAACTCTTTCCCTGCCAGCGTTTTTTAAAAAAGTTGCCAGCCAGCGGCAGCATTTTTCATGATTTTCACAAAAGTTTAATGCCTTCCAGAAAATGTTCTTCTTTAAATATATAAACAAACAATAAATCAGATGAAAGAACAGACCCTCTGCTTTCAAACAAAAAATAGAGATCAGATGCAGAGCGACCTTTAAAACATACACGGAGTTCTTTCTCTTTCACGTGAGGCACTACTTGAAAGGTTGTATAAGTTGCGGAAGTGCGCCACCTGGTGGATATTAGCGGTATTGCGGAAAGACGGAAAATCTCGTCATTGGCGGGGAAGCGTTTTCTCTTAATTGACGAGATATCTCGTCAATGGCTGCGAAAGAGTTAATCACAACATGTGTGTAGGCCGTCATGTGTGTTGTTCGTCAATTCAAAATATGTGTTTGGCATGTCGAGTGAACCTATGTGCATCACATGTTTTGTTATAATAAGTGCCTGCTGCAGACGCATCTAAAGGGTTTACTCGCATAATCTCATGTGTAATCAGAGTTTACTGTTAAGGGAGTGTCTTGCGTGTATTTTGTGAACGTGAGCGTCTCTTTTATCATAAATTGTTTGACGTGTGTGCAGCAGGCACTTATTCCGACAAAACATGTAATGCACATGGCCCACACGACGCAACAAACACACACTTTGAAAACACAAGCAACACACATGACACTTTGAACACATATTTTGAATTTGCGCCACTCGGAAGAGCAGTCACGAGCCGCCACTGCTAAATACCACTGCTTTGTCTATATAAAATGATGCCTGATATCCTGACAGGAAATTAGCACACCCATATGGGTTATAGCTGTAGTAGATCTCAGTTTACAATAGCATCTGACTACTTAATACTTCAATGTTTTACTTTTTTTGTATATGTTTTCCATTTAGGTTAAAGGCGCTCTAAGCCTCACTTTTTGTTGATGTCACTTTTTGTTGATGTTTGAACTGTTTTCAAACAAACGGAGCATAGCTAACTCCTCCCCCTCCCTTCCGTGCTTTCATGAACGCACCCAACCCCCACCCTCAAATCCTTGTTGTCGTTTATTGGCTGAAACACTTTGTTATGGTTTCTGTTTGTAGGTTTGGCCACTTTGTGTTTATTGCAGTTTGTGGAGCCTGGGCTGTCTACAGAGATCGCATTTTCTTACAGTTTGATCAGCGGACAGGCAGCAAGCAGATAGCGAGGAGATGTTTGCTGTATGTAACAAAAAATGTTTTATGGTCTAAAACGCGTGAATTCGCTTAGAGCACCTTTAAAGGTTAATTTAATGCATTTACTGGCTAATCTTTAAAATACATAGAATATGAACAAAACATGATTACCAGGATGCAGCTTCAGTGCTTGTCTTGATGGATAAAACTTGGGGTCTGCAGGCATTTCAACAATGACATGTGAATATGAATGAGAAGACAATGCCAAATCTCTGATAGATAGGACAATGATAATAAAACCACTTACAAATCTTGTGCAATAGTGTTTTAATCTCCGCAATGGTGGCGTTGGGTTCCACCTACAGTAACAAAGATTTAAAAAAATTGTTCTCAGACTAACACCCATAATAATCACTTCCAAAATACACTGTCCTTTTAACCTAGCTTTAGTTATAATTACAAGCAACCCTGTCTGTGAAATCCAGGTTAAAGTCTCATTATCTAATTATGAGCATAAAATTTTGATTTGACTTGCATAGATTTCAATGGCCTTACTTAGTTGATATTAAAGATATCAAGGTTATATTTTCACACAATGTTCTTTACATTATATAGAGGATGATTTCATGTAAAAAATAGTAAATCGCAAATACTGACTTTAGCTGGGTTTTCACAAATTATAAGATAGAGATATTAACTAACGCACCTTATCCAGGTAGCAGAGTTGCGCCTTGCTCTTGGGATCCAGAATCTCCACCTCAAAAAAAACGTAATTCTTAATATTTGCTGTACCAGCTTTCAGGCCGTGGTCACATCTGGTCTTTATAAAATGGGCTACGGTGAAGAGATCTCTTAAATCCAGACATTCCATGATGTCCGCTGTGGGCTTTAGATAAGTCCTGATTTTGGTGGCTGGTGCACTGATGACAGGTCAGTTGATAGGTGATCAGACTCTTTCACCCACGTGGTAATCAATGGCATGTTCATGATGACCTCATAGACGTATCTAATGTACTGTACAGCCAATGGATCTTGTTGACATAGTTACATAATCTCTCAAGTTACCACATTTTTGGCCTTTAAACAACGTCAATCACAGTTTACAGTATGTTTACATGTATGTGTTAAATGTTCCTAACACACAGACTAATTTCCAGTAGGGCCTGGCAGATCGTAAACTGTGTTTGCAAAGAAAAAAATACAGTTGTGTGTATATTCAAATGGACAGACAGCCTTGCAAAGACATAAGGGGCATTGCTTAGAGTTTGATCTGTATGCTGGTCTAAATTTGTCTCTGACAGAACAGTTCATCAGCCCTTCTGTACCATGTTGCACAAGCTTTTGAAAATCTTTAACACTGTCAACTATCAGTTCATTGATATTCTAGCCTTGATTTTCAGCTTTGGGTGAAGCGTGTCATTTCTGCACCACTATCACCTTGCAAAATATGGGCCTATGTATAAATAAATTGTTCTTAAAATTGGTTTTCTGCACACATACCCCATAGGATTAGGTTCGTTCTTATTAACGCATTTTCCTCTGATTGAAGAGGTAGGTTTGTGTTTGTGTTTGGGTAATGGCTTTAGGTAAGAAGTTAAGTTTTTAACAGAAATGTTGTTATAGGGCCAAAATAGATTCAGGAATACATCTTGGAAAAAAATGCGACATACTACAGTGCGCAGTGCTGGTTGGGAAAAAAACAAGGCTCAAAAAATGGTAGCTGTCACTGGCGTGGTACCCTTTAAAAAAGTACACCTTTGCACCTAAAGGGTTTATATTAGTTTCTCAGAGGTACATATTTGTATTAAAGAGTGCCAATTGGTACATCAAAGGTACATACGGGGACCAAATGTATACATATCTGTGCCTAAATAGTATCACTGTAAAACATTTCTGTAGAAATTACAGTATTACTGGGTATTACTGGCAACTAGCTGCCAGTAACTTACTGTAGATTTTACATTTATGTTATTTACTGGCAACAGTCTGTTCAAAGTTAAATGAACCTGAAAATTTTTAGTCTTTATCTTCTACAGTAAGTTACTGGCAATCAGCTGCATAATTACAGCAAATATTTTACAGCCTACATACTGTATTAGGACCTTTTCACTGTAAAAGGTTATTTGCAGCTGGTTGCCGGTAACTTTACGTAGATTTACATTTATGTTATTTACTGGCAACATTTTGTTCAAAGTTAAATGAACATTAAACATTTACAAGTCTTTGTCTTTTCAGAATAAAACTAAAAAAACAGCATCAAGCAAAATCACAAAATCTGAAGCAAAAAACAGAAAAAGGTTGATGATGATTTCTGGTTCCCAGAATGCTTTGCATGAGGCTGTTATTGTATAGTTTTATTCTGTAAAAATAAAAGTTTCTTAATATTTAAAATGTATTTAACATTGAACTCTTGCCAGTAAATAACATACATTAAAATCTACAGTAAGTTACCGACAACCAGCTGCAAGTAACACTGTAATTTCTACGGAATTTTTTTACTGCCATAATAACAGGATTATTATTTTATATTTTTTTCTGACAGTGTTGACACTTTTTGGATGAATCTGTCTATAAATGCACTTTAAAAAATTATTTTTCAAATTTATAAATCAACTCAGATTTACAAGTCATTTCAACTTACTATTATTTGACTAGAGATGAGTTTGTAACTTCATTATAAAATGAAGTTGACTTATTTCAACTATAATTTATAAGTTATAACAACTCATTTCTAGTCAAGATAAGTAAAGTTAAAATACTAATAAAGTTAAAATGACTTGTAAATCTTAGTTGATTGAACAACAAAAAAATGTAGGCAGCAAAGAATTGCTTAAAATACAGAGATTGACACATTGACTACTAGCATCAAGCTACAGTATAAAAAATAAACAAAGCATTGCTAACATAATAAACTGTATAAAAGAGCCAAAGTAAGCATGACCACACACAGAGATAATAGTCCACAAATACACTGTCATGCATAAACATTTATAAAATACATGTTTTACTTAAATTTAGTCCTGGAGCTTTCATGTATGTAATCATTTACCTCAAAATAGGCAACTCTATTAACGGATCTATGTCTTCTCAAGTCCGCCAGGAGAAAATAATGCCATGCAACTGTCTCCCAGCCTGTACAAGACTCAATTTCTTCATTCATTTCATCCATTTTAGCTGAACTGACCACAACTCATCATATCTGTCCTTGTCTTTTTGGAGTAAGATGTTACAGTATCAGACAACTAAATATCTTCTGCTGAATTCTGAGGACATCAAATGGGAAGTAACTGGACCATTGGAAATAAACAGTCAGTTGTCTTTAGTGATCAATAAAGAGGATAATTAGCCAGGGAATTACACGTACATCAAAAGGTGCTGAGGATGGGAGAGCTGCTAATTAAAGGGGACACCACCCAAGTTTTAGGAAGCAGAGAGTTAATGCTGCTGTTAATGTTGGAGTTATGTCATGTCAGATATGGGGTCAGTTCTTAGACATAACATCATGATAACTGAACTGATTGAAAAGTTTGAGACAATCATGTTTTTCTGAATGTCAAAGAAAAGTAAGATGATGGCCCTAGTTCAGTAATCAGCTTTATGCTAATCGTGTAATGCAGTCTTCGGCCGCTAGGAGACATCACACACTGTCTTTACGGTAGAGGGATCTCAACTTGTAACTTCAAAGCCCAAAAAATTTGAACATTGAAGAAATATATTGTTTTTTTTTATGGCTTAATGCTTGTTTTGTCTTAAGTAATTTTGTGCCTCCATGGTTGAAAAAAAATGCTTTATAGTAGCCTACACTCCTGTTACTTGATGCTAATACGCTTTGATGTGGAAAAATTGCTGCTTTTGACACAGAGTGATTATTGATTAATATTAACATTTAACACATCAAAGGAAAGACCAGTTTTTATAAATTACATGAGTAATGAAGTCATGAAAGAGCCAGCCAAAATTTAGTTTTAGCAACTGAGTTGACCACCTATATAGGCCTAAATGTAGTGGCAAATAAAAATAATAGTACTGTCAAAAAAACCCACAATTTTACAGTTTATTTAACAGATTTCAAAGTTTTTTTGAAATACAGTGAAAATTTTTAAAATTACAGAAATAGACTGCAAATTTATATATCCACTGTAAAATCACATGTGCATAACACCCCCCAAAAATTGTTGAAGATTTTTATTATTTATATAAATTATTTATATATTATTTATATATATTTATTATAACGTCAGCATCTATAAACTAATACATTATATAATTATAATATCAGCTTAATTGTTTTTTTGGCTTATGAAAATGAAATGTTGATTAAGATGTTAATGGACCGTAATGCAAGAATTTATCAATAAGTGGTCAGGACTCGGGACACAATCAACTTGGGCATAAAGCGGTGGGGACATCTCCCACCCGCAAAATGCACGAGTGGGGCTGGATAATATTGTGAGTGCTGGAAGCCTAGTGACATCTACTTTCAACCCGGTGACATGACCGGCCATCGTCCCCAAAAAACAGACACAGTGAATTCTCCTGTCCTTCATATGGCTGAAAACCGTCTATACAATGAAGACAAAAATGTAAACAGGGAAATTGATATCCTTACCTGTCTGTGCTGTCATCAGCACCCATCAGACATTTTCCCTTCGGGAAATCAGCATTTAAAGTGTACAGATAAAAGCAGATGCTTTTGAAATCTGATACAAGATTAAATCAGCATTTCTTTCCTGACCCTCATTTCCACCCTGCTGAAAAAAACAGCATAACAGTTGTGTTTTGGTGCTGGTTTGCTAGTGAACACCAGCTAAACCAGCATCAAATCAGCATCAGCACTAGCATTAGCACCAGCTAAACCAGCACCAAACCAGCATTAGCACCAGCTAAACCAGCATTAGCACCAACATCCCATGCTGGTCATCCCAGCATATGTTGTGTTTTGGTGCTGGTATGCTGTGACCACCAGCTAAACCAGCATAGACCAGCATAATTCCCATGCTGGTCCATGCTGGTTTGATGCTGTTTTTTTCAGCAGGGCATGGTCAAAGGAGACAAAAACTTTCAGATATGCTGAAAATAATTTGGGAATTTTCCAGGTTGCAGCCAGTCGATGCTCAACTAGTCAATATTTCAAATGTTTGATATTGGAGACATTTACAAAGAGACAGCAAAGACTGACTTGCACTATTTTAGCAACTGTATGACCGCAGACCGCTAAATCTTTCAAATGGTTTATAAAACTTGCAGTGAAAAATCAAAAATTTATTTTAAATTATATCAAGAGGCAATATAATGAATCATAGTGCACAGTCACCAATCACATTTTCAACTGCAGTCAATATCATTAATAAAAGTTAGAAGATAATAGATGCACACTTTTCACCAATGTGACACGGTACAGGTATTATTCACCATGTCTGATGTATTCAAACCCATTCTCACTGACACCAGAAAACCAAAGCGGTTTGATGCGCATGAACCACCTACAGTATTGCTGCCTGGTCACACACAGTCCATTTACTTGTTTTTTTCCCCATTTATCTTTGTTCCTCTGTTCTCTTTTTCAAAGTCTGAATATTTGGCAGCCTGCGGAGAAGGGTTGTTGAAAAAATAATTTAAGTGTTGGCCTTATATGCTGTGCTTGGCCTGTCTCAGTCAGCACCTGCCCTAGCTTTGATAAGGGGTGACAGTCTGTCCAAATCATCCGCCCAGGATCTGTCAGTCAAGTGGGCAGTGAGACACCCGGAGAATCAGGCTAACCAGAGCCAGGTCACACATGACAAATTACAAGGAGACCCTCATTCATTTATCCTATAATGAGATAGTGATTATAATGTCTGTCACAGAGACGACTTTAATGTGACGTGTGAAATGAATTGCATGAGCAAATGATTTCAAAAGACGTGTTTGACTTCATTTAATGAATGTGATTGTAAAAGAACATTATGATTTTAATGAGGAAATGTTAGGATATGAATATATTGAATAAAGTTAACACTGAATCAGAGACACGGTGGTGTATTTTTAAAGGCAGGGTGCATAATCTCTGAAAGCCAATGGTGACATTTGAAATCACCTAAACAAACACGCCCCTACCCCAATCGAATCTGGACCTTTATTTGATAAACCCGCCCCACACATACGCAACCTAGGCAACGATGTTGGTTAGTAGACACGCCCCTTACTGCTGATTGGCTACACGTGTGTTTTTGTGGTCGGCACGACTCCCTTTTACAGTGTTTTTCAAAAATCATGCACCCCGCCTTTAATACTGGTGTGTTCTTTTTAAATGAAAAAATATGACCTTGCATATGAACTTGTAGATGTGGTGACATCTTTGCAGACTTTAGTTGTGTCATTTGTGTCCTTTTTATCAGTAAATGTGCAAACATCCTGCGTCAAATATGTCCACTTAAAGACTTTAACAATGACAAGACAAAATAATGACATTGTTTTCATCAAACTTTGTTATTAGTAATTATTGATAGGCTACTGCTGACTTTGAATCAAATGTTAAGAAAACTCCATAATTACTAGTTCTTTTGTGTGAATATGTTGCTAGAATCTTTAGCACTGTACAGAACAGTTTTTGTTACTAATGGAGAAACGGGGGAACATATTTATCTTAAAACAGCAACAGAAGACGCTTGACTCAGATCCCAAAAGAAATTCTTTTGTACCACATAGGCATGAGCGGGTATAAGATTCTGGCGGTATGATAACCTTTAGCAAAAATACCACGGTTTCACTGTGTTGCGGTATTGCCATTGCAACACTAAAATGTGTTATTTTCAAATGCCAGGTAAAAATAAAGCCTTTAACCCTGGAGAAACCAAGAACCCTTTTATTAGCAACAATTAACATTGGTCAAATTTGACCCGTGGGTTCTCCAGCGTTAAATTATGTTATGCTTTCAAAAAATATATAATATTTTCGTAATGTATATTGAATGTAAACATCAAATCAACCACATGACTTAATGCAAAAGATGCTTTCCAACAGGTGTTTTAGCATTCGTTGTAAACTTGTGGATCTATTTTTCAAAACACCTCACACCCGTACATTCTTCCGTTGAGAGCTTGAATAATAGACACTCCAGCCCAGTTCGTGGCGATAATCCACCTTTGCCAATTGCAAGAATACAAACAACGTTCCCGGCGGCGGAGTACTGTACAAGCACATCTAATACAAGTCAATGGCGTTGGACAAAAACTACAATAAAACCTGTTGGAAAGCATCTTTTGCAGCGATTTTTGTGTGAGCATATCAGTGACCACCCCTGACCACTCGGTGAGTTTCACGTCTTTGTAAACAAAAGTTTAATGCATTTTAGGAAGGATTGTTCCTGTGCACCTATGCAGCCATTATAGAGGTGGGAGGTGATACAACAAACACCCGTAAATCCTCGGGCCAGCATCATATGTCCAAATTTCAGTCAAAACCGTTCTATTTCATCATAAACAATCTGAAAACAGGGCTTTAAGTGTAAAATACCGAACTTGTCCTTTAAGTTAAAGTAACATAAAAAATACATTGGTTTAATATAACTTTTACAGTGCAGCATTTCTTGGAGCAGAAAGAAATGAAGCATGAACAAGGTATAGTTACATTTCTTCTGAAAATGTGTTAAAGAGATAACATACCTGTAGCTCGATAGCATTTTAGATAAAGGCCACTGCTTCCTGCTTTTGCTGGCTCAATATATTTGTTTGATATTTGAATATTTCTTTATATGTATTTGAGTTTTTAGATATATTTAAATAATATTTGGAATGTTATTATTAAAATTACTTATTAAGACTAATTTACATTCATAATTAATATATCTGATACAGCTATTAACTTCAAACCAAGACCACATAATGTAACAATTACTTGTGGTGTACTTTCTGACTTTTTCAGTGATTTGAAAGTTTTGAATATAAATCAGAAATTCATTTATTAAAGTACTCTCAATGATTTAGTTTCACAGATCATTTTATACTATACTTAACAAGAAATATATTTAATGTTTCTAAGTTTACAGTGTTAAGTTTATTACATTCTTTGTAAATCAAATATCACAGCTTTACATCATTGTTGCACTGAAAGTTGTGCACTCAATAAACACAAAACAAATGCATACAGTAAATAGCACATTATTGTCCTTGCTGTTATTTTAAACTGAGTTATCATAAGGTTACAAATGGAGCAAAGTAAAACAATAAAATCTCCAGAGACACTGTTACCAGTAATATCTAATCAACTCTCCAAATATGATCTTTTGATTAAAGTAGTGAATATCAAACCCATTATTACAGAGTCACAGTGACAGAACAGTGTAATTGCAGAAACAATGTCAGAAGAAACCATGTCTCTCCAGAAATTTCCATTATCATCCCTCAGGATTCATCATCAGTTTTAATAACATGGAACAGCGTGACATTGAAAAGTACCTGATGGCCATTATTCCAGCCATAAAGTGCCCGATCCCTTGTGTTGTAATCCAGCATAGACATATGAAAGTACTGGTTATGGATGGGGATGTCCATATACTCATAAGTAGAGGTTTTGGTGGAATATGAGTAGTATACTTTAGCCCCTGTCAGATGCGAGTTGGTGATGTACAACGTTCCACAGATCATGAAGGACTCGCCTGCGTTCCTTTTGGAATATTCAGTGTTCCACGAATTCAGGACCTGGATGGTCAAAGGATCTAGTTGGCTGATCACAATGTTCCCTGCATTCTGATTTGTGGCATAGATCGCCCATAAGCCAAGCTCATCAGCCATCAGGTCAATGTCAGAGAATCCACCCCAGGTGTACGGGTAGACGTTGTGGAAGCCAGCAAACTCCAACGCTCGCTGGGTCATGACCCGGCCGCTGTCAAAGCTGTACCTGACGATAATGTTGCTCTGAAACTTGTTGTAATATAGGGAGCCATTGTAAACCACATGGTTCGTGCCAGCCCAATGGAACGGAAGATTGTAGGTTCTTGACTCAATTCCAGCTATGAAGTCGCTTATCGATTTGTACTCCCGGACAATTTTGTTGTTTGTATAGCTGTCCATGTACCAAACCTGCATCAGATCAGTACAATGTGATAAATACTGTAACACAGGTAAACTCATTTATTTTTTAGCTTATATTCTTTGATAAACTTTAAAGACAGATCTATCATGAAATCTGAGTTTTTTAAGTAACGATATGCTTCAGCAGAACAGGGCCGTATTATTCATTGACGGGATGGGCAAGTTCCCTGGGGCAACAGCCAAGAGGAGGGCACCAAGGGCTCCAGGACTGCGACCAGTTTTTAAGACAGCGCAAGCATTTTTTACAAGTAGCCTACTCAGGTTTTTAATGCTCATTTGCATGACGCATTCGTTTGTTTTATGTCACCATGCGCTCAGTTAATCTGCTGATGGGTCTATGCAGCCTCGCGTGAAGTTGAACGCATTTCAAAACATTTACACATCTCACTCAGAACCACAAGAAGGCACGGGGTCACAGAGATGAGAGAGAGACAGAGCGGAAGTAATAAATTAATACCAAAAACATCATAGCTGAGAATAAAGCTCTTAGACATCAAGTGCCTAGAAAATGTGTATAAGGATAAAAGTATGTATAGCCATACCATTCATTACAATATGCTAACTTAGGGGAGGTGCACACCAAAGCTTTTACGCCCGCGGCCGGTGCATGTTTTCAATTGATTCCAATAGAAACTCAGCGTTTTTCAAATAAGCCAGCAGCTAGCGTTTTTTCCGCTCTGAAAACCGGCACTCTGCGTTTTTTCTGCACTCTGCGCTGGGCGTCGAGAGTTGAAAGATATTCAACTTTGAGCAAAAAGCTCCGCTCGTCAATGTCAGTTTTTCACATGGCCGTCCAATCACAGTGGAGGAGGGGTGGGGCATTACCACAGCAACCAACCGGCTCACAGCTAAAGTATCACAGCTACCAAAGAGCTCAGCTGAAGAAAGCTGGCACTCAGCTGAAAAAACAGCTGGCATTAGGCATTGTCCAGGCGTATTTAGCCGCGTTTTAAAAGTTTTGGTGTGCACAAATTTTCTTCTTGCTCTGCTAAAATTTTCAGTCAGGGTCTACAGTGCTCCTGGTAAAAATAAGTTAGTCTGGAGTCTATGTTAATTTAAAAAGTTAACTTATTTTTAAAAATATTTTAAATATAAATATATATAATTTTGTTAGAAAAGATGCAGATACAAAATGAACAGGTAATGATACAATATATACAGATAAAATATAAAATCTATATAAAAATGGGTGGAGGGACACTTCAAATGTGATCACCTGGGCCTGCAGCAGAATCTACACAAAAAAAACTAAATTCTGTAAAAAAAAGCAGTAAAATTACTGTAAAATAACAGGCACAATAAATTACAGAAATGTTCTGTAATACAAAAATATTTTTTTATAATTGTACATTAACACTGTAAAAAAATCCATAAAAAAACGGTAAAATTCCGGCAGCTGGGTCCCAGAAAAATACAGTAAAATAACGAACACAATAAATTACAGAAATTTTCCGTAATACAAAAATATTTTTTTCTGTTATTTTACATATACTATTTAAAGGTACACTATTCTGTAAAATGTATGAGGTTAACAAAAGTTAAAAGCTTTTTTTAAAAAATGAATTTTTTAAGTTTAACTTTTATTCCAAGTAGTTTACCTGAGTTATGTCTCATGTCTTTTAACTTTACTGCAATAAAAGACCGAAACAACTTAAAATATTAGGAAATTTATTACACATAGATCTGAGTTTATGAGTCCAAAACCTTATTCAAATAACTGCTTGTCTTAAATGCACTTTTACTATATGTAATAACTAACAGTGACAACAAAAACAACAAAAAGCCAGCAAACACTAAAACAGCAATCCTTTTTAATAACCGCATAATTTTACACGATGCTGTGGATTCTGGGACTTTCAAACCCGTTGTTAATGTAAAAGTGTTCAGACATGTTGAAAACTAATTTTATTCCGTATATACACACAATAATCCATTTACTCTTCCTACTAAAAAAAAGTCCAGCTTGCTTTATTGCCTTTGCTGGGAGAAGATTTTCAAGTTTTAGTGCAATTAGCACTGTTACCATGGAAATGGAAATTGCTGCACCAGCTCCCACTGTTGGCTTTACCTGAATATTTTGCAAGAAACATATCGCATGCATGCATAGCTTACCCTGTTGTTTTTGGGTGAGGCCTGAGGGTCTGTCATCCACGCTCCAAACCTTGTTCCTGATGTCTTTACAGTGATGGGCCCTGTGATTTTCATCAGTTTACCACAGGTAACAAAACACAAAGTAATAAATATCAATAAAGCCAAAAGTAAATTCTTACATCATATTTAACAAAATACAATAAATCCTAGTATCATTTCAGCCTCAAAACACTCTATAAAGACGAAGTACCGAATTATGTTATTTCATTGGGTTTAACATTGTTTTAAAACTTACTAAGTCTGTTCATACAGTTCCTCAGTCTTCCCTCTAAGCTAAGAACCCTCTGCTGGAGTTCCTCATAATCATACGCTCCTATCTCCTCTTGGATAGCTGTCAACACCAGAGACAGGTTCCTGATCTCCTCTTTGAACTGGGAAATGAGAGCGGCGTCTGTCTTATACTGGTCCAGTACTGGAATCAGAGGTTGAAGTTCGTTCATTCGACCCTTCAGCTCCTGGATAAATAAAGCAACGTTTAAATAAAAGTTTCATAATGGTAAATGCGGCCTATCTTTATAAACTGGCACAGACAAAGAGGATAGAAAAGATTTTTGGATTTGGAATGAAAAGAATATTGACCTTCACAGCTTTGCAAAATTTCCTAGGATGTTGAATGTTGATGTGATAATTGTGGAGGACAAAGATAGAAAGCTTTCAAGCCGCATTTGATTTTTGCAGCGTAATGGGCTAGAATGTGGCTTTTTAAGCCATTCTGTGCACATTAGAGAGCATTGATTTTTCTCAGAGGCATGATTTTAGCTTACCTGAAAGTTCTTAGTCAATAATGTTCTTCGGTTTGACTCGATTTGTCTGAACTTTGATCGGAGACCTTTCATCTGACTCTCCATTTTCATGACATACTGGAAGTCCCTTTGGGTCCTCAGGTTCAGAACTTCTATCGATTGCGACATGTTCTGAATCTTAAGAGAGGAAATGGGCAAAAATGAAGTTAGGTTCTATTAATCACTCCTTGAACTGCAATGGGGAACTGTGATTTATTTAAATTGTATTTCCAACTGGTGTAAATCAGCCGTGGCACAATGTCTCTGAGGATTTCTACATTTCCATAATTCCAGCGAAGACGACCACGGCAAAACCTGATAGATCTCATAGACATACCACAGCTGACACGGCTAAAAAAAATGGACTAAACTGCGATAGCTCACAGGTCTTTTATCTTCATATGCATCAGATAACCCAGTTACCTTCGGGGCTTTTTGAATGATCATCATCTTTATGCTTCTCAGCAATCGGCTGTAGAAAGCCTGTGGCATTCTTAACACATGACAATGATGAGCAGTCTAAGCTAATGCTTTCAACACGCTATCAACGCTTTTGTTATCAAAACGAAATCACAATGAAATGCGACTTTAGACACATTGTGAGTGTGTGTGAGCGTAGTGCACACAGACCTTCTCCAGTAACTGGCGGAGCTGCCTGCTCTTGGCATCTCTGGAGCACAAGTTCTGTTCTGGTGCCACCACCGTACAGATGCAACGGCCGTCAGCATCCTGTGCTGAACTGTACACCTGCCAGCCTTCCTTTGGCCTGATGGTCTGTACATAAACACACACAGAGCACACGCATGCATGATGTATCACAGCTTACATTTTGTTTACAATAGGGCTGTCACGATTATGAAATTTTGCTTACGGTTAATTGCCCAATAAATTATGACGATTATGACAATTAATTGCCTGTTTTTGACTTTTGCCGGTTATGATGATTAATTGTCTATTTTATTTGCTTTGACATTTAATTTTTATACGTCAAAAGCTATTTTTATATTTTATATTTTTAACTTCTATACGTTACATAAGTAATACATTCGTTTTAATGTTGATTTATAGCCGCAGCAAATTTAGCTGCTTGTGCTATTATGTATTATGTTGTGCTATCTGTCATTTTTCTGTGCTTTTCACTGCTTCTATTAATGTAAAGCTGCTTTGATACAATTACCAAATTGTGAAAAGCGCTATATAAATAAAATTGAATTGAAAAATTGAATTAATTTTGCTTGTTCATGAAATAATTTTCATACATTGTTGTGATTATTTAAATTAAATATTTTGCGAGGTTTACCTAGCAGTGAATATTAATACACAACACATATTTAAAAGTAATTATTTAATGATAAATAGTTCATACTGCTTATCAAAGTTTCGCAGCATTTCTTTAAATGCTGTTTTTCCACTGTATTGAATGGTTTTGCAATGTATCGCATTACACTGGCAGTTAAGGAACGCCATCTAATACCGTCTCGTTTATACTACAGCTCCCCTTCTGGTTTTTAAAAAAGATGTGCAATCATTGCGGTGATTTGAAATCATGGCGATGAGGTCAAACAATTGCGATGAGACGATTATTTAATCATTGTGACAGCCCTAGTTTACAAACAAAAGAAATATTACATTTCTGATGCCATTTTTATCGCATAGGTGATGAATTTTAATGGCACACATCACGTGACATAATCAAGAATAATAATAAGAAACACAATAAAAATTACCTTACATTGCAGAAATGTTTTGATAGTATTTCCATATCCATAAGAAAGATTTTTTATTCCAATGTATAACCCATTACATCTTTTTGCAGAATTTCCCCCTTAATAGAAACAATGTTGTCGTTAAAATGAATGCTCTGCCTCAAATCCTTTTATTTTTTAAGCATGGCTGTCATCCGTTATTTTCCAGTGAAACATTCAGGCTAATAGTATATTAAAAATCTCAGTCCCTGACCTTATAAGACACTGACTTTTACGACTTTGTTCAAAAATAAAAAGGTTTTAAGCACTGGGGAAATATATATAAAGCAGCTTTTGCATAGTCCACTTCACCTTTTGTTAATCGCCTGAATGCTTTTGAAAATATGGTACACTGGTTCACCAGCAATGAAACCAATTCAAGCTAATCTGAGTTTAACTCACAACTGCTGTAAAACATGGCAGCCAAAGAGTAGTAGTATCTGATGACAAGTCACACCTCTGTACAAACACCTTCGTATGAAAGCCTTTTATTCATCCACCAACATTTCCCTAGATTGTCTGCAACAATAAAGGTACTTTCTAAACTCCCACGTTATTTCTCTCTCTCTCCCAGTGAGCTATGAAAAACAGACGGAGGACTTGCCATTTAGAGGCAGGCTGGATAAAAGATTTTCAAACAAGCTCTGACACACTTCCCCATGCTCCGGCAACCAACAACTAACTGCAATTTCAGCAAATTGTAACATATCCAAGTTGGATGGGTTCTTCCTGCTATTCACTGCCATTATGAGATATGAGCAGAGGATGCTGCTCCTCGAATAAGACCTGCAGCTGGGTTATTAGGACTGGATGAGGGATTTCATCTTTATGACACTTTTGCAAGGATCCTTTAAGTTTCCAGGCACAGATGACACGAAATGCATCATGTTATCTGGGTATAAACATGCTGAAATCTAACAGTACCATCATTTTCTATACAAACCAGCCTAACAAAAATATTGATAATAGCCTCTCATTTACCACTTTCAAATATCTTATCATATTAATCAATCTGACCATCAATATAATTAAACAAAAAGTTGGTTAAATGCAAACAATGTTTAAGATATATGGAATATATAGTTTAAACAACAAAATGGGATGTTTATGTACTGTACCTCATTCTGCATCCAATTACGTTATAGCGAATGCTGCAATTATAAGGAAGTTGCTAAAAAATTAAATGTGACTTTCTATCACTTTGCCTCAGAATCTAATTCGATGTAGGTTATCCAGTTTTTAATATTATTCCACATTTCTTGATTTCAATAAAATTTGGTTTTATCGCATCTCTCCGTTTATCTCGCATGTTGTAAATTACGTTAAGCACACGTTATCGATCAAAAATGATTCATCATAAGAATACAAAGTCTATATAACTTAAGTTTCGCATGTTTATAGGACGTATCAAGTGGAGTTGGACTGATATATGTGCAGTGCAGTCTGAATGTAAGCCAGCAACACTTACCGCGGAAGGGCAAGAGCTGAAGAGAGCGAGCAAACACAGCGGTTTCAGCACCACGAACAGCGCGTGCATCCTGCCTCGAGTGTCTACGCGTTTCTTTCACAGTCTCTCCAATACTTGCTTCCGATCGAATTTCTTAATAGTTTAGCTTAAGATCCAGTGTGTTGGGATCTGAGACCCTCGACAGAGGCTCCAAAAGTGCGCGCGCTGTCATTGCCGCTCCACGCGCAGAAAAGTTTGAGCTCGGGCTGAGAGATTTGTGGCGACTCACTCAGCGGATATTACATCATTATCTGCAAAAGGGTCAGTCTTTCATTTACACAATCGTGAAAAATATAAAAAGCAACTTGTTCATTAAACATCTTGATATTTTTACGATATAAAGGAGAAAGATAAAGCATATGTCCATTAGATGCTGCTCACATATGACGTAACACTACAATTAGGTAACACTTACAGTGCCTCGCGAGTCTTTACACCGCTCACCAATTTCTTTCATGTTACTGAAATACAAATGATTCAATTAAATTGTCTTTTGATGTGATGTTAAAAACATTTAAAATTGTTATACTGTATAAATTTGTTAAATTTTGCGAATTAATGGGACATTATTATGCCTGTGTAAAATATGATTCAGAATGGTTGTAAACTTAACTTTGTTTCCGGGGATAGGGGGAAGTAATCCCTGCAAAATTAAAACTAACAAGAACAACCACTCCAACGTGTGACCCTGCTTGTAAGAGACATTTTTTGTGATGACTGTTTTCTAAATAAAATCATCCTTCATAAACTAAAGAACATTATGTACATTATATAACCTGGATATCTTTAATATTGACTGAAAGGTCATGTCAAAGATCGAAATCAATATGAATCTTCTAAATTTATAATTAGATTATAAGACTGTAGCCTGGATTTCACATAGGCTACAGTGAATCAATGCAATCATAAAAATAAAGCAGTGGCGGCAGGTGACTTCTCTTCCGAGGGCGAGAATTCAAAATATGTGTTTGTTGCATCATGTGAACCATGTGCATCATGCGTCTTGTTAAAATAAATGCCTGCTGCATATGATATAAAAGATGCTCACATTCACAAAATACTTGCTAGGCACTCACTTAACAGTAAACTCTGATTACACATGAGATAAAGCCAGTATCTGGCAAACGCGAGCATCATTTTTTTCATAAACCCTTTAGACGTGTGGTTCACATAACGTGCCGAACACATATTATGACATAATGAGCCACACGCATGACGGGCTAAATACATGTTGTGGCGAGCTTTACATCGCGCACCCTCGAAAAATAAGGCACCGGTCGCCACTGCTTATAATGATCTTTGTCGGGCTGTATGGTTCCATAAAGAAACTTAAACAGAACCTTTCTGACTCACAAAAGTTACACTTTAGTGGATAAATGTTCAACAGACTATTACAAGATAGTAAAGAAATGGTTCTTTTAATGGTTCTTGAACTAAAAGTTTTTTTGGGCAAACAAAAATGGTTCTACTATGAAATTGCTACCATTAGAAGCTTTTTTAAAGGGGCCATGCATGGCACAAGACTTTTTTAAGATGTCAAATAAATCTTTGGTGTCTCCAGAGTACATATGTGAAGTTTTAGCAAAATACCATATAAATAATTTATTATAGCATGTTATAATTGCCACTTGGTAGGTGTGTGCAAAAATGTGGCGTTTTGGGTGTGTCCTTTAAAATGCAAATCAACTGATGAAATTCAAACACTGATCACAATGATGGTGGTTTGTTACAATTAAAACTCAATTGTGCTTTTCTCTGCACTAAATGGCAGTTCTGTGGTTGGATAGTGCAGATTAAGGGGCGGTATAATTATAATAAGAGCTCCTTATGACATCATAAGGAGAGCCAAATTTTAACGACCTATTTTTTCATGTGCTTGTAGAGAATGGTTTACCAAAACTAAATTACTGGGTTGATCTTTTCACATTTTCTAGGTTGATAGAAGCACTGGGGACCCAATCATAGCACTTAAACATGGAAAAGTCAGATTTTCATGCCATGGCCCCTTTAAGGGTAGCCTACATAAAACTACATAAACTAAAATCTTGATCATTTACACTATTTATTGCAAACAAGCATCTCTGCATCATCTGCAAACACAAATGCTAAAATAGCCTTCTGAAGTTAAGCATACTTTACTGCACCTAGCTCACAATCTCAATTAGTTGCTTGGCAACATGTATAGTTAGTATGTCCTTTTTATAGAGGTATGCTCCTTCTGAAAAGTGACTTTTTGCAAAAGACAATTATCCTCATGCAGAGATACTACTAAACAATAAAAACAAGTTTGGGTTGAACTTTATGAGCATGTTCAAAATTCAAAATTTAAATTCAGAGATGTGCCATTTAAAAATGGTACCAGCAGGGACCAAAAAACAGATGTTGGTAAAAGCATGATATCCCTTTGTTAGTTCACTATATTAATTGTTCATTTGTACCAATGAATTCAATGAATGTGCCTTTTAATGGCCATTATATCAAAGCAATTGTTCTGGACTGTACATCATCTTCAGCACACACTTGCATGTGACCCAGTCTCTGAAAACCCAGCTAAAGTGAATTTTCTTTTTTCATAAAACCTTACTACAAAATGTAAAGATGATTCTGTGCCAATAAACCTCGATATCTTTAATTCTGACTGAGTCAGGCCGTGTCCAGGACTGAAATCAATATTCAGGAAGACAACTTCCTGACCAATTTGATGCACCTAATCTCATTTTTAGATTGAGACGTTAGCCTGGATTTCACAGACAGGGTCACATGTTCTCATTAAAGTCCGTTTAATGGACCTATTTTAGACATCTTTAAAAAACCAAGTCTCCTTTATTTGTTACAAGAACGGCAAGAGTCACCTTGGTCTTGCTGGGATGTGCCCACCCTCTGTGCACATATCAGTCTAACTATGTATCAAACTTTAAAGCTGCAGACGGCTATCTCAGAGGTTATCTTTAAGCCAACACAAAATAAATCAATATCTCAGTTATCTTTTTATTTGGTGTTTTTTACCACTTAGTTGAGCAAATGGATGAACCTATGTTATGCTTTAAGTAGCAGATATAACAAATGTGGTGAATGGAGGACAGGCATAGCTTTTATTGTTAACCCGTAGGACACAAGCGATTTACTTTGACAAGTAACTAAGTGAACTTTTGTCAAAGAGCTTTCTTTAAGTTGTTGTTGTTTTGTTGCTTCAGGGCATGTCTCATTTGAAGTAAAATGGGGTTTTCATCTCCACGAAACTGGTGGATAAAATTTGGCTTCTGATGGGTTTTCACAGTGTGTGAAATAAATGTTCCCCTCCCTGACACCTGGGGCCTCATTTATAAAATGCTGCATAGAAACCATCCTAAATTTAATCTCACAATCATTTCTCAAAAATGCATACGTATGATTCATAAAATGAAAATGTGCGTACCTCTTTCTTTCAGATGTGAAATCTATAAATAGCAAATGATCTTGAAATTGTGGACCTTAAAAAAAATCCAACACGAAACTAAAACAACTTGGTTCCCTTTCAATACGGTTCACTTCGCATTGTGTCAGTTGCTGACGCTATGGGGGAAACTCCTGTTTACTCCGCGATTGAAGCCTATTGGTTAACGCCTGTAAAAATTACAGACCCATGGCGTTCGAGCCTGCAAAATGGGTGGGACTATGCCCTATAATAAAAAGAGCGCCATAACTCATTCGCATTCTCCTTCAGCGTGAACCTCTCGCTGCTCCGAAGAAGAAGAAGCCTTATTCGCCGTCGACACAAGCCCTGCAGCGGAATCCAGGCCTAGCGTCTTCCCCTGCCGTTTTCCGGCAGAGAACCAAAGATAGCCTCCGCTTGCCGTGGTACGAGCCCTGTGCAGCGGACACATTCACGGCGCATTCTGTGCAATGATTTATCAATACGCATTCACGGTGCACTGAAGTGTTCACCAGTGCCTGTGCAATTTATTGTCAGTACACATTTATGGCGCGCTTGGGAAGCTCACCGACCTGTGCACTATTATATTACCTACTGTATATGCATCCCCGATGCGCTCGAGGGCTCACCTGGGTTCACACTATTGTGGTATCTGTATAATCCCACGTTACAATCCGTTCTGCCGCATATTATAGTCAGATCGGCCGTTCGTGAGCTTCGCAGATCACTCACTAAGTATGCCGGTTACTAACAGTTGCTATTCAGATGGATCGTTGAAGCCATCGCGCTGGCTCACACCTTCCTCAATGAGCTATGATGTTAGAGCCCACTCTGCGCGAAGTTGGCTTCATCATGGGCTTGGTTTACATTCTTGATATCTGCAACGCAGCCGGCTGTTCTTCGCCGTCTACGTTTGTCAGATTTTACAGCTTAGACGTCCCTGCCCTAGGAGCGCAGGTTCTCTCGGCTTAACCATGCACACTTATGCGTTTTATGTGTACATCGTGGTGCGCTCAGCGAGCTCACCAACGTGACTCTGGACTTACTTAATTCTCGCACACCCGCAGCTCGCTCTGTGATCTCGCCGTCTTGTGCTATGTTATGTGCTTCCCTGTGCGTTTAAAACCCTGTGCGTTTAAAATGCTGGATATAGGGCCACATACAGTGTCTCTCCGGTAAGGCACTTCAGTCCGTTGTGTATGCAAGGCGTGATGGGATTACGTTCCCCGATAGTGTCAGCAACTGATGCAATGCGAAGTGAATCATATTGAAAGGGAACGCTTAGGTTACTCACGAACCCCCGGTTCCCTGAAATAACGGGAACGAGCAAACGCCTACGCAGCGAGCTTCATTCGGCTACGCGCTTCAGTCGAATGCAAGTGAGTTATGGCGCTCTTTTTCGGACTATCATAGGGCATAGTCCCGCACCTTTCACGGGCTCGAACACCATAGGTCTGTAATTTTACAGACGTTAACCAATAGGCTTCAATCGAGGAGTAAACAGGAGTTTCCCCCCATAGCGTCAGCAACTGACGCAATGCTCGTTCCCGTTATTTCAGGGAACCGGGGTTACGTGAGTAACTTAAGCGTTTTCCAAGTCATTTCAACCTACTATAAGTTTTGGCTTTAATAAAATTGTCATAAATTATACATTTGAAATTGTTTACCTTAATTTTTTAAGTTAAAGTAACAAAAAATTTGTTGATTTGACAAAAAAGCTGCAAATTTCCAATCTCCGCCTTTAAGCGGTGCCCAATTAATGTTATTGACACGAAGAGCACCTGTCAAAGTTCAAATCCTTTCGAGCAGCAAGAATGGCTTTTATTTCCAAAAACCTGCAGCAATCGGACCAGCAAAAGTGCGTATGTCTGCTCAGACCCTGACGTGGCGCTAAGCACTTTTCCACATCAAAGACAGTTTTTATTAATATGGACTTTGCTGTGGATTTTTGTGTACGCACTCTTTATAAATGAGGCCCTGGTTCATCGTGAAAATTGCTTCCCTAAACAGGTCTTCGCTAATGGGTTGGTAAGGCTCCTAAAAACACAGAATATTTTGAATTAAAGGAGACCTAAAAGAGAAAAAGGAGGCAGCAAACTTAGGCACAGACTAACAGGTTGATATGTGTACACATTGCATTACGGTAGAGCTGTGAATGAAAGGTGTTTCCAACAAGAGCAGAGCACCAGACGCATGCAGGCACACAACATTCCCACGCACAAAACTGAACATTTACAAACAGACATTATTCATCTCACCAATCACTGTACAGACAGCAGGAACTTATTTGATAAGTGCAAATAAGCTTTGCTGATTTATTTTACACGCTTAGGCACATCAAAGCCACAGATAATGGACTTTCTGCTTGTGGAACATTTCGCCATAAATCAATATTTGGAAGTAAGTCATAGTACACTATGTTCTTTTAGTATATTCCATAGGATGAAGAAGAAGATTAGTTTTCTTTAAGAACAAAATACAAGGAGGAGCTCAGACAGGAATAAGGCACCTGCCAGAAGTTTGTGTCCTGTGAAATGAGTTTACAGTAAAATATACAAGCCATGACTAAAGGCAAAATGTTATGATGATTAAACAAGTTCCAGATTGGTATATAAACAGTGACTCACAGAACAGATAAACACGTCATGTGCAGTTGCTTATTATTTACTTCACTCTCCTCCTCCAAATCTGTTTCTCCCTTTTCTTACCCATTCTTAAACCTTTGCTTTGAAAATGAAGTCAATTGCATTATTCTGCACTGTGATTTGCAAATTTAGCAAAAACAGTTTTATCTCATGTTTTGTTAATGCAAGTTCATTATAAAAATGCTTCAAAACAGATCAGCATGGCTGGGAGACACCTTAAAAAGTCCAGCAGGGTAACATTTAAATGTACTGCACCATGCAATATGTGTTGAACAGGTATTTTGCATCACAGCTGTTACTATATACACAGCTGGAGTGGTACAAAGTTCAGTTTGTACCTTTTTGGGTACATTACTGTATCTTAAGGAGCTATTGTGTACCATTAAAGGCACAGTTAAGTACAGTACCAAAACGTAAAAGATTTCAATGTGTTGTTTTTTTCTGACCGTGTATTGCAAAGACAAGAATTCTGTGCTATAGAATTGAATCATGCTTTAGGCCGCGTCAGCACTACTAAATTTGTGATCCAGGCATTATTGTACTGAATATGCTAAGAGCATATGCCTTTCATAGATGCGTCTCAGAGGCTCAAAGAGAAAGACTTTTCTTGAAGTTGAATCTTTGAGGACACAAAAATAAGATCACTTTTTATGAAGTGATCAAGTACCTTTGATGTTTCAGAAAGGAATGAATAATGCAACAAGGGTATTAAGGCAATCTTTCACAAGTAGCTGTCAGGACCTTTGATGTGGCATAATCCTGTATATATTTCAGTATTGTGCTTACTGCAGATGATGACAGGGACTGCAGGATCATCCGCAAGATATGTCATCCTCTTTAAGTGACATCAGTTGCTTATTGATCAGTTCAAAGTGGGTGTTTTTGACCTTTTGTACTAGATAATAATTTTAAAAAGTTGACAATGTTCTTGACAATATGTGAAACTTTCTGTCAAATTCAGGCTAAAGTGTAATAATCTATGAGATTAAGAGCATCAAAGCTTGATTTCACATTGATTTCAATCTTTGACATGGTCTTACTCAGACCTAAAGATATCAAGGTTATATTTTTACAGAATGTTCTTGATGATTTTATAAAGGAAAAGCAAGGCATGCTCTTCCCAGCATGCCTTGCGTGGGACTGGACAGAGACTTAATATAGAATTTTTTTTTCAAGAAAAGAAAAGTTTTAAACACATTTATTGTTTGTCAAACAGTCATTTAGTGCAGCTATATTTATATCAAAAGGTTAGTCTGGCTGTAGCTTGACACTTTAAATCTGTATCAGATTAGCCGAAATGTAAACATGGCAGACAATTTGTATGAATGACTAGCGTTTTATTTTGATTATTTTGCCTGCTAGTTTTACAGGTTTACAGTAAAACCCTGTTACTGTTTCCAAATAAAAGTGTTTTGGTTTTAACTTTTGACTGAAGCATGACCTCAGTCCATATAAATCCAATTATACCACAAAACATCAATCAGAGTGCAGAAAGACAAAACAGGAAAACAAAACGTTGATCCAGTGCCAGGTCCTTGAATGTACCCCGTAATTCAATTATTAAATCTACCAGAAGTATGGCGAGGTTTAAATTCAGACTGTCTCCTCATTAATGAACAGCATCATCAAAACCCTATCCACTCTTCATATTAAAGCACATGAAAGATCTGAATCCATTTCTGTAAGCCCACTGCTGCTGGTTGCCATTTTTGTCACCATTAGAAATATATGAGAATGTCACATTTTATTAAAATTATAATGGATAGAGCAGAAAGGGAGAATGATGAAGCTAGAACTTTTTATTAAAATACTTTGGTTGTAGAAAAACAGAAGCTCAAGATGGAGTTCGGTAGATGGCCTGGTTCTTTTTCATACGCTGCTCTTCAAAATTAATTTTCATCCAAAACATGTACTATAAGATATTTTTGTATACTATGTGTCTTTTTGAAAAAAATCAACAAAAATAAAAAACTGCTCTCGATTAAATCGTTTCTATATGCCCCTCTAACAGTTCTTTTTAGAGCCCTCATATCTTTTAAACATTTTCTTATACCTTTAAATTTGTGTTGAGTAATGTTATTATAAAACTATTACCAAGGTTTTATGAAATGAATATAAAACACTTTCAAAATTAACTGGTGGCCTTAAATTTTTAAGTACAATCAACTTAATATTTTTATCTTGACTATGATGTGTTGCTGTAACTCATAAAATAAAGTTACAATTGCTTAATTTGCTAAAATTTAACTTTTTCAATAGCCTAATTGTTTATTTAATTTGTTATTTTATAATAGCCAATTTGATTATACTTTAAAATGCAATGCAACCAATAATGTTTACAGTGTACAAAAATATTTAACAATACTATTTTAAAAAAAGAGGTAACTCTTTATTTGAAGGGGTGTTCATAAGCCTGACATTTCACCTTCATAATCGTGTCATGAACATGAAGAAGATTTCTAGCACGTTTATGTAAATAAGTTTCATTTGTTCAATTATTTCATTTTCAATGCAAAGATGACACTGCTTAAGATGTCTTTGTTATGGCAACTTGGCATAAACCAATACATCATAACTTATCATAAATCTGTCATAACATGAAATAGCAGAATAATTATCAAACGTAAGAAACTACCTAGCTTTATGGGTTAACATTACATTAAACTGTCATTTAAATGTCATTAAGTGTTAATACTCTGTCAAATAGTTTCATAACAGCATCATGAATATCCTTCTTGACCTCAACTACATTGGCACACATCTAACTTGTCATTAAAATGTCAATAAGCGTTAATACTATAAAACTTTATGTGCACAATACATAAAAAACTGACAACTAATAGAATTTTCTGACATAGAAGAAAAACTTATATTTAATTAGAAGAAAATATTTAATTAATTTAATGCAATTAACTGTTTTCCACACTGTAAAAAAACTTTGCTGCCTTCAATTTTTTTTGTTAAATCAACTCAGATTTACAAGTCATGTCAACAGAGATGAGTTGTCACAACTTACAAAATACAGTTGAAAAAAGTCAACTTCATTTTATAAGTTATAACAACTCACCTGTAGTTTTAACAACTCATCTCTTGTCAAGATAAATAATAGTACGTTGAAATGACATGTAAATCCGAGTTGATTCAACAAAAAATTTGAAGGCAGCAAAGTATTTTTTACGGACCCAACGCTGCATGGCTTAACCCATTATTATACAGTCTTCATTTGCAATAAAATATATTTGTATCAATTTTATTAGTTTTATTATTATTGGATGATTTTATTTCTCTAACACCTGGAGGAAACTTAACAAAAACATTTTGAATTGAAGAATATTCATGACGTTGTCATAAAACTATTTGACAGAGTATTAACACTAAATGACATTTTAATGACAAGTTACATTTGTACCGCTGTAGTTGAGGGCAAGAAAAATATTCATAACACTGCCACAAAAACTATATGACAGAGTATTAGCACTCAACATTTTAATGACAAATTCAATTTGTATCACTGTAGATAAGGTCAAGAAAAACACTCATGATGCCGCCACAAAACTATTTGACAGAGCATATTAACACTCAAGGGCATTTTAATGACAAAAGTGGTCAGTTATGTTGTCTTGGTAATGTCAAGTTGTCATAACAAGTTATGATGTATTGGTTAATGTCAAGTTCCCATAACAAAGACATCTCAAACAATGTCATCCTTGCATCAAAAACGACAGAATTCAACAAATGACACTTAATGAAAGTTGTCATAAATGTGCATAAAATCTCCTTCATGTTCATGACACGAGTCATGTCATTATTATGAAGGTTTCATGTCAGTCTTATGAACACACCTTCAAGTAAAGTGTTACCGAAAAAGTTATTCCAGGAGATCACAGACAGCAATTTGTTCAACACCATACGTGCATGTAGCCTTCTGCATGCCTGGACTGTTCTACTAATAGCACCATGGCAACATTAGATACTGAAGTTACGTCACAATCTAATTTCTTCATTTCATTCTAACAGAAACATTCTTTAAGATTAAAATGTTGAAAGTAATGAAACAAATTACACTGATGTATCAATGAAACATGATCTGTTAACTAAACATGTTGATGTTTAGAGCAAAACTGAAACAGAGCAGATTATCTAATTGAAAGGTACTGATCATTTATTCCAAGTTTTACATAAATTATAATTATGTTACACAGATGGGTAAGTCGTGAAATTACTGTCATATATTTGAAGGGTTTTCAAAGACACAGACAGAAAACAATGGAGGTAAAAGAAAATCAAGCAATGAAAAGTACAGTTTCAGCATTAAAGAATCGCACAAACCTGAACACATTTTTTACCACAGTAAGATTTAAATATATGAAGTTCTAGTATGCAATAAGCTTTTGGACATACAGCACAGAAACACAGGAATGATTCACACTAAAAGTAAACAATTATCACTTTGAATACAATACTGTCCAGAATCCATTTCTAATGTTGAAGCACCTCAAAGTTGTTTCCGTTTCTTCAGGGGGTAAGTTAAAGCAATCACAAATAGCCAAAGTTTAACAAATAGCCTTTTTTATTTTTAAAATCCCCTGCAGATATATCAACTTGATTATCCAACCAAGGCTCTGTATGTACAGGGTTGAACATCTTCGAATCTGACACTCCCTTCAAAAGACTGAGGTATACTGTGAAGATATTTAATTTAACATCAAGTTACTCTTCATCAAGTTTCTTTTGCATCGTTGAGAGAGAGTCATTGATTCCCACCGCATCATTTGTGAACGTCAAAAGCCGGTGGAAATCTGCAGACTTCAGTAAGAGAAAGTAAGAAAACTGACTTTCAGTTCAATCCTTCATTTTACATTAGACACATGACTGAATGCCCATATATTCCTGGATAGAGTGGAAGCTCATAGTGCTTAAATGGGCCGATATTTACAAAAGGGATACTTTATAATTACAAATATAGATGGTTTGAATGCGTATTTTATTTTATAGTTATTTTATAGACACTTGGATTGACATCTTGTAAGTAATGCTGCTTGGAAAAAAATAAAATAAAAACAAAACCGCTATCTAGCGAAGTCTCTTTATAGATACTAAAATTTCTTAACATCAATTTTGATACATGCAAGATTTAAAAAGGAAATTGAGAAAGAACAGTATTGTACAAAATAATAATTACAGTTTTACCAAAAATGCACTTTTATAGCACCGTAAGTGTTTGGAAGTTTACCACAAGAGCACACCGCTGTGGTTGTCTTTCTCAGAGCAGCACCAAGAGGAATACGATCCATAAGGAATACAGATTAAGGACTGCGTGGGTATTTTAAAAGAAGTGGTGCTGAGATCAAGGTTGAAAACAAGGTGTAAGACAATAAAGTGGTGAATAACAATTTGGGGGTTTGGGAAAAATCCTACTGGTTCTAGGCTGGATAGTGTGGTGAGAAGATGAAGCAATGGACCTCCTTCCCCTGAATGTGCGCCACTGTCCACCAGGCAGTTCAAGTCCTCTCTCACAATTTTATTCCAATAACGGTTTTCAAATGTTCAAACGGGGCATTCAAACATTTCAAATTACGCAGTGAGGGAGCTGATGTGTTTGTGGCGCGAGGAAGGGGTGGGTGGCTGATGCCAGGGGTAGGGGGGCTCTTGGCTGGCCACACTCCTTGACCTTTGCCATGACGGTAAAGGGTGTCCTTTAGCCGAGGAAGCAGACAGGGCCTACCTCAAAACCAAACCTTTGATTGGATTCCCCAAAGTCATTCAACATGACGTCGATGATGGGCACCTGGTCGATGCGAGGAGTGTTAATTTCCATCACAGATTTCGAATATCCCTGCTTTGTCTGGAACAGAGAGGAAGACACATGAGGTTATTCGTGACTGTTTAATACATTAGGCCTATACATCTCGTGTTAAATTAGCACACTTATTTAAAAATCCAAAAGATTGCCAAAGAATGCAAATTGTTCTCTGATATCTACATAGAAGGTTTGTGGCTTTATAAAGTGCGAAAACGATCCAGAAATGGTTTATCATGTCAATTTACAACTTGTCTCTAGTATTAAATGGTCTATTATTACCAAAGTTGAAATGGTCATGAATAATAATTTTGAGCTCTGCTTTGATTGGTTGTTTCACGGAGTGGCTCATTTCAGTAGCTGTGTGTGTGCAAACAGACCTTATGTTTGAGCCTGTATCAGATGAAGATATCGATATTGAGAAATAATTTGAACCAAATTTATAGCCTGGGTTTCCCCATGCTGCCTTGTACGCAAATTTATTCACGCTGCAAGTCTAGCATGGAAACCATGGACCTATTTTTCCCCTGAAATAGTGAACCAATCACAGAACGGGGAGGGGGCAGCAAGACAATGACGAGTTTTGAAGCAGTTTTGTTTATCCAACACGGCAGCAGACGGAAAGTTACTTTTCAATGCAGCCTTAGATAGTGTTGTAAGTAATTTTGAACGTAAGTTTACTAAAAAAAGAGCAACTTTTGCCGTTAAACAATTTCATATCCAAGAAGAATGTTTGGATATGGCAAGACATGATAGCCATGGAGTTTTATAGGACCAACCTGCTAGGCATCATCGTCGACGAAGTCCATTTAACTTATATATGATAAGTGGTATTTATTAATATCATATTGTCAGTATGCCTGTACTGTGGTTTTCACAGTGCCACTAAGTTGTGTTGCTTTTCAATATCAATATACAGCTACCGGTGTGTACCGGTGTGCACACGTACCGATAAAAGTTGTTGACGTTTGAATTGATGTCGCTCTACGTACGTCACCTGGTATAATTGAAACGATTGGCTATGAGCTACGTACACAGACGCATTTGATAGACATTCGTAGTGCCCAATAAACGGCTCTGGGCATTCGTAAACCACGCCTCAAATACGAGAAAATGAGCATGTGGTTCCCAGACCACGTCTCATTCTCTATGAGACTGGTTTGGTGTTAGCCAGGCTACCAAATTTAGGCTACTGTGCGTAAATTATTTTATTTCATAAAATGGTGCTGAACACTGTGAAATAAAGTGTTTTTAATAAATAAATAACAAATAAATGATACTAATGCATCCCTGTTGAGAGCAAGTAAAAAAGCACCTTTATTAAAATTAATACATTTATGCAAGCATTTGGATTATTTACAGACATACTTAAATATGTATGAATGCCACTGGAACTGAATAAGTGAAATGTTTGAACCAACAGCCTTACCGAGCAGCCGTCTGAAAGAGCCTTGATGAAGGGGTTGTTGTCATAGGACATTTCCTCGTCATTGGAGCCTAGGAAACGCAGCGCCTTGTCATAGTTGTCTGCTTTGGCATCATACCAAGCCACCGACTGATGGCAAATGTAAGTGAAGTTCTGCCGGGCAGAAGAGCTGAGCAACTTGAGGAACGTCATCTGGACTGAGCTGATCGAGTTCTCTTCGACATCCACATAAGACAGCTGAGGCAGAGAAAAACATCATCTCTGATCAAACATCATCTCAGAGACTGAAGCAGCTTTTAATATTAGATAGACTATTGTCACTTTCAGCCGCAGGGATCCAGAGTGGCTTGAGCTTTGATTCAAAGATTATGAATGTTAAAATGGAGGGGACTTACGATTTTCCCACGCTTGAATTCACTGAACCAAGATCCTGGGGCCTCCTTTGGCCAGTTTGATATTCTAACCTGAAACAAAAGGAAGTTTGGTTAAACAAATTCACCCTAATAAAGATTTTACTTTCAATTGATCGTGAGATTTAGCAGCATTTCTTCTCTTACCCCTGATGATTTCTTATCGGGGTTGATGCAAGTTTCTCCTCCTGCTGTGAAATTACAGTACACTTTGAAGGTATCTCCTGTGCATCCCATATTGGGATCGATCCAGTATACTCCTACAATCAAAAACATGCAAGTTACTAGAAGATTCTCTATGCGTTTGCTCCAATTACAGAGAGACTATCAAATCTAGTTCACTAGTAGATCAGACTCTTATTTCTTAGCCTCAAATAAGTTTATAATTCTGCTTTGACTACTGAAACTCATAAACTTTCTCCCACCATCTGGGAAATCTGGCTGGCTGAGCTGGAGGTCTTTGCAGGTTCTGGCTGGGTTGTCCTGGGTTCCCAATGGGAACTTCATACGTTCGATGTCCTGCTTTAGGTTGTTGAGGGAGCCAAACACGTCCTCCATTCCCTCCATGCCATAGTCCGTCAAACCCGCTGCTTCGTCATCCTGCACATCGGCTGACCTCTTTGATTTTTTGTTTGCCTGGATAGGAAGGGACTGGATGATGTCACCAGCGGGACCCTAAGTGATGGACAGCACAATGAGACAAGTTATATAATGATTTCCAACACAGCTTACAATGCATTTGTTTTTTTACAAAGTACAGTGCTTTTCTTACCGGTGGACCTGGTGGTCCCATCAACCCAGGTTCTCCCTTCTGGCCAGCTGAACCCTGAGGAAAGAGAACATGGTGATTAACTGAGAGTTAATAAAAACCTTATGGAGCCTTTTAGAGATTTAGCACTTACCAATGATCCTTTGGATCCTTTCTGTCCTTGTGTGCCCTGAAGATAGAAGAAAACAAGGAAACCAACTATGCAAATAATACTACAGTAAAATGTACGACATGCTACAGTAAAGAAGACGCTTACAGGAATACCAGGAGGACCTGGGGGACCAAGTGGGCCAGGAGAACCAAGAAGACCCTGCAAACAATAAATCAATGATGCATTAGGATATATCAGTGTTAGTCTATCCAGAACAAAAAGCCAGTACAATAGGTGCAGAAGTTTCAGATCTTTTTTAAGATCATTCATGACATTACCTGTCATTTACCAATCTTTCAATCTTTACTCTTCGAGAGAAGTCCATTATTAATAATTTTGAACTATCTTTGAACTGTTTAAACCACTTTTATAAAGAAATAGAGGGTATTCGTTGCAGGTGTGTATCTTGAGGACCTGTGTTTAGTCAAGGACTAGCATTAAGTCTTGTCTGTGAAACCAGGAGTAAGTGTTAATTCTTAATCAAGGCAGATGTTGAGCCGAAAAACTACACAAAACGAAATAAGCGTGTAAAGAGCATCTACTCACAACATCACCCTTGCCTCCACCCAGTCCCTGAGGTCCCTGCAATCCCCTGTCACCCTTCTCTCCTGGTTCACCGGGAGGACCAACAAGACCAATCAGACCTGGATGACCCTGAAAAAGAGCAGAAAAAACCTTCATATGAATCTATGCACTGGTTTCAAATCTGTTTAAAAAAGGCTCAAAGGAATAACGTGTTGACAGAAATGCCAATAAGATGAAAGTGTTGTTGATCCCTGTTAGCATCATTTCTACAAACAAACGGATGACTCTATGGGGCAGTTTCCCAGACAGGGTTTAGATTAAGCCACGATTAGGACTTTATACAAACAAACCTTACAAAAAACAATACTGGTTTGCATCTTGACACAAAACAATGGCACTCATATATTTTAAGTCAAGATATGCGAGTGCAAGCTGTTTTCACTTAATAAAATTGAACAAAAGTGAAATAAAAAACAAAATGCAAAACTTCAATGCCAAACAACTATATTTCATTAAAGTGAATCAATATTATTTTTATAGCATTGTGCATTGCTATTCTAAGCACAGAGACAATGTGTTTAAGTGGAATAATTTTATTCAACACCTGCCATTTACAGCTACAGCTAGTTGCCTCTGCACAATATTAATACATAATACAATCTGGCAACTCACCAGGTGTCCCATCATAAAACATCTTTAGAGAGGTATACTGCATTTATAACTGTATTGCTGGCAAAGTAAAGGTTTAATCATTGTCTGACACTAAATCTAATCCTGTTTATACCTTGTCATTATATGAAATAGCGATGGCAGTAAAGCCAACTGCTCTCTCAAACTTTTAACTGAGCTCAGCATTACTAATAAAAACTTTTTTTAAGAAAAGCTGTAGTTTTCAAAATATCTTCTTTTGTCCTTAAGAGAATAAATAAACTCATAAAGATTTAAAACAACACGAGGGTAAGTAAATGATGACTTTCATTTTTGGGTCAACTATCCCTTTAAGTTATAGCGCTACTGTACTACTGTATCTGATGTATTAGAATAAGAAAACACTCTCTGACTGTGTTGTAAAGTCTTTGATATTGTACACACTTTGAAAAATACTTTTGTTTCAGACCAGGGGAATCTATAATTAACAATAACATTTTTATCTATCTACACCTATACTTTACTGGACATGCTTTGATGTCTTTAACTTCCCATTTGTTTTCTTTGTACTTTTAGCATTGATTTTTTTGTTTTCTGCATTGATCTCAGTTTTCTGCTTTTTATTCTATAAACATAACAACCCTGTTAAAATGTACCAACATACCTTCTCACCCTTAGAACCAGGGTCACCTTTCAAGCCAGGAAGACCAGGAGGACCCTAAACATTGTCAAAACAAATGCATGTTGTCATTGTTCAGAATCAAAGCTAATAAGTGACTTTAAACATTACTCGATACATTCATCTGAGTAAACAAATTATGCTGTGCATTCTCTTACCAACGGCCCAGGAGGACCATCTTGGCCAGAGGCACCAGGAAGTCCCTGCTCGCCCTGAGACAAAAGACAATGACAAATTATAGTACACAGTACATAAACTCAACCTCTACACTGTAAAAATGTATTGTTGCACATACATTTTTAAGTTAAAATAAATAGTAATTTAACTTTTTTTATAATTTATAGTAACTCCTCACTAGCCAAGAAAGTTGAATTAAAAATTCAAGTTGATTGAACTTTAAAGAAATTTAAGCAAAACAAAGAATTTTTACAATATACAGAATGGACAAAGATAGAGACTCAGTTTTGAAACATGTAATGATTTGGCTAACATAAAATAATTACAGAGTGTTTGGAGAAAATGAGTTTCCTAAAAGCATACCACAGGTCCAGGGATACCACGTAACCCCTCGGCACCAGCCTTTCCAGGAGGTCCCTGGGGACCCACAGGGCCAGTTTTGCCCACTGGTCCCTCAGCACCGGCTTCTCCCTGTGTGACAAAAATACAGTTAGAAAGGCAGTATATATAGTCAATCGGTCATTACTGCAAAAGAAAACTTTACAGGGTGATCAGCAAATATAATAATGAAACACTGAATTTTATTTATTGTGTGTATATTTTAAGTTTGATACACTAAACATGTACAATTTAATCGAAAGTTTCTATTTATCTAATGTTCGTTTAGTCTTTAAACTGAGCTTTTGGATGCACATTTTCTAACATCAACAGTGATGTGATCAAGGGTAACATGTTATGTGATTAGATAAAACAATAACAATAGATCAACTGATCATTCTTAGAAACTAGAGCTTTAAAAGCAAGCTTTAAAATAGATTTTCTGCCACTTTCTATGGCTGAATCCATAGTGCGGGATTAACTTGACTTGGCATCCAATAAGGCTTTGTTGTGCAAAAATCTTTAAAAAAGGATTTTGAAAGTCAGAAACACTCAGTGCTAAGAGAGAGCACACAAAAGCCTTCGCACAGATAACAAATCAACAGCTTAAGACAACAAAGGTTTTGCACAGCAATACAAAGGGCAATCATGCTGCTGTTTTTAAGAACAGATGAAAGTCTTACCTTGGCACCCTTCTCTCCCTGTCTGCCTTCAGGACCAGCGGGGCCAGCAGAACCCTTAAAAAAAGAAAATCAAACCATAATCAATCATTAATAATCACTTCACTGCATAAAATCCTTTTTATATTCTTTAAATTGTGTTGTTTTCCATCAAAATACATTCACATTAGACTGGTTGCACAAACTATATTGATATCTATATAGTATCTAAACATCTATATATCTATATCTTAAATATAATATTCCAAATTCCATAATTTTCATTTTTTTAAACATAAGCCTTACAGAATTTTGTTATATGTGTGCTTTAAAATGAAACTAGGATAGGCAAAAGGGATATATTCTCATAATACAATTCTTAAAGAGATCCTTTAGCCAAATATCAAAATTACGCTGTGATTTACTCACCCTCAAGTAATCAAAGATAAATATGTCCATCATCTTTCAGGCAAACATATTTGGATTCATTTTAGCAAATGTCCTTGCTCCTCCAAGTTTTATAATGGGAGAAAACAGGGAAAAGCAAGACCATTTACCAAAATAACTTCAAGTGTTTTCCTCTGAAAGATGATGGACATACAGTGGCAAGAAAAGTAGGTGAACCCCTAGGAATAAACCGGCCCTCTACAGCGATTTGCCACAAAATGTGATCCGATCCTCATATAAGTCACAAAAACAGACAAACACAATGTGCATAAGCTGACAACACAAATAATTCTAGTTTCCTTTTTTTGAAAGCACCCATTACACATTTATAGTGCTGGAGGAAAATGTAAGTGAACCCATAGACTAATTACTTTAATGAAAGCTAATTTGTGTCAAAATCTGGCAAACCTCAGTACAATTAATAAAATGAGTTTAAAGGTGTGGTTTAGTGATAATTTGATTGATAAAAAGACACTCAAACATTTTAAGATTGCTGTCCTTAAGGGCCATGGCATGAAAATCTGACTTTTTCCATGTTTAAGTGCTATGATTGGGTCCCCAGTGCTTCTATCTACCTAGAAAATGTGAAAAAGATCAACCCAGTAACTTAATTTTAACTTAAAAGATCAACCCAGTAAAAAGGACACACCCAAAACGGCACATTTTTGCACACACCTACAAAGTGGCTATTTTAACATGCTATAATAAATTATTTATATGGTATTTTGATCTAAAACTTCACATATGTGCTCTGGGGACACCAAAGATTTATTTGACATCTTAAAAAAGTCTTGTGACAGGGCCCATTTAAGAAGCATCAACTCTTATGAACCATGCCTCGCAAGGAGGAGCTCTCTAAAGATGTCCGATCTAAATATCCGAAGAGTTGTTGCACTTCATAAGGCTATAAAGGGATACAAAACAATCTCATAGAGGCGGTTTCCCGGACAGGGATTAGACTAGTCCTAGACTAAAACATTTTTAAGAGCTGTCCAAACTGAAAACAACTTGCACTGACATATCTTAACATAAATCAGTGCCCTTTATTTTGCCTCAAAATGCACACAGGTAATGTTTTTAGTAAGGCATATTTGTTAAAACTAGTTATATTTCCTAATTAAATTTAGGCCTAGTCCTGGATTAAGCTAATTCATGTCCGGGAAACCGCCCCAAAATGTTTAGACAGCCATCAGTCTACAGTTTGTCTATAAATGGAGACAGTTTAATAGTGTAGCTCCCCTCCCTAGAAGTGGCCGCACAGCCAAGATGACTCCTAAGGCAAAATGCAGAATATGCAAAGAAGTAAAGAACAACCCACGAGAAACAGCTAAAGGCTTAAAAACATCATTGGAACTGGCACACATCTCTGTTCATGAGTCTACCACACTTAAGTCTTTGAAAAAGCATGGTGAACACCACAGAAGAAGCCGCTGCTCTCCCGAAAAACATTGTGAGCCTAAAGTTTGCAAAAGTGCAACTTAGCAAACGCCGGTGCTACTGGAAAAATATTTTATGGACTGATAACGTGGAATATGGTGCAAAAATGGCCCAGCTTACCAACATTGGGCATGCTTTGCTGCCTTAAGGCCTGGAGACTTGCCATCATCAAGAGGAGAATGAATTTCCAACTTTAACAAAATATCCTACAGAATAATGTCAGGGTGGCTGTCCGCCAGTTGAAGCTCAGTAGAAGTTGGTTGATGCAGCAGGACAATGACCTTAACCATCAAGTAAATCCACCACAGACTGGATAAAAAAACAAAATGTGCCATTTGGAGTGGCCTAGTCAAAGCCCAGACCTTAACCTGTGGAATGACCTCAAGAGAGATTGTCTGAGTTTAAGCATTTTTGTAAAGGGGAATGGGTAAAAATCCCTTCTGAACAATGTGCAGGTCTGATTCAGAAGTACAAGAAGCGCTTGCTTGAAGTAATTGCTGCCAAAGGAGGTTCAACAAGCTATTAAATCCAAGGGTTTACTTACATTTTCCTCCAGCACTGTGAATGTTTAATTGGTGTTTTGAAAAAAATAAAAAAACCAAGAAAAAGTAATTATGCACATTGTCTATTGTTGTGACCTAGATGAGGATCGGATCACATTTTATGGCAAATTACTGTAGAAAACCAGTTCATTCTTAGGGGTTCACTTTTTCTTGCCACTGTATGTATTTTGGAGTAAATCATCGTGTAATTTTGATATTTAGCTAGAGTATCTCTTTAATATCTCACACAATTTTGCTTATGTAAATGTTTTTTTAGTTTTCTTGCACTGTATGGTATAACATATCATTGAGTACCACATCTGTCCATAAGCATTTCTATACTCATGTCAAGATTTGTTATCTGCCTCTATATATCAGGACAACAATGTGGTTGGGCACTTTTCACTTTTGATTTCTAGAAACTCTATATTGTAAACAGTACGACAGAGCAGCAGTCTATAGCAGCAATATTTCTGCAGACATCTCCCAAGAAACAAAACTGGTTCTGGTTGGGTTATATAAAAACTATGCTGAGTTGCTTCAACCCAACTGCTGGGCTGTTTCAACCCATGGCTTGGTAACAACAACCCAGTATACTGTAGGTTTATTTTTAACCCAATTATTTACACATCCAAGGGTTAAACCAAAACAACATTTCTTAGAGTCTTTGTTCAGCACAGCAAATCTATTTGATTCAGAATAGTTCTATGGAGAGTTTATGCCAAGATACCAGCAGTAATGGCAAATGATGTGAGCAGATGCGAAACATTGCCATCTCCACATTTGTGAGCACAATAACATGATTATTTAGATGAATCGCAGCTCATCTAGTGAACAAAGTCTTAATGCTGATTCTTTAATAGCAGCGTAGGCACAAACACAGGGCAGGCCTGAAATGTTTCCCTGAAGCCCATAATCAATATGGGTGTGCACATTTAGATTCAGGACACAGAAAAGCTGAGCTCTGGTGAATGAATCAGCTTCACGCACAGACCAATTTAAAGTTGTAAGCAAGTCGGGTAAAAATGGAAAGCTCTGTAATGCATTTTCATTGCTATTAGCTCACGACTCTGCTGATACGGGAAAATTCAATATTTCTGACTAAAAGCCTAATGTGTCCATACATTAAAAGAGTCTCAATCCTGTCAAAAACATGGCGATAAACTTCACTTTAGATAAGCATTTAAAGCAAATTCTCTTTAGGTTTTGAGTCAACTGTCATTGTCCATCTTTACTAGACGAATAATGCATTTAGGAAGTTATCAGATTTGACCACAAGATAACCAGTGGGTGCTGTTTCTCAGGTCAGCAGTGTGTTAAAGAAAACACTATTGTATGATTTATTATTTACTTAATTATCTCTAGCTGGTTGGGCCTTTATGGAAAACTGTATGGATCTTTGCATTAAATTCATCAGAACACCACAGGGAAGAGAGTAATCTATTCAGAGCCAATGACATCACAGTTGACAATGACAACTTTATTTCCTCTTGCCTATCACACTGCTGTCATTCAAGTTAATCTGGTCAATATTCTATAATAGATCTGTCTAAATGTCAGCCTCGTCTCTTGCCCTTAAGGAATGTAAACGGATCCGAGGCCATTTCTTTATTCACGGGTTTGATGTTATGCATAGATTTCACAAAATTGCCTATTCTCAGGAACAACCTGCATTCTTTACTCACTTGGGAACAATTTGCAATGGGAAACTAAGATGCAACACAACCCTGACTTAGTCCTGCTTTTAAAGATTTATTGTTTGTGCAGGTGAGATCAGTTTCTCACAAAATATACTTTTATAGAGACTCATAAAGTCTTTTGAAAATGTGTGTCTCTTGGCAGACATGAAGTAGATGATATGACATTTATAGTAGAAAATGTGAAAAATGCCTCTTGCAGCTAACGTGTTGTGGATGGTTGCCAGGGCTTTGCTATACTGTCAGACAAAATACTCCAAAAAATTGTCCCTATAGCCGTCACTGGGAGACTTTTGCATCTAAAAAGTTAATATTAGTACCTCAGGGGTACATACTGGTAACAACAAGTGCATATTACTTTCTTAAAAGTACATATGAGGCCCCCAAAAGTCTTAAAATTGGAACCAAATGTATACATATCCATCCCTTAATGATACATAAACATTGTAAAAAACATAAAACTTAATTGTGCTCTTGTCCTAGCAAGCACCTTTAATAAATTTAAATGCACAAAATATCTGGTTCAGATACTCACTCGCTTTCCTGGAGGTCCTGGAGGACCAGCTTCACCAGATGGACCAGGTGGACCCTGTGGTGTAAAAAATTCAGCATGTTAACTCTCACACAGAGAAAGTTTCATTGCGGTTTGAATGTGAAATATGATTCGCGAAGCGAGTTGATTATCACTCACGGGCTGACCGGCCTCTCCATCATCTCCCTTGTCTCCAGGAAGGCCATCGAGTCCCTGTGTGGAATAATTACATTACAACATTGCCCTTTGTTTTATTTCATTTCCTAAAAGCTTTATATCATTTGTATATACACAAATAAGTTAATCTCTGACACTTTTCTACATGCATTATTAACCCATATATACAGAGGCCGGCACTGATTAATGAATAATTACCTCATAACATATGTTATGACAGCAGCTAAACTCAAAATTAATGGGAGTTAAAGGCAGGGTGCATGATTTTTGAAAAACAATTTGGAAAAGGGAGTTGGGCACCAAAACACACTTGTAGCAAGTCAGCGGTAAGGGGCGTGGCATGCGTATGTGTGGGGCGGGTCTATCAAAAGAAGGTCTAGATTCTATTGGGGTAGGGGCGTGTTTGTTTAGGTGATTTCAAGTATAAATATTGGCTTTCAGAGATCATACACCCCGCCTTTAAAGGTAATATGTTGTGTCTGAATGCCACAATGAGGAACTTACACCAACACCGGGCTCACCAGGGGGGCCTGGATCTCCAGGGAATCCAATAGGTCCCTAAATTAACAAAAAAAAAAACAATTAATGATAATACATCAAGAAGGTTTATTCTATTACAAACACATTTTCAGGGACGCACTGGGTTTCCTTTAGGGCCGTCATCTCCAGGTGGTCCTTTTGCACCGGCAGGTCCTGCAGCTCCAGGAGGTCCAGCTTCTCCTTTCTCCCCAACCTCACCTTTGGGTCCCTGAGAAGGAATACAACTATCAACATCACACTTTCCTTTTCCTCAACAATACAATAGTAACTGTGTAAATAAAAGCTAAAGTATAAGTGATTAACTGATAATATCTGATTGATTTTATTCTAAAGTAGTATGAGGTAACTATAATAAGTGTCTGATGGCCATAAAGACAGCAGTGAAGGTTGTATTCTACCAAATTATGAAGGACAGCTCAAAAGAAGGAAATAGTGAACTGTGTAATGCTATACTGATATTAGCAGGACAGTGTTCCTCAGTCTTTCTCATTATAGATGTTACATAAACGGAGGCATAAAGATGGAGGTTACATACTGGCCCAAGTCAAATGCAGCCATCCACAATTCAGTACAAGGTACAGTAGGTTTCCTCTACACTAGTAATTCTCAAAGTGTGGTCCGCGGACCACTAGTGGTCCGCCAACCCCCCCCCCCCCCAGTTGTCCGCCAAAAGATGACCTAAACTAGGCAAGTGTTTATACTGTACAATCGTCAGTTCTTGCCATTCTGTTTTAACAACGTAAAAATGGATCGGTGGGTAAACCAAAGAGAAGTCAAAAGAAAAGATCAAGCGTCAACTGAAAGCAGGTAAAATCCACAGATCTATTAGTTTTGTAATGTACTAGTTTTTATTTCATGTGTAAAATCCCTGTAATTTCAGTGATTTTGGACATTAAGGGGAATTTTTTTTTCAGTATTTTATTGTTACCATAGTTACAACCATAGACTTCATATACCCACCACCTCAGTTTTAAACTAAGGGCTCTTTGGAATGACATTAAGTGGGACCTAGGCTGTTACAGTATGTTTAATTGCAGTTTTTTTCACATGTGCAGTTTGTTGTTTATATTAAGCTGCAACTCATTTCACTTTCACAATTTACTTTTTCAAATGAAATAAAATTCATATAATAATTTCTGAACATAGCATTGCATTTGTGTTTAAAAAATTAGTTTTTGACTTGAAAGTTGCATATTAAACTTAAATTTAGCTTATCCTTCCTATTTTGTTGTTTTTTGGGGGGAGTGTTAGAGTGGGATTCTGTTAGGTGGTCCTCAGAAAAAAAATGGAAGATAAAGTGGTCCTTGGGCTGAAAAAGTTTGAGAAATACTGCTCTACACTGACAAAAATAAAGTTACAAAGCTGTCACTGGGGCAGTACCCTTTAAAATAGGTCCTAATATGTACCATTTTGGTACAAATATGTATCTTTCAACTGCCAATATGTACCTTTGAAGTGCTAATATGCACTCTTTTGGTACAGATGTGTACCTTTTTTAAAAGGGTACTGTCCCAGTGCCAACCTTTGTACCTTTATTTCTGAGAGTGTACTTGGAAAAGTATTGGCATTCTCATTAACCAGTCAAATAATTTCACATACAGTACTGTATTGTTTATGCCTATAGCACAAATGTGGGTTGAGTTACACTTCTTAAAGGTATAATGAAGGAAATAATGGAACCCCATGATTTACTTACCCTCAAGCCATCCTTGATTTACATAATTATCTTTTTCCAGACGAACACAATCGGAGTTTTATTAGAAATGTCCTTGCTCTTCCAGGCCCCACAATGGTTGCAAACAGGGAACAGGGAACAACGTCCGACTCTGAAGCCAAAAAGTGCATCCATCCCTCACAGACGCAACCCACACAGTTCCAGATGGTTAATAAAGGCCTTCTGTGGGTAATTTCTTAGAAAAATATCCATATTTAAAACTTTATGAACCATAATAACTAGCTTCCGGTGCATTATCGCTACCTACTGTGCTGGAGTGGCTTTAAGAGTGAGTTAGGTGGCGATAATGCACCTTAACGTTGGTGGCACCCGCCATTAAATAAAGAATAAGAAGCTCTGTAAATGCACTTTGGCCGATACCGAAAGCAACTAAGTATGGTTTATAAGTTATAAGTTTTAAATATGGATATTTTTCTTACAAAATCGCATTCATTACCCTCCAAGGGCTTTTTTAAAGCAACACTAAAGAGTTTTTGCTCTTTGCTCCCCCTACAGGTTGGAAGCGGAATTATCCATTACCACAGTCGTAAATAATTTAGCCTACTGCAGCAAAGCTGGCTCTGTAGGGGGGGATTGCAGGTCTGCCGTAAAGCAAGATTTTTGTAGTTTTCACTCGAACTACATGACCGCGACCCGATGGATGTATACTTTTTTAGTGCGGTTTTGGCTGATAGAGGGCTGCAAAGCGAATGTGAAAGTGCCGTTCACCCTGTTTCGAGTGGATGAACGACTGAAACTTTTTTGGAAACGTTATTTTAACGTAAAAAAACTCTTTAATGTTGCTTTAACCTCCTGGAGCCATGTGCATTACGTCTGGAAAGGATGGATGCACTTTTAAGGCTTCAAAGTCAGAAGTTGTAGCCTGCTGGTCCTTGTACTACTATTATAAAGCTTGGAAGAGCAAGGACATTTTCTTATATAAATGGACTGCATTTATATAGCGCTTTTAACAGACCTATGGCCATCCAAAGCGCTTTACAATTTTTGCCTCACATTCACCCATTCACTCACACATTCATGCACCGACGGCGATGTCAGACATGTAAGGCGCCATCCAGCTCGCCGGGAGCAGCTTGGGTTAGGTGTCTTGCTCAAGGACACCTCGACACTTGGTCATGTTGAAGCCAGGGATTGAACCACCAAGCTTCCAGTTTGTAACCTACATGAACCACTCGACCACTGCCGCCCCTATATAACTCAGACTGTGTCCGTCCGGAAAAAAGACAATCATGCACATCGAGGACGGCTCGAGGGCGAGCAATTCATGTGGTAATTTAAATTTTTCACAGAAGTATCCCTTTAAGGTTAAGGATGTTAGCATGTAGCATAAGGATGTAAAGAAAGATACAGCATGAGAAACTGTCCTCTTGTCCAATTTAGTTTGGATATGCATTGAGCCAAACAAATAAACAAAAATCTGCATTAAAGATGCTAATATCACATAAACAGGTCTGTGAAATGGGCAGTTAACACAATAATGTCCCAGAGGGAAAAGGATGATGACTATGGCTCCCATCTGGAACACAGGTCATGTTCACCTCAGCATATACTGTACAGTATGAGATAAAGAAAAACATGCACTCGTACTCTATTGAGCAGAATAAGGTCAAATCGATTCACAGCTTATTAATGCACAACCTGAGATATTAATATGTTAGCATTTTGTAGGGCCAAGCATTCATAAAGTAACATTGTTTTCCCTGAATGACGACAGAATAGTCGCAGATCCCTGAATGCTAATAGATTAAATATACAGTAGGTCACACCTGGGAAATCATGCTCAACAACCCTTACACACAAAAACATACTTACTCCTGGACCGTGCTCTCCGGGTGGTCCTGGGTTACCTGCCTCACCAGTTTCACCCTAAGGGCAAAATAAGTGTTAGATAGGGTTTTGGTTCTGCCTTACCATCGGCACTATGCTGTACATGTTCATTTAAAATATGATAATGAAGAAATATGAAGAGAAAAAATGATCAAAGACATATTATATCTGATTATATTATCAGCAAAAGCTCTCCCACCTTTTCGCCATTTCCACCCATTGAACCGATACCTCCAGGAGGACCAGGAGCACCCTGTCAATAACAATGTTTAGTTTTGTCTGATTCACTTTGAACTTAGGAAGTTTCTACAGTATGTTTAACAAATATATTACAGTTAACTTACATCTGCTCCGCTAGAGCCTTGAGGACCTCTGGGACCCGGAGGACCAGGTGGACCCTGTTAGAAAAACAGCAGTTTGTCAGGAACATTAAAGGAACAGTATGTAGGATTGTGGCCAAAACTGGTATTGCAATCACAAAACCTGTGGCTAAAACTGGTACTGCAATCACACAACTGGTGGCCAATACACAAAACGACAACATAAACATCAGTTGAGGGCTGCAACTCCACTTTTTAAATGACAATATCCTGGCCGGACGACAGTTGTCAGTGATATAAGTATTAGAAAAGAAAATGATTTCTTAATGTCTAGGCGCCATTTTATGAGTAATTGATATACATTTCTTACATACTGTTCCTTTAACAATCAATGGCACTACATCACTACTGAAACTATACAGCGACTGAATCTGTCTTCTGCATGGCACTGAATACTAAGCTTTACAGAAACTCACTGTATAAGCATCACAATCATACACATGTTATGACACATCATATTTTTAAGCATTGGTGTCAGTATGAACTCACCATTGGGCCAACATCTCCATTTTCTCCCTTCTCACCTGGCGGGCCTGGCAAACCCTAGAAGAAAGCAAATGTAAATATTATATACAGTAGTTTAAATACCAATACCAATCAAGTGAAATAGTAGGTAAAATATTGCCAGTTGTGTCATTTTTTTAGCTTTAAAAATGCTTTGTTTCAGTTACGAAAGAGTACACAATGCCGTGTTTCCTCAAGCACAGCAAACATGATGATTTAGAATAACAATAAGTTTCACGGTACAGAATATTAATTTAAACCCAAGTGTAAACACTATTAATCATATAACAATTTTCTGTAATTAGCACTAGAAGAAACCTCATGGTAATTATCACATTTGCATTCGAGCGCTAAGGAATGTGAGTGCAACCCCGACGCTGCTTTGAAAATATGCAACACAAAAAGAGCCGAAGCTTGGCAAGCATTTCATTTGGCGATATAATTGTGCATGACTAAAAGGGTCTGAGAGTTAGTCAGATCATTATCACCCAACAATACCAACACGCATATCTCCATTGTTCACAGTCAACATAATCTCTAATGAGAAGACTTTCTGGGTCATTGTATCTGGCAGGCAGGCTCTTTGGTACCAAATAACGCATAGCTTGCTGCATATTTGTTGAAGAGTTGTGATATCACGTTACTTAAAATTTTCCCAACTGTCTGCAGAGTCAAGATGATAAATGGGTTATATTTACTAAAGCAATAAACCCCGAGAAGCGTTGGGTTACCAGTGCATTTTATAACAGCTAAGGGGCGTTGTTAGGCACGACGCGAAGCGGAGTGCCTAAACCCCCTTAGCTGTTATAAAATGCACTGGTAACCCAACGCTTCGAGGGGTTTATTGCGTTTATAAAACGGTTACTTCATATGCATAAAGTTAGCGGGATTTTATAAAATAAAACACAAATAAGTTGTAATTATATTAGTATAAATATTACTCTTCCGCCAAACAAAGTAGTTCCTCAGAATCAAGTGTGACTGAAACAGAGCGCAGTTCACAAACAACACAGACGCAGCAAAGATACAATGAAAATATGATTAAAGACGGTGGTGTTTATTTTATAAATCACCATTCATCTAATTTATACATTAACATTTATATTCTGCTGTTGAAGTGATGATCAAATATGCTTGTAACTTAAGCATGCTGAACTCTTTCCCCGTCAGCGTTTTTTTTTAAGTTGCCACCCGGTTTTAGTTTAATGCCTTACAGAAAAATTATCGTCTTTAAATAAACATAAATATAAAATGAAAGAACAGACCATCCGCTTTCAAACAACAACAACAACAAAAAGTTTCATCCTACCTTAATTTGTTATCTTATCAGTTATCACCTCTCAAATTTTCAGCTAAAAGCGGAGATAATTCCATTTTTGTGAAGAACTTTAGTAAGAAATCATCAGATTCAGACATGAACACACTGATACTACACGGTGTTTTCAGTGAATGCGTCAGTGTTTAAGTTGGGAAAGATCGCCACCCAGTGGATAATAGCGGGCGTATGAACTTCAGTTATAAACTCCTCAGACAACGTTTTCTCTTTATTGACGAGATGACTCAACAGTATTTATTGACATTTATTTGGATATCGCCATTAATTGTGCAATTGTAGACAAATTAAAAATATGATTAAAGACTGTTGTGTTTATTCTCATAAATCAGTACACAGCAACAGTGGCGCAGTGATACTTATGTAATGTGGTCTGAACCGTGAGGTTACCGGTGTATTTTATCACGGCTTAGAACGCGTTTCAACCAATCAGAATGAAGAACCAGAACTGCCCGTTTTATAAAGTCCGTTTTAAAATCATTATGAAATGTCTCCTTTCTGATCAAACTTAATATCTGCTCATTAGCAAGTTATTCAAAACCTGAGAGAAAACAAATTAGGATGGGATCAAAAATCATTACAAAGCAGGATCAGTCAGAGGCACTTAGCTATTTAACAAGGAGACGCAGTGGAAAAACAGTTATCACAGCTGCTTGGAATGAATCACTGTTCCTATTACTTCTGATTAGTGGTCAATTGCTCTGATTGACTCTGTAATATTGGTGTGCTGAGTAACAGCCTCTGTTCTCATTTCTCTGCTTAAAGGGGACGTGTGTAATTTCTTCTATCTGAGCCTTGAGGGACACTCCACTTTAAAAAAAAAAATGCTTATTTTCCAGCTCCCCTAGAGTTGATTTTTACCATTTTGGAATGCATTCAGCCGATCTCTGGGTCTGGCGGTACCAAATTTAGCACAGCTTAGCATAATCCATTGAATCTAGCCGTTTCTCAATATGCGTCTGTACTTGCGTTCTTGTGGACATGTGAAACGTCATCAGTCACGGCCCAAGTACTGTTCCAATTCAAAGTTCGCATCAAGCCCAAGTTCACATAAAATCCCCGGATGTGTTCTTGATCCGCCCATTTTATCGAGGATGCATCAGAGGAGACTTGAGTGGACTTATTACAGCGAAGTTTCCCAGAATGCATTTCGCGTCAGGAGTTCGTTCTTCCGAGTCTGAACTTGCAAGTTCGAACTACGAAGGACACAAGTCCGAGTTTGGCGTACTTGGTATTGAGAAACGGCTTCTGATTAGACCATTAGCATCGCGCTCAAAAATGACCAAAGAGTTTCAATATTTTTTCTATTTAAAACTTGACTTTTCTGTAGCTACATCGTGTACGCAGACCGACGTAAAATTAAAAGTTGAAATTTTCTAGGCCGATATGGCTAGGAACTATACTTTCATTCTGGCGTAATAATCAAGGACTTTGCTGCGGTACCATGGCTGCAGGATGCACAATGATAGTATGCAGTGCCTGAAACTAGTCCCCTTTGTAACTTTCAATAGCAGGGGACTATTTTCGGGCACTGCGTAATATCATTGCGCCTCCTGCAGCCATGTTATGACAGCAAAGTCCTTGATTATTACGCGGAATGAGAGTATAGTTCCTAGCCATATATGTCTTAGTACACAATGTAACTACAGAAGAGCCAAGTTTTAAATAGGAAAGATACTGAAACTGTTTGGTTATTTTTGAGGGCGATGCTAATGGTTTAATCAGATTCAATGGATTATGCTAAGCTATGCTAAAAGTGGTATCGCCAAACCCAGAAATCAGCTGAATGGATTCCAAAATGGTAAAAATCTAAAGTTTAACTCTATGGGAGCTGGAAAATTAGCATCTTTTTAAAAAAGTGGAGTGTCCCTTTAATATGCAGATATATCTATAAACAAGTCATAGGGCGTTTCACATCTGTAATTCGGTTCATTTGGTCCGGACCAAAAGCAAAAAATGATACATTGTAACTTTTTTAGCAGATTTGGTTCCATTTCACACCACACTGATTGCTCTGATCCGCACCAATTGAAACGAACCAAAATTCTGTCATGTGATAAGATCAACATCACTCATTGGCCACATGTATTTGAACGTATTTCCTAAATGGCTTCACGATTGATCAGAATCAACGTGCGGCAAATTCCAACGGAACCCCCGGAAGTAAACAAAAGAAGGATAATACAGCAGACACCATGGACAGACGGCTGCGCACTGTAATTATGTCTCCGTGGTTGTTATACATAGTTTGTATACAGCACTCTAGACAAACTGTTCATTTTCAGAATGAATCGGGGATGCGGCTTGAAAACAACGGTTTAATGTACTACAAACGGCGAAGACAAAAAATTTCTGAGGCTCCGCCTGCACCTCCTCACAACTCCAGGTATGTCCGGGATTTGTCATTGTGCTAATATTGCAAATAGAAACGGTCAACAAACACTTTCTCATCCGATAATGCACTGCGCAGTTGACTACGGCAGCTGGTTTAGTCCAAAATGCGCAGTACTTTTGCAGTTCGGTCGGTTCGATCTCAGATCGTGTTCTCACCACAAACGGTTCGCTCTAGAGTTTGTTTGAAAGCGTACCGAGACCACCTCTGCAAGCTGGTCTCGGTCTGCTTGTTTGGTCCGCTTTTGGTGCGCACCAGAGTTCGATTGCTGCATTCTCACCTGCCCAAACAAACTGCACCAACTGAGCAATCGAACTCTGGTACGATTCAATCAAACTAAACAAGGCAGGTGTGAAAACCCCCATAGACACAGATCATGGCAAAGCTTAAGGTTATAAACCTACCTGGAGTCCGACCGGACCTGGAAGACCCGGGAAACCACGAGGGCCCTCATCTCCCTTCTGCCCGAACATTCCCTGCTGACCTCTGGGACCGGCCTCTCCATCACTTCCCTACACAAGACAAAATATCATACAGAAATATATTACTCATCTACATCTAATAAAGATACAACATCAAAACATGATGGCCAACATGTAAAGTGCAATAAAAACAGTCCAAAGATGGCGACCCCAGAAGATTTCTCATACATTACTATACGGTGCAGACGAGCATGAGAATGAGATCTTCCTGGTCAGACATCAAAAGGGCTTGAGGACTTGAAAAGATGTGAAGGGATTGATAATGTGCAAACTTTATTTCTAAAACTGCCTGCTCTAAAGTTAGACTGTTAAACAGCCATTTTGAAGACATATTAAATGAATGAAGACACATTAAAGAAATGCCTATAGGGAATGTGGGGTTTTGATCATTAGACTTTGATCATTATGCACTGGAGACGATAAGGGAATGAAGTATTGATTAACCTACAACAGAAGTTCTCAAACTGGGGTCTTAGAACTGTATGTGAATATTTTATTTTACTTATTTCTATATTTGCAATATATTTGTACATTTAATTATGCATTTGTATTTTCAAAATACATTAATAATTCTGTTGCTTAGCCAGTTAAGAATTTCATTAGAGACAGTGTCTATATAGGTAAAGTATCTGTGACTTACGTGAGCTTTGGGTTGTAACAATTTTAAACAACAGATGTCCAGCAACACATGCAGAACCACATCTGCATTATACAAATGCATAAAAAAAATCACAAAAACTTTCACAATGGCAACCTAAACTAAGTAAAGCAGGGACTCTATAAAATGCAGGGTTATTTGGGTCAAAAAGGAGCAAATTATATATATATATATATATATATATATATATATATATATATAAAAATAAATAAATAAATAAATAAATAAATAAATAAATAAATAAATATATATATATATATATATATATATATATATATATATATATAAATAAATAAATAAATATATATAAATTAAAAATATATATATATATATATACATATATATATCCGTCAAGTTGGGGTGTCTTTTTTGACCCCAACGCTTGGTTAAAATAACCCAGCTTTTTTTTACCGTGTATGCTCTGTATAAAGTGTTTATGATGGATGTGCTTTTACAATATCATTTGAGCACACAAACTCAAATATTGCTTATATTTAGGCAAACAATATCTTTGAAGCACAAGCTACTGACAACAGTAAGCCATCTCTGTGATTTATCCTGCACCATGTTTCCCACCCATATCCTGTGATTTAGTAAAATAGCTTAACATTCTCCAAGAATGTTCTTCACAAAGTCGCACAGAATAGGTGTAATTATAAGCTTTTAGGGGGCTAATGAGGAGGATGCATCAAGTAAACGGAGAAGCCCAGCTGGGAAAGTTCTGCTTGAGTCATAAACTTTAAAATAATCAACTCTGTGCCACCTGGCCCTGACTACACGCTCACTTCATCAACACAGCGGGCTGCTCGACACAGACAAAACTGAGCACTTACTCATTTCACACCCACTTTTATCGGAAACAACTTACAGTATCCTTGTTACCTGGACTATCCCCCTGGAGCAACCTCAACCTGGAATTAAGTGCCTTGCTCAATGATGATGGTTCATGGATTGCTCCTTGTGGAATTCAAAACTATATTCTTTAAGTTAGATTGCTAACCACTAAACCTTACAAGCCCAATTGACACTGTTGGGTTCTCAGCTATCAGGATGCTTGTGTACAGTATGTGTGTAACTGGCTGTACTAATAAAAATGATAGTTGGGTACTCACAGCGGGACCTGGAGCTCCAATGACACCCTGAGGACCTGTTGGACCTGGGGGACCCTGCAGGAACAGTCAAAAGTACATGTAAACATCACAAATTGCAAAATAAATAAAAATGTATGCCCTATAAGGATGCTCTTTGTCAGAATAAAGTTAACAAGTGCATTAACATTAACATTAGTCAAATGCATGCTAGATTGTAAATGCAACACAAGCCTGTTGGAATTTAAATATCTTACAATTCAAATATTGCACAGAGTAGTAACTTACGTGTTCGCCTTTGTCACCTTTGCTTCCCTTTTGACCCGGCTCACCGACCTCTCCCTGTGAAAATTGCGAATGTAAAGAATTGCTTTTAAAATCGTATAATTTGAAGCCCCGTTTAATACATTTTCCCTGTTGTCTGGTCATCAAAAATGTTCAAGGTCACTTCAGGCTCAGCAGCCTCGGGTAAACATTACTCCAAAGAATTTCATTTGAACAGTAAAACTAAGACCTTGGGGTGTGTTTGCAATTAATTGATTACTTGGCCCCCTGACACCATTGGCGCTAAAGCTGGAAAGAATAATGTGTCTTTGAACGTGATAAGGATGCAAAAAAGGCTTCTCTCCATTTAACAGGGAGCTAATGGATTCTGGAATACATTAGTGACAATACAGTTTCTCAGCTTTAAGCTTCCAAAGCATGCTTGTTTATTTTGACGTGCAAGTGTGTAGAATTGTGTATGCGCGCATTGAGTTTCAGCACTTTATTGTGGTAATGGCTTTGTGTTTTTTAATTATAGTGATGGATAAGAAGGAATTCTGTCTGTAGCATCTGTGTGCAGGTATGCCAATGGGCATAAAGTTAGAAACAAAGTGCTGCACCTTGTCACCATCCTCTCCAGGTTGACCCTGAGGTCCAGCTGATCCCGGAAGACCGACCGGGCCTTGGATGCCATCTCTGCCAGCGGGACCAGTAGGTCCTTTCTCACCCTGTACATATGTAAGAAAAATGGGTTTTATGTTAATACAGTAACTAATGAAAGAAGATATGCTTTAACAACCTATACAAATCATTTAATACATGCAGTCTGTGCTTACAAAGCTAATGAGAACGCCACCACAATTAATAAAAAACTATGCAGACGTACAGTCAGCAAACAACTGATCTTGGCTTTTATCCTGCACTGTCAAAGGGTGAATTAATTAAAAAAGACGTTTTTGTTAGCATGCTGTGTGAAAATCCGCAAGCTATTGATGCGTTTATTTAAAAGACACAAAAGTAATGAACTCAAACTCCCTCCCTGAGGCACAATTGCTTTTATATTTCCTTTAGGGTGAATTAAATTAGATTACCTTCTTATTTTTATGACAAAAGTGTTCAGTATTAAAATTTTCCAGAAAGTGTAAAGGCTGATTTATACTTCTGCGTCAGACCTACGAGTCAGTTTTATTTATACTTCTGCGTCATTGTCCATGTCGACATGCAGATTGCTAGTAGGCAGTGTCCACCGGCATGTTACCGGTGTAACAAATAGTTTGAAGGCAAAAGCCGAAGAAGCAGCAGCTTGTTGTGCACATTGTCAGAGAAGCATCAGCAGTAAAAGCAGCACATTGACAGCAACTTTTCATGACAGCATGAGTTGTTAAAGGGACATTCCACTTTTTTTTGACAATATGCTCATTTTCCAGCTCCACTAGAGTTTGATTTTTACCGTTTTGTAATCCATTCAGCTGATCTCCGGGTCTGGCGGTACCACTTTTAGCATAGCTTAGCACGATCCATTGAATCCGATTAGGCCATTAGCATTGTGCTCAAAAATAACCAAAGAGTTTCGATATTTTTCTATTTAAAACTTGACTCTTTTGTAGTTACATCGTGTACTAAGACCGACGGAATATTAAAAGTTGTGATTTTCTAGGCGGATACGGCTAGGAACTATACTCTCATTCCAGTGTAATAATGAAGGACTTTGCTGCCGTACCATGGCTGCAGCAGGCACAATATTGCGCAGCCCCCGAAAATAGTCCCTTTGGTTACTTTCAATAGCAGGGGACTATTTTCAGGCACTGTGTAATATCCGTCGGTCTTAGTACACAATGTAACTACAGAAGAGTAAAGTTATAAATAGGAAAGCTTTTTTAGCGCAATGCTAATGTTCTTATTGGATTCAATGGATTATGCTAAGCTATGCTAAAAGTGGTAGCGCCAGACCTGGAGATCAGCTGAATGGATCCCAAAATGGTAAAAATCAAATGTTTCACTCTAGGGGAGCTGGAAAATTAGCCTATTTTCAAAAAAGTTGACTGTCGCTTTAAATATCGCTTCTCAAATTGGTCTTTGCTTTCACTTTCACAGGCGTATAGAGTATGATTAAATTCAACGCTATATATTGCAGATTCTTTGACCTGAGGAAGGGGTTAACCTAGCAGAACAATCACAATGTTTCCAAGGCACATAAAATTGATGCACTGTTACATTTTTGGTGAGGTGCACATCAGGCCTTGGCATAGGGCACGCATCTACGCGCAAGCTACGGCGTACACTCGTACACAATGAGCACATAGAGTATATACAAGTTTACATATATTTTGAAGTTCATAAATCGCTTACTTACCGGACCACCTTTCTCTCCAGCGGGTCCTGGGGGTCCCTGAGGGCCATTGCGCCCTGTTAGGCCAATAGGTCCACCTGGTCCAGCTCCTCCTCTCTCTCCTGGAGAACCCTGTGACACATAAATCTCATCAAAATCTAATTGAATTTTTTTATTTTATTTATGTAAATCAATTATGGACACCGGTTTCACATGATTGAAATAAGTTTTCTTAAAATAAAATTAGCATGTATCCCCAGAGGTAACATGTTAAGTTTATTTTAAGAAAACTTATGTCAATCATGTAGAACCTGTTCAGGTTATGTTTCAAAACGGTTACATTTCAATATTTTCGTTCAAATCGACAATGTAACTGTGAAAACATAAGTACTACCACTTATTCTCCTTTTGTTCAAATCAGGTGAAAAATAAAAAATATGCATTTTCCAAACTGGTCCAGATATACAGTACTGTGCAAAAGGCCACCATCACCAGCTTTGTTGTTTTAGCAAAGTTTTAATGTCCATCCATATTTATTTTTTCACTCTTTTTTTAAGATACAAACAGAAAATACATTAAATTTGTACACAAAATTAAAAACAAAACAATTTTCAGAACTAAATGTCTTCTTTAGGCATCAGTCAGTATTTAGTGTGACCTCTTTTGGCACGAAACACATCTTGAGCTTTTCTGAGGACTAAAGTACTGAAGTCATTCGATTAGAATTAGAAATTAGGATTTAATTTCATTAAGGTTTCAGAGATCCTGCAGCTGCCTGCTATTGCTCAAGTGGAAGGGGAGTTTACCCTAAATACTTGACACTTCAGCTTTAATACTGTTCTTTTATATTTTAAACAAAAAGCCATATTAAGTGATGTGATTTTTTTATTTTCATGTAGTTAATTAATTAATAAAGTGGTATTAAAATAATAAAAATGTCTTAGATGTCTCAGATATAAGCTCTTTCTTTAGTGAGTAAGGAGGTAAGAGTTTCGCCAACAAATAACATTTGTTTACAACCACTGATAGCTGTTCTGTAGATCTGTCTATTAAGTTTGTTTTGGCAGACTGACAGAAGCAGATATACTTCAAAACTTGTACTTGTACAGATTCTCAAAAAGGTCATATTGACAGGCAAAAGTTTCTCTGAGGACCTGAGCTCTGCTTTGAAACCAACATGGAGTGTGCTTCCTCTTTAGAAACAGTCCATTAGTGCTATTAGCGCTGAGGGTTTGCTACTAAAGAGAGCTTTCAAATGTGAGCTTCTTTCACTGTTTACTTGAGGAAACCAAGTTGTTTTCACACGCATGCACATTCACACACAACACATGCTAAAAACCACAAACATCAGCTCGCTGCATTAGCCACCACTGTTAATGCATTCAAACACAATAAGGGCCAAGGTCACTCTGCACCACACAGCAGCACTTACAGTACAGTATGTTTTCCACATACCATGCTTACTTTAGAGAGAGTGCACAACATATTTTTTTAAAACAGGAAATTAGACTTTAGAGATAGGTAAATATCAATATTCAGGGAAATGTGTGATACTCTGGAGTCTGCGAGGGTCAGATTAGCAGTACATAATGACTTGTCATATTATGACATTAAAAGGTCTATAAACATTGTATAGTAGGAATGCATAAAACTAAATTTGTGACCCTGCATTTAAAAGTCTAAAGTTATTTTATTTGTGATTTACTCAAAATCATCATGTATAATGTAAAAGAACATTCTGTAAAAATATAGCTTTAAGATTGACTGAGTACGACCATGTCAAAAATTAAAATTAATGAATGAATCAAAATCCTAATCTCATAATTCGATTATAAGACTTCAGCTTGAATTTTACAGAATTTCTACTTTTGCACTGTATTGAAAACACAATGAATATAAAATCCAAACAAAATTACGGTGAGTAAATAATGATAATAATTTTTTTGTGAAAACAATAATTTGATTTAATGATGGATAAATACAACTCCTTTTGCTACACAGCTAAAAAACGTTTCTGGGTGAGGTGGGAGATCCGCATTTGTTTAATGCATAACAACATTTGATGCCTAAAATAAAATAAAAAAATGTTCCAGACTGTCGAAAAATGTGATTAATTTATTCGTGCCAATGGCACAAAATTCAGCTGTTTTCGTGCCTTTAGCACAAATGTCTTTTTCTTGTCATTTGCACAAATTTCTATATATGAAGAGTTTCGTTGCAAAACGAGATAAATCCATTTTTTTTTACATTTTTGTCAAAACATGTTTATTATTATGTTATCATGTTATTCTTTTGTTTTATGGTGATACTTAGCTGTATTTTTTAAGTTATGAAGGTTTAAATCAAAACAAACCAACTGCAGTTGCATTGAAATTAATTGGAATGCACAACCTAAAAACGAGATTTCTGAACAATTAAAAAAACGGTGGTTATCTCGTTTTGCAACGAAACGCTTCAAATAGTTTCGCGTTTCTGTGGCACGACTTTCTTTTTCGTGTCATTTTATGTATTGTTATTTTCATTTCCTATTTTCTTTCAATAAACGACCAATGTCGCACACCTGTGTGTTCCGGTTAGGTGCGTTGGATAATGAGACAATAGTAGTCCATCAAACATATATACACAAGAGATATGCCGCACACTAATAACTTGCAAAATTGTAATTTATTGCAACGTTTCGATCGTAAGATCTTCTGATATGCCTGAAGAAGATCTTTCGATCGAAACGTCGCAATAAATTACAATTTTGCAAGTTATTAGTGTGCGGGATATCTCTTGTGTATATATTTCCTATTTTCTTACCATTGTCGTTTGGGGTTTTTAGACACCCTAACCCAAACCCCAACCCCAAGTGACAATGATTTAAAAATAGGAAAAAAAATGAGAAAACAATACATAAAATGACATGAAAAAGAAAGTCGTGCCTTGGACACGCAAAACTATTTATAGAAATCTGTGCTGAGTGACACGTAAACTACATTTGTGCGTAAGGCACAAAAAAGCTGAAATTTGTGCCATGGACACGAATAAATGTATACAATTTTTCGTGACAATAATACGATATGCCGTAAGATCATGTTGGAATGTTCATATGTTAGTTTAATGTCATTTAATGTACTCTAAAAAATGCTGGGTTATTGTTAACAAAGGGTTGGGTCAAAAAGGGAAGAACCCAGCCGTTGGGTTAAATCAACCCAGAAAATGTTTATATTGGACCCAACAGTGGTTTAAAAAACCCCCAGCAGGTTGGGTTCATCCCTTTTTGACCCAAGATCAGTTGAAACTAACCCAGCATTTTTTAAGTAGCCTTACCATAAAAGATTACGTCCAGGCATGCAAGCGAGTATCAATGACACAACATACAACTCTGACTCACTCCCCATCTAACATACCACCATGCAAACTTCCTGGAAAACAAACTTCACAAAACTGACTCAACTATTTGTTAGAAAAATCTCAGAGGAGATGTGCACTGCTGCTCATCTTAAGCACCTGGCAGGAGGTCTACTTAGGCAAAGATAGCATTGCTGATTGGCGTGGGTGGGCCACAGACTCCAAATCTTTCTGATTTAAGATTTTCTAGCCTGGCTATACAGATGTCTTTTATACAAGAGACAATGAATCCCTGAAGCAATCTTTCTCCAGCTGAAAGGAACTTCACATACGCGTAGCTGAAGCTTTGATGGTTAAGCTGTACTGCTGTGCCTTTACTGCAATGAGCGTTGAAAGAAGACAGACAGCATATATTTTCAAAAGAGCTGTCATCTGTTTTTATTTAAACAACTATTTAAAAAAACATTCTTACCATAATTGTTGCAAAGCATATTTATTCAACTAACTTTCTTTCATATACTAAAGTTGTATATGATAAACTGACATACATAAATCTCATGGTCGTAGAATAATTTAATTAAAACGTAAATTCGTTCCCAGCATTTTATTAAGTGTCTTCCTTTCATGGGCCAATTTACCATTTATGTCCCCTCACTTCCAAAATGTATTATAGTTCTGCTTTCAATTTCACTCACACAACATTTGTTTATTAACATAATATATCTATTTAAGGGCAGTTTAATGCTTTAATCTGATTGGTTGAGAAATGTTTCATGGGTATACATTATTTTTCAATAAATGCACAACTTTCAAATGTCTTAAAATAACCACCAGAGCCATGGGGTAACCATGGTATAAGCGTTTGGTATAATCCATTGATTCGTGTCTTGCCACATTAGAATGATTCTCACGAAATTAGACTTATGAGGTGTCATGAAACATTTTGATAAAAAAAGTAAATGCAAAGTAAGAGTATCTAAATAAGAAACATACAGTTACAAACATCTCTTCATTGGTAAATGTACCAATATAAATGTGTCCAATAAAAATTCTCTCATCCTCCGCAACAATTTTCAGTCATTGCTTAAGCCCTCAAGGAACTAACATTTAAAAAAAATTGTTGGAAGGGACATAATTGACTGTGATACACAAGATGGCTACCAGGTAAGCAATTCTTATTTTTTCTCTCCAGATAAAAGTTGAAATTTTGTTTGTCATAGTACCTAGACAACTTTTTAGTTCTCATTACCAAAACATGAGTTTGTAAATGCATATATTTAATGTAATATCATGTTGCGGTAATGATACTTTTTTAATAATGATAATCTAAAAAATTTAAATAATTCTATAGGACATATGTTTTAAATAATGGTAAAAGTAAGTTCAGACCTAAATCTTATATGTGCAAAAAATTGGCTTCAAGGGCTTTTAAAATATCTGATGCTGGACACCTTCTAAATCTGGATTTTCTGAGAATCACCCATTACTATGTTGCATGTGCATTACTTTTGAATAATTCAACAGCCCGTCGTCAATTATTCCTTACTTAATTTTACATAAATCACTCATTATATTATATGGGATTCACTGGAATTAACTTATAAATCCTTTATCACAGTGTATATTCTGGAGTGTTCACCTGTACCCCACTGTCGGATCCACCCAGTGTGCCCAAAATCTAAACATTTTGTGCTATATTGCATGCCTCTAAATGTAATTTCCTTACTACATGTATGATTCAAATGTAATTGCTTACGTGGTGACAGTCACACTGATTTTGCGTGACTCACTCAGTGCAAACAGACTGCGTGGGATCATATCACACACACCAACCTTGGCTCTCATCGCCAACATTACCGATCATTAAATTCACCACCTGCTGACTGAACACGATCCAAAATTTGCCTGATGTCACATTAGTACGAGAAAAAAGTCGGCCGATTGACCATTTGCAGAGTTGCCATAGTAACGCAGGTACTTACATTGGGGCCGGGTAGACCCTGTGGACCCTCTCCTCCCTTCAGGCCAGATGAACCCTGTGTGTGAGAGAGACAGAGAGAGAGAGATTTAATTCAGCATACATTAAAGCAACTCAAGATTTTCCAGTGAGAGCAGTATTGCGCAATCTGTCAAGTGGCATCTGAAAGTCTGTGTGTGTGCTTGAATGTGTTTGTGCTAGTCTATGGCAGATGTTACTTTGCATTATACTTTTTCTGGAACTACAGCCCAGAGTGTTTATAAAACTGGCAATCTCACTGTTTCTTACATCAGAAAATAAGTGCTGCGAGTACAGTCTCATATGGTGCTGGAAACAGCTCTATCTCTTGCCATCAAGGCACTATGTGAATCATTTAGACTGAAAGTAAACATCAAAACATTCGGTCCAAGCTGAAAGTAAACATTCTGTCCAGACTAAATGTTATTAATAAAGAAAAAACAGTGGTGAGATCTTATTCCTTTTGCATACTATTGAGTTGTCTACGGTGAGTTTGTTATGCATTGAGGCATTAATAGGGCCAGAGAATACTGAATCAGAGCTGCAAGCACAATAAATATGTCAAACTCAATCTATGATCCAAAAGCAGACCAGACATTTACTGGTGAGTTTATACTTGAGGTTATTTATCATCTCAAATCCTTCTCATGTATATGTACAGGTCAGTTCTGCACATAGCCTGTTTATGCAGTCTTAGCACTACTGCTACAGATGCTCATTAAAGAGAAGACAGCTTATGGGTTGAACAGCAGGTTAGTATCTTTCTACAGGACAGTGCAATGAATAATTTGATTTGCACACGCACTTATGGTGCAAAAACTATAAAATTTCACTTGAACTAAATTAATCAAATGAAAAAAAAATAATTCACAAGGTTCCTGCAACATACTGTAATAGGGATATGTTGGCACCCACAGAAGTGTGTTTCTTTCCATAGGTTTTAATTACAGGCCTCCGGCATTAAAGCAAACACAAACTAAAGACTGAAAAACTGCTTGTCTGCATAATTAAAAAAATAGTTTTGCTTCAACCCAAAAATGGGTTTTCCTTTTTATCGTATCTGCCCAAAAAAGCAAAACATAGTAGCTATGAAAAAATGGTACAGTATTATCGGTTTTAGTGTTCTGTAGGTTTATGTTCCTGTTAGCTTCAAATGTTCAAAAGATGATATAGATTACATAGCCCCTTTAACACAGAAATTGCACTATGGCACAAGACTTTTTTAAGATGTCAAATAAACTTTGGTGTCCCCAGAGCCCATATGTGAAGTTTAAGCTCAAAATACCATATAAATAATTTATTATAGCATGTTAAAATTGCCACTATGTAGGTGTGTGCAAAAATGTGCCGTTTTGGGTGTGTCCTTTAAAATGCAAATGAGCTGAGGAAATTCAAACACTGATCACAATGATGGTGATTTGTTGCAATTAAAACTCAATTGTGCTTTTCTCTGCACTAAATGGCAGTGCTATGGTTGGATAGTGCAGATTAAGGGGCGGTATTATTATAATAAGAGCTCCTTATGACATCATAAGGAGAGACAAATTTCAACGACCTAATTTTTCATGTGCTTGTAGAGAATGGTTTACCAAAACTAAGTTACTGGGTTGATCTTTTTCACATTTTCTAGGTTGATAAAAGCACTGGACACCCAATCATAGCACTTAAACATGACAAAAAGTCAGATTTTCATGCAGTGGCCCCTTTAAGTTTTACAACCATGTGCACATTAACTCTTTCCCTGCTAACTTGTCAATGAGTTAACTCGTCAATTATGAGAAAATGCTTCCCTGCCATTGACGAGTATTTCCGGCTTTCCGCAATACCGCTATCATCCACCAGAAGGATACTTTCGCAACTTATAAAACCCGGAAGTATCACCCTAGGGCAGGGGTCGGCAAGTAACTTTGGCCGCGGGCCAATATTTTTTTTAGCCAGTAGATGGCGGGCCAACTGTTGTTGGCACACTTACGTCTTATTTTGAATTAGCCTAGTATAGGCTATCTGATCTTTTGTCAAGAAACATTGTCTTTATTTCCTATTTAAAAGACGAAAGACGGCATTAAAAATTGCTAAAAACATGGTAATGGGTCTGTGTATCATTCGTTCGATCGTTTTTTTTTTCAAATTAAAAACAAAAATGAAAAAAATAACCACCACGGGTTTTCTGATTGTGTGCTCAAATAAAAAAATTAATTACTGGATTAGACGTTTTTTTTTATTTAACTCCTTTATAGGCATAATATATCAATGAAATCATTTTAAACAGATCAAGTACTATAGTGGTAATATTACAGGCATTTATGCTCTCATAAAATACTCTTACAGTCCGACTTTTGAACTATTCCTTTTTTATTAATATTTATCCGGGACACACACATATACACCTAAAATTTAAGGAGGTCTCCGCTGGACTGTTTTTTGTCCAGCTCCGACAAGGTTCTATTCATACATTCATACACTTTGTGTTCACCCGCTTTATTTCCCGACCTGACGGGTCCGCAAAACTTAACGTCACGTTTCGTTTTCAGAATCTCACATTCAAATGTCTCTAACAAAAAGAGACATATAATTTTAAATGTTATACAAAAATTGTGTTCGTGCCAATAAAAATATTATTTTAACATTGTATTCATTGTATTTATAATGAAATATAAATAATAAATTAAATAGGACAAAGCCTCTCACTCAAATTTCTAACCATCATAAACCGAGTTGGTTGCGGAGTTGCTGTTCAAATTGCTGAACATCCTCCTTTGCCAAATTTATAACGTTTTAAACGGAGGTAAAGATCAAAGAACTATGCGTTAGGAAAATTAATAATGGCTTTATTTTAATGGACATGTAAAACCATATTTTGGCGGATTACTTTCATTTTTTTAACGAATTTACCTGCCCATTTAGTCTTAATAATTAACGGTAAACGAACTTGACTTGCTGTTTTCGAAGGCAGGTCGAACCTTAGGTCGGGCTCGAGCCCCAAGTTCAAGTAGCAGAAAACAACAGTATTCCTTTCAAATCTACTTTAAAAGTGTATTAGTTAAAATATTATTGCAGTAAAAGAGTTTATTTTTATCATATTTTGTAGTGGTTTCTAAAAGCTAGCAATTACTTTTCAGTAATTTGCAATGTCACGGAGTTTAACGTCTTCACGCGTGATGAATTGACATGATTTACGAGGTAAATTTGCAAATGATTCATGAAGTCATACCTCTGCAATTATTTGATCGATTGTGTTTTAGAAGTATGCTCAAACTCTAATGACAGTTATGATCGCGGATGCGCTGGTATGAGAAAGAGAACGAGAAAAAGCGGCCCGTTAAGATAGCTATTATACGCATTTTTTTCAGGACATTCTTGCTATTTGTCAGTGTGTTATACGCGAATAAATAATAATGAAAAAAGTTCAAAAGTCGGACTGTAAGCGAATGAGACTTACAGGAAAGCATGGTTGCTATTCAAACCCTTATTAAAACCCTTATTAAAATGTAATCTGTTAGTGCCTGATCTGTTTAAATTTATTTCATTGGTATATGTCTGCTAAGGTGTTCAATTAAAATTTGTCCGAACCCGTTTACATTCATTTTTTTATTTTTGATCTGAGCGCACATTCAGAAAACGAGTCGTTTGATTTTAGTTCAGGAAATAAATAATAGAAAAACAAGTCGTTTTGTTTTTTGTCTTTTTGGTTTTGATTTGAAAAAGCGAGTGAAGGAATGATACACGGTACCATTTTTGTAAACTGTTATTGTAAAATAAAAAAGTCTGATTAAAAAAATAATAAAAAAACGGACTTCAAATTAATCCGGCGGGCCAGAAAATATTGCTGGCGGGCCACTTTTGGCCCGCGGGCCGCCTGTTGCCGACCCCTGCCCTAGGGCAAACAGCTGTATGTCCGTGTAAGTTTTGAGGATTGCTCTGAATCTGATGTCTATTAAAAGTCCTTCACAAAAATTGAATTATCTCAGGGTCGAAATTTGGTGTTTTTGAAGAAACCTACCCATATTTGAGAGGTAATGATAGAAAACTAATGAAGGTAGGATGAAACAGGTTTTTTCCTTTGAAAGCAGAGGGGCTGTTTTTTTTTCATTTAATATATTGTATGTTTATAGACCCTTTTGCAGCCCACGTGATCAAATAGCCTGTCTGCGCAACAGAAGTGGTGTTGTTCCCCAGTGCTTCTAACATGTTAGCAACTCAGAAAGTTTATTAAAACGGTTTCCCAGCATCAAAATGTCTGGTTGTTGCGTTTGGTTGCACTAATATACGTATATATGTATCTGGACACTTTATATTTGGCCATTTGCTTACGTCTTCTATCCATTCCACTATAGTACTTGATAAAGTCAACTTTTTAAAATAACTTTCTCTGTCTGTGGTGCTTCACTGCTGATTCTTGCCATTCTTCCGTTGCCAAACTGCGCACGCATACGTTGCCACGTCATCATTGTGTACAAACAGTAAAAGGGTCTATATATTTAAAGAAGAACATTTTCTGGAAGGCATCATGAAAATCATGAAAACTGCTGGCGCTGGCTGGCAAAAAAATAAAATAAAAACGCTGGCAGGGAAAGAGTTAAACACATGTAAAATGTCACATGATCTCCATAAGCCCTAGGTTGTATAGTTATAGTAGTGGCATCTTCTAAGGCATCATCCTTATGTGTGAAGAAAATGAGTGAGCATTTGCAAGAACAGAAGGCAGTAAGGCAGCTAAAGGCCATTTAGCTAGGCACATGCACTAACATTAACTTATTTGTTCTTACCGGTGTACCAGGAAGACCCCTTTGTCCTGGAAACCCTTTCAAACCGGCCGGACCAGGTTTTCCACCAACCCCCTGAGGGCCTGGATCACCCTTTAAAGGAAAGCGACAAGGAGATCTACTGTAGTCTTTTTACTTAAAACCACAAACCTTACTTTTTGTAAGCATATCCAGCACTCTACATGATTTACTTTTGGACTGTACATTTGGCAAATTCAGCTTGTACACTTAAGTAAGACAAAAATTTGCAAATTTTTACCTTTCCACCTTCTTTGCCAGCAGCTCCAGGAAGACCTTGCTCTCCAGGGGGCCCTGGTGATCCAGGATGGCCTCGCTCTCCAACAGGACCAGTTTCTCCTGTAGGGCCCTTTCCAGTTTAAAATAAACAGATATAAATAAAAACAGAATGATGTTTTGATTTCAAATATTGGTTTTATTAATACAATCTGTTAGTGTGTTATGTTCCACTTGCATAAAACAATAACCACTATACTGTAGCTTACCTGTGGCCCAACAACACCCCCAGGTCCAGGAGGTCCGGTCTTTCCTTGGAAACCCTGTGGTGGGGATAAACATAATCTTTATGAAGCATCTATTGCATTTAGTCAAGTAAAAATCACATATTTGGAAGACTATGTGAGTGGACTTTTATGAAACCTCCAACCAATATTGTACATTTTAGTCTGTGACCTAAAAAAATGCATGTTCTTGTTTTATCTGCTATTTCCTTTAAATCACATTTTATACTATTCTGTATTTTAACTTAAAAAAAAAAACTTTTTTCATCAAAACATGACAAGTCAACAAAACATGAGCAATCTATTAGACATTTCTTGATTTAAATCAAAGAAACGAGATTGCCAAGAACAGTGCAATGCCCTGACACTCATCAGCAAAAATGTAATATCACATAAAAAACAACCTATTTTCCGATCTTCTCAAAAAAAAAGTTGAATACAAAATTATACTTACTGTCTCTCCTCTCTGTCCAGGGTGACCGGGCAATCCATCTTTTCCAGGAGGTCCCTGACAAAATAACAAAACATCTTATCAATCTCTCACAAGACAAGCATGCTTTGATATAATGCGGTTAAGATCTGTTTTTCAAGAAAAATACAGTAAAAGGTGACTTAGCCAGTAGAGTAACTTTATCAACAAAGTAAAAATAAAAAAATAAAATTGATAAAACCACTTACAGGTGGGCCTTTAGGGCCTGCTAAACCAACAGGACCTTGAGGTCCTTGGGGTCCCTAAAATATAAAAGAAAATGTTTGATAGAAATGAGTTGATGCATTTTTATACCCTACAATACATATGTTGACACATACTGAGTCACTCAAGAAATGTTTGAACTGTCACTCACTCTCTCTCCGGGACCACCAGGTGGTCCATCATTTCCTGATGTCCCCTAAAAAAGAAAACACAGTTAAAGGTTCTTGTTTCGAGAACACATTTCCTGACAGCATTAACTCTTAATGTCCTGATGGGAATCGCATTAGTTGAATCATATTTGATGAAGTCCAACCTTTGCTCCAGGTTTTCCTGTCGGACCTCTGGCACCTCTTCCACCACGGGGACCCTGAGATCATGACATAACCACAATAAGTACTGTGCATTACTACTGTATTTGGACAAAAGCATTGTTTTTTACTTGGACGCTTCCAAGTGGTTTACTGACATACCGTTGGACCTCGTTGTCCTCTTGGACCTGCTTTGCCAGCAATGCCCTGCAAAAAAACCCCAAAAGATATCAGTACAACAGAAGTAAAACTTCTATGAAACTGTAGCAACATCTTTGAGTTACTCATAATTGAAATGAGTTACCTTTTACAGGGGCAAATATTTTTATGGCACAAGAACAGAGACGTTTTAAATAAATAAATCTCAGTTTGGCACCATTGTTTGGCATCATTTCCCTCCGATTTTAGGGTATGGTGGTTATGGTTGGGGTGGGTTTAGATTTAATTTACAAAAATGTTGTCCTTGGGTCAACACAATATGTTTCCCTGAGGACATTGGCAAAATCAAGTCGAGCTATAAGTATGGTAGAGACTTGAAATCAGGACCACAGATCTATAATAAAAATGGCTCCCTCCAGGTTACGGCTCGCTAAAATAAATGCGTTGTCTTATGCAAACCGCATAATGACCTCATACATACCCTTCCTCCCTTCTCTCCATTGGCTCCAGCTAATCCAAGGAAGCCATTAGAGCCCTGCAGATGGAGACAGATAGGCAGTTATAGCAAAATGTTTAAACAACACGTTTATGAGTCAGAAGTATCCAGCTTTTGTCCTCACAGATTTAAACAATCCAAAAAAGCCTGTTACGTTGACAGACAGAGTGCATCTGGTATTTTTAACAATGTTATATCTAATGCTAATTTTATGCAGGCAATACTCAGAGTCCACGATTGTGGAGTTGGTAAACAGGAGGGTGCGTGCTTGTTAGCACAAAGACAGATGATGAAATTAAAGGTCACATTATTTTGGCAAAAACAAAGAGGGCCACGCAGCCTACACAACCGGCGTAACAATGGATATGCAAAAGTAATTTATTTCACAGGATGCACAAAATAATGCCACAAGTCAAACAGAGAACTGCAAATACGCACAGAAATTAAGAGTTGAGGGGTTGACAGAGCACTGGAAAGGCATGAAAGGATGTCAAAATTAAGCCTAACAAAAAAGTTTAACATTAAACATTAAAATTTGAATGTTAAAGAACACCATTTACAATTGAAAGAAAATATAAGATCCAGCCCTGCTATATAGTGCAGAATGTTTGTTTATCCGGTGTCTCATAAAATAGATGTTCTATATGAAAGACAACAGAAAATAAGTGAACAACAACTTACTTTAGGACCTTGTCTTCCTGGGTAGCCAGGCAATCCTGGAACCCCAAGTTTTCCCTAGAAAGAAACAAAAAGTCGCTCTAAAAAGGTCCACACAGTGTGATTTGGAGTTCTATAAAGGCTCTATACAGGACAGCAATAAAGTATTTCACCGCCATGTACAAATTGCAAAACCATGAAAGCTGTAATGGAACATTTGGCTGACCTTTAAAATAAGCAATAAGCATTATGACTTTGTAATTCATGTTATTTTTGTTTTAATTCATATGCATTAATAATGTATGACACAGTATGAGCACCCAAAAGAAAAGCAGTGTTGGCTCTTTCTAGGGCTGTTTTCTATCATATGTAATATGACTGTGAGAAATCAAAAATTAACAATATTTCAGTCATATTGTGATTAGGGAAGTTTTAGGTAAATTTCCCTTTTCTCCAGCCGTGCCCATGGGTCCAGTCTCTCCACTGGGACCCGATTTTCCCTTCGGCCCCTCAGGTCCATCTTCTCCTCTGAGGCCCACCACACCAACCTCTCCCTGAACACCAACAACAAATCTCACATCAAAACTATGACTAGTATTTAATATTTTATTTCATAATAATCTCATACTAAGTACAGATTTGTCACCTTGTCACCCTTGAGACCCATGTCACCTTTGAACCCAGGATGACCATCCTCTCCCTGGAATCAACAGAAATCATTGGTTAAATGAAAACTTAGCAGTTATATAGCAATAAAATAATAGTTAAAGAGCTCAGATGCAAAACCCGCTAATGTTTTCGTGTAAATTAGCATTTTTTGAATTAAGTATTTGATGAATGTGTAATATGTGCTATGAGAAGTTAATATATAAATGTCATTATTGATGGAGGTGGCATAGTGGCTTTTGCATCTGAGCAAATTGCATCCTCAATTCCTAATAAAACGATTAGGATATAAATCTATCAAGCATTTTTAATAAAAAAGTAATTCAACCTACAGTAATAATCCACAAAGAACATTTAATGGCTTGATCATCTAAATGCTGACATCTAGTGGCCATAATGAAAAAAAGTTTGCTTATACCAGTTATGCAAGACTTAAAATTAAATCTCATATCTGGCTGCCAGAATTCGTATTTTTAAACAAGGATTATGACTAAACAAAACTGTTTGAATTTTAAATATTGAACTTGACACAACATTTCATAACTACAACAATATACTTTGGACACATTAAAGCCTTTGGTCTTGGTATTTGTGTGAATGAAACACTGACACCTGGTGGTCACTGCTTAGGTTACATCTAAAAGCACAACAGGCAGTTGCAACTCATGCAATTAGTACTGTATCACTGCCACAATATTGTACCTAAATACAACCCTGGTTTCTTATTTCTGCTTATTATAAATTATGTATCTGTCTGTCTATCTGTCTAAGATTTCACAGAGCTCTGTGGCAATCTTCTTACTTTAGTTAACTCTTTCCCCGCCATTGACGAGATATCTCGTCAATTAAGAGAAAACGCTTCCCCGCCAATGACGAGATTTTCCGTCTTTCCGCAATACCGCTATTATCCACCAGGTGGCGCACTTCCGCAACTTTTTAAACCCGGAAGTATTGCCCTCTGGCAAGCTGCTGCATGTCCGTGTCTGTTTTAAAGATCGCTCTGAATGGGATCTCTATGAAAAGTCCGTCAAAAATATGGAATTATCTCTGCTTTTTGCTCAAAATGTGGTGTTTTTGCAGAAACCTACCCATATTCAAAAGCTGATTAGAAAAGAACCACTAAAGGTAGGAAGAAACGGTTTTTTTTGTTTGAAAGCAGAGGGTCTGTTCTTTCATTTGGTATATTGTATGTTTATATATTCAAAGAAGAACATTTTCTGGAAGTCATTAAACTTTGGTGAAAATCATGAAAAACGCTGGCGCTGGCTGGCAACTTTTTTAAAAAACGCTGGCGGTGAAAGAGTTAATTTAACTTGTTTCAGTGCAGACAGTCAATGAAACAACCTTCAACCTGTTTCTCATTTCTTAGACAGACTTAACAGCTCTCTAATGGAGACAGAGGTAAGACCTGAACACTAAAACATGGATAACAGAATAGTTTGCTTACCTTTTCACCTTTGCCGCCCTTCAAGCCACGAACGCCCTCTGCACCCTAAATTAAACAAGAATAAGCTTTTGTGAACAGAATCAGAGCAGATCAAGTAAAAGAAATGAAGGGAATACAGACTGTTTACCTTTACACCTCGGGGGCCAGGATAGCCAATGGACCCCTGGGGACCTGGGTGGCCCTATAAGTAGAAAACCACTAAATTAGAGGCACTTTGAATTTAAGTGAATTTAAAAGCAGAAAAATGGCTTTAATTTTGTTACCAAAATGTTGTCATGTTGGATTTCTCAGTCATTAACTAACTTTTCCATTCAATAAGCTTATTTTGTACCGAGCTTTCCTGGGCTCTTATACAGCTGCAAAATAACACCTTAGGGGTGTTAAGTGGCTTTGAACTTGAAACGTGGTCAATAACTGGAACTCCGAGCGATAATTAATTTTGGGACATGCTAAAAATATACTCACAGCTGCTCCTTTTTCCCCGGGAGGACCTTCTTTTCCAGGATGACCCTGTTCAAGGATTACAAACAAAAGTGTCTTCATAGATCACCTGCAAGCTTAAACATTTAAAAGGACACTTCACACATTTGCATTAAGCTTTGTATCGTTAGAAACCCAGTCATGTTTTTGAATGGTCGTGGATCATTCCCTCAGTTTCCCCTGAGACGGGAGAAATACAGATTTCAGTGTTGCACTTCCTTCTTTCAATGATGTAAAAATTGTAATTTTGCGTCATTGAGTGCTATATCTTTGTCAAGGGTGTGAGACTACAAACACTCATTCCTCATTTTTCCAGGGGGGGATATGGGTGGGACCCACTCATGCTACAGACCTATTACAGATCAGTGGGTGGGACTTACGAAAAAACACGAACATACACAAAAAGAAACAATACAGCCGCCATCTTTTTGGAAGCTAAGCTAACAGACCCAGACTAGTAGTGCCTGTACTCTCGCTGTGCGCCTTCTGTATGAAATTTCTGCATTAGGTCAAGATACGTACGTTTGTGTGGTGAATGGTCCTGGGGAAGAGAGTTACTTTGCGTAAGGGCGTGTTCGTTTCACAGAAGCATTTCGGCTCACGAGCACAGGCGCTCACAAGCTTTTTTGAGGGCTCACGATGCGAAGTTCATCACAACATGTATGTAGCTTGTCATGTGTGTGGTTCGTAATTTCAAAATATGTGTTCTGCGCCCTGAGAGATCGTGTGCGCATCACGCGCCATGCCAAAATAAGTGCCTGCCGCAGACGCGCCCAAAGGGTTTACGATAAAAGAGACGCCCGCGTTTGCCAGATACTTGCATAATCTCATGCGTATTCAGAGTTTACTGTTAAGGAAGTGTCTAGCGTGTATTTTGGGAACGTTAGCGTCTCTTTTATCATAAACGGTTTTGACGCGTGTGCAGCAGGCACCCACCCTGACAAAACACGTGATGCGCACAGGATCTCCCGACACGCAGGACACATATTCTGGAAAAGGGAACCACACACGTGACAATCCGAACACTTATTTGGAATTAGCGCCTCCTCGGATGAGCATTCACGAGCCACCACTGACACAATAGCATACAGCTGAGCGGTGTTCTGGATTAGTGGGAGTGGCTTGCAGAGCTGTGCATTGTGGGAGTTGTAGTTTTTCATACAAATGTGCCCTAAAGTCACATTCTGCCTTTTCTCGGTCAAATAGGCACCAAATTCTAAATTTATGTTACATTTCGACTACAAATATGACCCACTTTCAATAAAGATTAATGTTTCAACGGGTAAAGTTTCCCTTTAAGTACCTGCTTTGTTTGTTACATCACAAAGTGACTGCTGTTTAAGGTTGGTGGATATCTAGATTTCAGCTAAAACACACTGCATTGAATATTGCTATATACTGTAAAGCACTGTGTTTATCCATGCACAACATTAAATGTAATAAAAACTATTTTAGTTATTGACCTAAACAGTTATAAATGCAAGATAAACCGGATTGTTTTGGTTACGCCCACACTGAAATCGCATTGGTGCACATTTCCATTATGGACAGAAATATTTAGCTGGAAACTAGTACAGTGACATAAATTATTTTCTGAATCTATGATATGCCGTCCTAATTCCAAGATCACCAGACAAGGTATGAAAACACAGAGTGTTTCCCACTTGAACCTGGCAATTTAAAGAAAGGGGAAATAAAAAGAAACAAAATCCACTTACAGGAGGCCCATCTGCCCCAGCCAGCCCAGCAAGCCCCTGTTTTCCACTGGGACCCTTTGAGAGGAAAAGAAAGAAAGAAATGTAAAAAAAAATGGTGAGAAAAGTAGGAAGAAATTAAAGGAACGCTCACAATTAAGGTGGCAATTACTGGTGTGCCCTCGTGATTCATTGGGCAACTTTAATAAGCAGTCCAATTCTAAAGCACTTCATTATCATAGTTTTCTTTTCAGTAAGGAAGAGATCTAATCATATGGTATGTCTGGAAACACTCCACTACTTCTGGAGTCGCATTTCAAACTCTCTGGCCTCCTTCCAGAGGCCCTGACAAAATGCTTGTCTGAAAGACTAACCAATGACAGTTAGTGTGTAAGCATATCTCCTACTTTTTAAGCATTAGGCTGTCTTTATGTGTGTATTTGTGTGTGAGTGTATGTGTGTGGTTTTCCTCAAGTCAGCACTGATCTTCTAGCAACCTAAAGCTTGGAAACTGAGGAGTCTGCTGAATCGTTTATAGGGTTAGGGTAGCAAAAAGCCGTCTGTAATAACAAAGGAGGCGTCTGGAGGGAAGGCCAACTCTCATTCAAACTCACTTTCTCTCCAGGTGGACCAATTGGGCCTTGAGGACCAGGCAGACCCTGCGAGAGAAGATTTCAGAAGTCAAATAGCTATACTGCAGTGATGAAAATACAACATGGAGTCTTCAGTGGTGAGGAAATCTGATAGTAAAGATTATATTGGAAAAAGCTGTGCGAGCACCTCTCAGTCAAATCTGAGAAGGAATGTCAAGCAGGAAACACCATTTAATATGTGTGTCTGTGTGTTTGAGTCTGTCCTCTAGGTTACAACAGTGAAAATGTCCTAATAAACTAAATAATGCATTTTAAATTTAATTTAATAAACTAAATAGCACTAACCATTTTTAACACCAGTTTGTAACTGTGCACTTTACAATATTTATGATTCATAGTCTTTGCATTTAAATTTATGTAGCTTCTACGAATTTTGAAACAAAAGATATAAACTTGTGCAGTTTTCAGTTTGGTTAAAGGAAATTAAATCAAAATTTGTCAGTAAGAAAGGTCAGATATGATTAAATACACTAAAATAAATGCAGTACTTGCTATAAAGAAATTAGTACTTTATTGTTACTCAAAAAAAGTTTGCTATATAAAAATATAGGCTAGTGCTCATGTATAGCTTAGTGGTAGAAAATTGCATTAGCAGTGCTAAAGGTCACGGGTTCAAACCCAGAGAACACACATACTGATGTATACATTTTAATGCACTGTAAGCTGCTTTGGACAAAAGCGTCTGCCAAATGCGTAAATGTAAATAACTGTGACAAATATTCAATTTTTACCCCTCCTTTTTACACAAATTGTGTGTAAAAATACTCTTAGAGCTTAATGGACTGCCAGTGTACATCAGGAAAAATAAAAATTTCCTTAAACGGGGCATTTAGCCCATTGTACCCTACTTTCAAGAATGTGGAAACAGATGAATGCCTCTATTTTTTCTCTTTCGTCACAAAATTTTTTTGGCTGGTTAACACTGTTTCTTTCTTACACTGGCAGTTCATTAACTGAATGAAAAAGAAAAAGTGATGAAAGCACAAAAAGGGAGAATTCAGGGGCATTAAAATGGAAAATCAAAAAATCAAAACACATCAGACGCTCCGGAGCTCAGATGTAAAGTCACTAAACGCCACCTTTGTCAAAAATGAGATTGCACGTATTATACGTTTATCAAATACTTTTGCTTCAAATCTGCTTAATTCCGTCCTCAGGCTATTTAGAAATACTGCTTTGTTGGCAAAATCCTTTAAGAGTATGATAAAAAATGCAAGGAAATATGTCAGACGCACTTAGACTTTTGCATCTGAGCTCTTCACACAAAGATCAAATATATATAAAGACAGACAAAATCTGTGAAAGATGGACTGATACCTACATGAGGACCGGGGTTACCCTGTTGCCCAGGGGGTCCAGGCTCTCCTTGAGGACCCTGTTTAATTCAATGGAAATACTTTAGTACATAACACTGTTATTATAACTTATGTGAGCCCATGACATTTGATATATTTTACAGTAGATATGAAAAACAGCCCCATCGCAAAATCCCAATACCTCAAAACTCAATATGTTTAACAACAGACTTGTGCATATCCATCTTTTTCCACTCTTTTTGTTGAATGATTGAGCCTACTGTAATAAAATCTATTACAGCTTCTTTAAACCACTGGAAAAAAGTACAACTTTACATGGAGACGAGTAACTGGTGAATCTAATAACAATGTGGGTTGAGCATGAAAACCAGCTGTACGTTGAGTTGATAATTAAAGATTATAAAATATGTAAACAAATTAATCGAGTAAATGTTCAAACTGCGAAACTAAAAGTGCTGAATCCTGTAGACGGAGAAAGTTATTTAAATCCACAATAAATAAACAACAAATAACTTAATGCACTGTTGTCACTAAATGAAATCTGCACTTCCTCTCTTGCATATTTTAGTGGCAGTTTAATGCATCTTCTTTATTTAAGTACTTCCAGGTCAAAGATCTCACCCCCGCTGCTCCCTAACTCTTACCCGCCAGCCCTACAGTGTATCTTTTATCTAAACAGCCTTACTTACTGTAGCTCTGACCTTTGCTCTGAACAACAAATCCATTTTAGAGAGGTCAGGGGTTGTTAGCAACAAAAAACAAACTGGGAAACTCTTACAGGGCTAAGTGTCACTGATAGATGCTCTCTATTATTATATTATTCAGTCTACTACTCTAATCTTTATTAAGAAAAGGAAAAGTGTAAATCCTTACCATATTTCCTTTAGGGCCAGCTTGTCCATCCAATCCAGGAAGACCCTGCATGTGTAAAAACAGAGGTGTCTAGCTGTTGTATTTCATATAGATGACATAAATCAGAAGGATTTGATGTTTATGGTACATACACGCTGTCCAGGGGTACCAGGAGATCCTCTTGGGCCGAGCAGTCCTCTTGGACCCTGATATTCACACACACAAAGGCATGTCATGAGAATCTGTTTGATCTGTACACTGAATTCAAGTGCATGAAAGACATACGTTCAATAATGCCGTATATGATGTGAACTCATGGGACAGTAAGATACAATCTCGTTCAAAGAAAATACAATCTAGTTCAATTGAAAGAGAATTGCATTAGCAGCGCAAAAGGTCATCGACTGTACTGTATCCCAAGTAACAAACATTACTGATAAAATGTAAGATGCACATTCTGTGCTTGATCTACAGTATGGCCAAGATTTACACAATTATGAATATAACTAACATGCTATATGCTAACATTTTCTAATTGGTGCACACACATTCCGGTTCATTAATTCGATTTCTTTTCCTTTTACTGCCAGAAGTCAAATAGGCTGATTTCAAACAACCACATTATATTTACAGTCTCCAAACAATAAAGTCAATCTCAACAGTATAAATGACACCCTTTAGCTAAATAAACATGCTTTATATTACTTGGTTCAGAACTGTAACAAATATGTACAACAGAAACAAAGACATTTAGGCCGTTATTTAATCATTTCCATCAGTTGCGGGTCCTTTAAGGTTTCAAATCTTCAGGGCTAATGCTGTTATTTGTTACTTCTCCGCTGATGGAATATTTAGTCGACGTGCGAGTGCCGTACGTGAGAACTTTAATGTGCCGTGAGAAACTGAGCGAGAGAGAGAAAATAGAAAATTGCAGTTCTTGGTTCCTGCATAAAGCTATTAACTCAATGAACAACAAATACAGAGATTTAATGCGAACACTTGCAGGAAAGCGAAGGGTGGGGCGCTCGTTCGGAAGAGTGATTATAATGGGTAGTCATGGCCTCTTCGGCTTTTATTTTGTTCTGAATAAAGATGAAGATGCTTACACTTTCACCCGCCATTCCCCTCTGTCCGATCTCACCATCCTCACCCTGCAGAAATAAAACATATGCTTTTTAATGACACCATGTATGTCTATACAGTACAAACAACAAAAAAAAAGGTAAGAATAACACACCCTTGGTCCGTCCTCTCCTGGAGGGCCTGGTAGACCGATGGGACCCGCCTCACCCTGAAACGAAAATGCATGAAATGACAGAGGATTAAAAGAGTAAATGTATCATTATTGTCCCTGCCTGCTTTTGGCTCCGTGCTATGTTAAGGCCGTGACCATTATTTATAAAACTGCGCCCCTATAAGAAGAGGCTATAACATAGAGCGGCCTGTAATTACCCTGGGCAGGATTAAGAGTACAGCATTCGGCTGGAAATATACATGGCTCCCTGTGATCACGGGCCCTTTTACATAGAGCTAGCCCAGGATAAGCAAGCCACACTCTGCTGGGCCTAGCATGGGCCTTCTTGTTATGCCAGAGAAGCCCTAGTAGACCAAACAAACTCCTTTGCCCTCGCATGAACAGACACTACTGGAATCAGGTCAAGCTCTCTTGCCACTATGTCTGCCTGTCAACACCCTAATTGAAACTTACAGTGGGAAACATGCAAGATTATAAAAGTGTACAAGTCTATTTTGATCTTGGCAAGGGTACATAGGACGTTGTTCAAACGGAGTTAACGAATTACAGTAGATTTCTGTATGAAGGCTTCCTTTGAGAAATAAAAAACAGACTTGAAGCGCTCCCCTAACCATAAAGGGCAGATTGGGTCAAGATGAAAGTTTGATAATTGTGCACTAAAAATAAGTTTTTCCCACGGGTGGCGGTCAGGCCTTCGCTCGTCTGTCTAGAATGTGTTTCAGTTCGACTTTAAAAATTATAACGCGTGAGGAGTTTACAAATTATATATTTATATAATAATAAATTGGTAAGATGAATAATGGTGAGAAGCTAAGTAAGAGTTTACTTAAGTGCAGCACAGAACTTACCCTGTGTCCTTTCTCACCAGGTAGACCAGGAAGTCCATCAAATCCTCGGTCCCCCTATGAAAGCCAAAAAAAGTACATTTTTAGTCTATACCAGGGGTCTTCAACCTTTTTGTTAGCAAGGGCTACCACAATGGATCTGGAGGGTCACGTTTTGATATACTCTACTCAAAACTAACTTATTTTATTTTACTTGTTGATATGTTTTATCATTTTTTAAAATGTTAACATACATAAAAGAAGCCAAGGTAATATAAAAAATATTAATTTTACAATTGAGACTATTCATAGAAAGTGCTTTGGATAGATTCTGTGTGGGCACCATGTTGGAGACCACTGGTCTATACATTCTCTTATCGTCTTTATATTTTTATTGTATTATACAATAACTATGTAATAAATACATATAGAGGCAAAACATTAAAGCTGCAATCAGCAACATTTGCCTCTTTATCACCATCTTTGTTTGAAATAAAGTTGCAAGTAAAAACTGAAATGTCCTGACAATCCTGACTTGAATCATTCATATAGGCTTTAAAATCATTATTGTAGTGTTGTAGTCAAGACCACCTAAACCGAGACCAAGTCAAGACCAAGACTAAGACAGGCCGAGACCAAGTCAAGACCAAGACCAGTGCAAGTCACTACACTAAAATGTGTAAAACAATTAAAATGTGGAATATGCATATGATTAGTGCCATCAGTTGTGGTCTTGAAATAAAATTCAGATGCCTCTTTGTCTGAGACCAAGACGAGGCCGAGTAAAAGTGCGGTCGATTCCAAGACAAGACCAAGACCTTTAAAAAGTGGTCTTGAGACCGGTCTCGAGACCGAGACCGTTCTCGAGAACTACAACACTACATTATTGTAAGCCTTAAAGTGACAGATTGTAGCTTTAAATCCAACAGAAACAAAAATCTTGTGTTTTCTTTATACCATAAATTTTACTCTCATGACAGACATTCACCACTGGTTCCAATCGGAAAAAGCAGTATAAATGAATATATGATGAAATATAAGTGAAAATTGTATGGAAGAAGGGCGTTGTAAGAGATGTTTTTTACCTTGCCTCCAGATTCACCAGGGATTCCTCTGGCTCCGTCGGCTCCATTTCGGCCCTGTAAAACCAGACAGCATCCTCAGCCTCAAGCGTTGTGCTATGAGCTGGTTAATGTGCTTAACATATGTTTTAAACAATTGGAGAATCTATGAGACAGGAGATGCCGTTAAGTGAGTAAGTGGACCCAAAAACAACCTAAATAAGGTGTGTTGAGTCTACGGTGCATTTGAGTTTTGCGGTAATGTGGCAAGTTGACTCATTAATAAAGAAACTGTGAATAAACTGTGTCAAGAGAGAATCTGAGACTTCTGGCAACGTCACATCCAAAACTGGCAGATGTGAATCCGGCAGACATCTGACAATATGTTAAGCTGAAACAGGTAAATTAAGGTCAAAGCTAATAGACATAAAACGTGTCATGGAAAGCCTGGTGTATGGTTGGAGAGTGTACTACTGTATATATTTAAAAAATTAGTCAATTAGTCAAAGAAAAATCCAGATGGTTTGCTCACCACTATGTCATCCGGAGTGTTGATGTCTTTCTTTGTTCAGTCGAGAGGAAATTGTGTTTTTTGGGGAGGGCATTGCAGGATTTTTCTCATTTTAATGAACTTTATTGAACCCCAATACTTAACCATTTTAATGCAGTTTAAAATTGCAGTTTCAAAGGACTCTAAACGATCTCAAATGAGGCATAAGATTCTTATCTAGCAAAACGATTGTCATTTTTGTCAAGAAAAATAAAAAATATGCACTTTTAAACCACAACTTCTCGTCTTCCTCCGACCTGTGAAGCGCCAGCGCGACCTCAAGCAATACGTCATCCGTGACCTCTTGACCACTACGCCCCAGTGTTTACAAGTGTGAAGAAAGAGGACCGTTCCGACGTTGTTGTATGTCAAATGATACTAATTAATGTCTTTGTGTCAGTTTATTGTTTAAAATGGTCCACAAGTGTGCGTTTCATATTTGTAACACGTGACCTTTCCACGGGATTACGCAATTACGTGAGGTCGCGCAGGCGCGTCACATGACCGGAGATAGACGAGAAGTTGTGGATTAAAAGTGCTTTTTTTTGCCAAAATGACAATTGTTTGGTTAGATAAGACCCTTATGCCTCATTTGGGATCGTTTAGAGTCCTTTGAAACTGCAATTTTAAACTGCATTAAAACTGTTAAGTGTTGGGGTCCATTAAAGTCCATTAAAATGAGAAAAATCCTGGAATGTTTTCTTTAAAAAACATAATTTCTTCTCGACTGAACAAAGAAAGACATCAACATTTTGGATGACATGGTGGCGAGTAAATTATCTATTATTTGTTTAGGAAAATGGACTAATCCTTAATGTGTAGTGTCTTTGGGCTTCTAGGACTTGCATGTATCAGGTATTAACCACAATCAAACCCTATACATGGAGAGAGTCTGTGGTAAACCAGATACATTGCATTAGCATGTCCACATTTTGCACATTCTTACCCTCTTGCCTGCTTTTCCAGGTGGTCCCATAGAGCCCTGAAGTCCTCTTGGTCCCTTAAAGAAAACAGAAAAGTGTGTAACAACGCATCTGCTGCTAAATAACAAGACAAACAGTACATATAAATCACTTAAATTAAGTTTAAAATCAAATTAAGTCTTGTTAACAAGTAGGCCAGATGAAATCTCCAGACTTTTCCTACATTTGCTAAGCTGAGTTTGAAGAAACATAAAGAAACATAATGTAATATATGGAAACATGGTAAAACATGCTTCAACAGAGCTGAAAATACTATTGCCTCATTAGTGGGTGTGAGAAATACTTAAAATGTCATCCATTTAACACATTGGAATTACAAGAATGAAGGACACACAAAAAGGCCTTTAAAGTTAAAAGAAAGTCACCTGTGGGCCAGGATCTCCACTGTCTCCTTTAGCACCAGGTGCGCCAGGACCACCCTGAAACACACAAACAGAGCAGTTTTACTTCTCGCGCCCTAGACACACCTTTCTAAACACCAATATCATATCCATGGAGCTGTGTTTGGGTGACACACGTAAGGCTACCCAAACACATTACGCTGCCAATATCAAAGGGCATTCAAGTGGGAGGCAGCTGTGGAAGAGAATGAGATTCTCTCACGAAGCTTTTAGTATAATTGACCTTAAACAAATCAAGACAGAAATGACCAAAAATTAACATGATTAAACAGCAGGGAAACTTATACAACCCGGTACCACGAAATTACGTACCTATAGTCACGTAAATTTTTGATTATTTTCCATAACACTGTCACGTTTTTACGTGACTGTATCATGCATTTCTGTTTACGTGTCATTGGCTACGACGATACAGTTTACATACACCCTATACATTGCAATCTGATTTAAATGTTTGTTTTCATGTACATTATATATAATCCGAACCAATTGCCAGATTTGCGTATCAAAACCATCCGAATGGAAAAACAACAACTGGTGGAAACAGTTTAAACAGCATCTTTCGTCGAGTTTACGCTTTCTCTCTGGATAAAAGTCAAAACTGAGTTGGAGAATGTTGTTCTTAAGAAGTTTTCAGATATAGGATATGAAAACCCACTTTTTAAAAGTCACAACGCTATTATATTACTTTAAGTAGCCTAATGTTTTAAAAGTATACTTAACGCTGCAGAATTAAGTACATCGCGTGTACAGCGCGTGACACCATTAAGGTTACCTTAATAATGCGTGATGCTATTTCATGTTTCTGTGACGAGAATCAAATGATATAAGAAATAAATAAAGACGTGGAGCACAAATGTTCTGCACATGTGCACAAGGTATTTTTGCATCCGTTTCAGAAAAAACTACGATTCACACGTTTACATGCATACTTTTCTCCTGCTGTTCGGATCAGAGATTGGAGTACCCTCTTCAATACGATCCAAATTTGCATCTTATCGTCCTCAATCGTATTGATTAAGGTGTTTACATGAAGGCTTTTCAATACGATTGAGCCATCAATACGATTACAAACGGATTATTTGGTTGCATGTAAACGTACCTATTGTCACGTATTGGTTACTCAACTGTTTTGTCCTATTTTCTTACCAGTGTCGTTTCGGTTTAGAGTTAGATTTACATAAAAAGACATCCTTACCCAACTCTAACCCTAACGCCAGGCGACAATGGTTTAAAAAAAGGAAAAAGCAGTTGAGTAACCAATACATGACAATGACACATAAACAGAAATCGGTCACGGAAAAACGTGGCAGTGTCACGAAAAAGAATAAAAAATCTACGTGACTATAAGTACATAATTTCGTGACACAAGTTGACTTATAGGAGCACATTAGCATCAAAGAACTGTTCAAATTCTGGTCATAAATCTTAGCAAGAAGATTGTACCACATGCTCCTCTCATTGTTTACGGTACGTGATGATGACATCAATGAACAGAAGGAAAGTGACTTAAAAATCAGTGCGAAAAGACAATACAGTAAAAGGAAACAGACATTTGAGAAGGCAAGCATGGAATGCATGTGGCTTTTACATCAATCAATGTACTTAAGAAACAGGGAGTCATCTGTGTTCCTCATCTATGGAAGTTAAAGACCAAACACTCACCACAGGGCCCGATCGTCCTGTCAGTCCCACTGGACCAGGTGCCCCCCTCATGGTCAGCTGCATTGACATAGTAAGCAGTCAGAAAACACACAATACTCACAAAGCACAGATAATTCATCTTGATGAAATGATGGCAAAAATGACCTCATCAGTTATATTGCTTTACTGGCTACTAAACACAATTCCATGTACCATAAAATATTATTAAAACTATAAACCTGTGTGGTGTGTGTGTCTCTTGAAACCTAAATTGTCATTTCTGTGCTACTAGATATATATAATCTTTTGTTGGTCATATCAAAAAATAAATCCGGCATGAACTGATGCTTTTGGTTGAGCAATAGTTGTGTTACGCAGGATACATATAAAAATAGCTTCATAAGTTTCATAGTGCCAAAAAGAAACAGTGTTTACAACTTCTTAGGGAGATCACCCTACCCATCCCATACATAAAGTTGTCTCTGCAAATTGAGCTGTGATAAGAAAAATATTTTTATGCAAAAAGTGAGTTTTAGTCCAAAAACTCAGCCGGGCCTGGGCAAGGATGGCTTGGGCCTGAGCTTCTTGTGCTGTCACCACTGGACCTTTCATAGCTTCTCCACCAGCCCGAAACTGTCAGCGAAACATCCACAAACACAAAAATAGGTGCTTTATTTTCGTACTTTACTACATTCATGTATTTACAGTAGCCACTGGACTTACTACAACATACAGTCGCTTCATCTGCCTTGTTATTATGGCTTTACTTTTGGGTTCCTAAGTGCCAGTTTGTAGACTGTTGTGCACTGTGAGTACTATGGGGTTATGAGGTGGGGTTTGCAGCTGTAACAATTCATAACCCAGCTGAACATTTACAATGACAGTAATTTGTCAGATATTAGAGGAAGTTATAGTCGGAGATATGTTTTTGTGGTTTCTCTAACTGGGGAGGCCGGGAGGAAACTGGTCCCTGATCAGAAGCATTAGAAATGTATGAGTTGGACAGGCTTACCGGTAACATGAGGATGGTGCCAGAGGGCCCTGGAGCTCCATCTGCGCCTGGCAAACCGGGACGACCAGGAGGCCCCTGAGAAAAAGGGAGAGAGAGAGGGAGAGAGACCAAAAGTAAATGAGGCATAAAGAGTGTGGAAAATGCATGCGTAAATGGGTGGATAAAAAAGGAAACTATAGGAAAAGCGCATCAACAATTGTTTATCTTTTTTGAACCGTACCATAAATTGGTGATGCAAATTAAATCAAAACCTACCCCAAATCCCTAAATGCTTTAAGAAACAAAAGCCTGACTGAACTGTTGTGGGTACTAAAGTGAAATGCGGTTAAACTGCAGATTTCCACAAAGTAGCTTACACCCAAAACAAAAATAGCTAATCGACTTAAAACCCGTCATTATCCCATAATGATATATTTACTTTTATTTCACTTCGTATTTATACTGAGGTGTGTATATTTTGTGTTGTTTATAGTTTATTTCATTGCACTGTTTATTTGTGTCTGCTCATAATGAACTCGACACCCCACAAGAAAGCAACTATAACGCAAACACACATATGATGGAAGTAGTTTGGTAAAGGGATCTCTTTAGCATGCACGTCACGCTTCTCTCTTAAATGGTTCGCTTTAAATCGTTCCCATATGACTGTGTAATTGCATGTGTGTGCGGGTATATCGCACGCTGGACAAACATCCCTTCCGTGTTACACGTACACTGACACCTAAGGCTCCCAGATGATGAAGCGGGGATGATGTGTTGTGTATACTAGTTTAAAACCTTTGAGGCAAAGGGAAGTGGCCCTCGTTTTTCATTATGAGTGTGTCTGAGTTTTTTGTTTGTATATAAAAGGAACTGACGGAGATCAAAGGTAGAGTGGGAAATCACTTCCCGTCTGGACAAAAGGCCCTTTGTATTGGGACACTGGTAGTGGGACACTGTTAGTGGGAGTGCGGTCTGTTTCCCAGAATGCACTGGAAAGGTTAACCATGTGTTAGATGTAGAAGAAGAGTCCAAGCACTACCACATTAAAGAGAAAAAGTCCAGCCATTTGTTTGTTTGTATGGTGCATATCTATTTTTCCAATCAAGAAAGTGCATACTAAAATGGGGAACTGTAGAAGATAAACACTAACATAAGGACCTGTGTCAGAATGATGTGTTAATATGAAAGCGAGGTTGTAAGGTTTTCTCCTCCTCTGGTAGTGTTATTAGAGTGAGGATTTATGGGCAGATCTGGTTTCACTGTGGCCTCGCAGATCTTTCGAAAATGCACATCTGCTCATTCACATAGTTACGACATGCTGCATGTCATTAGCGGATTGTGTCAATGCTTTAAACAACGTAAGCTGTAACGCTGTGCCAATGTGAAAGTCAAAACCTACTAAGTTTTAATAACTTGATAAAAGAGTTCTGCCAAGGCTACCGTTACCTGTAATTGGTCCCATTACACTGTCTGCTTGAATAAGGTATCAGCACCATGTTTGAGCTTAGGCACAGGATACTAAGATGATAACTTACCCTATCACCAGGATCTCCATGGGCGCCTGGGGAGCCTTGTATACCTGGAGTGCCCGGGAGGCCCTAAAGAAAAGACATTCAAAACTCAATGGAAAATTGCGTGAGACACGCAGAAACACTCATACCAGGTTAAAGCTAACATAACTGGCGCCGACTAAGACATTTTCCACAAAGGTATTTTTCTCACAGAGTTTCTTGTGTATTAAAAGAGTGTGGAAACTTGTGATACTCACAGCGGGCCCTGGTGGTCCTGGGGGTCCCTCTATAAGCATCCCCTGAAAAGAAGGGAAAGAGAGGGGGAAATAAAAACATGACTATGGTAGCATGCTGGGCAGGCTGTAAATCTCAGAGCATGAGCAATGCGGAAATATAAAGAGAATTAGGGAAGAATAGACTGATCTGAAGATGGGAACTCTAAAGATGTGGCTCATTTCGTCCAAATGACCCAATTGCCCATTTTCCGCAATTCAATAAAAGTGAATAATGCCATTTATGTCAAAAAACAGATGAAAAATACATTGACCTTTGAAAGGATAACCATTTTCCTGGACTGCAACAATCTTTTTGTTTGTCAAGTGACAAAGACACAAAGATTATTTGCCAAACTTTGCCTGTTATATTATAAAAGCACTTCACACGGTAAAATTAGAAGTCTGTAACATTCAGAGCTGCCATACTTTTAGGAGGACAAATGGTAATGCATTAGTTGTAGTTGCATTTTATTCGCTAAAGAGTTTACCTACCGGCTCAATGACTGCAGGTTCACCTTTTTGTCCCTTCTCACCACCATAGCCACCATCAACCTACAGCCGAGGCAAAACAAACTGAGGTTTAATGATGGGGAAGAACTATTCCTTTAGACCAAAAAACTGTAAAACAGTACATTAAACACTACAGTTAATGCCCTAAATGGACTACATCACTCTATAAAGCTAAGTGGGGAACTAGCAGTATGCCCAGTTACAACTGTGAGGATTAGATATGTGAACTTTAATGTCCCTTTAAACTTTAAAGTCATCTTGTATAGTGGTTTGGGCAAAAGTATTTTTTTCTCATTCAGTATAGAGGGAGCTAACTTCTAATTTATAAATGTGACATGTAAAATAAAAATACTGTAGGAATAGCACGAATACACATTTACTGAATTGTAATCTAATAATCTTTGTTTATGAACCTAAAATTAGAATTGAATAATAATAGAGCATTCTGGGAAATTTATTCTGTCGTAATCCAACATGCTTATATTCAGTGTTGGGGAAAGTTACTTTTAAAAGTAATGCATTACAATATTAAGTTACTCCCAAAAAAAGTAACTAATTGCGTTATTTTTCATGGAAAGTAATGCTTACGTTACTTTCGCGTTACTTTTTCTTGGCTGAGGCTTGATCTCTTTCAGGCCTTGAAGGTGTTTTTATGACTGAAAAGTTCTGCATTCAGAAATTGCATATTTCAACAAAAATGTCGAGCTCTGGCCTGCCATCTCAGTTTCTGACTCAAACTGTTTAAAATGTGACTACGTTTAGTTTAATTCAGTACTTTTTTTTTCAAATTAGTTAAACTAAAAAAGTAACTCAAATATTAACTCTTTCGCCGCCATTGACGAGATATCTCGTCAATCAAGAGAAAACGCTTCCCTGCCAATGACGAGTATTTCCGTATTTCCGCAATACCGCTATTATCCACCAGGTGGCGCCCTTCCGCAACTTTTTAAACCCGGAAGTATTGCCCTATGGCTGCGTGTCTGTTTTAAAGATCGCTCTAAATGGGATCTCTATGAAAAGTCCGTCACAAAAAATAGAACTATCTCAGCTTTTTGCTCAAAATGTGGTGTTTTTGCAGAAACCTACTCATATTCAAAAGCTGATTACAAAAGAACTACTGAAGATAGGATGAAACGTTTTTTTTTTTTGTTTGAAAGCAGAGGGTCTGTTCTTTCATTTGGTATATTGTATGTATATATATTTAAAGAAGAACATTTTCTGGAAGGCATTAAACTTTTGTGAAAATCATGAAAAACGCTGGCGCTGGCTGGCAACTTTTTAAAAAAATGCTGGCGGTGAAAGAGTTAATGTGTACATTTAGTAATGCGCTACTTTATTGTTACTTCAGAAAATTAATATTATTACGGTACATGTAATGCGTTACCCCCAAAACGGCTTATATTCCAAAGCAACAATAAAAATATATGAATTAAATATAATATGGCATTTCAATAATGTTGTTTATTAACATCTGAAGTGTTTAGAAATGTCTCATGTGTTATGCATAAGACAAATTCGTCCTGCGTAATCCAAAGTGCATTAAATGTAGCCTATTATTAAAAAAAATATACATAGCAGAGCAGTGATTTTCTTAGAATGGCACACAACCCAAGACCCACCCAAGAAAAGTGCCCAGTCATTTAAGTATATTTTTAGAGTAATTCCACATAAGCATCAGCCAAGAAATTCACTGCTTTAGTCTGCGTTACTGTCTGTAGACTAAATGATACATCTTCCCAGGAATGAAGAAAAAAGCACAAAGCCACTGTGGTCAGTGTGTGTGTGTGTGTGTGTGAATGAGCACTTGTGTTTAAACTGTGAAAATAAGGAGTCGAATTATAACACCACAATCAGACAGCTAACATTTCAAGTACAATGCCTAGAAATGAAAGACTTTCATGTGTTACTGCATCAGCAGAAATACTTTAAATGATAATAATGAAAATGGCAATTGTTACTAGTAATCTGCAGCGTTATTATTACAATTATAAGGTAGAAATGCTAACATAAAAATTTAAGTTTGAGAAGAACTGAGAAGGATGATGAAGAACATACATTGCTTTCTGTGACCTCTGTTTCAGCAGGTTTGCCAGGTCCAAACTCATCCTCGTAGGTAGAACCGGTGGGTTTGGCTTCATTCGTATTGTAGTCATAGAACGGATCATCATAATGGTTGGGGTCTAACTCTTTCGCATCGTATTCGTTTATGTCGTACTGCTTAAAGTCCTGAGCGTCTCCGCCATTTGTGCTTTTGGACTCAACGATGTCCACATTCTCATTGGGAGGAAGAGTTGGATCCACTCCAACTTCTTCCATTCCTGTAATGTAGTCATCCACTATTTCCTCCTTGTTTTCTGGATTCTGTCAAAAGAAGGGTTCATCAATGCACACATCAAATTAAACTAAACATCAGAACTCCAATCAGTATCGTTGTCTGTTTATATAAGAATTGCTTTGCAATGTTAGATATACGTATTGGATTATATTACCTTACAATTTACAACAGATCATAAACAATATATGGGGTAAGCATATGTTCGCTTTTAAACTTTTGACCTCATTGCACCCAAGTTCTCCTCTGAACTCCCTGAACTCGTTACGGCAAAAATGTGTTAGATGTGTTTTGACATTTAAACAAAACATAGAAAAAGTAACAAATAACAATCAAACACAACGGCAGTAAAGAAATGTAAAAACGTGAAAATTTCGAAATATGATTGTGTATGATTGCTAGCATAAAAATCTGATAATAATCCTTTATTGGAGTCTCATTCTAAGTCCGTTGTGCTTTCTACGAATTACGCTATTTCAATAGTTTTTATTTTAATAGTCTTATTCACCCAGGAACCTTTATGCAGAAATGAAACCCACTTAAAATTTCCCCTATTAATCCCAGCCTTTGTGTTGTTTATTGTAGAAGTGGTTTATAGGTCGCGTCAACCCCTCTAGGTGCATCATTTAAAGCAGACGCTTGGCCTTGACACACACACATACTGTTTCAGTTAAAGCTGGCTGTTCTTCATTAAGACTTCATTCATGTAATCTCTTAGAGAGTTTGTGAAGGAATAGTCAGACCTCAGAATTAAACAAGTAAGGAAAGATGCAAGGATTTTACTGCATTTAATTGGATAATATTGTAAAATAGTGTTTTTTATTTGACAGTGTACCTATAAAACTGTCAGTAAGAAAAATCACAACTTACCACTACACACAGAGAACACAAATCAAAGTTTTTTTTCTAAATATCTTGATAAAAATCTATTTATACGTATTTTATACAAAGTAATCATTTTAAACATTCCTAAAACCTACTGTTCATCTTTTTAAAGGTGCAATGTGTACATTTTAGGAGGATCTATTGGCAGAAATGCAAATATATATATATATATATATATATATATATATATATATATAAAATTGTTTTGAGTGGTGAAAAATACCTTAAATAATGAACAGTTATGGTTTATTACCTTTGGGGTTTGTACAACAAGGCGTTTATGCTTGTGCCTGGCGTATGTTTTCAATTGTTTCTACTGGAAGAAAAGGTTCAACTTTGGGTGAAACGCTCAGCTCATTAATGTCACTTTTCACTCAGCCGTCCAATCACATTGGACGAGGAGCAGTACAAATACCACAACATCCAACCAGAGCATCGTTCAATGACAAACAGAACAGAAGTATCAAAGCAACCAAAGCCCTTAGATAAAGAAACGCTGGCAAGCACCCACAGTCCGTGTCCACCTGGCATTTCAGCCACCTTTAAGCGCTTTGGTGTACACGACCCCTTAAAATGAACCATTTTTATCTACATACTTACATGGAAGTCACATTTAGTGCCGCATACAGTAGCCCTAAACGAAAAACTGCTCTACAGAGAGCGTTTCGTCACTATGCTGTCTTACCCCGGATATCCACCGACTGCGGAACGGCTGTGGATCCGCTGCGGAACGACTTCCATTCAAGTAAATGTGTGTATTTCCACTGACTGCGTTCCGAATCCGTCACAGCTCCGGCCATCTGCAGCCTTCCGGAACAAATACTCAGAGCTTCTATTTTTGCTCTGCAGGGCGGAGCCATGACTATACATCGAGTGATCATACCTGAATTCGCGAGATCTTGTGTTGTGATCTGGGCTGGTTTGTAAAAACGTCATAATTCAACGTTATAATGGGCGGAGACAGAACTAGATATCATGCGATCATCACGTGAATTTGCGAGACCTCATGGGTCCTCGTCACTTCAGCACGCAGCCGCTCTGCAACAAATATGGAACTGGTGGGTATTGGGGGACGGCGGAGTGCGGAGCCATATCGCAGAGGAGCCGATATGCAGCCGCCCTGCAGTTGGTGGAAATCCAGGGTTAAGGCCATTTCAAATGGTACGCGGCAAGCGGCGGACTCGCCGCAAGGCTACAGCTTTTCTCGTGTAGTGGAAGCGTTTTGTGCAGCATTTAGTGGAAATATGTTTATCTTAAACAGTGCCTGCCATGAAGAGTCATGTCCGTAAAAAGGACGTGTGGATCAACTCACCTCTGTAACCATCCCCGTTTTTCCACTTTCTGCACGTCTCCTACTGATAAAGAACTAAACACTTGCAGCTGCCACGTACCGTGTGAAACACCTATTAGACTACTGTGGCAGCTACCGTAGCTTCTCTATGTGCCTCAAAAGGAAGGAGGAGAGGCGGACTGAGCCGTTGGTTGCAATTTGCAACCTCATCGCTAGATGCAGCTAAAATCTACACATTGCACCTTTAAATGTAAAACCTTTAATGGGAAAAAACTACAGAGTCCACCTTTAAAATAGTCAACGAAAATACGTCAGGCAGGTAGATCTTTACCTCATTAGAAGGATGAGAGATGGCAGGGGCTTCAGTGCCATAGTCAACATAGTAGTCAGCATCAGTAGTGCTGGGCTGTTCAAACAAACACAAGGTTCAGATCATTCAGAATAGAGACAAATTCAATTTAATCTTAAGATGTTGATGGTTATGTACTGGTCAGTGTACATATTTGATAAATGAGTGTCTGAAATTAACCTTTGCCAAGCTCTAAAATAGTTAACTTAGTTACTCATCAGTTGGAAACTGAATGTCTTAAATTGATTTGTAAGAACTATTATAGTACAATCCTCACTGATGTAAGTGATTTGTCTCCTGAAGAAAGCATCTGTCACAAGCCATTCTTTTTTTGTGTTTTAGTCATGCTTCTTTCTCAGCGTGAAATTTACTATCAGATGTTTACACAGGACACCTGAATGTTTTCTCCCCTCATGAAGTGACACAGGACACGTCACACATTTTCCTCACATTTCCATATTATGCCACAAAAATCAAGTGTATTTATGACAAACACACACACACACACACACACACAGGCATATGTGGTTTATGGTGACAATTCCATAGACACAATTGTTTTATACTGTACAAACTGTATATTCTATTCCAACCATCACAAAAACCTGTTGGCCGTATTTAATTTATGAAAAAGTACCATTTATCATGTTATTGAAGCCGTTCAGTTTATGGGGACACAGGAAGTGTCGTTATTGCATTATAAACATGTCATTATACACATTCCCTGTAAACCACATATAACCCACACACACATAATATGTATATATGCCTGTCATAGGCAAGTTATTTTTGTACAATCATGACATTTATGTACTTGGGGAGAGCAACAGAGGTCAACAGGACAGACTAATAAGTCTAAAGAGATAACACATGGTGGTCGGGCTGGAGAAAATCTCAGTGATTGACACGCATCTGGTCCATATAAATGAGCAAGAGTGTTTACCTTGGTATCAGTTTTGACCTTCTCAGCGGGAACATCAGTGGTAGTTGATTCGTCTGTGTAGTCGTAGAACTCATTATAATCGGTGTATTCTGGATTGTACTGAGAGAGAGGAAGGATGCATGTTAGAGAAAAAGATATGACAGCAAATCGCAATACATTCGAGAGGGAAAATGCATTGTATGATTTTTGAGTAATTTGTGTAGGTAGATATGAAGAGTTTGGTTCCAAAACGCAATAAATCCATTTTGACAAATTTAAGTAAAAACGTGTTTTCTATACCAAGAAAGTGACAAGATGAAAACCACTATTTTCTGTTACAAACTTTCACATAACATCTTTAGGTTATAAAAACCAAACTAAATCCATAACTTGATTTTCAAAGATTTATTATAAAAATTTTTTTTTAAATGCTATAAATCTATTCAATCAATGTATAAATGTGCATTAATCTTTGCCATTTTATATTTATTTAGTTGACTAGTTGTACACACTGATTAAAAAAATAAACATTAATGGCATTAATCAAAACACTTACTTAGTCATATTAAGATCACTGTCATTGATGCGGTTATACTTGACATTGATGCGGTTATACTTGACATTGTCGCTTAACATTTTTCACAGTGATCAGCTGTGAAATTTTCATTGACTTTGAGTAAAATAATGGAAAGTTTTTCATGAGATCCCCTAGCTGGGTTCAATGTGTTAGCACAAGAGAAGCTTGATGCTGTCGGGAGAACAAGCGACCAGCTCCCGAGTGCCTCTCACGTAAATTATTAGATGTTGATGGCTTACATTTCTTCCCGTCACAGAAAAACATCACATGTTTTTCAATGCCATTAAAGTATTATTTTGTCTTTGTTTGTTTGTTCATCACAAAGTACAAAGTAGATGAGGAAAACTATGATTCCGTGTACTCAACGTGCCGCCATTGTTTGTTTACATTGCGTGGAATGGTGTGCTGTAATTTGTGGAGCGGATTTATTGCATTCTGTAGAAAAGGAGAAGTGGCGTTTGTCGCGTTTTGGGAAAAAAGGGAGAAAAGATGACAGAATAACACATCGGATATTGGATTTTACGTAAAATTAAGAATTTACTTTTAAATACTGACCTGATATAATACTGATTTTGGCGTTTATCACATTTTGGAACCAAATTCTTCATATATCATGCCATGTAATTCAATCATCTCTATCTCTTACTAGACTATTAATTAAATGGCTTATAAACTCAAAATGACAATGCAGATCATTAAACAATGCCAAACAGCTTATAGTGATTTAGAATGATGTCTGGCATGATGATTCTGTATAGGTTAACCTGCCATATAGCAGATGTTTTTATGCAAAATATTTTATGGGACAGGATTTAAAGATTAAAAGTGATTCAATGCTTTAAGGGCACAGTCATATACTGTGTGATGATAACCTAAGCGGATGTGATTACGCAACTTGTCTTCCAAAGCATTTATCTTCGTAAATATCAAGCCACTTTCCCCAAACATTTACTAACAATTACATTTACTTTTAGCAGACATTTTAAAAAAGACTCGATAAGTGACTTCATATGAATAAACTGTTCAATTGTTTCATTAAATTGCATGCATGCTAATTTGCAATTTACATTTTTGTGTAATTTATTAAATAACAGAGTAGTTTAATAGAAGTAGTATACTTAATCTGCTTGTTTAAAAGTGTAAAACAATTGTTGAATAAACACTAAACAATCCAAAACATTTTTAAACAGTATCAGTATAAGTCATTTTGAATGTGTTTAAATAAAAGAAAATTTACCAATTTAAACAAAGAGCTTTTGTTAAACAAGCAATCATACAACTTAAATCAGATTCTCTTTGACTCTAATAAAGTGCACGAGCCCAAGGTGAGGCAAAGCAGATTAAGTTAACAGGCATACTGCGATATGCCTTTGTCCATCAGAGACAGATGAATGTAAATCCCAGTACAGCAGCTGAGCTCATAAAAAATAACAGTGAAAAAAAGAAGTAAGGCTCAGTGGACTGGCGGCATTCCACTGGCTGCAGAATAGAAGCGAAAGGGAAGAGCCATCCAGCTGTGAGTCAGTTTACGCCATTAAAAGGTCTTGCCAAGCTCGGAGCCTGCCATGGCTGTGGGCAACGAGCTGGATGAAAGGCATAAATATCGTCCTGGGCCATTAAAAATGTGTCCCCGCTTCCCACACGTGTCTTTAAGCATTTGGTACGGCACAGGGGAGCAACAGAGAAAGAGAACAGGCATATGTCCAACGCTCCGTGCTAACAAATAGATCTAGATGTTAATATGCATTGTAAAACTAGAAATGTAAAGCAGATTTCATAGCTGCATATCATGTGTTTTTAAATAGGTGAGAACATATGCTATTAATTGTTATCAATTTACTAATTTGTCCTGGAATCTTCTTCAATATGTGATAAAGCTACATTTTCCATCTCCCTGTTGTACTGTAGTATAGTTTTCAATCCCTCTACAACAGTTATGGTGATTTATCCTCATGTTATAATCAGGAGTTCTTTAACAGCTGAGAAGCATAACTTCACTTTTCCAGGTATTCCAGAACTATAGAAGGAGAAGCTAGGTTTTTCTCAACAAGCATGCAGGAGTCATTAGACAAGAATATATTTCCACGCCACTCAAAAGTGGGATCAAGACTCTGTGGAAGGGGGGAAATAGTTTCCACTCTGAGCTCAAATATTATTGGAAAACTGACATACTGAAAAAAACAAATATCAAAATCCAGACAAACCACGCAATATTTCAATTAAAGAATAACAGGAGAGTTTAATCGTTCCAGATCAATGATTCCAGACTAGGAGGAACCCCTCAGGGAACCCATAAGCAAATAGTTGGTTGCACTTGGAAAGATTTTGATTAGTAAAAACTCAAATAAATGAAAATGTAAAAAATATAGGTTTTGTTATATTTTGTGAGTAAAGCAAGAGTTCCTTACTGAGTTGACAATGTTGGAAAACACTTAAACACACAATAAATTAAATACAGACAGATCTCCAGCCCAGTTTTCCACAACAACATTGTACTTAGTACTAAATGTTGATTTATCATTTTGGGACCTGAACTAAGAAGGTTCCAGAAAGAGACTGAAGGTATAGACCGTGTACAATCCATCAACATATCATCAGACACACATTTATCATATTTACGCATGCCTGTCTCAGACAAATCCAGCTACATACTGACCTCCTCCTCAGGTTCCTGGGCCTGTGGTTTGTTCTGGTGAGGGGTTTCGCAGTCAGGGCTGTAGTGCTCACAGTAGTCGTAGGCTGCACGAGGGTCCGCAACCAAAAGGAACTGCTGGATGTCACCCTCAAAAACAAAACATCACAGACATTTATCACAAATGTTCTGTATACTTTAAAAGTCTGGTGTGTCACTTATGCTTTCAAACAACACTGGAAAAAAAGTTATGCCATTTTATTTACTGTATGATGCCTTTTCATGAAGTTCTGATTTTGTTTTGGGAGTGTACTAGGAAAGTTTTGTATTTCATTGTTTAAAAACCTTATTTTTTCTTTCAAACAACAGCATTACACAATAAATAAAGTTGGAAACACATTAGGACTACTCTAAATACATCATCTTTCTCTGACAGTCATTTAAAAGGACGCAAACATACGTTAAGCAGTAAATGCGTTACATATGTGTTTACACAAATATATGCGTTTACATACATATCAAAAATCTGCTTATTCTACAAACCTGTTTTCATGCGTTTACATGCAAATCAATAAACCAGCTATGCAGAAAACTCAATTAAATTTACATGTTATTTGCAGATTTGTAAGGTTTCTCGCAGACAGTGACGTCACCGCTATAGTACATAGTCATTCAAAAAGCTGTGGAAAATCTGTTTAAACTCTACTGTATATCTTCTCATCTGCAGAACCTGTAAAATGTAACATAGATTTTGTTTTCACAGTTTCTCGGCCAACTGCATGAGTTGAGAGCAGACTTTTATGCTTTACTTTATGCTTACTTCCATTTGTGACATTAACCTACCGTATACACACAGAGACATGAGCATAAACGAAACCGCAAAAAAGTTAGTTAAAGGGAAAATTAACCAATCCCTGATTTAGGTACCGTGCACCCCAATGCTAATATGCTGGCGGCAAGCGTATATTTTAAATTGTTTCCAATGGAAGCTCAGCTGAAAAAAGCTGGCATTCGGCTGAGAAAAAGCTGGCATTCGGTTAAAAAAAGCTGGCATTCAGCGTCTGCCTGAATTTTCAGAACATTACTTTGTTCTGCTGAACACAAAGGAAGAATGTTTGTAACCATACAGATCAGGGGCACCATTCACTTTCATAGTATAATTTTTTTCTACAAAGTCAATGATGCCTTTACTCTTTTTGGTTACAATTCAAAATATCTTCCTTTATGTTCAGAAAAACAAAGTAATTTATAGAGGTTTGGAACAACTCAAGGGTGAGTAAATTAAGACAGAATTTTTATTTTTCAGTGAACTATCACTTTAAAGGGACACTCCACTTTTTTAAAAATATGCTCATTTTCCAGCTCCTCTAGAGTTAAATATTTGATTTTTACCGTTTTGGAATCTATTCAGCCGATCTCTGGGTCTGGCGCTACCACTTTTAGCATAGCTTAGCATAATCCATTGAATCTGATTAGACCATTAGCATTGCGCTCAAAAATAACGAAATAAAGAGTTTTGATATTTTTCCTATTTAAAACTTGATTCTATAGTTACATTGTGTACTAAGACTGACAGAAAATCAAAAGTTGCGATCTTCTAGGCAGATATGGTTAGGACTATACTCTCATTCTGGCATAATAATCAAGGACTTAACTGCCGTAACATGGCTGCAGCAGGCGTAGTGATATTACGCACTGTCCGAAAATAGTCCCCATGGTTGCTTTCAATAGCAGGGGACTATTTTCAGGCGCTGCGTCATATCATTGCGGCTGCTGCAGCCATGTTACTGGAGCAAAGTCCTTAATTATAATGCCAGAATGAGAGTACAGTTCCCAGCCATATCGGCCTAGATAATCACAACTTTTCATTTTCTCTCTGTCTTAGTACACAATGCAACTACAGAAGAGTCAAGTTTCAAATAGAAAAAATATCGAAACTCCTTGGCCATCTTTAGCGCGATGCTAATGGTCTAATCAGATTCAATAGATTTTGCTAAGCTATGCTAAAAGTGGTAGCGCCAGACCCGGAGATCAGCTGAATGGATTCCAACATTGTAAAAATCAAATGTTTAACTCTAGAGGAGCTGAAAAATGAGCATATTTTCAAAAAAGTGGAGTTTTCCTTTAAGGCATTTACATTTGCAACACAAAATCAACTATCTGTGCTGATCAGATTTAGCTTGAGCCGTTTATGGGCTTTTCCGGATAAAAGTATCAAATGCAGAAATTGAACAAACATCTTTTTTATTCAATAACTAAAAGAAAATCTTTGTAAAACCATAAATAAACAAACACAGCAACTTCATTTTCAATCTGCTATATAACAATAAACAGATGCATCACCACAAAGAACAAGAGGAAGCTTGTAATATTGCGCTAAATTAAATAAGCATGTGTCCGTGTGCCATTGAGACCTATGGACGATAGCATCAGAAGCAGGCGCGGGGAACTGAGTGCTAAAACCCTTGAGCTCCTGAGAGCCACATTCCCAGCCTTTTAAAATCCACTCACAGACAGGAAGAAGGCAGACACATTTTTCAGCTGAAAAAACAAGGATGAGCAAAAGCATCTCTTTAAGTGCAGCATGGGCATACACCGAAAACATACTAAACTATACAGTATCTCATTCAAAAGCACTATTGTGCTCCACCTTGAGTCCCATTGCACAGCCCACGACTGAGAAATGCTATCAGCACCCATGCTTTAATGAAATATCTGAGTCTGTTTTTCATGAAAATCCTGGAAAAGGAAATAAGACCTCTGCTCCCACTTCGATACAAAGTCCAAACAGTCCTGTACAAAACCAAGCCGGGTATGTAAACTACTGCTGCAGTGACCGCAGAATACCTCAGCTGTCCTGTGCTGACTTGGATATGCAAACCCAGACATAATGGATTGTGAACTGATAAATATTTTAGAGAGGAGCCGAGGTAAATAAACACCAAAATCATTCCTTCTTGGTTTTGATTGATGTGTGAAAGTCGAGTCAAGCAGGGTGGCCAGAGGAGGAGAATACTAGCATGCAGACTACATTAAATTACATCTGTAGGAGCTTAAAGCACTGGAAGACATTTTATGGTACCAAAAGATGCTTCCTGCAAGCATGACCAATAAATCCATGTACACATTAAAGAGCTCTGACAACCCTCTGTACAACAAGCATCTTACATTTGGACACTAACACACATTGATAGGCATTAAATGGGAGTTGGCTGAAGCTACAGCATATGATCACACCACAGCACAACATGGTTATCAGTTCTGTCTTTAGTGTTTTCAATGTTGTTGCTGATAAATTTGTTAAACTGGTTATAAAGATGGAAATCAAAACTATGATTTTGTGGTTTCTAACACCATGATGAAACTGAATAACACTCAACAAGAATTTTTATGTGTTATCTTCTTTACTAATATACAATAATGTCAAGCACTAATGTAAGGGCTATCAAACTCTCTCAAGTAACAACAACTGTAAAAATAGGGGTCAGAGAATTGAGATAAATCTCCAGTAAAGGAGTTGAATTGACTCCTGGTCAAATGTCTGGGTGGAGGACCAAGAAAGAAAAATGAATTGAATGAAATCAGAGAGCTTTTGACCATATACCTTGGAGAATGAAAACAGCAGGAGTGTCCCAAAATATCAAAGACACAATACAAATTTGACTGGGTTACTTGACTGCACAGACAATATCCACTCCTGTTATATAGGTGAATTTGAGAATCATACCTGTATTTATCTCTAAAGATCCCAATAAATAACTGTGTGAATGTAGTTTTAGTGAATCCATTCAAACACTTCAGACAGAGCAATCGAACACACCTGACTTAGTTAAAAGTAAATTCAATAAAGCTCTGGACTACTACTGTTATCTCTCTAAACACACTACTGTCCTATCCAGTGACTTTAAATTATCGGATTAAAGATGTTATTCAAGTGCTTGGCATCTTTGTTACTACTGAGACCTAAGCTTTAATACTATTGTGGATCTGGACTGAACATTGGGGATAACAAGATATCTACGTTGAATAGTTCAGTACATCCATTGGGTTGCCCTGTCTTACAACACTCTAAAAAAACAAACAGTGCTATATAGCACCAAAACTGTTGATTTGAATCGTAACCATAGAAGAACCGTTTTTAGTGCCATATAGCACCGGTGAAGCACCGGTGAAGCACCTGTGTAGAACCATATAGGGGCCATATAGCACCACTATAGCACCACATTTGGTTCTACATAGCACTATATGGTTCTACACAGGTGCTTCACCGGTGCTTCACCGGTGCTATATGGCACTAAAAATGGTTCTTCTATGATTACGAGCAAAGAACCACTTTTGGTGCTATATAGCACCGTTTGTTTTTAGAGTGGATTGTTGTAAACTTTGGTGATTCATAACAGAAAACGTCTAGGAGAAAAGGTAATTTTAAAGCAAACTCATATTGAATATTGATCAAGAAGCGAAATGTTTTGACAACAGATAATTATCCAAACCCTTGCCAATTATTTCGATTTTGTCTTTAAATGCATCACTAGTCTGCAAAAAACTCTCTTAGGGGGGGTTTCACGGACAAGGATTAGCTTAAAGGACAAGTTCGGTATTTTACACTTAAAGCCCTGTTTTCAGATTGTTTATGATGAAATGGAACGGTTTTGACTGAAAGGGGTATGTTGTTTCACCTCCCACCTCTACAATGGGTGTATAGGTGCACTGGAACAATCCTTCCTAAAATGCATTAAACTTTCGTTTACAAAGACGTGAAACTCACCGAGTGGTCAGGGGTGTTCACTGATATCCTCACACAAAAATCGCTGCAAAAGATGCTTTCCAACAGGTGTTTTACCATTCGTTGTAAACTTGTGGACCTATTTTTCCAAACGCCTCTCACACCCGTGTATTCTTCCGTTGAGAGTTTGAATAATAGACACTCCAGCCCAGTTGGTGGCGATAATCTGCCTTTGCCAATTGCAAGAATACAAACAAAGTTCCCGGCGCGAAGTAATACCGTACCTCACAGCACATCTAATACAAGTCAATGGAGTTGGACAAAACTACGATAAAACCTGTTGGAATGCGTCTTTTGCAGCTATTTTTGCGTGAGCATATCAGTGAACACCCCTGACTACTTGGTGAGTTTCACGTCTTTGTAAATGAAAGTTTAATGCATTTAAGGAAGGATTGTTCCTGTGCACCAATACACCCATTGTAGAGGTGGGAGGTGAAACAACAAACACCCCAAAATTCTCGGGCCAGCATCATATGCCCAAATTTCAGTCAAAACCCTTCTATTTCATCATAAACAATCTGAAAACAGGGCTTTAAGTGTAAAATACCGAACTTGTCTTTTAAACCCAGACTAGGCCTTAGTTTAATGTTTAAGTCATTTTTAAAAGTATAATTTATAAATAAACATTAATGGTGTGCATCTTCAGACACCTCACTCACACTGATACTGTATATGTTAAGATATGTCAGAGCAAGTTGTTTTCGGTCAAGACAACACAAACATTTAAGTTAGTCATGGACTGGGCTTAAAGGAATAGTCTACTCATTTTCTATTCCTTTAAGCCCTGTCTGGGAAACCGCCCCATAATGTGTTAATTTTAGCTTAGTGCATAAGAAACAATGGGAACATGCAGGAACTAAAGACAATTCAGGTTAAGACAGTCAAAAACGTTAATAAAAAAAAACATAAAACTGTTTTTTAAGAAGTGAATCAGAAAGTATGCCCTTAATCTATTCATATCTATGAAGGTTGAGGGCATCTACTCTGCCTGTAATTACCATTGCCATCTGTAGCATTTTTGTGCCTGCTGTGCTAATAATAAACTTAAAAGGAAAATATGCTGAAGAACATAAAAGAAAAAATCAAACAACAACAACAGCAACTTAAAGCTGCAGTTGGCAACTCTGGAGGATTGAGATGATTTTGAATGTTTACAATTTTCATGCCCCTCCCACACTTCCACCGAGCAACCTCCCATCTAGCTCGTCCTCGTCAGTGCGTGTGCAAGCATACTTAGACACTCAGAAATACAATCAATGGTTGATAAAGCACGATTACCTGTCGAGATGAAATGTGGCAAGCCCTGCATCCAGCTTGAACTCTTTGAAATCTCATAGATCTCTCCACCTTTCAAATGCCGGTCCGATAATGATCCTAGTTCTATTACGGGCACGAGAATCGAATCGAATCGATTTGATAGCTTGTGAATCGAGATCGAATCGATCAGGAACATCTGAATCGATACCCAGCCCTATTTCTATCTTTGTTTCCTTGATTGTTTTCTTTTCCTTGGTTGTTCTCCTATCTCTGGTTGTTAACTGAGGAATCAGAAGTTTGTTTGTGAATGTTTTCTCCGCCATCACGCTGCGTTCAATCCAACACTTCAGGCGGATACATGTGATACTGTAACGCGTGCGAGGGGGGAGGGTGGATCTGTGGCGTGTGCAGGAACTGTGATTGACAGGCAGATTTTACACAGCCCTCCGCTGATTGGACCATATTAACCGGGAGCGGTGGATTTTTGCCAAACAAATAACAGGCTCTAGGTGGAGGTAGAAACACTGTTTTTTCTGTCTAATTTATGTTGTTTTATCGGAGCATAGTGTCGGTTTCAGTGAATATGATCAAAACAATCTTGCTGACTGCAGCTTTAATTGCCAACACAGGATTTTCTGTTTCAGTATGACATGACCTGACTAAATCTATAGTGATGTGTAAAATGTGCATTTACTATACTATAGATGTGGAAGTAATGGGTGCTTTAATTGTTCAGGCTTAAAGAGCCCCTATTTTCCTTTTCATAATTTCTTTTAGTGTGTAAGTGTGTGTTAGTACATGTTAACGATCAGCAGTTACAAATCCCAAAGTCTACAATGACACAAGTTATCGTCTCCTACTAAAATCTCTTTTCTTGAATGCAAGGATTGTAGGCAACAGTTTACTTCCTCAGCCTGTTGAAGTGGACTAGATGCACATTATCATAACTCCGCCCTGTAAGTAGCCTATGTTTTATACTTTAAGAATTTACTACTTACAATTCAAACATAGGTTTTGAGCAGTGTAGAGCAGCACTTGCTTGTCAATGATCCCAAATGCAGGCATGGTTTTATGTTTTAGTATCCTTACTAGTGGCGGCCGGTGACTTCTTTTTTGAGGGTGCTCGATGCGAAGTTCGTCACAACATGTATGTAGCCCATCATGTGTGTGGTTCGTAATTTCAAAATATGTGTTCTGTGTGTCGAGTGATCCTGTGTGCATCACGTGTCTTGTCAAAATAAGTGCCTGCTGCAGACGCGTCGAAAGAGTTTATGATAAAAGAGATGCTCGCGTTTGCCAGATACTCGCACAATCTCATGCGTAATCAGAATTTACTTTTAAGGGAGTGTCTTGCGTGTATTTTGTGAACGTGAGCGTCTTTTATCATAAACGGTTTTGCAGCAGGCACTTATTTTGACAAAACACGTGATGCACATGGTTCACATGACGCAACAAACACATATTTTGAAAACACAAGCAACACACATGACACTCCGAACACATATTTTGAATTTGCGCCCTTCGGATGAGCAGTCACGAGCCGCAACTGATCCTGTAACATTCTGCTCAAGCTGCTCTGCAAAGTTGATAGATCAGTTTGGCCATCTGCATTTTCTGGATTAGATTTGGGCTTGTATTGATTAAATAGTAAAGATTATCTTCTTTCACTGTTGCTTTGGGAACTGACCTTCCGAATATGGTAAGAAGCGTCATTTTTCCAGAACACATTTGAGGTATTCAGTCAATCACCGCACTTTTTCGGCCAATCGGAGCACCGTGCTTTCTCAGAAGGTTAAGCTTTGTAGAAATCAATGCGTTTCAGAAAGGCGTGGCATAGAGGAGCTACAATACGGTATGTGAGTAATAATGTGCTTTTTGAACCATAAACCACGCAAACGCATTGCAGTACACCAAATAACATTCTTCTAAGCAACGTAATAGGGGTCTCTTTAAAAAACCCTAAGGGGAAGAAACTGTTCTGATGCTTAGTGCTCTGTAGTGCCGGCCAAAGGGCAACAGTTCAAAGAAAGAGTGGGCTGTGTGTGTGGGGTCCAAATTTATTTTTTCAGCCCCTTTTCTCATTCTGGAGATGTAAAGATTTGGGGGGTTGGGCAGGGGGTGATGGGAGTTTTACGAGTAAATGAATACATTTGCTGTAGTTCATTGCTGTTAAACAGGGCACTTTTTAATATAATATAAAAAAACTCTGTTGTCATTTTCTTTATTAATTATAAGAGCTCTTAAAGCCTGTTGCTTGAGCCTCAATCTGAGCCAGGAAAAATCCTGAAATTTACAAACACTGACTTTCCCTTACACATTCATATACATTTCAACCTACAAACCTAAACACAGCCCTAAAGTCAGTGAATATCCCACTGACACTTTATCATAAAAAATCAGCAGGAGGCTTGGACAAAGATTCAGAGGAAAGTGCAGAGAGGAAAAATATCATGGAAAATGCACATTCTTTAAAAACTGCACAGAAAGCAGAACAGACAACACTCAGTGTTTAACACACTACAAATCTTTGTATTTTTCATCAAATGCAGTCTTTGCGGCAAGGTCTGGGGAAATAAGCTTATTTTTAAAAAAAGGACAGACAAATTCCATGCTCACTTGAAATCTGCCCCTCTCACCTTCATTCAAGCCACTAACAATCAAGGATGACTTCAAATAATGGTTTAAGCATAAAGCCCTCAGCATACTTGGCCCATTCCAGCAATGCTCCAAACAGCAGCCATTACAGACTCCTGAAGCAGGCCTCTTACCATATCACTCTACTGGGAGCTATTAAACAGTAAATTATGTTTCCCAGCAGTGAACGGGACAGAGAAACAGACCAATTGGCGGAGTAAAGGGTACAGAGAGAGATAAAAATAAGAATGCAATGTAACATCTTTGGGAAAACTCAAGCTTACTGGATGATCTGTTGGTCCAGAATGTCCAGAATGTAAAGCGAGGGGGGGGGGGGGTAATCACCCTGGAGCACAGGTATACACAACAATTTCTGAATAGTTGGATATCAAGTCAGCAAAAACAGTAAGTTATTAACTTGAGATAGATGCTCTATTTAAAACACAAGTACGCAAGTACTCTGTACTCGGACCAGAAGCTTTTTAACTATTGTAACTTAACCAGCAAAATCTTTGAAAATCTTTGTTTTGTAAATCCACCAGCTAGACCAGCATCAAATCAGCACCAACCAAAATAAACCACCATCTTTCCAAGGCCAGACTACCCTTGTTAATTATAAATAAATCTACTAGACAATTTTGTCAGGTATCAGCTCATTGTAATTTCTTATCGAGAGAGAAAAACAAACATTCAAGCTGTACTTCATATGACTTTCCTTACAAAGACTAAGTTGGATACAATATCTCTTTAACACCCACAAATCTTTGTCCAAGTACACACTGATCATATTTTCCCCTCAGTGGCTAGTTCCAGGTTCACACCTGCTTATACTATCTGCAAAAGCTGGAAACGCAGATGCTCCATCATGAGCTACATAGTTTGCATCAGACAGAAGGGGGGGCTTCATACTCACTGCACCAAAGCAACCAGAAGTCATTTATATTCAATGAGAGTTGACAATTGCTGGCAACACGAGAGTGTGATCGTTGGAAATGCGTTAAGGGCGTATACAGCGATGTGACAAAGTTGTGAAAAATCTTTTTCCAATTGAGCAATGACTACCAAAAGGAATTAAGACATGACGTGCCCCTGGGAGAAACTAGTTGAGTGTCGACAAGACTTAAGAGACATAGGAGATGTTCTTAGTGTGAGCGATTTCACTCTTCTGTTTATGCGCAGAACAAAAATGAAGTGTGGACTGTGGAAAACTGTGTTAGCAGTTATTGGCTTTCCATGTTAGTTTGACTAATGGACTGAAAAATCATTTATCATGATCATATATACATTGCATACAAACATTAAAAATGCTGCTTTGTAGTGTCAAGAAAACTGATTATTTGTTAAAAAGTAATGATTTAATGATTCAGTCACAAAAATGTGATGAGCCTATTCCCATATTTGTATTTGCTTAATGCCAGTTAACTCTATAGGCATTACTTTGTAGCTTTAAAGTTAAACAACCCTTAAAAACAATGAGAAAAGGGTTAAAAGATTGTGTTTAGTTTTATAGCATACAAGCTGGCATGCAAAACGTGCCTCAATTTGCTTCTGACTTGACGTGATGCTTGAAAAGCTGTAGTGGATCTGTAAGTGGGTGCCGTGGATGCAGAAAAATTTCACATATATGGTTATTTTCTGACATAAAAAATTGCTTTATACAAACAAATGATCATATTTCTTAAACCAGAATGAAACAGCCAGTATGATTCAGTAAGAAAGTGTTCTGCACTTAATCAGGCTTATTCATCTTGATTTTTTCCATACACACAAAATGTAACACACATCCTCAACGGAGCACCAATTTGGAGTGATTGTGACATGTTGGACTTTGCGCCAGCGATTGTTTGATCTGTGCCAAATCTCACAGGAGTCAGATGGGCTGAGCCCTGCTACTTTCTTGGCTAAAAGTGAAGACTTCTCTAAAAAAACTTTGTTGAAAAAAGATAGACCTAAAATATAGATGTGGTGGTAGCGGGTGAAAGACAATCATTACGCACCGACAAAAAATGGTCCACTATATGTGTGACAAAACAACTAGTAACGTGTGACCTAAGCCAATACTTTGATTTATTGAACATTTACATTTATGTCTATAAATCCAACCACTCCAAATTTTCTTTGCCTTCGCTTTGGCATGAACAAAGCAGACGCTGTTTGTCAAAGCACCACAAAAACACAGTGTTTGAATGGATTTATTAACACTGTGAAAGGTGTAGAAAAACTCTATTGAATACAATAATATAAATATAAAGCATATTAATGATAGACAATGTAGGTCTACAGATTATAAATAGGTCTAGAGATTAGAGACCGGTAATGGTTTATGTAAATTTCTTCACTTTCTATTAAATAGATCTACAGTATAGAGATAGATTGGCTTTCTCTTTCTATTCCTCTCTTGCTGACTTAAAGAACTTAATCCACTTATTATTTCAGATTCAGAAACCTACTTGCTGTCCCGGTGACGGGTGACTTAATATTACAGCTTTGCAGGTTTTAATATCTTGAGTCAGCTTGCATAATAATAACGGTTTGCCCATTGAGCTTTAATTGCTCATTTTGTGCAATGGGCTTGACATTAGCATTGCTTATTTGCTACCATCTCGGCTATCTGAGCAAACATTTTAGATATAAAAAGAAAGAAACGGGAGGCACGCTTGAGACTGCACATGCGCTTTAGCGTGTTCGTTCTCCTATCGACTCGAGTTTTACGCACAATGTTAAACAGACCCGAAGTAATTAAACTGGGACTGACCCAGATCTGACTGACCGTTTCAAATATAGAAAGACCTCTAATGAAGACCTCCGTGAAGACCTCTAATGCATACAACTTGGACAACACGTGGAAGGATACAATGTGACAAAAAGATAAACAGAGAAGAACAAAAAAAGACAAAATTTGATGCCAGATATACATGGGCAGTTGTTACAGTAATATGCATGGGCGGCCCTCCCAAGTAAAGACAATGGGTAGGAAACCCTTCTGCTGATCTATTTAATAGGAGTCTACATCTTGCCTGTTGGTGTTACCTTTTAGTCTCATTATTCAAACTCACTTTTTTCAGCATACGCATGTGCAAACACTCCAAGGAAAGCATGTAACATTAAATTAAAACCACACTTACTGATAGCAAACACACGGTATTATGTCATTATTGCATTAATAACATAGCCTACTGTTGCCAGACTCTGGAAAGCTCCCATAGTGGTCAGAGCTGAAATTATTTTGCCATTGATTGAGTGGAATTTAATGGGCAGGCTGTAACTGTTATGTCTAAACGGCTGTAAAAAACTATCAATTTAGGAGCATATACAGTACTGCAAAGTTTACATTTGTCACCTTATTAAAAGTATATGGTTAATGCATATTTATATATGCGACTTATTTTCCTCCACCGTCACAATCCTGACCCAAGAACAAATTCAACTATTGTTTACTTACAATTACAGAAGCGGGTTTGACAAACCAGGCTTTAAGACTGTGGCTTTCAATAGGAAAATTGCTAAAGCAAAATCATAAACTGAATCACCACTTGGAAATATAGTTAGCTAAAAGAAAGACAAAATGAATCTCAGACACACACTTAAATAAATCAAATAATTTGATCCTGGCACTACTAAAAAGAAACAAAATACTCTATAAACCTTCAAATTCAGTATAATATACAGTAGAGACTAACTTAGTCAATTACAATGCTAGCAGCCTAACCTTTAAAATCATCCGTGCCAGTCAATCAACCACAACGACATCTAGAAACATAAATATTTTAACAGAACCAATACATAATTTTCTACCAGAGGCATATAGAGATAACAATCATCCTTATGCATCATACTTGTGAGGTACCAATATGTCCCTTTGAGGTACAAATGCATACTTTTTGAAAAGTTATGCCCCAACGACAGCCTTTGCACTTGTATTTCTCTTTCTAGGCTTTACATGCATAAAACATTTAATTCACAACACTAAAACCTATACCAAAGCTTTTGACAGACCAGTGCTTCCATCACAATCACATGAAGTATGAAAAGTCTCTTATTGTGTTTGCAATGGACAATCATGCAATGGCAGATTTAGTTTTGAGGCTGTATATTTAGCTGGCTCATCACAATCCTTTGACTCTTTAGTGTGACAAGGAGAAAAAGCGAAGAAATGGGAATTTTAAAAGAGTCCTCTGCTCTACGGCATCTCTAACCTGGAGGCTAACACTTAGCATGCTGTTTTTATTAGACAACATTCCTTCAGCTCACATCAAAGACAAATTCTGCAGATATTGTCTCACATGCGACATTACATAAGACGGCTGCCCTTACTTAAAACAGCACAGAGAAATTTGTGAATGAGATACGGCAGGTTTTATTTGTAACTTGTGTTGTATGTTACGTTATAGTACCATTATATAACAAGGCTATATCTTCATGGGGATGTTTAGAGTATTTATTCTCCAGAAGCAGTAACCTTTCATCTGGTTACTTTTTTATAAACTATATAGATATTAGACTCAACAGCTCTTCCAAAATTTACAGGTATTTTAGTCTTGAACAGCTGATAAAGTATTGCGGATCTACTAGTGATTAATAGGCAAATAAACCTGCCCTGTCATATGTAAGTGAAATCATCTTATAAAGCATTATCATCTGACTGGACAGTATATCAAGCCAGTATGTTGTTTGCTGCATAACTTCAGTCATACTGAATCAAAGGATATTCACATTGTTGACATATTCCTTGAGACCAAATTAAAGCAAGCACTCATTATCTTGTATCCTCAGCCTAACAGGCTTTTAAAACCTAATTATTATGATATTGAGTCACCTTTAAAGAAACATGCAGAATAAAACATGCAACTTGCATGCAAGACTGCAAGACTGTCCTTGGCTGGAAAAGAGTGTATTTACTATTGACAGATATATTGATGGCCAATATGAAATTATCAACATCAACTGCTAACTACGTGCTAGTCTGATTAACCTTGTGATTGTAGATGTAAAATAAAAAAAAGGAAAATAAATAAAAATATTTTCACATTTCAGTCCTGTCATTAAAATCTGATATTGGTTATAGGGCCCCTTTTATATCGGCATCTGATAATCCATATTGGTCCACCATTAGTATCTGTCAAAACATTTATAGAAAATTTGATCGGCTTGCCTCAAAAACATTCTCGTCCAGGATTCTGGTGCCGAAGACAGTGATGCCATTGGTATCAATGATTGCGTGGTCACTTCTGCTGAGTGGCTTAGTGATTTTCTTTTTGCAGTCCACAATCATGGTGACGGTCTTCTTCTCTATGCTAATAGCAACACGATGCCATCTGTGAAGAGGTCAAAAAGATGAACCCATGAAGCTTGTGATGTGTTTAGTTTAAAAACAAAATGCACAGTTTTTTAAACTATTAAAATCTATTTTAAACCTGTAAATATAGAAATACCAAGTACTGAGAATTTTGTTAAACTCAATTCAGTACATTTCTTTTGAAAAGTTTCTGATTAAATCAGAAAATATAAAACCAGAGGTTATTATTGTAATAGCAGTCTCAAGAATTTTGGACCCTGATGTATGTTCCAGTCCAGAGGCCCCCAACCACCGAGTCGTGACCCAGTACCATGTCATGGACAAGTTACCACCGGGTCGTAAGAACGTCCTTAAAAATGTGTTTAATAGCTACGTAATAGCTTAATTGGGTATTTTGTCCTTAAATTGCCGACTTCAAATAACATCGATCATTAGAGTTTGAGCGTACTTCTACAACACAATCGATCAAAGAATTGCTGAGGTATGAATTATTTGCAAATGTACCTCACAAATCATGTCAGTACGTGAAGATGTTCAACTCTGTGACATCACAAAAGTAATTGGAAAACAACTTAAAAATTACCCAGCGATTGTGGCATGATGAAAATAAACTCCTTTACTGCAGTAACCATATTTTAATGGGTACACTTTTAATGCAGGTTTGAAAGGAACCTAAACATTTAGTCTTGTGCCAATCATCATTAATATCATAAGGTAAACAGGAGCATCTCTCCTCCTCCTCATCTCCTTTGTCACTGCTCATATTTTTCTTCTGTTCTGTTACTTGAACTTGGGGCTCGAGCCCGATCAGAGGTTCAAGCTGCCTTTGAGAACAGCAAGCCTAGTTCGTTTACAATTAATTATTACGAATAAATGGGCAGGCAAACTTGTGAAACTATGAAAGTAAAACAATCCGCTAAACTATGGTTTTAAACATCTACTAAAATAAAGCTGTTATTCATTTTCCTAATGCGTGGTTCTTTGATCTTTACTTCCATTTTAAACGTTACATATTTTGCGAAGGAGGATTTTCAACACTTTGTTCGAACAGCAACTCAGCGACCCCCCAACCCCCAAAACCCCACCTCCAGTCCTCTTTTTTTTAAAGCTGAAACCGGTCCGCGATGTAAAAGGTCGGGGACCCCTGTTTCAGTCCATGTTTACATAACTAAAACATATGTTTGGTTCTTTAAACTGAGAAAGACAATAGCTGCATGATAAAACTTTACTCGGCTTTACTTGTCATGCTGAATCAATTATAAATATTTCATGAGCTTTTGTTTGACGGTATTTGTTTTCCTAAATTAAAAACACCTCTTATTATGAGTAATGAGAAACACAGAAGCTAGCTGCGTTTTTTCTGTGTCTTGAAACAAATGCTTTGTTTTGCTATCCCGATTACAGTACACACGTATACAGTACCTGACTAACCAAATGTTTGATTGCATTTTGGCATGCAAGTGTAAATTTTATTATCATACGGATTAAGTGAATAAACTCACATACGGCACTATTATCCTGCTTAAGTTACATTGATACATTTAGATAAATAGTTAAATAGGCAGATGGCTAAAAAAATAAACCACTCAAAATGCATTTAAAAATCTCCATGAACAAATTACAAAACAAATTGAGACATATTCAAATGCCCTTTGATAAAAAGTGAGCCAAACGGATAATGAGCCCCACTCACTTTCATAGTAGGAAAAAGAATACTATGGAAGTGAATGGGGCTCATTTATACAGGTTTGTAACAACATAAGAGTAAGTAAATGATGACAGAATTTTCATTCTTGGAACTATCCCTTTAAATCATTTCTTAGCTGAATATGTTTAGCGGATGTGGCTGCACAATAATTTTATCTTCATGCAAATTAATCAATGTAAATTTCAAACACTGTGCTCCCTGGAGAGTGATTATAGTCTTTCTGTGTGTCTACAACCATAGAATTTATGCAATAAATCAAAGAGTGTGTATTTCTAAAGAAACTGTTTACATAGCTTAAGTGGACAATCTTCATATCATGATTGAAAATAGACATAACATTAGGGAGAGGCAGGAATAATTGTAACACTTACGTACTCCGTTTATAATTTTTCATATGTTTTTTCAATCTTATAAGTGTTTATGATTGATATGATTGAGATTAATGTCTTAATGACTGATAATACAAAGCACAATTAAAGGTTTAAAGGTTTAGGGCCTAGGCTAAAGATTTATACACCGAACATATATATAAGAGTCAACTTGCTTTCCATCTGCGAGGTTGATGGCACGGAACAGGGGGTAATCCTCTGGAGCTGGTTTCCCATGCTGATCCTCATACTGGAAGACCGGAGAGCGGCCCACCTCCACACCCAGCTGCTGGATGCCCTGCTCGTTGTATACTGACAACAGGAAGGACTGCACTCCCACCTTCGGCTTTATGGTCATAAGGATGGAGAAATCCTGAGGGACGGCTCCTTTAGAAGACACAAGAAAGTTATTGTAGGTTGAACATCAGCTGTTGTTGGTGATTCATAAGCTTGTTTTCATTTATGTGGGTGAGATGACGTAAGACCACACTACAGTATATCCAAAAAATCAAAAGAAGACACATCTCATCGAAAAAGTTTCCAGTATATTGTTATTAGAAAAAGCCTTTCGACTTCTCTGATGCTTCATTACTTCACCTACTTACTTACTTACTCGCTTTGTGTACCATGTTTATTGTTAGCAGAAAGGTCGAATTTAATAAATAGAAAGCATCTGGTAAATGAACAAATGTAATCTATACAGTAAATTACCAAAAAGTTATTTAAATATGCAATTGCCCTTTTACAACAATCCCTCCCTTAACATCCTTTGCATGGAATGAATTAACCATGAAACAATTTGTCTTTTCTGTTACCACATTAACTTTACGATGTGTTAGATGAAATTTACAATTAAAGGTGTTGACTGGAGTGGAACTGAAGTTCCAACTATTGCCTGATGTTTTTCGCAAAACCCATCTGCCAACCTTAACCACAAGGTTTGAATGCAGTTTTATTTTTAAGGAGTTTACAGTATTCTTCTACAATTTAGTGTCTCAGCCATAGCAGACTGGCCACTTTGGAGGAAGACCCAATTCACAAGATCTATAAGAGTTACCCCGCACTCACATTAGCTACAAGAGACAGAGCGACAGGCTACCATTCATTTTAATGGGAGTGGCTGTTTGCCCGCAACAAGCGACAAGCTCGCCGCTGCGCCGAGCACGTAGGGCCAAAATAGACAAGAAGGCTATTTTATGCAAATGCTGAGGGATGCGACAAAGCGACTGCCAATCGGAGTGAATGGGAACCGTGATGTAGGTCAGTGGCTTGATTCGAAGAAAATAATTCAAGATGGCGGAAAATGCATATTTCTGTATATATCTGATAAGTTTGGCATTTTATATAATATATTTTGTTACTTTTATCAAGTAATAAATACTTTTAAATCAAGCGAGTGCGTGTAGCTTTTGTAGCTAATCTGACTGTAGGGTCACTTAGCAAATCTATATGGTGCAAATAATTAGAGAGACAAAAAAATACTCAACTGCATTACCCTAGACTTGCTGTTGAAGTAACAATTCATGATGAGCAATAACACTTCAACACTAGAGAATTCTCTAGATTCATAATACATTAGTCTGAAAAATCTGTTTTTTATGTTGTTTATATATGTCTATGTGGTGTTTTTAATTTGCTAAATATTTTCTCCATAAAACTGGAGACAGTCTCTTTCCCACGGTTTAAAATCGCACTGGTTCCAACGTCACAAACATGTAATCAATCACATCAATAAAGTTAAACACATGGATCAAGTCATAGATATTATGTATGGATGCTGCATAGACTCAGCCCTGAAATGACTGCAGCACATCTGCTTCAGCTCTGCTTCTGTGATGTTCACACATGCACTGTGAATGCTCAACCTGTTAACATCAGTGCTAAAAGATTAGTGCTGCAAACACACGGTTCACGTATGCATTGTGTGAAACCGAACTTGGCAGTCATGTGTCTGAAACTGCATCTATTTACATATACAGTACTGTATATCTATGGTCTGATGGGGTGCGAAAGAGTGGGGGGTCGGGACTATTTTGCATATTCATACAGTATGTATACGGACTACCGGCACATCCGGGAACTTGACTGTAAATTTCGTCACCGCCCCTTTTTGGGGGAAAACAAACCAGACTTCTCGTACACTTCCATACAAAATAGCAAAACAAAGCAACGTTCGTACACAGCCGGCAGGTGTAAATAACTTATGAAATAACTCAGATTAAACTTATTAAATTATCTGTCCCCCCTGCCTGCCATAGAGCGCGAAAGATACATTAACACATTTAATTTGTCCCTTTCATTCTCCCAGTGTCAAATTTGTGTAACAATGCTCTCCAGTGATTGCTGAAAATATCACTAAGGCTAGTTGTATGGCTGGACGGAAAAGTGCACTCAGTACTCTAAATATAAAGACATAATATATAAATACGAAGTAACTTTCAAATACGAATTAAAATCATTCACTTGCTTCCCTGTTGACACGATGAGGTACGAGCAAATGTCCGGGTAAGACACCTCTGACCAATAGGGAGTGTTGTTACACAAATTTGACGCTGTGAGAATGAAAGGGACGTGTTTTTATATTGACCAAATTAAATGTGTTAATGTATCTTTCGCGCTCTATGGCAGCCATGGTGGACAGATAATTACTCAACATGTTTAATCTGAATGATTTCTTAAGTTATTTACCCCTCTCAGCTGTGTACGAACGTTGCTTTGTTCCGCTATTTTGAATGGAAGTCAATGGAAGGTCTAGCTTGTTTACCCCCAAAAGTGGACGTGAACCTGTTCAGAGACATTCTATGACGTTGCGCCGGTTGTGGGTATGGTCCGAGCTGTGCGATTGAGTAGAGGTTGGGACTAATTTGCATATTTATAGATCCGCGTATACTAAATGAGGCAAGGGTTAAAAAAATTACTGTGACAGGTAACACTTTTATATATGAAGAGTTTGGTTCCAAAAAAAGATAAAGATGGTTATTATTATGTTGTCATGTTTTTATTGTGCTACTTAGCTGTATATTTTTAGCTATGAAGACTTAAATCAAAACAAACCAATTGTGGTTTGATTTATATTAATTGGAATGCACAATAAAAAAAATTATTTAAAAAAAAACGGAGTTATCTTGTTTTGAAACCAAACTCTTCAACTCTTCACTAATCTACTGGCCTTCCTTCAATGTGATGCCTAGCCGATGTCTGCCTCATGCTTTAATTTCCATAAAATTTTATAATATAGTATCTAATATATCCTGTCCGGCTCTCAAGAGATTTTTTTCTCTATAGGACTTTTCCTCCTAACAAAATTAGGTTTTTATCTCCTAGGAGTTTTTTCAACCCCTAGGGAGTCAGCTGACATTGGTTTAACTTAGAACTCTCTTCTATACTCCACTCACTAGTACGGTTTAATTTTAGCTGCTGTACTATCCTATCTGTGTTTTTTCATGCTTTTATTAATGCAAAGTAATGTAAAGTTTAATTGTTTTGAAACAAACAACTGTGAAGCGCTATATAAATAAAAAAATTATATGCTTTTATGATGCTCAAAGATGAGTTTAACTGATAAAATTATTGACTACAGGGAGACTTTAAAGGAATAGTCCATTTTCTTAAAAGAAAAATCCAGATAACTTACTCACCACCCTGTCATTCAAAATGTTGATGTCTTTATTTTTTCAGTCAAGAACAAATTAATTTTTTTGAGGAAAACATTGAAGGATTTTTCTAATTTTAATGGACTTTAATAGATACCAACACTTAACACTTAACTCAACACTTAACAGTTTTTTTCAACGGAGTTTCAAAGGACTATAAACAATCCCAAACGAGGCATAAGGGTCTTATCTAGCGAAACGATTGTCATTTTTGACAAGAAAAATAACATATATACACTTTTAAACCACAATTTCTCGTCTAGATCCGGCCCTGAAAGCGTCAGGGTGACCTCACGCAATACGTCATGACGTCAAGAGGTCAAAGAGAATGAACGCGAAACTCCTCCCCAGTGTTTACCAGTGTGTTGAAAGAGGACCGTTCCGACGTTGTTGTATGTGGAATGATACTAATTAATGTCTTTGTGTCAGTTTATTGTATACAATGGTCCGCAAATGTGCGTTTTATATATGTAACACGTGACCTCCCTATATCACTACGCATTTACGTTAGGTCGCGCTGGATCGGACCTAGACGAAAAGTTGTGGTTTAAAAGTGCATATTTTTTATTTTTCTTGTCAAAAATGACAATCGCTTCGCTAGACAAGACCCTTGTGCCTCGTTTGGGATCATTTGTAGTCCTTTGAAACTCCATTGAAAAAACTGTTAAGTGTTGAGTTAAGTGTTAAGTGTTGGTGTCTATTAAAGTCCATCAAAACGAGAAAAATCCTGCAATGCTCTCCTCAAAAAACACAACCCCCTCTCAACTGAACAAAGGAAGACATCAACATCCTGGCCGACATGGTGGTGAGTAAATTATCTGGATTTTTCTTTTAAGAAAATGGACCATTCCTTTAAATGCTTAGTGTATACATAACAGTTAACAGCATGTTGTTACGGACAACATACTATACCAGATTTACGTAACAAAGCTGTAACTTTCCAAAAGACTTGGCATTACTGGCCATTAGTAGCAGTTTTTCTCACTTACTAACATTTCAGTAAGCATTAGGCTGGTCGAAACAGTAGCCAATGCAAAGAAAACAGTATCAAGAGAGCGTTTTGTTTCTCTTCATGGACCCTTTCCTGAAACAACAAATGTGGATTAATTTCCTTCATCAAGGTCTGGGCATCAGACTTCAAGCAACAGTCCAGATGAGTTGGAATGAGATGGTTTAACAACATTGTGCAGTTCCTGACAGATGCATTTCAAAGGGAATTAAGGAAAGACTTAAAATGTCACATTCTCACAACATTCAGAGCTGATTTATGGCCTTGTCGATGCTAAAAAGCTGCTTTATATAAGTAGTGATGAGAGCACATAATTAATTCATGTTTAGTCACCTGGGAAAAGCTGTTTGGTTGGGGTACTAAGTTGAGCCCGTTTGTCCACTCGGTAAGCAACATCTGGTTTGGATCCTCTCCGGATGGTGCAGAAGCCTTGCGTTTTCTTTATTCCTTCAGGTGAACTTTTAAAGTCTAAGACCTTGAGCACATCTACTGGTTCAGCTGAAAAGTAAAAACAAAAACGACATTATCATTATGTCATTTTACAGGTGAACAAACACCATAGGCTTCACCTAAACAGTGATAAAAAATCTATTTTTCAGCTATTTCTATAGTTTATCAAACTTAAAGAGGACATTTCACAAGACTTTTTTAAAATGTCAAATAAATCTTTGGTGTCCCCAGTTCATATGTGAAGTTATAGCTCAAAATACCGCACAGATAATTTATTATATCATGTTAAAATTGCCACTTTATAGGTGTGAGCAAAAATAAGCCGCTTTGTGTGTGTCCTTTAAAATGCAAATGAGCTAATCTCTGCATTAAATGGCAGTGCCGTTGTTGAATAGTGCAGATTAAGGGGCAGAATTATCCCCTTCTGACATCACAAGGGGAGCCAAATTTCAATGGCCTGTTTTCACATGCTTGCAGAGAATGGTTTCCTAAAACTAAGTTACTGGATTGTTCTTTTACACATTTTCTAGGTTTAAAATAACTGGGAACCCAATTTTAGCACTTAAACATGGAAAAAGTCAAAATCACCCTTTAAAGGGGTGATGAATTGAGATATTTTTCATGATCATTTGACATACAAAAAGTCAATGACTTATAAAAATATACTGACACTTTCAGAACTCATGACTACCTTGTTCATTCAAAAAGCTTTTATTGAAAAAGTGCTGCCAAAACCCTTGATGTCTCAGTATGACATCATCATTGACCAAAAAACGCATTTGCAGAAGAAGATCAAAGCCTTTTTTCATATTATTGCCTCTTCAGCCCCACTCACAGACTCAAATGACTAAAGTGGATTAAACTATTAATATATTTGGGCTTATTTAACTTCATTACTTCTTCATTAGGTGCAGTAGTCCAGCTCTGTGGCAACACAATAAATATGCTTTTCATGTTCATAGTAAATTTAAATATAGTGCCATATGGATAATCTCAAACCCACTGGTTCTTGGGTGTCATGTGATGAAACATACATAAGCAACTAGCCAGAATACATGCGAGAACTATTGGGATTTCACATTATCATTATGCCGGCATATTTAAATACATTTTCTTCTAAATTTTGTATACATCGTAATTTCCCTAAATACATTTTTTTCAAAAATTTATCTTTCACTTTAGATGATGTTTATTAACCCAATTAAATCATTTGGATTTCTTTAATGATGGATGTGTTTTTTGGACGTTCACCACTTTGTCTTGCATTGAATCTCTATCTCGTGCTCTTTGGGCATGGACAGTGCAGATATACAGATAGACTGTATGTGTGCAGGTGCAGCTCTATCCTTTTGGCAACTTATTCCTAAAATGCATTCCTAAAATGCATTAAACTTTCGTTTACAAAGACGTGAAACTTATCGAGTGGTCAGGGGTGTTCACTGATATGCTCACACAAAAATCGCACCTATACAGTGCGTTATAGAGGTGGGAGGTGATACAACCGGAGCCTGAAAATTCTCGGGACAGCATCATATGTCCAAATTTCAGTCAAAACCATTCTAATTCATCATAAACAATCTGAAAACAGGGCTTTAAGTGTAAAATACCGAACTTGTCCTTTAACAAGTTCAGAAAACAAATGCAATGCAAAGACTCCCATTATTATTAAATTACCCATTATTTCATTATAGTAAAATTTTTTGATTATTATTTGTATAACCATAGTTTCATAACATAGTTTCATGCTGCATACCTAGTTTCATAAATTCATAAGTATCACGGTTTAACTGTGGTAAGTTATGTCATGCACTTGCTAAATTAAACTGTCGCTGAGGAAGTTATTAATTTGTCTTAACATAAAGTATTATTTTATAGATTTGATACGTTTTACATGTTAGAAAAGTGACACAGAGAAAATTCAAAATTAATCTATAATTATCTTTAAATTTTAATATATAATCAGCTTACTATGCTGTAAAATGACATGTTTAAAAGCAATACAATAATATGTCATTGACTGGCGGCAGTTTTAATGTCGAACATCTCTCTTCCCCGCACCGGCAAAGTTGTGTCATTAAAGCAACATGCAATAATATCAGATTATATCTCCAAAATATTTCTGTGTGTGCATTACAGTATCTGTGAATCGGGTATGACTTAAAGGGCACCTATGATCCGATTCACGATTTTACATTCCCTTTGGTGTGTAAGTTTATGTTAGTACATGTTAACGATATGCAAAAGGTACAAACCCCAAAGTAAACAATGACGCGAGTTATCGTCTCCAATGTAAATCTCTTTTCTTGGACTACAACAAACACACAGATTGTAGGCAACAGTTTACTTCCTGGGATTGTTAACGTAGACAAGAACGACATTATCATAATTCCTCCCGCTTCGGACTCTCAGCCTGTAAGTTAACTCCTGTTAGCATTGTATTGTAAGCAAATTTTTCAAACATAGTAAGAAGCGTCACATTTCCAGCTATCTGTCGTCAGAGGTATTCGACCAATCACAACATACAGAATAGCTGGCGAATCAGGGACAAAACGCTTTTCAGATCGGTGAGTTTTGTACAAAATCAAAGTGTTTGGGGAAGGTAGAATATCCTGAGCAAATATTTTCAGTATGTGGAAAGTAATGTGTTTTTTAAACCATAACCACGTGAACACATTGTATTATACCAAATACACAAAATAACGTTTTTTTTAGCAATGAAATAGGTGCCCTTTAGCATAACAAAGCTATTAAACATTTACAGTATAAAGCTGTAAATATCCAGATGTTTGCTTTTCACATTTCCTTTAAAATACCATTGTGTTATTATTACATTTTATGACAGTATAACTGTTAAACTGGAAGCGACTTGACAACCTCTCTCTCCTCTCTCATGCAATAAGGCCTAGTTGTTTTTACCTTGTCTGGAGTGATTAACTCAGTTACACTGTATGAAGTTAACAGATTTTACTGTCTTTAAATCTGAAAGTGAACAAATAAAATAAAATCTTTCCTTTTGCTAAGATGTCATTTTGTAAAAACACCAATGCAGACGGATGGTTTTACCCTACAGTCCATAATTCCCCGCAACTGTGTGTCTGCTACAATAACGCAAATTTACTTTTATGTGAGTTCTGGGCAGCACAACAGTAAAGATGTAAAGTATCCAGCAGAGATCATTGGCCCCACTTCACATGGACTCATACACAAATCCAAACATTCCAGGAGTTAAGAGTCACTGGTGCCGGTCATTGCTCCTCTACAGTTATGGCGGTTCAACAAGACGCAGGTTTTACAAGCAACTCAACTCCACTCAGCTCCCTTTAGTTAATATGTCAGGTACTGCACTCCATCATGTTGCAGCTACCAATGTTCTATGAAAGAGTTTTTTCATGGGTTTTGTTCACCCATGACTCATTTCTAATGATCCTTATCAAGTCTAAGCTAATTCTTCAACAGGTTCGGAGATTTACAGTATGATGAATATGCCCGTTTCATGGCTGGTGCTGTAGAGTGGACTGTAATGTCACACTGATTTATCGCTCTACTTGAGCCTTTTAGGCTTTGATGCTGTTTGAAAAGGAAAAGATATGCCCTCACTCCAGACTGATAAATGAGAAGATACACAAGGTCCAGGAGATAAGAGTTACAAAGTATCAGCTGGGCTACGTCCATCCATCACTGTCTAAGCTATCATACATCTGTACATACACAGTGTCTGTCCCTGTGACGCAGCTGTTTGTCATCACCACCATGATTGTGAAGAAGATTAAGGATGCTGAACAGTGGAAACTGAAACTTCCTGCTTCAAACTGGTCATTGAATCTCGGGAAAAACCAGCAACAGAGCCTCAACAGATGACTAGCACATAAATACTCTTCCTTTGACTACCCCCATAACCAAAGACTACAAAAACTTTAACATCAGTTCAATTGAACATATCTGTCTTCTAGTCAGGCAGCAGACAGGAAGTATCCTTTTCAAAGTCTTAAAAACAATAAACCATACATCCAAGAATGAGCTCTCAACACACTTGGATTTCTCAAGTTTTCAAATACGGTTTTAGCTTCATTTTCCACCGTGTCTTACTCTACTAACTAAGCCTGTGAAAGCACTTTAGTATTATACAGAAGTTTTTTTATTTAACTTTTAAAGATCAGCCCTACAACAAGATGCAATAGAGGGCACAATAAACCAGACAATACATTATAAAAGCTACATTTGTTAACAGACACTGGGGAAACTCCACACAGCCATTTGGTCATCCAAATAACATTTTAAATACAAGAAAAAAGTTTCAAATGCTGAAAGCCTCTACAAATTCATCCTACAATTAAAACCCAAATCTGAAAATGTATGGAAGTACAACTTGACAGATTTTTTGGTCATATATTATTGTCTTTAGCCATATGGTAGGAGCATGCAGGAAGTGCTGATTTGGTAGATCCTGTTTCACATATGTGGCAAGGGTGGTGTTCTTTTAGGGTTAGTGAGCATGCAAAACACATTATGGTGTCTGCATGGCACAGCTTTCAGAAAATCTAAGGCACTGAAAAAAAGCATAAATTGAAATTTGCTACTGTATTTTAACCTACAACTAAGATGTAGATCTTTTTCTGTAGTGTATAATTCAGTATCTTAAGTTTTATTAAAGAAATGTGAAATATTTTGCTGAGACAGCTAGACTTTTTTGATAACGTTAAAACAGCTGCATGCAATAAAGCTCACTGTGTCTACATCCATGTGCACGCTTGTGAGCTTAATGATGCGGTGAGGTCTTAATGTAGCTTTGTGAAAACAGTCTCTGAAGAGTTTCCATTCAGTGTAACCCCCACTGACAAAACAAAGAGCAACTCGCTGCCTTATCATTCTTAATAAGAGCGAGCAAAAAAAAGATATCAGTAAAACGCATCCAAACTCGTAAAGCAGAAGGTAACAGACTGTAACTTTTATAAGCCTCTTCCAAATCCGGTGCTACTGTTTTTTTCTATTCAAAACTCTAAACTGAATGTCTCTTTGTGCTCGTCAGAATGCCTCTCAGCATTGCTGCATACCTAAAGGCCTCATATATTCCAGATGTGGAATTGGCAGACGCAGGACCCCCCTCTCACAGAAGCTCTTAAAAAAAATCAGTCAGTATCCCAAATCCATAAAGGCAGGAAATAAGCACATATTGTTCCTAGTGCACCTTAACATCATTAAAGGTGCCCTTATAACTGTTTGAAAAACAATCTGATTTCCCGTTTTCCTGCTATTCTCCCTGTGGGAGATGTCATGTATAATGGCAAGGCAGCAAAATATGACAAAAGATGTAGCAGAATAGGTGCTTTAACAACTAGGGTGCATTTATGTAATTCAGCCTCTGGTTAAATATTGAAATGCCCAAATGCTGAAAACGCACTACTAAAGCACAAATAAGTAAAAAATCTATAAAACCAATAATAATAAATGAAAAAAAAAAACAATAGTGTTCTATTACAAAAAATACAATAGATGACAGTGTTGTCCATAGTTTGTCATTAACTGCAAAAAAAAGATCCTGCCTTGTGTTTGCGTATCACTTCACACTTACTGTGCTGTCTGTGTCCCAAAACCTGTTGGACTGCCTCTCTAAACCAAATTTATAATTAAGAAAAGTGCTCGAAAATGCTATCTAGGTAGGCAGCTCATTAGTTTTTGGGACGCAGCCAATCGATTCAACTCATTAAAATTTTGGCACAGAAATGCCCTCCATTATTTTAAGTCCATCTCTAATTCAATATAAGATGTACTGTAAACTGGCATCACTAAAAGTTCGTCGTCTCTTGAATAAATTTTCCTTACCTGCTCTCACATGTGCTGCCTGTAGGATTACTGTTAGACTGATGATAGCGGTGATAACGGAGTTCCTGAGACACTTTTTCGTTTTCCATCTTGTGGACCACCTTTCCTTATCCATGACCGTCGCCCTCAAATGCATAAATTAAACGGGCGTCTTTTTTAAAAATCGTTCCCTTCCACACTCTTTTTTATGTTTTCTGAACTGCCATGAGCGTAAAAAATCAATAGGTTTCTCCGTGAACAAACTCCTGACTCCCTCCGCCCAGCAGACAGACTGAAGGTAAACGGGCTCTCATGAAAAAAAGGAAACCCGTTTGTTCCCCGAAGAGCTCAAGTCTTCTGGAGGGTTGGACATGTGGACAAAATGTGACCCGCGAGGAAAAAGAAATTAACACGGGAAAGTCGGCAGCCCTGGAAAGACACACCCATTTTTTGATGCGGGCTTCAAAAGTTTTAAACTTGTCCCTTAAAACTCAGATCTAGGTGTACCTTCGCGTCGGGATTTTGCATTTTTGAGATGGGGATGGACACCAGTTTACTGGAGGAGAGAGTCACATCATGCCCTGGATTATCATCCTGCATCCTGGCTTGACTATTGATAAGGATTATTTGCACAACTTGATTTACTAATGGTGATGATTATTATTGCACTGAAATACTGTCTCTTACTGTCTAGTCCCTTATCAGTTACTTACATTAACTAGGTAATGACTATGTCATTTATGTATCTTTTTTTAACAAAAACTTGCATATGTGGCTGTTAAGATACTGAATAGCTTAATCGAAACCGTGATTGCAGTTGCAGGTACATTAGAGTTTTACTCAGGTGCAAATGTGCAAACTTGTTAAAACGTTCTTGCCTGTGTAAAGTGTTAGCCTGAAGTGGCACATTTTAAATTCCTCAAAATGTGGTAAAAGATACTATCAGCATGAATGAGAGCTGCAGATGAGACTTCAAGCCAGGCGCGGAGCTATGGGCGGGCCTGGGCGGGCCTGGGCCCGCCCAGATTGAAAGCTGGCCCGCCCAATCAGAAATGTAAAAATACTACTCTGTATAGTTAGACATGTATACTACTTTATGTGGTGTAATTTATCTATTGCATGTTATGTTAAAAACAGTAAAATTATAAGTAAGCCTGATAACTATTTAAAAACTATTAAAGCAGTTGAATATTGCGTTATAATGAAATATTCCCGAGCAGCTTTCAGCCATGATCACTTTGAGAACTTTTTTTGCAAGCAAGTAGAAAACGTATTTTGAATAACAACACGTTATAAATATGTGCTGCGCGCTTTCCTCTCAATAACATTAACACACAACAAATATGACAGCGGGGTAAAAAATAGAAAGAAAACATCTGATCGTAGTGATGTTGTTTGATATAGCGATATAGCAGCACTATAAGTCACGCCACGTTTATTGCTACACTTTATACAATATAGCCTATTGCTTTTAAACAACAAATAGCCTCTCATAACAACCTATAAGCCTACTGTGTAATTGAGACATTAATTTAAGAAATGCATTAAAGCAGAAAGACGTAGGCTGCGGAAATATAGTGGGTTCACTTCAATCCACACCACAGACGTTCTTGGTTTGCTTCTTATTTATTAAATCGAGGCAATTGTTTGATCAAACATTGATTAATATTAAGATACAATTTATACAAAACGAAATTCACTTTAAAGAAAGTCTTTCTACAAAACAAACCTCGCAAAATCGCTTGCCCGACGTCCATTACGGGCTATGGCGAATTCCTGTCGGGCTAAAACAAATGATGCGCCTTGGCCGTCGGGCGGAGGAAAAAATATTGTAATGTGTTTGCATTCTCTCAGATTTAGTTAGGTAATTATGTTGTATGTAATTCGGCGTCATCTTGTTAGCCATTACTATCCTCACTAACAAGTGAAACTGTCAGAAAATGAAGTGAAAGCATTAAATCCATTATTCCTTTCGTTCACGTCTGATATGCGCGCTCCTCGGCTCCGCTCTTCACGAGTAGGCTTGCTCTTGTGCTCATCAAAAAGTATATTAAATGTTTTAAATGTACACAAATCCAAGGCACTCGAGTGAGAAAAATATTAAAAAGCCTTTAATACACTGGGCTACATACAAAATTAAAAGGTAGATCTACGCGTTTCGGCTTACGCCTTCATCAGGATACACGGCGTAAGCCGAAACGCGTAGATCTACCTTTTAATTTTGTATGTAGCCCAGTGTATTAAAGGCTTTTTAATATTTTTCTCACTCGAGTGCCTTGGATTTGTGTATATTTATTGCCTCTTAACGTCCAAAGAGCACCAGTGTTTGACCACCAGTGTAGCACGCTCTGCTATTTCTCATATATATTAAATGTTTATTTATTTGTCATTTCGTTTAACCCCAGAGTCTAACATTATTCTAGCAATTCCCTTTTTCTTTCTTTATTTAGTAAGTTAACTTAAATATGTGAGAACGAAAATATATTTTTAGTGATTTGCATGAAGAGAATATGATGTTAGAAGCTTCATTTTAAGCATTTAGTAGCCGTATTTATTTAAACACTTTAATAGGTTATTTAAAAAAGTATAAGGGTTTTTTGGGTTCATTTATATTTCCTGTCACTGTGTGCATGTTCTTTTTTGTAGGCTATGAGAGCCCAATATTTTTTTTACCAAAAAGGCTTAATAAATGTCACGTTGCAGTATCAATAATGTCAAAAATGTGACGTGCAGTTCGGGTGTGTGTGTATGCTGTTTAAATTAGTGTTCTGAAGTTTTGACGAATTTTATAGACTTGTTATAGTTTCTTATTCAAAAGTGACACCCATAGATTCAGGCCCACCCGGACTTAATCCATGCCCACCCATATGTCACGTTCTGCATCCGCCACTGCTTCAAGCTGGAATTCTTTCCAGAGACAAGGAAAGTTTTTAAAAGTGTCTTATGGGATTTCTGTGGGGCAGAGGATTTTTTTTTAAGTCATTGAATGCTTTAACTGATAAACAGGTGGCATGCATATAATGCTGCAGTCATTATAAATTTTAAAGCTTCTCCACATTAAAATTTTAGTGGCATAATTGACAGCAAAATAATTGTGATCGAAATTCAGAACACATTTACCAACATCATGTGTTAGCCCTTAATAACTGCACATTGATTTTTGGAATGCAGAGAGAAACAATAAAAGCAAGTGATAAAAGAAATGGATTCGTAGTGTATCTTTCTTCAAAATGCAGCAAATTACAAGCTGTTTAATTGCAGATGAGACAGGGGTGTTATGCATGCGAGAGCAGAAATACATTACTAAGTTTCCAACACTAAATTATATTGACAAAATAGGTTGTGTGTGGAGAAAATGACTTATTTTGACTAAACTGTAAGTAAATGGAAAAGACCCAAATGCGTGAATTTTCAATTTAAACATGAAGCACAATATACTTAAACGACTGCTTGTAAAGCAGCTGGAGGTTCAAAACAACACTTTATGCAGTCAGCATTCATCTGGTTTTCAAATGGTTAATATATCTACAAAGTACCAAGCCTTCACTAATTAAAGTTTGCTAAAGAGTTTTAACTTTTTGCCTAGTTGTTTCTACTTTCCCCCAAAGTTTTGTCTTACAACACAATACAACACAACCACAAACATATGCCGACCCCTTGCTGGAGCAAGCAAAAACATTGTAAAACACACAAAGCAGCTGCTACAAATGTCTATACAGTTTTTTTTACAAATAACATACAATTTTCAGCATCCACATGTTTATATTTTGTTTTTACAAACCTTCTATAAATGAAGCAGTCAATGCACAAACATCCATGCATTGTATAATTATTCTATATTAAGCATTTGAAACATTGTACGTTGACATACTTCAATTTTTCATCTGTTTTATAGAGCCTTTCAATTTGATCGGCTAGTTTAACTTATAGTTCAGATTTAACCTAAAAAGCAGGCTCTCATGCCAAACATTTTCTGTTTTCTCTTCAAAGCCATACATTTATAGGTTTGGCTCCAGAAGTTTTGAGACATGAGTCAATTTTTACTCTTGCCCCATGGACATTATATTCTGGTTTTGGTCTGCTTTGCTGCCATAGGCTATATGTCATTTAGATCTTGACCTCAAAGCTTCTGTTTTCCAAATTATCATTACAACTTGACTTTTGTGGCTTTGTTGTTGACTTCTGTCTTGGCTTGATGATAGGCTTAGAGGTTTGAAACAAAACCAGAATTTTACTCTGTTGCTGCACTGCTGGTGGTAGCATTATGGCATCCTGAGGATATATCGTGAAAATCTGAAATTTTGTGGGCTATAATTGGGTCCCCAGTGCTTTTATCAACCTAGTAAAATGCGATAAAGAACAACCTAGTAACTTAGTTTTGAGAAACCATTCTCTGCAAGCATGTGAAAAAATAGGTCATTATAATTTGGCTCCCCTTGTGATGTCAGAACGTGATCTTATTATAATAATGGCACCCCTTTACCTGCACTATCAAACCACGGCAGTGCCGTTAAGTGCAAAGTTCAGCTCATTTTGCACATTTTTGCTCACACATACAAAGTGGTAATTTTAATGTGCTATAATAAACTATCTATATAGTAGTTTGAGCTAAAACTTCACATATTAGGGCTGTGCAAGAAATCGCCTGCGGTTCTCATGCGCGTGTCATCAGTAAAGCCGCGTTCCATGATTAGAAGTAAATCGCCATCAGCTGCTTTCAGATGGAGCGGCATTTACTACACAGAAACGTAGGCTGCGTCCGAAAACTTTAAATTGCTGCCTTCTGAGGCAGCTTTCCAAGGCAGGAAGGCATCAAGGCATGTCCGAATTTGATGTTAGGTTTACTTCCAATGTGATTGGTCGAGCCTGGTTGAGTTCGAAAAAATAAAATGGCAAGGAAGCGACTGGAGCACAAATTTAGTGTAAATAAAGGTAGATTTTCAATTTTTACACCTTTTAATTGCATTTCTAGTGAGAAATTAGTATTGTAGTTTTCAAATATGTGATTAGTTATCACAAAGGCGCACTCTGTTTATATTTCAAACACGCTGCCTTTGAAGTGTGTCCGAAAGTCTTTCTCTGAGCTGCCTTCATGCCTCAAAAAATGTAATTTCCTCATGAGGCAGCGAGGCAATGAGTCACTGCCTTGAGATTTCGGACGCAGCCGTAGTTCACAGAGAAGCTAGGCAAAATCGCATAGATTATCTGAGTCGATTTTCCTCGATCATGAACGCGATTTTGGCTAGCTTCTTTGTGAAGTACAGTACAGCTCTGTGTAGTAAATGCCGCTCCATCTGAAAGCAGCTGATGGCGATTTACTATTAATCAAGGAACAAGCTTTACTGATGAAACACGCATGAGAATCGCAGGCGATTTTTTACACAGCCCTATCACATACTGTATACTCTGGAGAAACCAAAGATTTATTTATTTAAAAAGTCTTGTGAAATGTCCCCTTCAAAAGGTACCTATTATGCCCATTTTTATAAGATGTAATATAAGTCTCTTTTGTGCCCAGACTGCATCTGTGAATCTTCAGTTTAAAAAAACTATTTGATTTTGATTTCAGTTTTCCTGCTATTCTTCTTATGGGAAATGTCATGGATAATGACAAGGCAGCAAAACATGACAAAAGATGAAGCAGAATAACTTGGTGGACATTGTGCTTAAATAGCCAGGGTGCACTTATCCTCTGAGCAATCCAGCCTCTGGTAAAATACTGAAATGTTCAAATGCTGGAGATTCACTTCTAAAGCTCCTTTTGGGTGGGAGTAAAAACATGCTTTTTTGTGTGTGCACCTTTAAATGCAAATTTGCTACTGCTCCTCACTCCCTTACCAAAAAAGACAGTAAGCGCTTTCAGTAAAAATATATCTGAGTCCTGTAAATACAGTCTGAGACAATAGTATCTCACTGTTGAGATATGACAGACAACTCAGTGAGAGCGGAAACTAATGCATGACAGTCAGTAGGGGGTCATGGGTGAGGCTTTGTTAGTGTGACATCACATTTACAAGAGAATCAAAACAGCATGTCTAATAAGACAAAAAAATAAGTGACTAATTCGTAGGGTGGTTGTGATCACACACTGCCAACACACATGTCCTGGCACCTCGTAAAAGTAGATTTTGCATAAAATGTCCTTTAAAGGTGATCAAAATGGTTAATGCAGTAAGACTAACTGTTATCTGATATCAGCCTCAAACTGTTGCAGTGACGCAGGCAGAACTTACAGTAAAACCATGCGGTAGGTTATGGATGAGTGGCTTAACCACAAGACTCTGGAATGTGCTTTAGTCTGAGGATGTTTTTATTGGCTGAAGAGCAACATTATCTGCACACAGCAGCTTAAAGGGGACATTTCACAAGACTTTTTTAAAATGTAAAATGAATCTTTGGTGTCCTTAGAGTCTGTATGTGAAGTTTTAGCTCAAAATATCGTATAGATAATTTATTATAGCATGTTAAAATTGCCACAGTGTAGGTGTGACCAAAAATGTGCTAATTGGGTGTGTCCTTTTAAATGCAAATGAGTTGATCTGTGTATTAAATGGCAGTGCCGAAGTTGGATAGTGCAGATTTACGCCCCATTCAGACAGCCAACGATAAGCAGTAGCAGAGCGACGCAATCTCATTCATTTCAATGGAAACCTGGCGACTTCCGGCGACACGAGCGAAAGTGACCGTTGGGACCGTATGGGCGTGTCCAGCGACGCGAGAAAGTTTAACTTTATGCAAATGTCGAGCGACTTTCGGGAGCGACTACCAATGAGAACAAAGCAGTGGAGTTCACGTCATCCTTCTCTCGTCAGTTACTGGCGTGGATGGTACTCATTTGTTTATGACAAGCAGATTTAGAAACGCCTCATTGAAAGAGACAAAGACACACAGCGATAACGTCGCTGGGTGTCTGAACGAGGGGTAAGGGGCGGTATTACCCCTTCTGACACCACAAGGGGAGTCAAAAACTAAGTTACTGGGTTGATCTTTTTCACATTTTCTAGGTTGATAGACGCACTGGGGACCCAATTATAGCACTTAAAGGGACCCAAGGCAGTATTTTTATGTTAATAAATCATCTTCGTAAGTCGGTATATGGTTAAATGACTCATTACATGACGAATGAAGACTCTCTCGCCCGCCCCTACCGTCTGTAGGAAGAATACCCCACTTGCAAGTTCGCTGTATCCGACCCGGTGTCCTTCAGTCTCGTATAGTCTCAGATATAGAACGCATTTACTCCCAGACACTAGGGGGAGCTAGTAGAGAAATAATACTCAGACTTGCCTTGTGTGCCTTTAAACGTTCATGATATTTCCCCTTTTTATACAATCCCATATTTTTTAAAAATTTAAGAGTGGTTAAATTTGTTATATCATATTGTTTTTTTTTTTGTAAATTTAAATGAACTTGAATGTATTTTTCAAAATGAGGACAAATCTGTGTCTATTAAGTTTCCATTAAAAATGTTACTTTAAAAAATTGTAGAAAATAATTCTTGCACTGGCAACTAAATAACATCATGAATTTATTACAACCTGTATCTGAAACGTATAGATTTTTGTATTCGTTGTTTAAATATTTGTTACTACCTGTTTTCTCACACGGATACATGCAGAAACCAATAGTTTTAATTCAAAATAAGAAACTATAAGTTGCATGGTTGAAATGTTATCATATTGGTCTAGTAGGGAGTAGCCCTGTGATTTAATGTATTTTCTTAATATTTATTAGCCTTTTCTGAGCTTTTATCTAGTCCTTCATTATTCAGCGTTCTTTCAGCATTTTGTTTTGACTATATTGCCTTTCAAAAACGTTTAGCAGTACTGCATTTTTTTATTTGTAGCACTATAGTGTACAAACAACTGTAGCATAAATCTTGCATGTTGAAGCGATGAGAAGCGAAAGGCATGACAAAATGTTCAATAGAAAAAAAGGGTTTAGTATAAATCAGTGTGATTTGTGTAATTACGGCCATGTGTTCGCAGTGAGTCTCCACATTATTTACAGCAGTGCATGTTCCCAGGGCTATTCATTTGGAAATGATCACACACACACATGTTTAAATAGCTTTGACTACAATGGTGTCAAGCCACTGACATCTATGACTACAGCAGATAGATCGTTCTACATCTATTAGCATTGGCCACGTCCATCTCATAGGTGCAGACAGACAGAAAAGCCACTGGCTGAGGTGAATGAAGGTTCACGTTTGGGAAGTTCTTTGCAAATGACTATGAAGACCACAAATGTGTCTTGAGCCTGAATAAACCACAGTTTATATTATCTTCATTTGGTTTTATCTGTTTGGTTAGCTGATTAATATAAAACAGACTGCTTAAAATTGCAATGAAAGAAGTGGAAATGTTTGAAACAAAAACACAGTCAAATCTTTGGCAATAAAATTAAAGGACCAAGTAAACACCCTTAGACAGACTAGGGCTACTATTAAACATCACATGATCAACTTCTGGGTCATTTAGACTAAACAGGAATGTCCAAAAATGAGCATCATCCAATGTTACAGTAAATAATCCATTTCCTCAGAAAATGAACTGTAGTGTACTGCACATATTTAGACTTTACCACTGAACAATTATAACATTTCGAATTTTCTTACTATAATTTCTAAAACCTATACCTATAATACATTAGTTAGAGATTTGCTTAAATGAAGTTTATTTAATTAAGTTAGGGAGGGGAATGGTCATGTAATCAACCAATAAGTGCACAGACGTCTCTATATCCAGCCCAATCTCATGACATTTCGTTATATAGTCACGTAATTTTTTTATTCTTTTTTCGTGATATTATCACAAATTTCTGCATGTTTTTCATGATCGTATAACATTTCCTGTTTTCGTGTGATTATCACGTATTGGTTACTATTTTATTTAACATTGTCGCTTCTGTTTAGGGTTACATTTACATAAAATTACATCCCTACCCAAACCCAACTGTAACCCTAATCCCAGGCGACATATAAAAAAAATATTAGTATAAAACAATATATAAAGTGACATTCTAATGCAAGCCCCAAATCTAACCCTAACCGAAGTGACAATGGTTTAAAAATAGGAAAAAGCAGTTGAGTAACCAATACGTGATAATCACACGAAAACAGGAATTCTTTATATGATCACGAAAAAACTTGGAAATTTGTGATAATATCACGAAAAAAGAATAAAAAAATTACGTGACTACCTCATGAGACTGGGTAGCAGCATCTCCATCCCTTAGCTCTGTCCTGTGACCATTTTTTTGCAGCATCCCTCCTCCACCCCATCGCCTCACTCTCAGCTGGTATAGAGTATCTATGCCAGTTAAAGGCGAAGTGCATGATATTTAAAAAACGCTTTGGAAAAGAGAGTCGGGCCGACTACCAACACACTTGTAGCCAATCGGCAGTATAAGGGGCGTGTCTATTAACCGACATAGAGACAGAGCGCCGTTATGCAAATTTGAAAACCACGCCCACCGGGGGGGAAATCAATCCAACCGTCTCCATTGAGTTTGTATTGCGAGAAGCCGCCTCCTTGTCATTTCTGGCTTATAACAAAAAACTGAATAATGCCTAAAAGCTGCTGTGTGACAATATGTACAGCTAACAAGCCAAAGAACCCAGAAATACGTTTTTATAAGCTGTCGAGCCGTAAAACCCAGTCTTTAAGGATAATAAAGTGGATCGCCGACTACGTTTCCCCATAGTGGACGCAGTTCTACTAATAGAAGTACTATAAAAAAGTTGCCTGTATCCATTTTTGTGTCTTTAAACGCTCGTTTTTTGGGGTCGACGGCTTATAAAAACTTATTTACAGATTAAACTTAAAAACAGAATAATACCTAAAAGCTGCTGTGTGACAAGGTGTACATCTAACACGCCAAAAAAATAAATAAATAATTTTTTATAAGCTGTCGACTTCAAAAAACGAGCATTTAGACACAGAAATGGAAACAGGCAACTTTTCATAGTACTCCTATTAGTAAAACTGCGTCCAATAGGGGGAAACGTAATCGGCGATCCACTTTATTCTCCTTAAAGACTGGGTTTTACGGCTTGACAGCTTATAAAAACTTATTTCTGTGTTCTTTGGCTTGTTAGCTGTACATATTGTCCCAAAGCAGCTTTTAGGCATTATTCAGTTTTTTGTTATAAGCCAGAAATGACAAGGAGGCGGCCTTTTGCAATACAAAGTCAATGGAGGCTGTCGGATTGCTTTCCCCCCCGGTGGGCGTGGTTTTCAGGTTGTGACGCGCTGCGCTCTGTCTCTATTGTTGCCTGGGTTGCATATGTGTGGGCGGGTCTATCAACAGAAGGTCCAGATTCTATTGGGGTAGGGGCGTGTTTGTTTAGGTGATTTTAAATATCAACATTGGCTTTCAGAGATCATGAACCCTGCCTTTAAAGCGTAACTAAACCCCAGGTCAGAGCCTGACTCCACCCACTTGCAATATTTGAAAAATGCAATAAAAGTGGGCAGATCCCAACGGAGATAGAGGGGACGAGCTAAGCTTGTACCAAGTGTGGTGAGATCGTAACAAGGGTGTGGTGAGCTTGAACCTGCTTACGTCACGAAGTATTTTTTGGACCCAACATCCAATAGGAAAATTCAACTGCAGTAGCCACCGTTCAACCTGAAGAGGGCAGTACTTATACGTTTTTACACCATATATTAGTATTGAAACACTTTATATCCAAATGTCAAAAAAATTAACTAAACAGCACCAATAAAGCATCATTCTTACAGATCATTAACTAAAAAAGTTGGTTTAGGGTTTAGTTACTCTTTAAGGATAGGGGAGTACTCTGGGTTCACACTAATATTCCGAACTAGGACCCCTCCCCTCGGACAGCAAGGCTAAATATGCTTAATTTCATATTTAATTGATGTTGATGCAAACTTTTGAAAATATATGTATGCTCCAAACTTCCTTGACACATTCCTTGAATCTTTATGTAAATGATTTTTTAAAAAGGTACTATTATTTTTTGTGTGAGCCATCGTTTCACTGCTATCTGACATCTGTTTACACTTAGCTAATACATGTAGGAATGTGAAAAGATGCCTGTTTGATCTCTGTATCTGACACCGATACAAAAACTGAAAGATGTCACTTTCTCTCTCTACCAGAGAACATCAATTAAGAACATATTGCTTTGATTTTCTTTCCAATTATTGCTGTAAACCCAAGCCGCAGAGCAAAGAAGCGGCTCTGGCCAAGGATTCGGAAAAACACATGCACTTGATTAGCAGCACCGCAATCATATCAGTTTTAGCGAAGGAAAACGTAAGGAACAGTGACTGGTCATCTGGGAAATAAGAATGTCCATCAGCAAAAAAAAAAAAAAAAAAAACAATCACTAAGGAATGTTTGATATTTGTTTCCGTGACAGTGATCTGAACAAAACACTTATGGCATTTCACGAACACAACTGGATTGATTTTAACCTATGAGAGAAGATCCAAGGATCTAATCAGATAATAGATGTTGTGACTGAGACAAATGATGCAGCTGCGGCTGAGAAAAGCACACATCAACCTGTGAGATGTAGATCTCCAAATACTAGTGTGATGGAGGTGCTCCTCTGTCGTGTCCGTAAAACAGGAGATCTTTTGGAATCCTGCCTGATTCATCAGCTCCCCCCTTCTTTATGCATCTTCTCCCAGTGGCGTGTTGGAAGAGTTGGAAAAAAATCACACGGGTTTTCCGTTGGTCTTTATACACATACCAATGCGGTCAAAGCTATAGTTCCATTTTGAATTCCCGGTGATCCACAGAGCACCAATTCCATCAACACTTTGAGTCATTGTCACATATTTTGCTACAATTTTTTATTTGCCCAGCTGACCATTGATAATAACGGATTATTTTCCCCAAAACAATCTTTCCAATGATCTGTTCCATCCTGTTAAGCATTTGGGCAGAAAATTAGTTTTTGTTCGGTGGCCCTATCACATCGACCAGTGGAAAATACAGGTATCAAAAACAAAAAGTCAAAGAGAATGACTGAGATAATGTGACCAACCACATGCACACAGCAAGCTCATTTTTATTCTGCACACAGATGCCAACAATTTGCTGACATGTGTAAGATAAGACAAAGCTCGGATAAAACAAATGCTATACATTTAAAAACTTTGACAGGGAGCAAAAGCTTATATGGCATATCTGGAAGCTGTTAAAAGTGGGAAAGCACATTCCTTCAAGTGAAATCAGATTTTCCCATACGGAGTGTCATTGTTTCCATAGACACCAGAGTTTTTTTAACCTTTAGATGGGTCTCTTTTTGGAATTACGGCACTTTCAGATATAAAGGTAAAGCTGTCACTGGGGAAGTACGCTTTGAAAAGGTCCTAATATACGTTTTATGTACATATATGTACTTTTGAAGTGCCAATGTGTATCTTTGAAGTACCAATATGTACCTCTAATATGCACAAAAGTGTATTTTTGAAAGGGTACTGCTCCAGTGACTGCAGCTTTCTTTATTTGTTTCCAATAAATTTCAGAGGTTAAACAGAAAAGCAGATGTTTACATGACATAAGAACGTTTGTATGAAGCCAAGTAAAAATATTAAATCGTACTTTTGTGATTTAGAACAGCGCAAATAAACTACCCAAAGGGTTATTCTTCGCAGGGACAGAGAGCTTTTCAGAAAATGCTTTCAAGTAGATCTGATAAATGTCCTGCGTTTTCTGCTACACATGCTTTTTCTAAAACCTACAATCAAAGCACTGTAATTGGTGGCATGATGTCACAAAGTAGCCAACATTCAGTTAGTAGCATGAAACCGCGAAACCATATTGCAGTCTTGTGGCTTTGTCAAGCTCGCTTCAAATGTATGCCACACTTGTTTAATGACCGTCTTGGATGGAAGGCTGTACTTATATAGTATCGAAATCTCTGCGACGGGCTAAAAAATGGCAACGAGTCAATGAATGCCTCGACGAAGATGTGGTTGGTTCAGTTTTGAAGTCTTAAATATGCCTGGGAACCCTGCAGTCATGAAAAGGCAAAATGTCAGGGGTGCGTGTGGTTCAGTGTGTCAGCGAAGACATGCAAATGGATCTGTGGACAGGTTACAGCCCTGCCCTCTGGTGCCAAGCTAAAGAGTGCTTGGCACACACTGGGAAACACCACCCGAGGACCTGGCAAGTCTTAAAGTTTGTTGAGTTAACAAAATGTAGTGACCATTTCCAGATGAGTCAGTGGGGAAATGAGTTTGAGGTTTTTTCCTTATCCTCCTGGAGAAAGATAACAGGATCTTGCATCGTCTGATGTAAAAATAACAAAGCATTATAATTCTTGAAAAGCAGTCCAAGGAATTCTGTTTACCTATTGCTGTATCACATTTTATTGGGTGGAGTGTCCCCTAGTGGAAAGAGTTGGTACAGTGATCATTAAAAAGCCCCCCCATGTGACATTTTCAACTACGGCGTTTCAAATGCTCCTTGCATCATCAATGTATTGTCTCTCTTATTCTTTCTCTTCAGTAAGATCTTCAGTAAGTGAAAAGTTTTATGCTTTTTTGTGTGGCTTGGAATCCCTGTCTGACCGCAGAGCCAAGACAAGCTCTTTAGCCAACTGTACCTCCTTCTCACATCCCCGTGTCTCCTAATTCTATTCTGCAAGAGCTGCCATCAAATTTTTATGGCTTTGTTTCAAAGTTAACTTCCTGGATTTTAAAGCTTCATCTTTTCTGTTTCAGACTCTCACTTTTACACACACAAACAAGCAGACAGAAGCACACACACGCACAAAGGTTGTGGCTGTGAACACGACATATGTTATCTAGAATGAGCATATGGTGGCAGTCCCATGCCTCTGACTGACCCTGACCTCAAACTGACATTCACCTTTAAGAAGTGGAATGAAATTTCTGTCATCACTTTATCACAACTTGTTCCAAAGTAAACACTTACATTTTGTGGTTGTTATTTTTTCAATGCAGTTATAATGAGGAGACTAAAGCAATGTAGTATGATAGCTTTATATAAATAATCTGGAGATCTGTGCTTCAAGAGAGTTCAGGCCAATAGCAACTATGGATGTGTGAAGGAATCATTCGTTCACAATTCAAACTGAACAAATTCACAAGCCAACTCGCAGATCCCCCAAAAATAAATTCATAGATGTTTGGAATGACATGTGACATAAATAATGACATTGCTGGGTTGAATTGGTCCTTTAATGTAGGTCCAAGGCCACCATTTCAATGTTATAATTAGTCAAATATACAGTTTACTAATAACACGTTTCATGGATTTTTTAGTGAACTAGTCTTTTTTTAGATCAAAAGAAGCTAATTTCAGTAAAGGACAAGAGAAAAAGATACAAATTAAAAAGAAATCAAAACTATTTGAAACTGAAGGCCAGTGAAAAGATATTTATATGAAAATCTAACCATGCTGTCTATAGAGAATATAAATGGAAAAGTATGTCATGTTGTCTGCACCAAGCAATTCTCTTTTTTTGGTAACAGAATGCAGCAGATTGAATTCTGGTGCCACTAATTCAGAACCTCTCTTGGCTACTGTTATGGCAGCGTCCTTTAGCAGAACGGAGCCAGATGAACACAGAAAGTTGGATGAAAAAAGGCAAAATTTTGAGCATACTGTGAACTGTATCCATGATCAAAACAAATAAAAATCCACAGGCACTGAATCATCTGGTCAGCTTCTGTTCTCACCCTTTCCACTTGAAGCGAGGCATTTCTTTACAATTTTAAATATCCATGTGTGCACTGGGTTTACACATTTGGGAGTCTCACTTTTAACTAAGTTAAAAAATCCAATTCCCTGGTGAATAATATAAACAGCTTTTTCAGGTTTGTTAGGACATCTCAGTCATCTGACAGACATCATATTTACCTGAATTCTTTACATATTTGAGAAGCATTATGAAAATATTTACAACAAAATATTAAAGAGCATACATGGAAGTTTACAGCCTTCATTTTTTTAAGCATTTATGACAACAGAAGTTTTCTTGGCCTGTAACAAATTGGACAACGGGCCCAGGAGGATAGTAACATTTGTAGGCTATTGAAAGAAGTTGAGTTGCTTGTATTTCAGTTAACCTTCTTTTTTTTTCATTTTAGTCATGACTCGGTTACAATTTCAATAGGCTAATGGTATTTGTGCCAGCTAAAGAATATAATATAATATCATATTAATATAATCAATGTAGGGGAGAGCGGGGTATGTTGTCACACTTTTCACACTGTCTAACATTTACTGAGCACCATACATCAAAATGGTATAAATCTCATACCAAATGAAAGAAGGAAGTCTTGGGCACATATGTTGTATTCATAACATCTTTATATCTTATCTCATTACAGAGTTGTAGACCGTTGAATAGTGACTGTGCACTTGTGACAATTTGCCCCATCGGAGGGTAAGTTGTCACACTAGGGCGGGTAAGTTGTCACACTAGATTATCTAAAAATAAGAACACAACTACTTAATTGTGAAAATTGATTTTAATTTTTAAACTCAAACCAAACTGGAAATATAAACATCCGTGCCTGGAGAATCTGGAAAAACAATTATTTCAATCCAAATAATGCACATTTCAATTAAGTGGCAAGACCACTTTACTTTGAACTTTGGTTCAAATGTTCTATGGCTTTCACATAAAACCAGATAACTGAATGGAACGCTGCAGATAACTTGCTTAACTTAACATGTTTAACCTCTGAACAAAACAGATGCCCTGTATGACTAATAGGACTCATCTCCAGAATCACAATTCTGACACACATAAATTGCCTGGCCTGAGGTGCAAGCATCATGGGCCCAATTGTTGCATTTTACACATTTTACCCAGGTCTCCTTTGGACGACTCTTTGAAAATGGCTCTACACAGACGAGGCAGAAGCACTCTTCATCATCTGATGATGACTCTTGCATGATTTTTCTTCTTTTAGCTGCCTTGTTTTTCATAGGTCCAGATTTCTGCTTCCCTTTCTTTTGAAACAGCTTTTTGCTAGATTGAGGCTTATTCTTTTCTATATCATGTTTTCTGAGCATGTTCGATGTGTTTGTTTGTACAGGGGCAAGTTGTCAGATGTGACGACTTGCCCCAAAGTCATTGAGACAACTTGCCCCATACTTACTTGTGTGCTAATGTTGTCTAAATCTCAAGTATAGCTCATTATATCACTTTAGCTAAAGTATCAAAAGACACTTTACGGTCTCCTCTATTTTGTGCAAAATAATCATTTTAAACATTCACACCTAACAAAGTTGTATTGCATAAAATGTAAAGTGATTTTTTTTTACTTTTTAAGCAGAAAAATAAGAAAATTGTGCTAACCTCAGATTACAGTGATCTTGACCACATGTGAACAGGAAGTTGACTATAGAAGAAGAAGTCACATAAAGTGGCTATTTGATTTTTGAGATAGAGCCTCTAGTGTTGGAGTTATTAACAGTGTGACAACTTACCCGTGTGACAACTTACCCCGCTCTCCCCTATTTGAAAGTTATCAAAGTAGAAAGATTAGGAAAACTGTCAACACCTTTTAAACTTTTAACATTCACAGTCGATATATTTAGTAAATATTTTGTAAAGTTCTACCTTTTTAGTTCAAAATGTATATTTTCCACAATCTGTTAGCATAATAAACTGTTTAAAGGGGACATTTCATATGACTTTTTAAGATGTCAAATAAGTCTTTGCTGTCCCCAGAGTTTATATGTGAAGTTTTAGCCCAAAATACTACATGGATAATTTATTATAGCATGTTAACATTGCTACTTTATAGGTGTTGAGGAAAAATGTGCAGTTTTGGGTGTCCTTTAACATGTAAATGAGCTGATCTCTGCACTAAATGGCAGTGCTGTGGTTGGATAGTGCAGATTATGGGGTGGAATTATCCCCTTCTGACATCACAAGGGTGGCCAAATTTTTAATGACCTATTTTTTCACGTGTTTTTTTATTTTGAGAGAGATAATTTGGAAAGTAATGAACAATATATTATACAGCTATTTATTGTATTAGGAAAATATCATATACACAAAACAAAATGGGCCCTTTGTAAACCAAACCTGTCACATTTTATAAATGATTTCAAATTATACAGTACCCCTTTGGAAAAAGTTAAGAACAAAAAAGCTCAGAAAACACATAATATTTTAAAAATACTAAATTTTTTGTATTTTTTTTCTTTTTCTATTTTCTTTTCCGATAACTTGTGAACAATGTGTGAGTAATACCTCATGTTCATGTGGCATTGAACAAAAATGTGTTTTATACTTGATGATATTCATAAAAAAAAGACCTATTTTTTCACATACTTGCATAGAATGGTTTATCAAAACTAAGTTACTGGGTTGATCTGTTTCACATTTTTTAGGTTGAAAGAATCACTGGGGACACAATTATAGCCCTTAAACATGGAAAAACTCAGATTTATATGTCCCCTTTAAAGGTCCACTGTGTAGATTTTTAGCAGCATCTAGGGGTGAGATTGTGAATTGCAACCAACGCGTCAGTCCACCACTCACTCCTCCCTTTCAAAGTGCTGGTGAAGCTACGGTAGCTGCCACAGGACAAACATGCCATCGTCTTAGACAAATGTGACAAAACATGTTCCATAGCAATTACACATTTAATTAATTAAATTTTTTTGTACATTTTTTTCTTCTACAGTATGTCAGAAAATTTCAGGACCCTCTGTGTGAGGAAGAACAGCTTCTGTTAGTTGTCAGTTTTTTTATGAATTTTGCACATACATAAAGTTAAATATAATCTTTTGACGTGTATGTTTATTAACAAATAGTATTAACACTTAATGACTCCGGCTAGATCATTGAGGTTGTCCAATCAGATGCTTAGATGTTCCACGGTCTAGGCGTAAGAACAGAGGAGACCGAGCATCTTCAGTGGTGGCACTTAAATTAATGACAAGTTATGTTGTCTTGGTAATGTCAAATTGTCATGACAAGTTATGATGTACTGGTTTATGTCATCTTTCCATTAAAAATGACATAATTGAACAAATGACACTTAAAGACAGTTGTCATAAACGTGCATAAAATCTCCTTCATGTTCATGACACGAATTATAAAGGTGTCATGTCAGTCTTATGAACACCCCTTCAAGTAAAGTGTTACCGTTAAGGGGAATCTTTACCGAAATAATTCTTTAGTAAGATAACAATAAGCACTTTATATTTCATCATCGAGGGCAATAGTGAACACATTCTTAGACAGGAGAAGAGAGACAGGGGAAACAGAACGACTTGTCTTTCGGCTTGCACCCATGAGAAGAAGTTTCCCGCTGACTACTGTGAAACCAGATCATAAAATTGATTCCATCTGTACTTCTGTGGATAACTTTCCATCCTCCAGCACATACTTTAGCTCCTCTCTTAGTATCCTCCCCTCATTTACATTTACATCAGCCTACCTCTATACAGTATCAAATCAGAAAATAAGCCTCTTTTTCCTAAAAACTATTATTATCCTAAAATGTTTTCCAAGTCTTTTTGGGAACGCTCTCTGAATATTTTCTTCATGCTGCAATGCCAGATTACATTATCAAAATATGCACTACACTATCAGTTCTGCTCGACTTTTATAATAGATCACAATATGCCCCGTTTATAAATAATTGTCGATTCCACACTTTACTAAAGCAATCGACATTTTCAACTGGGAATTTCAACAGACTCCAGACTAATGTGCTTTGTGTTGTATTCATCAAGCAGTTTTGGGTTAACATCAGAGAAACACTAGCTCACTGGACTCAATTTGTAAAGATCAATGATAATTCCATCATCTCACAACAAATACTTGATTGCTCGTCTAAAACACACACAGATGTCAAATGAATGAGTATTTACACAAGTGTGTATCATCACTATCCAGACACTAATCATTGTTCATTAACTTTCTTATTGTAGACTTGCATTGATGTTTGTTGAAGTCATATCCAGACTGATTTTAAAGTTTAAAGTTGCACAATCAGAGACCGATGCGGATTATAGTCTGGTTATATTCTCAGGAAACTGGATTTGTTATGCTGCCTCTAAAATAGTCTTGCTGTCTCATGGTGGTGCTGGTGCGCTTCCACACATGCTCACAGGCTTTCATTGTAAATGTAAATCAATATGGGGTAAATAAGTGAAAAAACACAGTGTTTGATAATGATAAATAAAATGTAAAATTAAATATATATATATATATATATATATATATATATATATATATATATGTATGTATATATATATATATATATATATATATATATATATATATATATGTTAATATTAAAAAACTATATCAATTTAATATATAATGTAATTGCTATAAATTAAAATAAGGCAATGCATTTATGATTTATTAAAGTAGTTAATTCATTATTGAGTGCACTTAGAAATAAAAGCATTTTACATGACTTCTTAGATGAAACATGTAAAATGAATCAACAAATGTGGCCTAAATAAAGCAGGTAGTGTTTTTATTTTGTGAATTGCCATCTCTTGACTGTTTGGCACATGTTAGAATTCTGGACTTTATAATTTATTAAAATATGTAGAAAATATGTAAAAAAAAAAATTGTAAGGAAAACTGAAATTTCACATTTTGCTTTCATTACAGTGACTTTTCTAAACATAGCTGCACTGTAATACATCTCCTATTATCAAGTTTTTACTGTAGTTATACTTATAGAATAGTGTTTAACAACAGTGTTTACATTCAAGTCTAAAACACCTTTGTTTTATTATGCATGACTCTTTTATTTATTGTATCTTTCTATGTCTAACTTTTTACAGTTTTGAATCAGCATGGAATGCAATAAATGGATCCTCCTCCATGTTACTGATTTTAAAGTAAGCCCGTCCATCTCCTCCAACCTGGACTTGTTTCCCAGTGCATCTGCTTCCCTCCTTCTGACCAGAGATGACATCACAGTAGGTGCCTGCTGGCATGCCAGTGTTCAGGGTCGCGTCCAGATCCCTAAAGTACAGAGTGAACGTTACGCATCATGCTATGTTTCTCGCAATGCGATTCAAACCGAAATTTTCTCTCACAAAAAGTTCTTACCAACTATCATTGTTGATGACGATGAACCCACGACTGCCACGGCTGAAAGCAATCTGATTATTGTTGTTGTCCCACCAGTTAGACAATGGCTGTCCATTAACAACATTACGGAAGATCACCATGTTTCTGTGGAGAAAATGTGCGTTTTGGTCATTTCTCAGGTCTAACTATACACCGATAGCTGATCATAAATTGTGGATTATGTAAGTACATGCATGCATAAACCATCTTTACAATGAAAGTGTTGGGACTCGCCTGATTTGTCGCCACCTGTGTTCACAAACCCAGTTATCTCCACAAGTAGAGTCTGGATTGATGGGAACTGGCTTGGTGGCTCCATTACTGTAGCTGGGAGGTCCTATCCAGTCATTTTTATCCGTACACAGTGTTACTTCTTTGGATCTGATTTCAAAAGAGAATTTAGCACATCCTTTATCCTGTCCATTGACAATGTTGCGGTCCCAGCGGTAGCTGGACATCACTCTTGTAACTCCATATGGGTGAGCCAACATCAGGCCTACGGCCATTTTGTAAAGTCTAAACGAAACAAATACAATATGTGACCACACCTGTGAAAACCCAGTTTAAGTATTTTTGTGATATGAAGAGTTTCGTTGCAAAACGAGATAACTCCGTTTTTTAAATTGTTCAGAAATCTCATTTTTTGGTTGTGCATTCCAATTAATTTCAATTCAACTGCTTTTGGTTTGTTTTGATTTAAACCTTCATAAGTTAAAAATACAGCTAAGTAGCACCATAAAACAAAATAATAACATGATAACATAATAGTAAACCTGTTTTGACAAAAATGTTAAAAAATGGATTTATCTCGTTTTGCAACGAAACTCTTCATATATACTGTATTCTAAAGACTTAAAGTTTTAAGTATGTTTATACTGAAGTTAAGCTGTACCTTGAATCCCAGAACGTGACGATAGATGCACCTCCTGCTCCATGTCCTCTCTGGTTATCATGGTTGTCAATAAATACCAGGGCTTTATCAGAAGGCATCATACCCCAACCCTCACCCCAGTTCCTGGTATACAAAAATAGTTACATATTGAGTTGAAACTTTTCTATGTCTGATTTCTGTTATTAATAAAAATCTTACTTGAGATAGGACAGTTTTTGATTGTTCCATTTGCGGATCACATTGCCCAGGTTTGCGCCATATTTGAACTCGGTGACCCTTCCAATTCCATAATACTGATTTGATGTGATGGGCTCCCCGCCAAGATCAATAACCTAATAGCCAAAAAACATTTTAACTCAATAGTAAAGACTTTGCCACTTTTATATTGATGTTATTCTATTAGCTGACATGTAATATGAATGAAATAACCTCTTGGAAGATGAAAGGTTTGGAGCCAGAGGGAAACCATTTAGTGTTGAGATTATGTAGTCTTCCATAAACAGCAGAAAGATCACCGGGCCACATGTGCTTGCAGGCGTCCACTCTGAATCCAGCAACACCCATATCAATCAGCTTGTTCATATAGTCAGACACTTTACTTCGCACGTAGTCCTTTTCCAAAGCCAGATCCAGAAGACCAACCAGACGACAATTTCTGACCTGGCATGGTTTTGGTTATGGAATGTTATGAAAGACGTATTTGGAAAAACAAATACATGACAGAGCTAAAGTTTAAGAAAACAGTCGCACCGCAAATATTTCTGACCTGTTCGACATCCTGGTAGTTCTCAATGTTTCCACTGCCAGTTTTGCATTTGCCGTTATTGAAGTCCCAGTTTGAGAATGGAATTGAAGGGAAATCCTGTTTGTTAGCATTGAAATATGAACCACAGCTGGAGTGTGTACCCTCTCCACCACCCGCTCCACACATGTGATTGATGACAGCATCCACATAGATGTTCACCTTTAAAAACAAATATTACAACTTACAATTCAAGTTCTGTATATTTGGAGATCTTTTGTTGCCATATTTACCCCAACATTGTTGCATCTAGTGATCATATCTCTCAGCTCATCTTCATTTCCTGATCTGGAACACAGATTATAGCCGATTGGCTGATATCTCTGCCACCAAGGATGCCAAGGGTCTGTAACAACAATGCTCTCACTTGGAGGGGAGATCTTTAAATAGAAAGCCAATATTTCATTCAATCGTATCATATCAATTCATGGAACGCTTTAAAATATCAAAATAATGATATACTATTAAATACTCACCTGAACCCCACCAAAGCCATTTGGTGCAAGGTATCGCTCACATTCTGCAGCAATATCAGCCCAGCGCCACTCAAACAGGTGGACAAGGGAAGTTCGTCCATTTTTAGTGTTAGGGTCGAACTGAGCAAAGCTCAGCCCAAGCAAGGCTGCCAAGATCAGAAGCTTCATCTCTCCTCGGCTCCAAAAAATCAGCTACAGTGTAAATATCAAGTTGTTCAGGTATATATACAGAGAAACTGTTTTCTATATCCAATCATCAGAAAGTTTCTGACAGAGTTACATATGAACTGATAAGCACATGTGTAATGTTCTCACACGCCTTACATAAATCTCTTAACTACCACATTATTGGAGCACATGACACATATGAGTTATGATTTGCTTTACAGTATAATATCAGTATTGATAAACATCAATGCATTGGAAAAGATGAAATGTTGAAACATTTAACAGTTATCTTATTTGTGCATTTTCTTAAGTTCAGTTGCATGCATTTGTGAGGGTGTTACTACACTCTTAAAACTTTAAAATTATGAATGAAATATTTTAAGAGCAGATAAATCATTGACTTTCAGATAGTATTGCATTATGGTGTGAAATGATATACAAGTAGTACTGTAGCACATTCCAGAATATACCAAAGCACCTCCAGTGCACATCCTCAATGGTTATCATGATTGTCAACAAACGCCAGAGCTTTATCAGAAAATATTTGACCCCAACCTTAACCTCAGCCCATGGGATAATATGCACTTGTTCATTTTGGCTTGCTACAACTAATCAATAAATAAACTGTTGCCAGATAGTAGTAGTAGTAGTAGTAGTTGTAGTTTTTTCTCGGTTGTAGCTTATTTAAACATTTTCATTGTACCCCACACATCCTTCTCCAGGGACATGTCCTATTTCACAATATAATGTAAAATATTTTCACTAACATTTGATAGAAAGTGTATAATAGTATAGTGATGTGTATTTTTTCTATTTTCAAATAAATACAAAACAAGGATACAAATATCAAATAACATAGCAAAAGAAAAACATATACATATATACAATAATTACATATGTACTCACACTTAAATAAGGGACATAGTCATGTGTATACTCAAACTCATAGCAACATACTTCTTAAGTGTTTAGATTTTGATCAAATATTGCAATACAAAGTTATGCTAAGGATCACAGATCTAGTTCAGCTCATGGGTTAAAAGTCAAGATTGGTACAAGAGTTAGCCTTCTGCATTTATATACAATACAGTTAGTTGGTATAACATATCATTGTGAAATGGTTAAAATAGCATTTTGTTATCAACTCTAAACTCAGTGGGCCCTTTCATACACTTGGCGCCAGGCCCAACGCAAGTGCTTTTTGCTCCAGCCTGACGCCGTTTCACTTTTATGTCCTACACTAAATTTGTTAACTAACCAATGGATTTTTTTTGTATATATGAAGAGTTTGGTTCCAAAACGATATAACTTTGTTTTTAACATTTTTGTCAAAACATGTTTATTATTATGTTATCATGTTTTTATAGTGTTTTATTGTGTTACTTAGCTGTATTTTATTATTTATGAAGGCTTCAATTAAAACAAACCAACTGCAGTCTGATATGCACAGTTTTAATACGTTTTTTTGAAAAATTTAAAAAACGGAGGTTATCTAATTTTGGAAGCAAACTCTTCATATATATATATACTGTAAAGGGTTAAAATGTAAAAGATTGTTATTGTGTCTCTTGGACATGAATGCGGACAAATTACAGTACTGGACTTTAGAAGGCATGAAGCTGAGATCAACTGCAGAAGAGCTGCTTCACCTGTAGCCTGGTAAGCTGAATTTTTTGCTTTTAAAAAGTGCAAATATTGCCTTTATTTTGAAATGTTATTTTGAAATGCTACCCCATATGTATTGTATGATGAATTTGTACCTCTGGATATGTGAGATGAGAACCTTTTTTAAGAAATAAGCTACTTATATCAAAACACAGCGCTTTCCCAGGTGCTGAAGCTTTTCAGCTCTTGATACATTCGTAGATTCTCTTGTTTGTTACAAATTAAATATTTTTAGAGTAAAACCCTTATTTTTTTGCATATTTGTAAAATATTCTTGTAAAAATACTTTTTGAAATTACAGTGATCATGTATCAATACTTTTTTAGCATTTAAAACCCTGCTGATTTTACTTACTCCATGACTGAATTAACGACTTTTAAAGGGGCCATGGCATGAAAATCGACCTTTTACATGTTTAAGTGCTATTATTGGGTCCCTAGTGATTCTATTAACCTAGAAAATGTGAAAAAGATCAACCCAGTAACTTAGTTTTGGAAAACCATTCTCTACAAGCAGATGAAAAAATAGGTTTTTAAAATTTGGCTCCCCTTATGATGTCATAAGAAGGTCTTATTATAATAATACCACCCCTTAATCTGCACTATACAATCACAGCACTGCCAAATATTGCAGAGAAAAGCACAAATGAGTTTTAATTGCAACAAACCACCATCATTGTGTTCAGTGTTTGAATTTCGTTTGCATTTTAAAAGACACACCCAAAACGGCACATTTTTGCACACACCTACAAAGCGGCAATTTTAACATGCTATAATAAATTATTTATATGGTATCTTGAGCTTAAACTTCACATATGTGCTCTGGGGACACCAAAGATTTATTTGACATCTTAAAAAAGTCTTGTGCCATGGCCCCTTTAAAGAAACCAAAACTTTTATTACAAAAAAACCAATGCAAATATTTTTAAAATCAATCTTAAACTGGTTGTCTTTTTCCTCTGTTTAGTTTTTCCACTTATACATTCATAAAAATAGGGATTCCACCATGGCGTGAACGCAACTGCTATTAACGGAGAAGGGAGATGAGACTTTTATTAGTTTTTTTCATGTTACTCCCAAAATACACCCTTTACTCATTAAAAGAATAAAGACAACTCTTTAAGACTATGCACCGGGCACGCTAACCATTTTTCCTGTCGTTAAGCATTCGGACAAGCCCTAAGTACACTGGTGCCATGCGCTCTAGTCTGGACCATGCGCTTAGATAGTTAAAACTATGTTTCCATTTCATAGAGGATAAATCCTTGCTGGAAAAACAGCTAAAAACAGCCTACTGTTGGCTGGTTTTAGTTGATCTCCCAGTCTGATTTTATCTGGTTTAGCTGATGTAGCAGGGTGATTTGGTTTTGGGCACTTTTTTCTGGTCGAGCTATTATATTGCTGGACCATCATCTGACCCACCAAATGAAACCGGCCTGGTCCTGCTGCAAGCTTGGCCAGCTTCGCTAAGCTGGTTGGCTTGTCTTAGCTGCTTTAAGTTGGTTAAGTGGCCAAACTTCTCTAAAACTTCACCTGCTAAAACCAGGCTGGGAGACCAGCTAAAGCCAGCCAACCATCTTCAGCTGGTTTTGGTTAATTTTTGGAAGGGATTAAAAAGAGCAAAGGAAATCTGGAAATATGGTTTTTCATAGTATTCTAAAACTTGACTCTGCGTAGGCTACACCAAACATTTTACACAGAAGTAAAATAGGGCTTTTGGTTTGTCAGGTTTATCAATATTTGAGCTAATCTTTGGTTGAAACAACCCCAGCCTTTTTAGCAACGTTGAACAGCATAAAATCAAAGAAATTTATTAATTATTGTCTCAAAATAAAATACACATTCATCTAACATTTTCTCATAAGAGTTTGTTGTGTTATTCAAAATATTGGTGTTACTGGTCGGCAGTTCCACCTCATACATCAGCACAAACCCTTGCTGGTGCTCTCTGATCACTCTGAAGGTAGAAAAATGTTGCTTCTCTTTCTCAATAACAATGAATGAAATAAATGCAAGCTCGGTTCTTGCCGTCCGTCACTCAGCATGATGGCCAATAATGACCTGTCAGTGATGCTGGCCACACATTACAGAACTCAGCAGGTCTACAGGGGCTTCCTGCTTTAACAAATGCTGCAATGGACTAGTACACCCAAAGGGTCTGAGATAATGCAAAATCTATTGCCTCCTTCACATCAAAAGTGACTCAAATGTATTCCCTCAAATAAAAGCCCTAAACAGAGCAGACACCAGCTTTTGGGGAATCTTTACAGTAGGTTTGTCGATATTTGACCTAATCTGTGTTGAATATCCCAGGATTTTCACAGGGTTGTTTGATAAAAATTGTGTGATAAAATGAGAGAAACCCAGAAAGCAATTAATTTATGAATCTATAAAACTGACATCGGGCTGTTTAGCTGTGTGCAGGGTCGCCAGGTCTGTGTAACAAAACCAGCCCAATGTCCAATCAAAAGTAGCCAAAAGTAGCCCAATAAGCTTAGCCCAAACACCAAAACTCAAAATATGCTCATCCCATACCTAAAATATGTATTTTATTGTCACTTTGTTTATGCAGTAAATACAACTTCTTCCTAAAATATTACTGGATAGTTATAACCATAAACACAATCTAATGGAAATCCATGGAAAAACACAGCCATCTTAAATGTAGTCCAATTCCGTAGACCTGGCAACCCTACATGGTATAAAGTTAGCCTTAGTGCAGTCCCCCTAACAAAGTTAGCCTTGTGTAGGGTGCTCCCCCTTTGGGAAATTCATGACATTAGACAATCTTAAACATAGAATTTTAATATTTGAATAAAATATTATAAATTATACAATGTAGTGCTGTTGGTTAGCCTTATTATTCTGAGGTTTATTTAAATGTCATAAAACTGGGGGCCCCTGGTCCCAGCCCCCAGTTTAAGAACCACTGCCCTAGAGAGAGCTTTGTGATTTTTTTAATACATTCCCACAAATAGACCCAACAAAATCTATTTGGAAAGAAACAGAGTTCAGTCTTTGATCTTGGAGAGACGTTTGCTTTCTGTTTTTGGGAGCTTTCATGCTGCTGCCACCACGTCGGTTTCACCTGAGTGCAGCTGTGGCAGGGCCGTCAGGGCAGCAGGGGCCCAAGGGGCCACCCTCCGCGCCCCATCACACACACTCAGGAACTCGACATACACACACACACACACACACACACACACACACACACACACACACACACAGACCTGAGCTCCAGACATGAGAGCTTAGACAGCAAAGGTGACATTCACCACACCGTTCCACTTTGTCGTCATGGCAACTCCGGTCTGATGACAATCTGGAAAACAATAAGTTTTATACAAATATTCAAAGAGTGACTAACCACTATCTCTCTCTATATATATATCCATATACACACACACACTCACATAAAAATATGCATATGTGGGAACTCTATATAGTACATGCAGTATATAAGGAATATTAATGTTGGCCTGTTGAATTATTCAAAAATAATGCACACCCAAGGTAGTAATGCGCACAATGCAAAATGTTTACTTTTTTAAAGGGGCCACGTCACAAGACTTTTTTAAGATGTAAAATAAATCTTTGGTGTCCCCAGAGTAAACATGTGAAGTTGTAGCTCAAAATACGATATAGATAATTTATTATAACATGTTAAAATTTACACTTTGTAGGTGTGAGCCAAAATGTGGCGTTTTGGGTGTGTCATGTAAAATGCAAATGAGCTGATGAAATTTTAACAATGATCGCAATGATGGTGATTTGTTGCAATCGAAACTCAATTGTGCTATGAATTATTTTCTCTCTCTCTCTCTCTCTTTCTCTCTGCACTTAAAGGAATAGTCTACTCATTTTCAATATTAAAATATGTTATTACCTTAACTAAGAATTGTTGATACATCCCTCTATCATCTGTGTGCGTGCAGGTAAGCGCTGGAGCGCACTGCAATGCTTCGATAGCATTTAGCTTAGCCCCATTCATTCAATTGTACCGTTTGGAGATAAAGTTAGAAGTGACCAAACACATCAACGTTTTTCCTATTTAAGACGAGTAGTTATACGAGCAAGTTTGGTGGTACAAAATAAAACGTAGCGCTTTTCTAAGTGGATTTAAAAGAGGAACTATACTTTATGGCGTAATATCACTTTTGGGAGTACTTCGACTCGGCGCAGTAACACCCTCCCTCTCCCATTACGAGAGTGAGAAAGGGAGCGGACTTTTCAGGCGAGTCGAAGTACTCCCAAAAGTGCTATTACGCCATAAAATATAGTTCCTCTTTTAAATCCGCTTAGAAAAGCGCTACGTTTTATTTTGTACCACCAAACTTGCTCGTATAACTACTCGTCTTAAATAGGAAAAACGTTGATGTGTTTGGTCACTTCTAACTTTATCTCTAAATGGTACCATTGAATGAATGGGGCTAAGCTAAATGCTATCGAAGCATCGCAGCGCGCTCCAGCCATCATAAGGAGAGCCAAATTTCAATGACCTATTTTTTCACATGCTTGCAGAGAATGGTTTACCAAAACTAAGTTACTGGGTTGATCTTTTTCACATTTTCTAGGTTGATAGAAGCACTGGGGACTCAATTACAGCACTTAAACATGGAAAAAGTCAGATTTTCATGCCATGGCCCCTTTAAACAATTCAAAGAACCGAAATATATTATTCCGCCCATACCACAGTTACCAATATTGCACTGGTGGTTATTTTAAAACATCCGACAGGTTAGGTGTACGTTTATTGAAAAATAATGCATACCCATGAAACATTTCACACCTTTTCAGAACTATATGCACACACACACACACACACACACACACACACACACACACACACACACACACACACACACACACACACACACACACACACACACACACACACACACACACACACACACACACACACACACACACATATATACAGTTTATCCCATAAAAATAAGACTACACCACCACATTTTACTTAATAAATAATTGAATTGTCCTGCATCAGTCTGAGCTGGACAGTGGGAAGAGCTGTAGCTTCCGATTAGAGGCTCAAGTGTCACTGTTGCAGGTCAGAAGCTTGGACTTGTCATTTTTACTGATGTTTTTTGACATTGCCGTCAACACTGTACCTTGTACCCACACCTCCATCGCTTGCTCTATAATTTATTATGCTCACAGTGAACCTGACTGTCAGTGCACATATGGTAGACTGCCTGACTAGAATGGTTTCTCCCCCATAATGTTTTGCATGAAGCACTGCATAGGTAAACTACCGCATACATTATTATATTATATTATATTATATTATATTATATTATATTATATTATATTATATTATATTATATTATATTATATTATATTATATTATATTATTACAATAATTATATATTTTTTAAGTATTTTTATATTATATTATATTATTGACATACATTATTACTTTGAACATAAACTGTAAATAGTTACATTACTAGATTGTTTTGTACAGAGAAAAAGTACAAAAGTTGTCACTGGGACGGTACCTTTTAAAAAGGTCCTAATAATGTACCTTTGAGGTAGCTGTATGTACCTCTAAGGTACCAATGTGTACCTTGTGCTGAAAACATTATTCCAGACTACAAAAAAAATTATATTTACTATTAAGTGTTATACCTTTAATGAAGAGGGTCAGACTCCACAAATCACCCTTGTAATCTGCACCCTGGAGATTATAAATACCTCCTGCCAAATTTAGGTTCGAAACTTCATATGTCCTGCCAAATATTTAAACATTTACACAACAAGCGGCTGAATATTTCTAGGATCTATCAACAGATTTTTTTCCATCTAGCCACGCTTTTTCTCTCTTTATTGTTTGAACAGCCGTTTCCATGAGCTGTTTGTTGACAGCCGACAGCAGCTGATATGATAACACTGCGGCGTCCAAATACAGGCACTAATTCAAATGTGTTTATGCAGTAATTGCCAGCGATGTTGGAGGCGGACCCTGGGCCCGCTTCCAAATGCTCCCGGTGTCTGTTGAGCCATCCGCACAGCGAGCTACGATGAGCAGCAGCAGATGGAAGCATGAGTATTGCAGCGTGCACCCACCCCTGACTACCTCTCCCACATCACAGCCTCTGAATGTATTACCCATGTGTTTAAAACCTCATCACTCTCTTCCATCAGGTTATGATGTGCATAGGCACGTCTTGTGTTACTTCCTCAAACAGCATTTTTTCAGGTAGACCTGTAGTTTCTGTATTTTTTTTTTGCACGGCCATGTAAAAATAACTGTTGGTCTGATATACAAAGTCCTCTATACTACGAGAATGTATCTCCCTGATTTTATATTATTGGTGGGTTGCAGTAAAACACAAATTAAGACATGAATAACACTCTGGATATTAGAAATGTGATCCTGCTGGGACTACATGAATAGAAATGAAGTGCTGTCTGTAATATCATAGGAGAGAGTGAAAAATATAACAAATTTGCATCAACATGGTAAGAATAAAAGGTCCCTGGCTGTCACGGGGGCAGTACCCTATAGAAAAAAATACACCTCTGCACCTAAAGAGTTCATTCAAGTACGTCATTGGGATCTTGTTAAAGGGTACTGCCCCAGTGACAGCTTGGGACTATTGTTGACTATTTTTCCTGAAAGTGTACTAGAAAGCAATGAGCTGAAATAGAGAAAAATTAAACTTAAACTTTGTTGGTACTGCAACCACAAAACTTGTGGCTTAAACTGGTACTGCAATCACACAACTGGTGGCCAATACACAAAATGACAACATCAACATCAGTTGAGGACTGCATCTCCACTTTTTAAATAACAATATCTGTTATAAGTAATATGTAAGTATTTGAAATGAAAATGAATTCTTAATGTCTAGTGACATATCAGGGCCATTTTATGATTAATTGATATACATTTCTTACATACTGTTCCTTTAAGTGTCCTGCTTCTCAGATTTTTATGAAAATCAGGTTTCTTTTAGAGTTTCAGAAAAGACAATGTCACAAACTGTTCTCAGATTTGCCAAGATACCAAGACAGTTTTTTACATTTCCAAATAAAAATGACCTAAACTGTGGTATCCACGTGAATATTTTAGCTCTAACCTCATACTGAAAGACAAAATTTATCTTGTTTTGGTATATCTCATTTGTTTATTAATATTTTTCTTAAAGGGGACATATCATGAAAATCTGACTTTTTCCATGTTTAAGTGCTATAATTGGGTCCCCAGTGTTTCTATCAACCTAGAAAATGTGAAAAAGGTCAACCCAGTAACTTAGTTTTGGTAAATCATTCTCTGCAAGCATGTGAAAAAATAGGTCATTGGAATTTGTCTCCCCCTGTGATGTCAGAAGGGGGTAATACCGCCCCTTAATCTGCACTATCCAATCACGGCACTGCCATTTAGTGCAGAGATCAACTCATTTGCATTTTAAAGGACACATCCAAAACGGCACATTTTTGCTCACACCTACAAAGTGGCAATTTTAAATTTAAATTTATATGATATTTTGAGCTAAAACTTCACATACGTACTCTGGAGACGCCAAAGATTTATTTTACATTTTAAAAAAGTCTTGTAAAATGTCTGCTTTAAGAAATCTGAGCATATGGCAAAGAAATGCAGTATAACAGAATTTTTTTTACATCTCCTACCTGGTAAGAACATAAGTAAAGCATTAGTTTTAGTAATCATTAGTTAACATATCAAAGCCTGTGACAAAACAGATCAAGTGCATGCTGCCACTACGGAGCACACTATATATAAAGCTACCTCAAAGCTACAATTTTCTGATTAGCCAAATCTATTATTTTGACACCACTGTAGCCAAAGAAAAAGAGTTAAATATTTATAAATGTATATAATCAGAAAGCATATTGGCAGGTGGGCAGATTAAAACAGGGTCCAGTAGTTCAAGAATAGCCGGCAGGCGAACTCCCCAGCACATAATCAAATACAAAGCTAAAAATCACATTCACATTTTGCAAACTGTGTTTAAAAGTTATATATAGAATATACTCTAATTTAGAGTTGTGTGCATGCATTCACAATTTTGTTAACATTACCCTTCAGATCAGTTGGTTTTCAGACTATGGGTTCCACAGTAATATAAGGTGGGTTGCACAGCTTGGCTACAGGAGTGAATGGTACAATGACAACTAATGACAAGCAATGACAATGATTTTGAAATGATATATCCCAGCGTATTGATATTGCAATTCCTCTTACATTTCATTCATTTAAAAACAAACAAAAAACTAGTATTTTCATTTAAAAATGTTATGGTATGGCATAGATTATACCCTTTTAGTGGGTCGACAAATGAAATGTTTGCGAACCCCTGCTTCAGTTATTGAAATAATTCTTCACTGCTTTATCAGCTTAAACAACATCTCCAGCCTGTCAAACTTACTATTTTCAACATGAGGCAAGCCCACAGAAATATTTCAATAATATATGATTCCCTAAGGCCACACTATACATTAAAATTGCATAGATGGGTCCAGTAGCTTTAGAATATGTCAAAACCTGTTTGTGACCCATCTATCCAGACTGGTGCACTGCATACTGCAGTTTAGAGCTCACGGTAATCATAATACCATCAGTCCAAACCTATGCTCAACAGCTGTAACTATTACCTTTGCTGATGATGATGTCATTTTTCATGTCTCCTAAAATAAATCATCTTAAGGAAGAACAAAAATAAACAAAATTTTAAAAGCAGTCAAAACACTGTATATTAAATTGTAAGTTTTGCATTTGTCTATTTTTTTTACTATTTGCCATTTACAAATGGAAAAATATTTTTTAGACAAGCTATATATTCTTCATTCATATCCGTGTGTGATTTGTAAATGATTACATTATAGGCAGTATCTAAATCAAAGTGAAAGTGGCTGTCTCGGTCTTTCTGCTGAGAACTGCACTTCTGTGTGTGTGTGTGTGTGTCAGCATTGTGACTGATCACATATAAAAGGACTGCTACCTCTGTGACAGGTGTTCAAATGGAAGAGATGTCGGGGCAATGTTTTTAGGATGCTGGTGACCCTGTTTGTTTCTAAGATAATGGCATCTTTGACATCTAAATACACTATAAGTAAAAGTCAAATAGGAAATTTCTTTCCCTCTTTCGAAACGACTCCCATTATAACAAGAATGACTGATATAAATCTTTTCAACAATTCCATACTTGACATTAAAGCCACAATATTTCGTTTTTCACCACTAGAGGACGCTTTTACACGGTACCACTATAACAAATGTGACCCGTCACAGAAACCAGTGACACAAGTCGGCAGCACAGCTTTCACGAAAATGAGAAAGAAAGTTTTTTTTTTCAAAATTTGTGATTTTTGTTTTATTGCAGAATCTGTTAGTTGAGATCACGAAGAAGCCTCTCCATGTTTGAGATAGCAGTTTTTGTATATTTAAAGGCGCTCTAAGCGAATCTGTGCGACGTCACTTTTTGTTGATGTTTGAACTGTTTTCAAACAAACGGAGCGTAGCTAACTCCTCCCCCTCCCTCTCCCTTCCATGCTTTCATGAACATGCCCAACCCCCACCCACAAATCCTTCTTGTCGTTTATTGGCTGGAACACTTTGTTATGTTTCGTGGTGCTAGGTTTGGCCACTGTGTTGTTATTGCAGTTTGTGGAGCCTGGGCTGTCTACAGAGATCACATTTTTTACAGTTTGATCAGCGCACAGGTAGCAAGCAGATAGTGAGGAGATGTTTGCTGTATGTAACAAAAAATGTTTTATGGTCTAAAACGCTTGAATTCGCTTAGAGCACCTTTAAAAATGTACATTTTTCGGTTGAAATCTGCTTTTTTTCAGAGATTCTAGCATGCATTACATACTGGATAAGCGGGTGTTTTTGCCCCCGCCCCCAAAGGGAACAGAGTGGCTCCTTAATAGGGATAGTTCACCCAAAAATTAAAATAATGTCATAAATGACTTACCCTTATGTCGTTCTAAACTCGGAAGACCTCAGATCATCTTCGGAACACAGTTTAAGATGTTTTAAGGTTAGATTTAGTCCCAACCATTGAAAATCTATGTACGGTTAAGCTTATTTTTTATATAATAAAAACTCCACTAAGAATAACTAACAACAAAGTCCTTTTAAAGTAGTTTATTTATATAACAAACAAAATAAACAACACGTACATTACCTAGGAAACAAAAACATTTGTTATTTTCGACAAGGTATTTGTTCAAGAGTTTAGTTTAGCGACTAGTAAGACCATTATGTCACAGGTCGAAGCGGACCACCTCTAACGTGAGTCACGCCCCTCCCTCAGTTTCCACCACGAGGAGGTCCCAAAATGCCCCAATGAACAAACAGACAAGAAACATTTTATTGTGACAATCTTTCTTAAATATTAAAATGGGGAAGGGGATGGGTACTTAAAAGGTAAGTTCTAGAGTGTTGGGTGACTCCTTCGCTTCTGACTCACACGGGGACCACAGGTAAGTCTTCCAAACCTGTCCTTCGTTTTCTTTGTCCACACGTGAATTAAGTTGAGTATCCTTAATGTTGTCTCCCTCTTCGTGGTTCTTCGCAGCTTCCCTGTCCGGACTTAGAGGGACGAGACACAGGTAACTTGGTCAGGTAGGTACACTGGGCTCTGGGCTTTGGGCGTAAAAGTGAGTATACAGGGAGGTACACTGGGCTCTTTGCTCTGGGCGTACAGGTGAGTATACAGGGAGGTACACTGGCTCTGGGCTTTGGGCGTACAGGTGAGTATACAGGGAGGTACACTGGCTCTTGGCTTTGGGCGTACATGTGAGTATACAGATGGGTACACTGGGCTCTGGGCTTTAGGGGTACAGGTGAGTATGCAGAAAGGTACACTGGGCTCTGGGCTTTGGGCGTACAAATGAGTATACAGATAGGTACACTGGGCTTTGGGCGTACAGGTGAGTATACAGGGAGGTAGATTGAGCTCTTGGCTTTGGGCGTACAGGTGAGTATACAGGGAGGTACGCTGGGCTCTTGGCTCTGGGCGTACAGGTGAGTATACAGGGAGGTACACTGGGCTCTAGGCTTGGGGCGTACAGGTTTGTATACAGGGAGGTACACTGGGCTCTTGGCTTTGGGCGTACAGGTGAGTATACTAAGCTTTAGCTGAAATGGAGGCAACTCACAGACCCGTAGATGGATGGACGTCAGGCTTTAGCTCTTCGAGGCTCAGGCGGCTGGAGAGGACGTATATGCACACGGCAAAGTTCTAGTCTTCCTCACTAGGACAGACTTCTAAGGAACACTTTAGACATTGACTTCCAACTCGTAGTGGAACAATCCCACGGCTACACAGAGCCCTTGGCTCAGACCTGCAGACTGGCAGCAGACAAACACACAGATTCCCTTTATCAGTATAATGCTCTAGTGGACACTTAGGAAAAGATACAACACCTCTCTACTTTGGACGAGGTGTGCAGATTGAGGTACAGCTTGAGGCTGCTGCATGTTGGGCCTGGCACGCCCACAGGTGGTATCACAAAGGTGGGTAGATTGGGATAGGGGGCCACACCATGAGATGTCCTGCTCGAGTAGGTCGTTCGCTTCCCTCTCCTCGCATCTACAAGCACTCAACAGATGTATAATCATACACAGAGACAGCACCTCCACTCATTTCACAAAGAAGCTGATTCAAGTTTTCCCTCCTTCGATACTCCACCCAATATTCACAGCAAATGCTTACTTCATATAGTTGCCACACCGCCACCAGGCGGGACAGAGGGGTTTATGAGTCGCAGTTGGATGTATATAGATAGAGGACAGCCGCCCCAACATAGCCACTCCACTCTTCTATGACAGGGCTCTTTCTTCAGCCTAAGGAGTGATGTCTGACAACACTGACACAGCACAACACTACAATCTCAGGTGTACACACGTCAAAGGACTCACCCACCGCACTACACACACTCACAGTGCATTAAGGTCAGAATCACAACGTTGGGCCGAGGTTATCGTCCTGAATAGTCGAAGGTGGGTGAAGAGGACGACCATGTGAGAGCGTCGGGACAACGATCTCCAAAACCCACTCCGTCCTCTTCTTGGTCAGTTCCGGCTCACCCACCGAAATCCTTGTCACAGGTGGGGCCGCTCACACACTGATCAACACACAAGGGATACACTGGGACACAGTATTAACAGAGATGTCACTGAGAAGACAACATTTCCAATGTAGCTCACAGTTTCATTGACACTTGTTACTTCCCTCTCTTTTCCAGAAATCTGGTGTATCCTAGGTCGATGGTACAACACTTTCTCCGTTCCTTCCTCTTCTCAATGCATTTCCGGTGACTTCCCAATGCACACAATCTCTTCAAGGTAAGTAGCACATGTCAACACATATACTTCAAAAGGAATGCTTTACCACTTAACTCCGTCTTTCTTCAGCCCAATCCTCTGCTTTGACTTCGCCCAGCCTGCTATATCCGCACAGATACGTCTCTCCAAACTCACCAAACACTCCGTCTCACCCACAGCGTTGGTCGGAATCAAACTTCCTTCTCTGTTCTCCGGATGTCTTATTTATGTGCCTCCTTTTCCCTGAAATGCCCAATCACCAATTTGCGTCTACCACGCGCATGGGAGGGGCTTCTTGCGACTCCGCTCGCTTCCTGTAATCACGTCACTACTGACCAAGCACCCTATTGGTTAACGTGGCGTGTTTTTCCCCCAAAGTTCAAAATTTTCAACTTGCGCGTTCGGCAATGCTAAATTTGCGCCATTAGGAATCGCGTCTACTACACCGCGCTAAATGCCTCATCCACGAGACCTCCAGAAGCGCATCAACTTCAAAGTCTTTACATTGACTTAACATTGAAATCACTCGCGCTTGACCCTCTACTGCGGCTGGTGTGAATGCAGCATTAGACAAACAGAAACAGGAAATAAAGTTCCGACTTATTGCGTAATCCAATGAAATGTCTATAGACATTTTTACACTATTTGTCCAGTCGGGCAAGTAAAATTGTCTCTTACTTGCCCATCCAAATCCATTCATTTGTCCCTGGACAAGCATTAATGTTATGCCCTACCTGGTCCTTGCATGATCAGGAACCTCTTATGTCCCAAAGTCTGGAAACACCTCTGAATCAGATTTTGAGATTTGTTATGGATATGTTTACAAATATTAATGTCTAAAACTGAGAAGCGTGCCAATATTTTAAGTGCAATGCATTTAAAGACAAGATGATTGGGATAATTAATTCAAAAGAGAAGCTGAAAATGCAAATAAGTATCGTGCAGCAAATATAAAGCAATCTCTCTCTCTTTTTCTCTCTCTCTTCTGGAAGTTAATTCGTTTCTCCCAGTATAATGGGACTCTGTATGGGGTCCATATGGTTACAGCAGGGTAAGCTAGAGAGAAAGGGTGGGGGAAGTGGGATATGACACACATTTTAATGAAAACTCACAATGGGTCCTGCACACCTGTGCTAATCCACTAACACTAAGCCAAATGTGATTCAGTTCCAGAAAATCGGTTTGGAAAAGCACGCATGATCATATCACCTCCTTCCATTACGGTTTGAATGTGGACTAAATGAGAGCTGTGCATGTATTACATTTGAGTGTGTGTGGTACTGCTGGTGTTGGCGGTTCATTGATTGACATGTCTGATCATAATGCGTCGTGTATTTCTGCATTATATGGTGTTCTGAATTATTCAGAATCCCTCTGTAGCTGAGTAGTTGGGTTAGAAATGTGACAGATATGATAATCTGATTCGTAATGAGATACATTTGAAATTCTTTTGAAAAAAAAAATTAAACGTTTTTAATACGAGACAGATTGACAGACTCACTATAATTTATGAGTTGTTGTCAGGAAACTTGCCCCCTTTCAACAAGTGCTTTACCTGTCTATCAATTTTTCTTAGACCAAGCTGCAATGGATTTCTGTTTGTTTATCCATTAAAACATTCATTAATTCATTCATTTATTTATTTTTTTACAGGGAATTTTCTTCAAATAAAATTTGAATTCATCAAATATGTGGGTATGTGTATTATAATCTCCAAAGGAATATAGACATTAATTTTTCCCATGTTTGTGTCAAAAGAAACAAAGTTGAGTTAAATTAACCTAAATGTCTATATCTGACTGAACCATGGATTGAAACAACCCAGGATTTTTGGCTAAAATGACCCAGCACGGTTGTGTTTGTTCCTTTTGACCCAACTATGGATTGAAGATAAAAATATTTTTAAAGGAGTGGTTCAATGGTATTTCATGCATTCTGACTTATTAACACTGTTTAGGAGTTGTTTCCTCATGCTTAACGTAGGCAAAGTGTCAAAAAACCAGTTACAGAGTATTTCTGTGCCGAATGCAAGTTTCTGAAAGGTTTTTTCGATTACAAGTCCAGCTGATGTTTCAGGGGTTTCTATACGTAACAATTTTTGTAATGGGCGCTTTCCCGGAAAACCCTGCCCACCCGTCAATCAGCAGGAGACACTAGAACTTGCAAACATCACGCAACAAAGCTTTGTTTAATTTCAAAATTCAACAATGGCACGAAAACACAAGTGTGTTTTTGGATGTAAGGAGAAGAAATCCAGCCTTATGAAAACAATGGATATAGTTTATTATCCGAGGTAGCAGTGAAGTTTGATGCACAGGATTTTCCCAACCGGGTCATGAGTTGCATGCGGTAAGGTGTGCATATTATATAAATGACACGAACAAGTAGTGAATCATAAGTTATAAGTGTTGTATAGTGTTGCATGACTCATACTCGCTCCTCCCGCAGTAGTAACTCCTCCTTCTTAACTCTTTCGCCGCCATTGACGAGATATCTCGTCAATTAAGAGAAAACGGTTCCCCGCCAATGACGAGATTTTCTGTCTTTCCGCAATACCGCTATTATCTGCACTTCTGCAACTTATACAACCCGGAAGTAGCGCCTCACGTGAAAGAGAAAGAACTCTGTGTATGTTTTAAAGATCGCTCTGCATCTGATCTCTATTAAAAGTCCTTCGCAAAAATGGAATTATCTCAGCTTTTTGCTCAAAATTGGGTGTTTTTGAAGAAACCTACCCGTGTTTGAGAGGTGATTACAAGAGAACTAATGAAGGTAGGATGAAACGTTTTTTTTTTTGTTTGAAAGCAGAGGGCCTGTTGCTGTTTTTTCATCTGATATATTGTTTATTGATATACTCATCTGTATATTTAAAGAAGAACATTTTCTGGAAGGCATTAAATTTGTGTGAAAATCACAAAAAATGTTGGCGCTGGCTGGCAACTTTTTTTAAAAACGCTGGCGGGGAAAGAGTTAATTTTTTCGTACGTTATCGGAAAGATTCGGTAAAGCTAATCTTTCTTTTATAAATCTGATTAAACTAAAGACTCTTTGGAGATATAAAGGATGTAATACTACTCTATAGGTACTCCAGATTAACATCTTAAATGCAGAAACAGCATGTGTTGTGTGAGCTTAAGGAGCGAAAGCTTTCAAAAACATGATATGTAAAACACACCATCCAAACAGTTAACCAGTCAGTATAATATTCATGTGTCATTTTAGATATCAATGAGTCACTGCGAAATAGAAGCAACAATTGAAACATAACTTGATGAGTATCCACAGAAGCCTCCGAGGTGTTTTGCCTTCCTCATTGCTAACATACAGCACAATGTGAACTTGACATTCAGCAACACACGCACTAAACACCAGACAACCAAAAGTCTGGACTGCAGCCCCCACAACATTTCAAATATTTATTACAGGCTCATTCTGAGATAAAACGTTACCCAACTGGATTGAAGCACTGCGATTTGACTGGTTACGCCCGAGTGCCCAAGGTCAAGTTTTTGAAAACAGCATGTTATCAGAGCTGGGGACGGTAAACAGAGCAAATCTTCTCTGCAAGGTAAAGCCACTGGGGGCCCATTAGGCTTCAGATTGGAGTGGCTTGTCATGCATTCGGTCTATTTATTCTCCTCAGCTTTCTTTTAATGTACATCAGCATCACGCAAGTCCAGGCTTTTTATGAGCCACAATGGACTAGAAGTAATGATTACTGATTTTCTGAAATGTTACTATATATTTTGAATGTGTATGTATTAGTTTGACAATGTTTATTTTTATGTATTTTATTTAGTTTTAAAGCGAAAATCCAGAATTGTGGTTGTGACATTTACGACATCTAAGATATCTGTATGGGTAAACTTTGGGTAAAAACCTTTTTTTATGGTAATGTTGACATTGGCATTGAACCGCGCTAAATATATATAGAGTTTGCAAACACAAATAAATGGAACTTTCCAATTTTTTAACATTCAGTCTTTCAGATGTGCTGATTCTGCGTCTTCCTCTGCACATCCCACAACACAACTCCAAATATAAAAGTCATCTTCTCAGAAAGGTGGCCAAAGCACACAAAGAGAATATATGATCGTGTTTCTCATTATCCATGCTGAGCCTGAGTATCAATGGCTTCCTGAGCAGCAGATGAGCGGAGGTTCCATCTGCAGGCCAGCTCAGGGCTCTGCTTGATGTTAATACCACCTGGGTGAAGAGATGAATCAGCAGCAGCACTGCAGAGGCCAAACTCTGATCTCATCCCAAAAGGATGACACAACTCTGTTCCCTGATGAGATGAAGACACTCTGGCACAAGGTCGACGGATCCTGGGATTAAGTGGAAATATCCACAAGGTAGGGAATTTTTTATCAGAAGAAAATTCCTATATTTATTTTTAAAATTAAATATTTCGACTGCATTTTTGTTCTACCATACAAAGATAAAACATCAAGTGTAAAAAAAATTATATTCTCTTTTCTTTATTATATGTGACCCTGCCTGTGAAATCCAGGGTAATGTAATGCTAAGATTAGAAGTATTAAAGAGTTTAATCATTCATTTCATTGCTTTCTTTGACATGGTCTTACTCAGTCAATATTAAAGATATCAAGGTTATAATTTCACAAAATTTCTGTATAGTAAATCACAAAAAAATGACTTCATGGGTTTTTAATAGCAGGGTAACATATTTTACAATTTTAGGGCAATATTTAAATTAATTAATAATTATTATGAAATAGACTCCATGGGGAGTGCAATGCGGGAGGCAAGTGTCTTTTGCTAGTTTTAACCTGGCACAAATATCATTTTCACGTTTAGCGCCACGTTTTACAACCATGGGCGTTTTGGTCTGAAAATGAGGTGTGTTCAGGCGCATTGTTGGCGCGTTGCTATTTTTAGGCAACTAAAATAGACTACGCCATTGACCAAAACCTGGTCTAAGGTAAATAGCGCAATATTGTTTTTTGTTATTTACGAATATGCGCCTATAAACGGGATGACAACACACTTGCTTATCACACACATGGATGCGCAGCAGCACATAAACGTTTTAAAATATGAAAAATCCAAAAAATTTAAAATGTAAAAGATTATTAGAGTCTCTTGGACATAAATGAGGACCGATTATGAGACATTAGAAGGAGTAAAAAGTAGCTTCCATGACTAAAGGAAAACAGCTTTTAAAGACCTCTTAAACTGGATGTCTTCTTCAGTGTTGTGCCTGAACAAGTTCATTGAACGATAGTTCATGAACTCTTTCATATTTTGGGCAAACGTGAACTGAACGTACTGTATTACTGCCTGATGAACGTTAATGTGAACTTGTTCATTCTGGTGTTTGTGAACGGCACTTTCTCTCAGTTTAACGTCGTTCAATAGGGTGCCAGATTTGTATAGTCTTCCAGGCAAAAACTCAGCTAAAACACACTGTAAACAGGCCGTAATGGGTAGCAGAAAAACACCCAATCTGGCAATTCCAGCTACCAGTGTTTCACCGCTGCATGCGTCATCAAAACAAAATGCAGCATTAGGGTGGCAGCGGCATGTAGGCGACAAAGCAGCAATGAGTTTTATGACATGGTCGGTGAAGATGAGGATGGGAAAAATCTTAAACTTCTGTGCAAACTTTGACCGCCGGCTTTTAAACAAAAAATCCGCAATTTTGTCACATCCATTGCAAACCTGAAATGGCACATTGAACTAAAGGGGGTCGCACACCGAACGAGAAGCGTCGCATCGCATCATGTATCTAAAAATCAAACACATTATGTTCTTTAAATGTACAAACACACTGACTCTGGACCCTGCTGAAATCCCTGCCGCGCCACAGAGCGCCACTCACATAGTTTAACATCAAATAACATCATATTTGTCCCAAATCGTTAACGATTAACATAGGCTGCTAATGCATATTTTAGATATTGAAATAAGCTCTGACTAAGCTCACACTATTTAATGTGCACATGCAATATACATGCGAGTGGTCCTACACGCAACACCGCGCAGTGCTTCTCGTCCCGTGTGCGATCCCCTTGAGGCACCCGGCTAGCCTTTCAAGGTATGTGCAGGCAAATACAAAAATTAAAAGACAGTCTATGCTAATGTAAACCCTGGTTGGATAAGGATTTAAAGGCGCTCTAAGCGAATCCGTGAGACGTCACTTTTTGTTGATGTTTAAACTGTTTTTAAACAAACGGAGCGTAGCTAACTCCTCCCCCTCCCTTACGTGCGTTCATGTACGCGCTCAGCCCCCACCCCACAATCCTTCTGGTCGTTTATTGGCTGGAACACTTTGTTATGTTTCGTTTTGGTAGGTTTGGCCACTGTGTTTTATTGCCGTTTGTGAAGCCTGGGCTGTCTACAGAGATCGCGTTTTTTACAGTTTGATCAGCGGACAGGCAGCAAGCAGATAGTGAGGAGATGTTTACTGTATGTAACAAAAAATGTTTTATGGTCTAAAACACGTGAATTCGCTTAGAGCACCTTTAAAGTTGGATATGAAGATGAAATCTGACTCATTTAGCTTCAGTGTTAAAACTGATAAAATAATTGCTGTCTGTGGTTCTATATGGGCTATAATGGCAATAATAAAAAAATAATATGGGAAAAAAGAACTATAAATTAGGTCATTTTTGGAATTGTGAACTAGTTCAAAATTTTGAATCATGACCCATGAACTGAACTAGTTCATTTTAAAAATTGGGAACAGAACTTTGAACTAGTTCATGTAGAAAGTGAACTTTCCCAACACTAGTCTTTTTCCTCCACTTAGTTTTTCGGTTTACAAATTCCGCCATCTAAATAGGGAATCGGCATGGCGCAGCGCAACTGGATTTTAAAGGGGATGAGATATAAGACTCTAACTGGTTTATTGCACTTTACGCCCAAAACACACCCATTACTATTACAAGAATAGGAACAACCTTATTAGACTCTGCGCTTGGCGCACAAACCATTTTTCCAGACATGCCCGTTTAGACTGGCTGTGTGCTTTAGACAACATGCTGAAAAAGTGTATTAGATTTTATTTCTATTTTTACCTTCTTGATGAGGAGTCTCACAAAAATCTAATTAGCATATTTTACTTTATTTATTTAAATACATTTATTTTATACTTTATTTTACTTTATTTATTTATTGTTAAAGTGTAATTGAATAAATAATTTAAAGTTTATGTATATCTGTGGAATGGTTGATGCAGTCATTTCAGTTATAATGAAAGTCATTTCAAAGAGGAAAATGAAATCTCCCATTTGACTTTACTTCTAGTCTATTTAGATGTTAAAGATGCCATCTTAGATACAAACAGGGTCATCAGCGACCTGCCAGAATTGCTTTTTTTTTTCTTTCTGCTGAACATGCTGAAAATATACAAAATGAAGGCTTTTTTCTTTGAAAAAGCAAAACGACAAGCAAAAAGTCATGTCACGCTGTTTTCATCCGTTTATTTAATCATCAGACTCAGCATCATTCTTCCTCTGCAATAATACTGCACTGAGGTCTCTGTCGGGAATTAACAGAATTTTTTATAAATGATAAAGTAGTATGTAACCAACACAAAAGAATCTCCATTTATAGCCTACTCTGCTATTAATCTCATGATAAGAAACACTCGATGTTCAGCTTAAGTCTCCAGTATTCACAACTGAAGTTGTACTTATTTTGCCATGCTGACATGTTCCTGTGGAGGGTGCTATTAATCTCAGAGTCAGTTCTTGTATAATGTGATGTTTTTCTTCTTTAAAGTCTAACGGATGTTTTGCATTCTTAAACATTCAATCGATGTTAGCCAGGAACAGCACCTCACAGCAGCATCAATTAATTCATGCCTGTCTGTTTCTACATTGCATTGTGGTAGATGAGATTTCCTACTAATGCTGAGAGGAACCAAAGCCAAATGACTTGTCGCTTAAGCACCTGATAAAGCTCTTTTGGGGCTTTTTAAAAGACTTCAGAGAGAATAAATAGAAAAGCTCTTTATTTGTAAAGACAATTAGAGTGAATCATGAAACATTTCTCTTTACAGATTTTAATAAACCTTTAGGATACTTCATAGTCCGGGTAGGTGATATATACAGTATGATACACAAACAAAAAAACAGGTTCAATGTATTGTCATATCTTACTGTAAGGTCACATTTTACAACAGAATATTTGTCGACTGGAATTTTTAAAAGGACATAGTGACACTTTACAGAAATGTTGCATTAGTTTAACATTAACATGTACAGCATTGTTCATTGTTGCATACTAATGTAATTCATATTAAGACAAAATGCTGAAGAATGCAACGTCAAATCTCAGCTCATGAGTGCACTCGAGACACCTGACTTTATGCCTAGAACAATCTCAGCTCTACAGGCTTTGTGCTGGTGCTTTGCTTTGCTATGTTCTCTTGTGCATTTCAGCATGAGTTTGAACAGCTGTGTTTCAGAGTTGTTTACTTCACTATGACAGGCCTGGCAAACAGAGGCAGAGTTGAACTGAAAGAAAGCTGTTTGATGAGCATATGAAAAAAAATGGGAATTGTGGGTGCAAACTGGCATTTTGATTTAGCCGTGGACATGAAACGGATGGCAATATGTAGGAGAAGATTAGCTTTACCAAACAAATGAAACACGCAAAACCTAAAACACAAAGCAGTGCAAATCAGCTAAGGTGTATGCTAAAAGAGATGAAAAAGAAACATTATTTATGCAATATAGCGTTGTTGTTGTTTTATTTTTTACCCGTTCTGCACAGTATGTGAAATATCATGTGCATATTACAATGTGGATATTGCAATGGTTTGAAATTAGTGAATGTGTTAATACTTAAAAGTTATAAATATTTAAGACGCAATGTTAATGTTTTTGTGCTGTCTGATGTGTGGACAATGATCAATAATCAGAAAAGATACATTTTTTATAATAAAAATATATTTTTGTTTTAGCACTGTATATCAAACTTGTAAAATGGCAGACGGAGCAACTGTTTGTACAAATTAGCAGTTTAAGACAACTGTTAAAAATGTTTGTGTTAGTGGTTTTTAAATTATGAAAAATTTTAAATAGTTTTATGTTCAAAACCTTTCCTATAAACAAATTTCACAAATATCAGTAGTTATTGGGCTGTTAGGATAAATGAAAAACTTTGCCCTCAAATGTCAGTGTAGTACAACCGCAATCGTGGGCCTTTTATTAAATTTAAGGGACACTCCACTTTTAAAAAAACATATATGCACATTTTCCAGCTCCCCTAGAGTTAAACATTTGATTTTTACCATTTTGGAATCCATTCAGCCAATTGTCGGGTTTGGCGCTACCACTTTTAGCATAGCTTAGCATAATCCATTGAATCTGATTAGACCATTAGCATCACGCTACAAAAATTATATTACGATATTAATGATATTACGCTGCACAATGTTACGCTAAAAATAGTCCCCTTGGTAACTTTCAATGGCAAGAGACTATTTTCGGGCACTGCGCAACATCACTGCGCCTCCCGCAGTCATGCCACAGCAGCAAAGTCCCTGATCATTATGCCAAAATGAGAGTACAGTTACTAGACATATCTGTCTAGAAAATCCGTCGGTCTTAGTACACAATGTAACTACAGAAGAGTCAAGTTTTATATAGGAAAAATATTGAAACTGCTTGGCTATTTTTGAGGGTGATGCTAAATGTCTCATTAGTTTCAGTGGATTATGCTAAGCTAGCGCTAGACCCGGAGATCAGCTGAATGGATTCCAAAACTGTAAAAATCAAATGTTTAACTCTAGGGGAGCTGGAAAATGAGCATATTTTAGAAAAAGGGAAATTTCCATTGGGGGGGGGGGTGTTAATGGTATTTCATGCATTCTGACTTATTAACGTCTTGACGTGTGAGAGAGTATTTCTGTGCCAAATGCACTTCACCAGGGTGTATACAAGTTTCTTACACGGGGACATCATTTCTCTTAAGGGTGACATCCCACAGAAAAGCATGGCCACACGTCAATCAGCGGGAGATCGAGAAACGAGAATGCTAGAAGTCAAAGGCATCACGCGACAGCTTTGTTTTACATATCAAGACTCAACAATGGCACGAAAGAAGAAGTGTGTTTTTGGATGTAAGGAGAAGTAAGCCAGCCTTATGGAAACAATGGATATAGTTTGTTTATCCGGGGTAGCGGCAGAGTTTTGCGTGTGTGGTTGTTTAACACTGAATTTCGTTGAAAAGTGTCATGGTTCTGCCATCTTGTCCTTTATTTAATCTAGTCTTGTGGCAGAATCATGACAGACCCATGTTTTGTGTGGGTTCATGTGGTCTTAGTATTGGTTTACTAGACCACGTGTTCCCTGTGTCTTGTCTCTTTTACCCCGCTCCCTTGTCATCCTCCTCATTATTGTTTGATTCTTATCACCTGCTCCCCTCTTGATTTGTTACCCTATTTAATCCTCTTGTATTCATTGTCCTGTGCTTGTGCATTGTTTCTGTCATCGTGTGAGTACGCTGTCTGAAGTATTGTAGAGTTTATATTATCCAGTCTAGTTCTTTGTTTCATGTATTCCTGTTTAATGTCTTAGTCTAGTCTTGTGTCTTGTACAGTTTAGTGTTCCTGATATAACCCTGTTTATGTTGTTTTGCCCCCTCGTGGGTTTTTGTTTTCTGTTCATTATATATTAAAAGTCCTATTTGAGTTATCTGTCTGCATTTGGGTTCGTCCTTCACAAATCATAACAGAAAAGTATCAACCGGGTCATGAGTTGATGATAATATTTCATTCCATATCTTGTTGGCCTCATAATCATTCCCTGCACTCCGTCCAAACACTGGTCTTGTAATCCTTATTTTGTTTTTATAAGGCAGTCTGCGTAGCTCAGGTGAAAAGGATTAATTCCTGCTGCCAATCCAGAACACCCAGAGAGACAGACCTTCACACTCCCCCCTCCCCATCTGAAGCTTGGATATCATTATGATCCAGGATCAAGCCCAAGCATTAACCACCAGAAGGCATTTCTTGATTGAGTATTGACAATCCGCAGCAGCCTGCAACTCTTCCGGATTGACTTGTTGTTAGTTGATGTCTGTCAAAGGATCAACTGGGGTGATGACAGGCGAGTATTACTGTGTTCCTACACACTTTTTCAGAGGTCACATATTTCCATAGGTATTGTCATAACAGTGTTGTTAAATTGAGGGACTTTTGTGCTATTACTGTTGTAGAGAAGGTTTTGTTTAAAGCTAAAGTTGTTAACATTTACGCTACTTTACAATATTCACTTCATGCATACACGGTCAAAACAAAAACAAAAAAAGTAAAAAAAAAATGATGCCAAGCCATCACTGGGGCAGTACCCTTTAACAGGATCCTAATATTAACCATTTAACCATTAACCATTTTTGTGGTAGTACAATGATATTTGGACGCTAGCACCGCCATATTTAAAGTTTGTTAGAGAAAAATAATAACTTCAATATTATCGTTTCGGGTATACTCATCTGATACAGTTACTGTAGCACAGAAAGACCATAATGCAAAGTACTTAAGTATTTATAAAGGTTTTTAACACAATCATGTGGCCGTGTCTAAATACCATTAACGATATACAACTGTATAAGTTTTTTCTTCCTATAGGTGTAGCATTATAAGCTGGGAACATAAACTTATAGGATGTTAATAAGCTGAAGGACATTTGAGGGCAAACCTGTTCAGCCTCTTTTAGCTCTCTTTCCCCAGCTCCATTACCCGGCTCATTTTGATGCGGCTATAGCATCTAGTGAATTACAATTGGTGTTGTGATGATTACATTGTCGAACAGAGATATGCTCATGGCCTGGTGATCCCAGCAGTAATCAATATCCTTATGCAGCCCCTCTTCGACTCTTGCATGTAAAACATCCTCCACACCACCTCCTATTCACCCTAACACTCATTCCTGCGATACATCACGGCCCTGTATCATCCCCAGAGTGGCCTGGAAATCTGTCTTATTTAACTACAAATCTGTGTGCTAGAGCAAGCAATTCAGAGGTTGTTGGTTTAAATCCCAAGGAACAGGCATTGATAAAAATGTATAGCTTGACTGCATTGCTCTGCACTATAAGTCTGGATATAGGATACAGCACAACATCAACAAGAGAACGGTAGATGTGCATTTGGAAATGAATAAAATTCAGAAAGTAAACAGGATGCAGAAATTCAATTGCTAGTGGTTTCTATTATTACATTTCATTTCCTTGTATGAATGACCAATAAACATGTTATCATGTGTACAATATATGAGGTGTTTCCTGAAACATTATTTTAGATTACAGTATCAAATGCCATCTATTGATTTTTTTTTTAATGTAGGGGAGAGCGGGGCAGAACCTAACACTTTGTGGCTTTGGCTCTATCATTCAAAAATTATTTAAGTTAGATTAATAATTTTTTACACAATCAACAAATGCTACAAATGAACACAAAGTTTGTTTGTGGGACCTACCATTATCGTTCAATTACACCAAAAGGGACATGAGTACAAATGATACAATTTACCCCGTAGGTTTGGTTAATTGTAACAAACAGAGGGTTTGTTGTAATTTTGTTTAAACACAAATAATTCAATAAAATTCTGTCTATATACTATACTAAATGTGGATATTGTTTATATATCTGCCTATGATGGATATCCACACATTCATCCATCCATGATCCTTCATCTAACCATCCTTGTATTATCAATGCATAGCAATAGATTTTTTTTAAAGGGAAAAAATAATAATAATTGTCAGTTATTTCCCCTGATATTGTATCAACAGTTATCATTTTGATAAATAGTATTTAGTTTTCATTGTTTTCATCTTGATTAGTGCAAAGAAAACAAGTTTATTTTTGTATTTTCGCAATGATTAACAATTGATATTTGATGAAAAAACCCTGAAATGCTGGTCAAATGTTTTAAAAAACGTGACTGAAATAAAAAAAATCTGGTGCATGGTTAAGTGCTTGAAATTACTTTTGAAGAAAACAAACACAAATATATAGCTGTGCCAAACACATTAATTTTGGTTATTATAATACAACATTATTTGAAATAGATGACTTAGACTGAATATTGAAGTAAAAGCAGCCATTAAGAGTCAGATCAAATGTGAACTCCTTCAATATTCTTATTAAATCATCCTAAATTGACATAAAATAAATAAAATGACATGAGTATTGTTTTACAATGCAAAAACTAGTTTTGAAACACTAACACATTCTTAACAGTATTTATGTATTTTTTCACATTAAAATATCTATAAAATAATATGAACTATCTATGGCAGAAAACACATGTAACTGTGGGAATTATGTTGTGATCAAAACTCTGTAATAGTTTATCACATGAAGTCACCCTTTGCCTAAACATTGAAAAACTGTGCTGGTGTCATTTTATTAGGAAATTAAGCTTCTTGAAGTTTCACCTTAGGATAAAAAAAATAATAATAATGAGTTAAAAAGGAGTTCACATTTAATCTGGACTATTATTGGCTGCTGTTTCTTACATTTTCAGTCTAAATCATGTTTTTTTATAGATTTTTTAAATACATTTTTACATCTGTTTTGCACATATATTTTTGTCTACAAAAGTATTTCAAGCATTTAACCCTACACCCCTAGATTAAACGTTTTTGAAGATTATTGTTAACATTTTAGTCATGTATTTTAAAACTTTTGACTGGTAGTGTATATCATATATCAAAATGAAAGCTGGAAAATTTGATGACAAAGTCCTTAGCAGATTGCTTCATAATCATTTCAAGTAAACCTAAAATTAAGCTTTTTTGAACTAAATATATGCTTTAGAAACTGGATGCTGATCCATCTCATCTTTATTTGCCTGACACAATTTGTTTCTGCTAACCGATTAAATGAGGGATTAATTGGCAAGCACATGACTAAAGTTTGTAAATGAGAAAATAAACATAGACGTTCGATTTTGTGGATTCAGCAATTCAGATCTAATACACAAACACTGACTTTAGCACGTAGCGCCTATATAATCAGGAAATCAATAGAGCTGTTGATCCGTTGCTTGAAGACCTCAGTGCCGCTGGACCAGAAAACTACCATCTAAATGGTAGAGCAATGTGACATGCTCTTCACCTTTTTAGTTTATTTTCATTTATCTGTGATGTCGACTCAGTTTTGTTCCACCAAATTTTAATTTAGCCCTATACATTATTTCATTATAGTTTTGATGACTGTGCATTGCAAAGGCACATCTAGCTCTCTCTTTCAAATAACAAACAATCATGTGAATATATCTGAGTAAGCAGTCCACATATCATGTTTAAGGGGCAGTTCACCTCAAAAACAAAAGACTTTATTTGCATTGAAAATATTTAGCATGTAACTTTAATGCAATGGGGTTGCCGGTCAGGCCTCGCCTCATTGCTGTTGCTTCTCACGTGTACATCAAAAACTTCAGCCATTGTATTCTCAGCTTGATCTGTCTGTTATATCCTGGCCGCATAGTAGCAGCTAAAACATGGAGTGCAAACAACAAACAGAGCAAAACAACCAAGCAGGGTGCAGTATTTACAGGATCCAAATGAACAACGGCCAAATGCAAGTAAAAATTGGCTTTGTTTCTATGCAGGTTTGTAGTGGCCAACTAAACATGGCTTCTTCCTAATGTGTACAATATATAATATTAATGTTTCCCTCAGCTAAAGCTCTGAAGTCTCATTTTCATCTTCAGATCCTTAATGCTAGCATCAGATTTAGGGAATAGCATGCAGGATGAGATTTGAGAGACGAATTTCCTTGAATTACCACCTGAATGTTGAACTTTAAACAAATCATCAAGAACTGTGAAAATAATTATGTAAAATGGTACTAATAAGAGTTAACGCCGAAATTTTGTAAATTTAACTGCTGGGAAACTGCAGGTAGAAATGTTGCGCACTGAGTGACTGAGAATCCTAATTGGAGTGAAGTGACTCAAATCTAATAGATCTGAAAATCCTTTAAATTGTTACATTTATTTTCTATGAACTATTTGCTGATACTAGAATTAGTATACAGTGGTGGACAAAATTAATTAAACACTTGACAAATCTGAAAATATTGACCTTTTTGCCTCCAAAACATGATTAATTTTATAATGATGCTCAGAGCACCACAAATATCAGATGAAGTGTGTTGTATGTACATATAATATAAAATGGATATATAACTGATGAATTTCAATAAAAGCAAACCTGTGAGTGACAGTGTCACCCAACAGCAAATATAAAAGATTGAGCATGACGAGACTCATGAAGGATGTGACTAAAAATCCGTTTTTTTATTTTTCTTAAAATACATGTAAAGATCGGAAAATCTTTTTTCACAGCATCTTTTTTTATTTTGACCATGTTTTCCCCATTTTACTTTTTCATAAATGCAAATAAAAGTATTATTGTTATTGAGAATTTTGCAAAACTGTTGATGGTAGTATATTTAAGCAATATCGCTCGAGGAGTGTGATATAGCTCAATATCATCACGGCTGTGATTGGGTCAGAGGCACGAGTGCCGGGGGCAATCACAGCCGTGATGATATAGAGCTATATCACACGACTCCGAGAGCGATATTGCTTTTATACAACAGTTCAACGGCACACGTTTGAAAAAAGAAAACTAGAAAACAACAACGGAGTTATTTTTAAAGCCTCTTTGTTTGGGAACTACTTTCTTCAGCCACGGATTTGAGGGCGGCCAGAATGACAGGTAACACTTTCGGCTGCTTTGAATCTCATAATAACTCAATGGACGAAGTAGCCATTTCTTTATATTACTGTTTCTTGGTCACAAAGTGTTGTTTTAAGATTAGTTCAGTCGAGAATATATATATTATATTTAAATCTGCAGTCGATTAGTAAGGATAGCGCCTGTTTGAACGTTTGCTTAATTCGGTACGTATGAGAACCAGAGCATGAGCGGACGTCAGTGTTCACTTGGTTTCTTATTCATATTTACTGTCTTTTGTGTTGTTATTGTTTTGGCGCGCGGTAAAAGTTAATAAAACTATACTTATATAAAGAAAGAACTGTTGTATAAAATAGTATATCTAGAATAACTGAAAGGGACCATTGAAATATATATACATGCTAGGGCTTGGTAATTATGTAGCTTAGAATCCTTTAAAATGCGTATCAGGGTCTCCGGCTGTGAACAGCTGCATAATTATCAAGTTGTAGATCTTGTTGTGGATGCAAATGTGACACCTTTTGAACTAAGCATCATGTTCTCTGTCAATCACAAACCCATAAGCTCCAAAAACTTCCAGCAGTCTTGTGACAAACTCTGTTGTACGAGTATAATATGTCCAATCCAAAACCAGCACTCCCCTTATTTATCAAATCATGCCAGTAAGCTGATAGGTGAACTGTGTTTAGGATTAGTTTTACTGTCTTAAAGCATTTCAGGACATTTAGTATGACATTTTATGTGTACATATTTGTGTTATTCTTCTACACTGTACAAAACTGCTGGGTTGTTTCAACATGGTTGATTGACAATAACCCAGCAGTTGGGTCATGTTAACCCAGCAGTGTGTTCTGCCCATAGTGACCCAGCCCTGGGTTAAAAACAACCCAGCATTTTTTGTGTATAGTGTATCATTTTTGCATCCACTTTTTAAAGTAAGTTTTACTTGAAATTTTAAGCAATTGCATAAATGGATGCAAAAATGATGCACTATATTTTTAAGTAAATCCAGCCTTTGTTTTTTCAGTGTAGGTTCTACATTTTTAAAGATAAGGTGGATTATGTTAAAAATCAGTGTGAAAGCACATAATGAATGTACTTATAGTACATATGGCTAAGCAAGATAATATACACAAGTTAAAATAAATGTATTTTGATGTTAAAAATATAGTAGTATACAGTATACTATTATCATATACCTAATTGACTATAACTAATGTGTAGACTAATAAAAGAAAAAAAATTATATGACAACGTTGAAAAGACAAATTAAATAAAACGTTTCAAAGGTCATTAGAAGCAGCTCACAGCGAGGCATGTTAAGAAACAGAAGCTATATAAAGAAAAGTTTGTTGGGAATGCGCTGTAGCAGCTTTGGGTTTAACACAATCTCACTAAAGCCATGAGCTCCTACTGTTCTCTGTCTATGGTGACTTACTGAATGGATGGGCTGATTAAGCCACTCAGCAGAGAGCTCAAAATAAAGCACATAGGGGACTTTATGTGCAGCATTACTACAGAAAAAAAATACATAATATATTCAATATTAGAAGTTGCTTTTGTTTTTTGTTCCTGTTTGGCAGACCTGTATGGAGTTTGCACCAGAGAGCCTCATATTTTTATTATAAATCCAAGATAACGATGAAGGGGTGAAATGGGAAAGAGCAATACAGGGCCAGAAGGTGCTGGAACAGAAATGGGTGTGTTGTCTTTGAGGCAGGTTCAGAAAGTAAAGAAAAAAATCCATATTCATGGAGGTTTTCAGAAGAACTAGGGCAGGCGGTTGTCGACTAGCATGGACTGAACACACAGAGTATGCAGTATACATGGAAACAGCTTCCTTTAAGGATAAAATAATAATTACATACTTCTGCAGTGTGTCCTTTCACATTGTACATCCAGAAGGAAACACTGAACCTGCACATGGTGACACGGAAGTGGAGTGAGGACGCAAACACAGAGTTTGAAAATAAATAACATTTAATAATAAAACTGGAACAAAAACACGAGAAGTAACACAGCAAACACAGGAACATCCAATACATGGAACAGGGAACAGACAGGGTAGTAATGACAATCATCCGGCAACTCGAGTGACACAGACAGCAGTATAAATACACAAACACTTAACAAGGAACAGGTGTGATGAGGAATCAGTCCGTAAATTGTCCAGGTGACGTAATCGGAGACACAAACAAAACATGACAGGACTAGCTGTGACACATGGTCTTATGATTTGGATAGCAATGATAATTTGTTCTCTCTTGTTATTGTCATTCATTGAGGTTATACAGTACCATGGGTCTAATAATAAATATTATATCTAGATTTCATTTCCTTGGAAAAAGTTGAAGAAAAAGGCTGAAAACAAACTATAACTTTATGGGGCAGTTTCCCAGACAGGGCTTATATAGTCCCAGACTAAAATGCATGTTTGAGCTGCCTTCATTTAAAAACACCTTGTAATGACACATTTCAACATATATCAGTGATGTTTTGTCTCAAAATGCACACCAGTATTGTGTTTTCTAAGGTTTGTTTGTAAAAACTACTTAAATGTCTTAATATAGCTATAACCTATTCCTAAACAGCCCCAAAATAACATAACAATATAAAACAAAGTATACCATTGTGCATATTAAAAAAGGTTTTGAAAAAGCTTTGAAATCAGGCCAGCAGAATGATAACTACAGTAAGGCAGTGAAATAAGGATCCAATCTTAACCTCCTAAGACCTGGATGTCCACATACATTTTGTGCGCAAACATTTGGTGTTTGCACCATAATACTTAATTCTGTGTAACTGGAACCTGTTGTACACAAACGTGGACAATTACACTGCTTCATGGTCAAAAAAAAATATTTGGTTGTTATATTTATTGCTTCTTCCTAACCCCAAAATAGCTGGAAGAAATCGAAAAAAAGACAAACCAAAGCTCGGGTCTTAGGAGGTTAAGTAAAAGGAATAGTTAATTACCAAAAATAAAATTCTGTAATGATTTTCTATTCATCATGTTGTTCTAACCGTGGGTTTACACCAGCCATGTTTGAGGCGTCAAATTCACGTCTACCACGTCTAGTTTTCCGCTTGAACATTTTGAGTTTAAATTCTAGTCAGAGGTCCTGTCCCAAATGGCACACTCCGGACTTGTGGTCCTCCTCAGAGTCCACACTTTGATGACATCACGTAGTCCAGACTTTAGGGACCCTTAATGCGAGTCCACGTGGGTGCAATGGGGTCGTATTTTGGGACGGACTCGAGCGTCACACCGGAAATAGGTAGAGAAGTTGCCCGTAAGTGTGAGCTCCTCCCTACCATCGTCTGATTGGTCTGATTGGTCTTTCGCAAGGACTTCTGGGTTGGTAAAGTGCGCGAAGCCTGCTGCAGTGCGGGCTTCGCTGAAGACCACATCAAGGGGGCAAAGGAGGCGCTGATGAGCACACTTCAAAGCGTAAAAATGACAGATGGGACACCTTACGGACTCGTGGACTAAGCAAGCACTCGCAATTTAAGGCCACGAGACCGAAAGTCCACATGAAGTGCGCCATTTGGGACAGGGCCAGAGACGTTCATGCGGAAATTCGCATCATGGGAAGGGCTTCTGTGACTCAGATCGCTTCCTATAATCACGTCACTACTAGAGCAAGCTCCTGATTGGTTAACGCGTGGCATTTTTTTATGCTGCGGCAACGCTCAATTGAGTTAGACGCACGAATGATGCGGAATCACGTCTACCGCGTTGCGCTAAACGCCTCATTCGCGCTGCGAGACCTCTAGACGCACGTCAACGTGTCTTCACATTGACTTAACACTGAAATCACTCGTGCTTGACGCCTCTACCATGGCTGGTGTGAATGCAGCATAAATCTTTATAAATTTCTTTTTTTCTAATGAACACAAAAGATATTTTGATAAATGATGGTAAGCAAACAGCTGATTGTAACCATTGACTTTCATAGTAGGAAAAACAAATACGATGGAATTTAATGGGTAATATTCATTATGTGCTTACCATCATTTATCAAAATATCTCATTGTCATTTATCACAATACTTCCATAATATTTGTTCTCCATATTTGTTTAAACACCTGCTTATTCGTTCACTGACACAAAGCAAATAACACATACAATTTTATATGATAATATTACAATCATTTTACTGTGTTTGTGTAGATCTGTGTCTGTGCTTCATATAGTACTTTTTACAACCTCTTGGAAAATGCACTTTAAGCAGCTTTTGATAGGTGTATAATTTACTATAACATACAATTTTTCTCACAGTTTGATCCAGGGCATAATCATTTGTGGTCTCTTGCCTATGCTTCTGCAGTAATGGCAGTTCATTACAAACTTTAATTTACTATAAATAACAAGAAAATGTCTTGATAGTTATAAATGCAATATAGGACTCTTTATATGTAATACTATATCAATAGCCACAGCTACCTTTATTAAACTATCTTAGGCGTGTGCAGCTAGCAGCTTAAGAATATTTATAATATCGACTTCTCCTCAGGATAAAGGAAACCAGTGCTGATCACAGCAGATTTCCTTTCAATAAAAAATTGCTTGGTTATAGATGGCTAGCCTTGAGTCAGGCTTTATTAGACAGAAGAAGAATCACTGTTGGTTTATGGGAGCTTTCCTCCATAATTAGTTTATTAATATAATCAGCCGGCAGCCTCTCACACCGCTTAGATTAGGATTGCTAAAGTGAAAAAGAAGAAAGCAGCAAAACTTAATTATATTCATTAATAATCCTCACATATATTTTAAATGAGAAAGCAAGCCAAATAAAATTAATAGGCCAGATGTAAGCAAAGCAAAATTTATGAGGATGCTCAAAGATATTTATAAATGCATACCCATTTTTTGGTGGCTTTGATTCATGATTCTTTTACACCATCATCAGTATAACTGAAGTGGATTTTCAACGAACCAATAGGGGGAAAAATTCTGTTTCTTCTTTTATCAGTAAATTACACAAAACACGTTTCTTTTAAAAAAATAATAATAAATTAAGCAAACCAAATTAGAAGAAACAAAAATGCAAGACCTCACCCTTCCGACGAGCTAACCCTTGATTTCCTAGCGTTCTCCTGGGCTGCGATATGGTGGACGGACCCCAGATTTGGGAGGGCCCCATTTCAAGGACCACTAAGTCCCAGGCCCTCACCCTTTGGGCCCCGCCTCTATCCAACCAGGCCTTTCCAACGAGCCAACCCTTGAGGTACAACAGACCAACCCCTAATTTCAGATGGCCTTAGCTTTGGCCTCTTGAGTCCCAGACCCTCAGGGCGAGGATTCTTTCACTCCCCCCGGAGAGGCCTTTCCAACGCCGCATCTCAATGCGAGGTACGATACAACCACTGGAACTTTGCTACTTTGCCTCTCGTTCCCACCGACCTTGCGCCCTTGGCCCCAGGTCTACCAGGGGACCCGCCTTTAATCCGACAACGACCTCTCCAAGCACCCAGGGCCTGCCTTGTCCACTGCCAAGGCCCCCTGGAGCCTGTACCCGGCACACCGTTTGATCCCGGACGTCACCCTCTTAATATGTTTTGTTTAATTCAAATTCTAAGTTACTTTATGTCATGAATTTTCTTTTGGGGCCGCAAAGGGATGCACATGGGGGGTGCACACCAAAAGGTTTGAGAATCACATGGAGAGTTCATATTAGTGTCAAAGGCACATATTAGTACCTCACAGGGCCATATTGGTACCAAATGTATACATATCTGTAACTTAATATATTGGTACTATAAAGGGTACTGCCCCAGTGACAGCTTGGGACCTTGTTTTGACCATATGTCTTACACCCACTGTCACTGTGGCTTATGAAGCATTGGGTCCATTCAATCACAGACAAAAGCACTAGAATGAGAAAATCAAGGCACGCGCAGCAAATCACAGGAGTCAGAGGTATCAAAGTGGTGAAAAATCCAAATGCTTCATTCTTTGATGGTGAGGGCACTTTCATCTGTGCAAATAAAAAAAAAGAGGGACACTTTTCTGGGACCCTCTTTACTTAATGGAGTATTTTCATAGTCCTTTTTCTGTGACTTTAGAGGTTTGCCTCTATCACAGCATTGGACAGACGATTTATAGAGGCAACAGCAAAATCAACCCAAACGACAATCAAAAGGTCTACCCTGTGCATATCTTTAAGTGATGACTTTAGTGGGCTTGTCGAAGTTTATTATGCTCAGCACACAAAGGTTTATTGGACGTTGATTTCCTATTATCCCAAGTGAATGGAGCTATAAAGAACATGAGTGACTGGAATAAGGCAGTGAGTGAGTGCGGGGGGAGGCACTGAAGGTGAGGGTGAATAGTTATGCGTGGCAGCTCTCAGGCAGTTGGAAAAGCTCCACTTCCACACTGTGGGATGAGCCTCAGGCGCTTTTTTCGTACTTTTTCTCTCTCCGCTATTCCCCTGAGATTCTCTCCTCCAACCTCCGACTCGCCTGGCCTGCCTAATGCAACCCTGAAAGAATGCGATGCGGTTGACACACACCTCTATATACGCTCGGACAACTGCACAAAAACAAAAGACTGTCTCTCATTTACAAGATTATAGGTAAAATATTGTGACTGCATCTTTGCCCTTTCATATACAGTACCAGTCAAAAGTCTTTACTTCTTTTGATCTATACTTATGCTTAAATGACCCAGAAGTGCACAACATTAAATATACAAAGAAAACAAAATTCACAATATTAAGCCTTAACGCAATGGAAACCCACAACATACAGTAATGAAATAAAGAAAACACAACTGAATTAAGACAAAACACAACAACCTTAATAGCCCCACATAAGCAGTTTAGCATCTGCCCCTTAGGGAGCATGCACACCAAAGCTTTTACGGCGGGGGCCGGTGTATGTTTTCAATTGTTTCCAATGGAAGCGCAGTGTTTTTAAAAATGCCAGCAGCTGGCTTTTTATTTCAGTCGGAAAGCCGTTGTTCGCCATTTTTCCCAAAATATATCTTAACTTTGAAAAGCTCAGCTCGTCTACAGTATGTCAGTTCTCACACAGCCTTTCAATCACACTGGAGGAAGGGCGGGATAAATATCACAACAACCAATCAGCGCATTGTTCAACGACTGATAAACAAAGCAGAAGTATCACAACAACCAAAGCACTCAGCTTCTTCAGAAAGCTGGCAGTTGGCAGAAAAAAGACTGGCAGTCGGCGTCCACCGGCCGTTTTCAGACGCATTTAACTTATTCCCCACCAGCATTCTTTTTGTGATTTTCACAAAACTTTCACAAAATGCCTTCCAGGAAAGTTTTCTTCTCAAAATCTATAAACATACAAATATATCAAATGAAAGAACAGACCGTCTGCTTTCAAATTAACAAACAAACAAAACGGGAAAACATTTTTTCTCTGTTTATAAACTCTTAAATCTGGGTATTTTTCTTCAAAAAAATTAAAATATTTGAACAAAAAGCTGAAATAATTGCATTTTTGTGGAAGAAAAAAAAAATGTTCAGAGATCAGATTCAGAACATTATCAAAACATAAATGCAGTGTAAAATTAATCAATATAAAAAATATAAAATATTTTTTATAAATTGGGTAAGGGCCCTCTAGTAGATAATCACGGTATTACCTACACAGTCTCATGAAATTTTGTGATATAGTCACGTAACTTTTGGCTTCTTTTTTCGTGATATTGTCACAAATTTCTGCGTTTTTTCAAGATCGTATCACGAATTTCTGTTTACGTGTAATTGTCACGTATTGGTTACTCAACTGCTTTTTCCTATTTTCAAACCATTGTCGCTTCGGTTTAGGGTTAGATTTGGTGTTTGCATAAGGATGTCACTTTAAGTATTGGTTAATAAAAAAAAAAATCTGAATTATTATTTTTTTATATTTTCAGATTTTTAAATCATTATCACCTGGCGTTAGGGTTAGAGTTGGGTTTGGGTAAGAATGTCATTTTATGTACATTTTTATGTAACCAAAGCGACAATGGTAAGAAAACAGGAATGAACGGTTGAGTAACCAATACATGACAATTACACGTAAACAGAAATTTGTGATACGATCACAAAAAAATGTGGAAATTTGTGACAATATCACGAAAAAGAATCAAAAAGTCACGTGACTATATCATGAAATTTTGCGAGACTGGGCTGGTATTACAGATTACACTAAAACTTTTTTTCATGCAAATGTTTTCTCTTAATTGATAAGATAACCCGTCAATGGCGGGGAAAGAGTTAAAAGCTTTGGTGTGCACACCCCCTCAGTGGTCGGGCATATTTTCGGTGTATTTTTGTGTGGTGTTTATCTTCATTGCTTTCTGAATTTTACTTTGCTTTGTAAATGTTGGTTGTGTTGTTGCGCCTCAGGGCCTTTAACTGGATTTGTAGACAAATATAAATCGTGTGTATGTTGTATTGTGTGTTTTTGTTTTTATATACTGGCCATCATATGTGGGAACTTATTCAAAGCTGTTTGAAAAGCATCCCAGTTGAATGAAGTTGGTTGAGAGAGAATGCCTAGAGCAGTGATATTCAACCTTACCAACCACTGGGCAAAACTGAAAAATTCTTTTGGGTATGCAAGAAAAAGCAGAATATTTGTCAACAAAATGCTTCCAGCTACAGATAACAGTTTTATTTTATTTTTGTTCACTATATAGCCACAGTTTTTATAGCTTTCATTTTCTATTTATCATGAGAAACTTTTCCACCTGCAAGAAATTTTTTATTAATATTGTGCTGACATTTTCTTTAAGCATAAGGAAAGCTATATGAGAGAAATGAGATACAGTACAGTACTGGGTACTGGGTTAACCCATATTTAATGAGTAATTTGCTCATATTTGTAATCTATTTACATTTTTAAATTGCTAGTTAATTAGCTCACTTGGACTACTGAAAATGTCAGGATAACCAGACTTGGTAGAGAATTGCACTGTAAGTTGGTTTGGATAAAAGCATAAAATGTACAAATGTCCAATGTTAAGAAAGTTAATGTCTATTCACACTCACTATAATTAAAAACTAAAAAAAAAAAAAATCATAACCCACACCACAACCATAGTGACACACCAATTAGATAAATTGTGTAGTGTTGTACATCAGTTTATTCAGTTTCATTAGCTTTTAGTTGTCCACTGCTTTATATCTGTCTCCTTCCTCTATAATACACAAGGGAAAATCTTAACAGTAAATATTGTTTGTGTATCGCTGGTCTCCCACTGTCACTTTTCACAGGTAAAGTGTCATCCCACATTGACCAAGGTCAGAAACGACAAGAGAAGCTTTCAGAGAAGGAACAAGACACAATGAAAGAAGCAAAGCACTGACCCCTTGTCTCATTGAATAACAGATGACGAAAGCATGCATGCATTATTCACCATGTGCTGTGTTGAGATTAGACCATGACACACTCTTAATATCTATAAGGTCTGATGAGACTTAGTTTTCTTTAAAAGTTCATGTTTTGTCTGATTTGGCCCATAAAACAGGTATACATGCATTAATCATTACAGTACAACATTACCATATCATGTGCATTCAAAATACAATCACTGTTATATGAAATACATCTTCAGATGGTATGTGATAACAATACTGAACAATATAATGGTTTCAGTCGTAACAACATAAACAAACAGCTTTCGTGGAACAATAAACTCCGCAAAGATTCAATAACAACAGTCCTTTTAGAGTATTTTATTTCTGATAACAAGCTTAACAGTGTTGGGGGCACTGATCTATATAAATGACTGGATTGCTCATGACGTCACATCTGTGAAGCCACCGCGCTGCCATAATTGATTCTATTAAATCAATGGACGTTATCAGATTTTAATGATAAAACATCTCTTTACTAGTCTCTGTTTTTATATCTGAAGTATCCCTGTACATTATTACAATGCAAACGTCCTAAGCATGTACATAGTTATTTATTGACATTGTACATTTTGCTTTTTAAACAGTTATTTTACATTCATCTTTATTACAGTATCAGATCAGCAGACAGGCCGCAGCATATTTAGTATTAATGACAAACGTGCTCATTCTGAAATCTGAATAAATAACGTGCTTTGTACTGTATGTGCACGCAATCATTTGCTGGTTTTGTAATTATGTTATCTTTACAAGTTACCTAAACTTATTCAGAGAAATAACGCTGACCGTGTAGCTGAATGTCAAAAAAACTTTATTTATACCCGTGTCATTAACAGAATGCAGCAGACACACTCACCTTAACGTTTTTTTATAAATCCATTATCCTGCCCTATTTAAACGTAAACATTGCAATTGCGAATAACACCAGAATGAACTATTATTTTATGTACACATATACGAAAAATTAACCTTGTGTGACTGATACGCTGTAAAGCGGGTGAAATTAGATCATGTTTTTGAATGGAAGTCAATGACGCCGTCTGCCGGTTGGGTATACCAATATGGCCGCTCAAACTCTGCGCTGGCTTCACCTCACGCTGTTACGTTAAGCGTTCTATGCGCAATCCAGTCATTTATATAGATCAGTGGTTGGGGGTAACTCATTACAAGTAACGCGCATTACATAATAATATTACTTTTCTGAAGTAACAAGTAAAGTAACGCAATACATTATAAATGTACACAATAATATTTTAGTTACTTTTTTAAAAAAGTAATGCAAGTTACTTCTCAGTTTAATTAATTCAATTTAAAAATTTACTGAATTAAACTGAACATATTAACGTAGAATTACGCACTCTGTGCACTTGAGCGGGAACAGTTTGCAGGCCAGAGCTTGACATTTTTGCGATCATATAAAAACACTTGCAAGGCCTAAAAGAGATCAAGCTTAAAAGTAATGTAAGCATTACTTTCCATAAAAAGTAACGGTTACACTTTATTGTAAGGCGTCACTGTTACATTGTAATTATATATTTAAGTACCAAGTAATAATCATCAACAACAACATGTACTTTCTGTAGGGTTAGGAACAGGGTTTGGTTTAGGATTAGTTGCATGTAATTATGCATAATTAACTGTTATTACTATAATAATTACATGTAACATAAAAAAGACACCGTTAAATAAAGTGTTACCAAAGTAACTTAGTAACGCAATTAGTTCCTTTTTTGGGAAGCAACTTAATATTGTAATGCATTACTTTTAAGGTAACTTTCCCCAACACTGAAGCTAAATAAACAACAATTAGATTACCTTAGTTTAGAGAGCAGGGATTTCATTTGTCAACGATACATTGATAATGTTTTTCTCTGCTTATCTCAAAAGTTTTCCCTCTCTATTGCATAATTTTTTAGAAATTTGCAGCTCCAAAATTTTGCTTAAAACTCATTCACTGACTTTCCTAATCTCCCGCCAAAATCTTCCCTTGATCAGATTCTTGAAGTAACCTTAGATAAAAAGGGTGTGTTGTCTATGTTAAACAGACTTATTTCCTCTATTTCCACTTCCTCTGTCTCTTATTAAACAACAATGTGATTCAGATCTCTCTCTTACATTTGATGACAAGACCTGGAACCAGATCCTGTCCCGTGTTCATACCTCCTCTATATGGAAATAAGTCTCCTCTATATGTGCACATCATACTTTTATGCAATTAAAATGTATTCATTGAATTTATTGGACAAAAGTGAGGTTGGCAAAAATCATGCCTGGTATTGATCCTCTCTGTGATCGTTGCCTTCAGGCCCCTGCTGATTTAATACATATGTTTTGGTTATATCCATCCATAACTTCTTTTTGGCTGTCAATCTTTAATTGTTTTTCTTTAGTGCCAAAGAAACAGATTGCGCCTTGCCCTTTGGTTGCACTTTTTCGACTTCCTTCAAATGTCACTGGCTTACCTGGAAATACTGCAAAGACGTTTGCTTTTTTAACATTATTAGCCACAGTAGACGCCGAATTCTCCTGCTTTGGAAACAAAAACTCTTTCCCTTTTTCAATGACTGGGTGAAAAATGTCACAAGCTTCATCCATTTGGAAAAAATTACAGTAAACTCTAAAAACAAACAGTGCTAAATAGCACTAAAAGTGGTTCTTGGTTCGTAATCATTGACGAACATTTTTAGTGCTATATAGCACCTATGAAGCACCAATTAAGAAACATACAGGGGTCATATAGCACCCACTATAGCACCAAATATGGTTCTACATAGCACAATGTGGTTCTACACATGTGGTACACAGGTACTTCATCTGTGCTATATAGCACTTAAAATGGTTCCTCTATGAACACGAGCCAAGAACCACTTTTAGTGCTATTTAGCACCGTTCGTTTTTAAAGTGTAGGTATACGTTAAAATGCAACACTAGTATATTTTCTGAAGTCTTCCCTTCATTGTTTTTATTTCTGAATATGTCAGTACTTCATCTTAGAGTGTGTCAACCTAGATATAAAGTTAATGTGTTCGAGGCCAAATTCTGGTTAGGAGTGTGTGATTATATGTGTGGATACTTATGTATGTATGCTTTAAAGCTGTAAGGTTTTGTTGTTCAATAAATGGTCAAGATGTCCAAACTATAATGCTCCAATATACGGTGTATACTCAGGAAATTAGGCTTTATGTTTATTGTTTTATAATATGTATTGGGTGTTTTATTAATTAATTTATTTTTATTTATTTTATTATCCTTATTATTATTATTGTTTATGTTTTATTCAGTTTGTTTAAATATACTTTAATATAGTTTTCTTTCTATTATCCTTTTTGGAACATTTAATATCTGAAGAAACTTTTGTTGCTGAAAAAAGGTTATTTACATTTATACCATGGGGCTGTTGAATGCTTTATTCTGATTGGTTAAGAAATGTTCCACAGGTATGCATTACTTTTTGATAAACGTACACCTGACCTGTCAAATGTCTTAAAATAACCACCTGAGTAATGTCTGTGGTAACCATGGTATAGCTGATTTATTTGAAAATAATGCACACCCACATTGTAACATTACCACCTTGGATGTGCATTTTTTTCCTGAATAATTCAATGATGTAAATTATTCCTTACATAAAAAGATTAAAAAGAAATGATTCTTTGGAGAATATTTGATTGAAAGGTACCAAAAAGGGTTTTCTATGATATCGCTGCGATGAACCTTTTAAGCATCTTTATTTTAAGAATGTCACATACTTTAAAATTGAGCATGTTTACACATTACTTCGGTGTGTTCAATATTGACTTAAACAGGCATTAAAACAACCACCCATAAAAAAGGAAAAATGACAAAAGAGATCTCCATCTCAACTGTTTCTCATTGACAGCAAATGGAGAAGCAATGTTTCTGTTTCTGAAGTAGTTAAACTCCATTAGGTTCATTTATAAAGCTTTAAAATATGCAGTCATCATGAGAATATGTTTGGTAAATTAATGTAATGTGGTGGGGGAACTGTGTAATTTACGCTACTCTTTGACATGACACATAATTTTACTCGTAATGCTACCAAGAAATAGTCCATTGATTATTGTAAAAAAAAAAAAAATCAGCCACTGACTTTTTACTTTTCGCTTTTTACATTATTGTGAATATTTGTGTCATAAGACATAATTTGATACCCAATTTATCACTACAATATGCATGCAATATGAAAAAAAAAACTTTTATTACTTACAAATTGCTCTTTAAATACATTTCATATACAATGTCAGTTTGAATTTTCACTAAATTTTAACCAAATTACATTTTCATTCATCTTAGCTTTGGTTGAAAGGCAAATAAAAGCGACATTACAATAATCATCTTATAAAGAACATTTGAAGAGTTCAGATGCAAAACCAGCTAAACGCAACCTCTGTCAGAAATGACTTCGTCGCTGTGTGTCACTCGTCTCTTCCAAAAGAGGCCTTTCTAAATATGGTTGTCATAAATGAGTACCGTCCACTCCAGTAACTGATGATAGACGTATGACATAAACTACACTGCTTTGTTTTCACTGGCAGTCGCTCCTGAAAGTTGCTTTTAATTTGAATAAAGTTTAAAAAAATCAAATTTGTCGTGCAACTGGACACACCCCATCTAGTCACCAACGGTCATGTCACTCGTGTCGCCGAAAGTCGCCAAGCTTCCATTGAAATCAATGAGATTGCGTTGCTCTGCTACTGCTAATCGCTGCTAATCTGAATGCAACTATAATGATTGTAACCAAATGCTCTTGACAATTACTATTAAGTTCATCAAATTATTTCACATCAAATCGGCTTAATCCCGTCCCTCAGGCCATTAAAAAAAAACAGTTTGTTCTCAGAATCTGAGTCGGATAGAAAATGCTAATTAACAAGAACAGATGCACTTTAACGGGTTTTGCATTTAAACTTTTCATTTGTTAATGGTAAAAAAATATTGACTATATTGACTGCAGTGATTATTCTATACGTCTGAGAAATTCGTTTTTTAAGTTAAAGCTGATTAAATTTACTGTTACCAAAACACATTTATTTGACAAAAATCAATGGCCATTTTAAGCAAACATCAAAAAGTCTATTTGATCAAAGAACAAAATAAAGAACAAAGCAAAAAGGACCATGATCTCCCACTATTAGGTCATGAGAGTACTTAAAGTTTATTTTTCCTGTTCTCCACACAAAAACACTATAGCTGAATCCTGTTTCAAGTACTGTATGCTTAGCATTGTCCCCTTATTCAATATGACAAGCCTCATTTTTGTGCATGTCTTTTATCTGTTGCTCAGGCACTCAGAAATCTCTGACTTGAAAGAGAAGATGACAGTATTCCAATTTCACATTTGATCTCTGAGCCCAAGTACAAGCTTATCTTATCTTCATACCAAACCATCGAATTACCTCACCATGCTGTTTGAAGAAAAAAATATAATTTTAATTCTGACAGATAAACGATTGCTGTTACAGCAATATTTTCCATCTCATTTAAGAATTTACCTTGTAATGTGCTAAGGAAAATGTATATTTATTAAAAAAGTCTGTCATGTTATGTAAATGTTTCTAATAACACAAAAGATAATTAAGGTTGAAACCCCTTAAGCGGCGCTGTCCCGTGAGCGGGACACCTAAGTTTACTTAAATATTTTCCATATAATTTTTATGTATATCACAACAAACTATATATTGTTGGAAAGGTCTAAGCCTGTAGAATACATATTTCAACACTGTTTTATAAAATAAATTATGTAGGGAGAGTAATTGATTCAATTTTAAAGAGAGTGCGCCTCAAAACATTTATATCCTCTGAAATGTCACTGTCCCACCAGCGAGACACCTACATTTATTCAGTGTTTTGCATGTGAATTCTTATCCAATCATGACACACTATACAAAAAAAGCTCTAAGAGTGTAGATTTCATTTATTATCACCATTTTGGTAAAGGAATGACATAGTGAGACCCATTTTCTAAAATGCCACGGGTATACAGGTGGGCACATGTTGTTGTTATATATTTGTAACACTAATACCCTGTTCCAAACCTAAACAATCATGACAAACTATATATCACTGGAAAGCTCTAAGTGGCCAGTCACACCAAAAGCGCTTTAAACGCTTGCAAACGCAAGGCGCGACGCACTGCCTTTTTTAAAAAAGAACAATGCGACGCGGCTTTTTATATTGCTAAGCAACCACCGAGTCAGCTGTCTTGTCAATCAAATATTGAAGCGTGAGCGCTCTTTTGCTGTTAATTGTCATATTAGCAGAAACTTTAAAAAGAGGGCGCTTGCTCTGACCTTGTTTGAGGGTGAGAGGTGCACAAACACGCAGGAGAGAGTGAGCGAGTGGAGTCCGGTTCTTCAAAGCAACTGTAAACTTCCCTCACCACAACGTAAGGCCCGCCTCTCCCCTCCTTCGATTGGACAATGCGAAGACCCGAATGACGTCGGGCGCTTCTCCGCTCTCAGCGCTCCTTCAAAAACGCGTGCGCGGCAGGCGGCAAAAAAACGCAAGGCGCTCGGCGCGCATAAACAGCGCGCAAACGCGTCCTGCCCATAGAATATCATTCAAAAAAGGCGCCTGCAACTGCCATAAACGCTTTTGGTGTGACTGGCCCCTAAGAGTGTAGTTTTTATATTGTATCACCATTTTGGGAAAATTATGATTGAAAAATGTCACAATGCCACAGGTGGACTCAATTTTTTTATGTATAGCACTAATACCCTGTTCTTTACCTAAACAATCTTGAGAAACTATATATTGTTGGAAAGCTCTAAGTGTGTAGTTTTCATATTTCATTACAATTTTGGGAGAATTATGATGTAGTGAGAGTCAATTTCTAAAATGTCACGGGGCCACAGGTAGGCCTAATTTGTTTTTACATATTTATAACAATAAATCCCTACTCTAAACCCAAAAAATCATGACAAACTATATATTACTGGAAAGCTCTCAGAATGTAGTTTTCATATTTCAAGGTCATCTGTTGATAGAAATAATGTAGTAACAGTTTTTTGTTACATGACCCCCACCCATAGGAATGCATATTAATTATTATATATTCATAAAACTATATCCTATTATAAATCTTAACATTTTTTGACAAACTATATATTGTTGGAAAGCTCTAAGAATGTAGTTTTCATATTTCAAAACCTTTTTGCAGTAATAATAATGCAGTGACAGTAATTGAATAATTTGTGACAGAGTATGCTGCAAACAGTTGACACCTAGTGGCCGTTGTTGGTAAAACCACTAAAAGTGTGACACAAACCTCATTTTTTGTGATTTTAACTTGAAATTTGGATCAGAACTATTTGAGACTTATGGCTTCATGTTTGCATTATTACCTTTGTGAAACATTTACATTTTTATAATTTTATTTATAAAATTAATATGTTATGGAATTATTTGTATTTATTAAAATAAATGTAAACTGCTATAACAATTTAATTATTTAAAAATGTACACCTCCTGACACAGAAAACCCCCAAGGTGTCTTCTCAAAATAAGACCAAGATTAGGCTTCTAGACCAAAAAAATGCCAGAGTTATATTCATTTGAAAATGTATATCACATTTTCACCCCCCCCCCCACCCACCCACCCACCCACTCAAAGGGTATTTGCGCCACCTAAGGGGTTATGTGATGCTCTTAAAATAATGCATAATAAACAAAGTAAAATATAATTTTTCTCAAATGTTTCAAATAGATTAGACTGGTGGGGACAACACAAGTGAGCAGGACTTGTCATAAGTTATTTGCAAATTGACTATGAATTACTTGTTTGAATTTTTTTTGTGTTAAAAAATAAATACGACCTTACGCTGTGTCAATCACGTTTCTCACTGCCTCTGAAACTTTCATTTTGAAAGGTGCTTTGACATCAGAGCAAACGCCAAAATGAAGAATAGCGTGTGACAAGGTGATCCACATTGTCTCGCAGCACAAAGTATGACAAAACCAAGTGAGGGATACAAAGAAACAGAATATAAAGACAGATAGAAAGTGCCGTAATTGTCAGGTATGGTAGACCACACTTGAGATGTGACCTCTGATAAAATGATAAAGAGTTTTACGCATTTACATGACCTTACATGTTTATTAAGCGCAATCAGCTTAAGATTGTGTATGTAAACACACTCTGTGTAGGACGTAACGTTTCCACAAATAGCTTCTTGACAGATAAATCAACTTTCCGTCACATTTAATGAGCTTTTCATCCGAGTTTTTCATAGAGTACGAGGTGTGACACAACATGCACAAGGTGACCTCAAGTATACGCAGGCTACTTCTGAGTTATATTCTTTTGGTACTATTACCAACCTCTAATATATATCAAAATGACATTTAAAAGTTATTAATTATTTATTGATCCCATTTCTACACACATGAAGTCCTTGTCTATAGTATCAGAAAAGTCCATTTGATGTGGTGATGCCAAGCAAAGTAATCAGATGATGGCTTGATTAGATCTGTTCTCAACATTGCAACGTCATTTCAAAGAATGTGTCTGAAAACACACCTGTTCGGCTACTGAAGTGATTCATTTATATCAGCTAAAAGAGGCTATAGCCTGTAGTCAGCTTCAATTCATCAACAGCCTGAGAAAGAGCAACAGGAAAATGGTCCACCTTAATGAAAAATGAGCCTGTCCTGTGTGCAAACCTCAGTCACCATATAATAATAGATTCAAAATACTGCATCATACATCCACGTTTTCCAAACTGTTGCTATTATCCTTGGGATGGACCTATAATGTGCCATCCTTTTGCATATCACAGTCTTTTGCTTATCCATGTGATGGAAAACAAATGTAATTGTATTGTAACAATGTCAAGGTCTTGACGAGAACCGAATCGCAGACGATGTCGAGGTAAACAGAAAACACTTTTATAAATAGACAGACTAAAGACTCCACACTAACTTGACTGGACTGATTTAAACACTGGCCTTTATAACCACGAACAGTACAAAATGATCCTGCACAGGACAAAGAATACACTGACATTAAATAAGAAAAACTAAACAAGGTAACAAGGGGAAAACAGGTGAGGGGAATAACTAATGATTAATAATGAGCAGGATATAATTATAAAACATAAATCTTGGCAGGATCTTCCTGACAAATAATATATATTAGCCAGGAACAACCCAGGAACCCTTTTGCTGTGAGACAACATTGCCAACCACTGAACCACTGTGTTCCCAATCATTTTAGTCACCATAACAAAAAGAAAAATCATTTTGTTTAACATTAGTTCATTGTTTTTGGTTCTTTAAAGCACCTTTAACATCTGAAGAACCTTTTTGTTTCAGAAAAGGTTCCTAAAGGTGATAAAAAGCCTCTTCAGATTATAAAAATGTATAAAAGAAATGGATCTGGGGGGGGGGGTAGTGAATGATGTCCCAGTTCACTTCAGACCTGAGGTATGCATTTAAGTGTAATGTACACATCAAAAAGTAATGCTATATACTGTTTAGTAAATTAGAAATACACTGACATGGAGGCCATATAGAGAATTTACCCAAATTCAAGAACTATGATGGAAAGAGAAAGTGGATGGAATTCCTCACACTTTCTGAAGGAGTTGTTTAAATACATACATGTCTGCCCCAGAGGAGCAGCAGCTTGTTTCGATGCTCTCTCCAGACATGATAAGGTGGAAGACTGAATGCCAAGACGTCTGCAATACACTTGTTTCCACAGATGCTCACTCTGCCCGCTGTCAGGATGAGACTGGCGGTGGAAATATTCACTCCCTCAGGAACTAGTTACAGAACAAACAATATAAACCCAGCTATTTTAAAATGGCATAAACAGCCGTCTACTCCAGCCTCAGTACAGTAGGAAGCCTTCCAGTAAGCACATTTATTGAGTCAACAGGGGAATATAAAACATGTTTTTATACTAATAATAAGGTTTTAGCGAGAATCAACCAGATTTCCCAGTAAACTCTGCATTGCTGCCTTTTGGAATTCAGAGATGATCAACACATTCTCTAAAATTAGTAGTATCAAGGTTTTTTTTCATAGAAAGTATAAACTGCAGATTCAAGGACTAGTTTGAGAAAGCTACATAAAGCACTTTGCAAATGTAGACAAAAAAGACCATCAGAATTAAAGCAGACTTTAAAGAGCCCCTATTTTCCTTTTCATGATTTTACATTTCTTTTGGTGTGTAAGTGTGTGCCAGTACATGCTAACAATCTGCAAAGTTACAAATCCCAAATTCTTTGATGACGCAAGTTATCATCCCCAACTGAAATCTCTCTTGGACGACAATAAACACAAGGATTGTAGGCAACAGTTTACTTCCACAGTGCGTTGATGTGGACTAGATGCACATTATCACAAATCCACCCGCTTCTGACTTACAGCCTGAAAGAAGCCAATGTTTACACAGTTAAAACATTTGCTACTGACTATTCAAACCATGATTCAAAAATGACTTTTTAGCAGTGTAGCGCAGCACTTGTTGTTTGTCGTTTCTACGATCACAACTGCAGAAATGGTTTTATGTTTTAGTATCCCTACATTACCAATCTGTTATGTTCTACTCAAGCCGTGCTAACAAAGTGATCCGTGCTCCGGCCCACCTCTGCAACCCGGCCGCCGCGCGATTAACCAATCCGCGCCCGGGCGTGGAACAGAGCGATCACACTAGTCAAACAAACCAGGCTTTTGGGGTCAAACGCGCCCGAGCGCGGTTTGGTTTGGATAGTGTAAGTGCGCCCTTAGACTCGTATTGATAAAGTAGTAAAGACAACAGTCCCTTTCACACATACAGTCTTTACTGCTAATTTACATGTGTGAACAGAACCTTTCTGGTAAATCAGTGCTGCCCATTAACCAGTAAGAGAGGTTGTAAGATTACCAGTAATTTGCCCGTAAGCACCATGTGTGAACAAAAAGCATTTAGAACGGACGACGTCAGACCACGCTGACAGCTTCAGGCCAATCATAGCACTCGACTCTAGTGACGGCAGTGGCTGTTCAACCGTCACTTACAGTAAGTGGCCATGCCCTTAATTATGCAGAACTTTAAGGCTTAATATCATTTAAACGGATGAGTTACAAAAAAATTCACCCCCCTCACAGTTGTCATGACAGGTAAAATTAGCTATAATAACCAAAAACACTTTTTGTACCAGGCTGTAAACATATTATTTTCTACTGTTCTACTGGGCATTTTAACATGGAGGTCTATGGGAATTGACTCCCTTTTGGAGCCTGCCTCTAGCGGCCAGTCAATGAATTGCAGTTTAAATCACTTCCGTATTGGCTTCATCAGAGGGATCGGAAGGTTGCCCCTCGGTGCAAATGCAGGTTCTGTTTGACGTCGCCTAACGCAATGTTGTTTGGTCACGAGCAACTTCGCGACCGTCAGCGTTTGCCACAGATTTAAAAGCAACAAAATACGGACTGTGGATATAAAGTCATAAACCGCCATTGTTTACAAATACAACACGAGCACACCCGCCACAGGTACTTCCGCTTTCTCTCCGAGTTTACCGGTATTTTGATACTGTTGTATGAATGATGTCTTACTGGTAAAAAGACGGAACGTCACTGCATATGAGAACAGCACATTTTTGTATTTACTGGTAAATTCATTTTGGGTAAATTCATGTTAATTTACCGAAATTGCTGTGTGAAAGAGGCTATTATTGTCTCCTGTTGGGAGCTGTTCTTCCAAATTCACATGGAATTCGGCCAATAACAATGCACTGGATAGCTGGCCAATCGGAGCACATTAAGCTTTTCAGAACAATGAGGTTTGTACATATCGACGCATTTCCAAAAGGCAGGGCATAGAGGAGGGGTGTCACGATTCTCCAAATTCTCGATTCGATTACATTTTCGATTCTAAGAACGATTCATTTGATACTCAATTTTTACTTTTTTTTTGAAAGCACAAAAAATGCTATGCTATTTTTAGATTAGACTTTTAATAAATAGAATATCTGACCTTGAACCCAGAGATCCCCTGCCATGTTAGTTGTGCTGCCAGTGGAAAAATATGGTACACGCACATACCTGATAAAACGAAACTTCCTGTCAGATGAACATTTTACTTTGCACCTTAAAACTGTGCTTTTATTACCATCAGACGAGATTGTTAGACTATACCGCAATAAGTCATGTTTAAATGCTGTTTTCATAACTCTTAAGCAACTGAAATAAGTTGTTGTGAAACTTAAACAGATCTCAGTTCAGAGAAACGACCGGTCCTGGCACAGATGCCGTTCTGCTGTGCACGCGTGCGTGGTCTGTTCTGATTGAGTTCAGCTGAAGGTGGGAGGCGCTTGCTGTTTTTTGTTTCCCATGTAAAGAGCAGCTTGCGTCTTTCGACTGGCTGACTGTAGCTAGCCAAGTTAGAGGAGGTTGACAAGCAGCACTTTTTCCCGCTTGGCAAGCCGACCGGACGTGACATGGGGACGTGGCAGCATCAACGATTTCATTTAGTAATTCGAAATCTAAGGTTGTGACTTAATTTCGATCAATTACGATTTAAAATAATAAAATAATTGTCATGTTAATAATAGCAACACTGTAAAAAAAATCTGTAGAAATTACAGTATTACTGGGTGTTACTGGCAACTAGCTGCCAGTAACTTACTGTAGATTTTACATTTATGTTATTTACTGGCAACAGTTTGTTCAAAGTTAAATGAACATGAAACATTTTTAGTTTTTTATCGTCTACAGTAAGTTACTGGCAACCATCTGCATAATTACAGCAATTTTTTTACAGTGTAGGTAATAGAGGCTCTAAAATAGACTATATCACACTAATGCAACAACATAATATATAATGCATATTAAACATACAACAACACCAGGAACCAGAGTCATCTAACCAGTCCATGGTAAAGGTCTAAATAATGCGGATCTCAAAGGGAGACCAATCCACCAGCTGAATAGACAAGTGAAATAGTAAAAGTGGAATAGGCAAAATGTTTAAACAGGTAGAATGTGAGTAACAACTGTAAACTGAACCGGTGTTATATACAAATGCATTTATAATGAAATAACACAGAAGAGCCAGACAACACGGTGACATCACAATAATCTCCGGAGAGCATTATCTAATATTTTCACAGATAATTAAACATGATGACGCATGTGATTAATGTGTGAAATGTGGAGAGTGCTACGAACAAACACTTAGCAGTGCTGACATATTGCTGCTTTGAAAAAAAGAGCAGAATAATTACCAAAAAAAAAAAAAAAATCTAGGCAAAACCCACATTGTTACTTTAACAATACTGCTATGACCTGAACAATCTGAATGTACTTCCTATTGCACTCAGCCTGGCTGGAGAGTTCAAATCAACACTTAGCTAAAGTGAAATCTCAGTGTGAGAGAGCTTTCCCAGGTGACCGTGCAGCATCACTAATGGTCTTGTTCGGGGCCCGGCCAGAACAGCCTGTCGATACAATTTGCTTCCGCCTTTTCCGGCTGCCAGGTCCCATCTGGAGCCAATTCATGATCTCAGGCGGCGTGCACCTTTCACTGGCCGCTGGGCTTTAACACGCTCTCTACGTCCGTCGAGTCCTCTGCCTCCCTCACCCTGTCCTTCCCGTCGACTTCCATGTCACCGTGACAAGGCCTGGTATATGTCCCTGTGAGTCGAGCTGAACTTTAATGCTTCAGGTGAAGCAAAACGACCGCTGTCACTCACGTCACAGCCCCACAGCATGCACCCTTTATAATTTTACTCAATGAAAGGACGTTTAGTGCTACTCTACACTTATTTATTCAGGACGGAACGTGGACCCACAATGAGCCAATTTACAAAAGGCATTTTTTGCTGAATTGAAGTTATTTATATATTTTTTTTGTCATGGTATTTTAAATTCAACATCCTGCATAATGTTAAACAGAAGTTTGGTAAATTCAGATTTGAGCAAAACTTTATCCCCCCTCACTCAAGCGGAACATTTTTCATATGACTTCAGAAGTGTAGCAATGAAACGTCACCCATCTTGTTTCATCACGATGTGAGCGTCAGGTGCTGCATTCAACCTGCTGCTGCCTGGACATGCATGATTCATTCGTTTAAGACAGCGATGACCTTGATCTCATCTCTCTCTCTCTCGCTTGCTCGCCCAGCATCACTGCTCATCCACATACTTTGGATGAATCACACTTTTAGGAGTTTTAAGAGAAAGTCAAGGGAGCTGTTTTTCACACCATTTAGGAACAGCAAGACATTAAGCACTTCTTCAGTGACTGTGAATAATTGTGCAGAAAGAATTGTATAATGTGCTTGCAATCATGAAGACTGCAAGAAAGGAGTTTGAACAAAGTGTTTTTAATGACTGATTGATAATAGATATTTTTAATCACATAAATGCCAATCCATTACATTTACAGAAAAGGAAAAATGGTGCATGAAAATGAAAACTGCTTTGATTTAATGAGAAATGATTTCTTTTCATCTTTTAGATTTTCAACAAAGATAAAAGTTTTAAATACGAAGATGGTTGGCAAAGTAAGGAAATATGCAGTAGTTGTGAAAAACAAGTCAAGTAACTATTAGATAATTTTTAGTTTTAATATTCAGGTGTTGACCTAATCAGAGTTGTTAATGCTCTTATCTAGATTAAAACTCTCACTGGTGTATACTGTACAGCATACAGTGACACTCAGAGTTACACGGCTTGGCAGGAGACTACAGATAATTAGCATAATTTGAAGACTTATAACCCAATACAATTCAGACATGCTGTCAGAAAATCTATTTTTGACTAAATTGGAAAATATAATTTAAAATTAATATTTCTATCAGTGTTTTGAAGCAGAAATAATAAAGGCAGAATTCTGATTTGGCTCATTAATAAACTAAAGAGAAAGTGAATGTGTCTGAAACCTAATAACTTGCCTGGCAGTGAATGATTACACGGGTTTTGTGTATGAATGTGCCGTTTCAGTCAGGCTTTAAGACAACATAATGTCTAAATTATTTTAAATCAGAATCAAGGGTCTTGAGCTTTGTTTAAACCCTATTTTCACCGCTGTTCACCATGCACAGAATTGTGGGATGTCATAAGCAGGGTGGAATAAAGATTGGAAGTCATGAATACATTTATTAAAGATATATTTTTTAGTATCGCTATGCAGTGAATAGGGTGTTTAGTGTATAGAAGAGTAATATTACACATCTCCTCAAAATGTTTTATCATTAATCAGGGCTTATCATACATTTGGTTCAAATCATTAACCTACAGGACAGCCAACCAGCCAAGGCCACCCATAGGGCAAACGAATACATTTCTTATGCCAAAAATCTGAATTTGAAAATATATTTAGGATTAACCATCATATATTTACATATATTTTAAAATTTATTTTAGGGGCAACAAATACATTATTAATTTTTCAACCCACATGGCAAAAAAAAAATCCTGGCCAAAATATTAAAGTTTGTATTAAATGTATAAAGTATAAGTAATAAATGTATAAGTATGCATAAAATACAAAATCATATTTTTGCAGTTGAAAATATATTCAATTTTTATATTTTCAAACCTATTTTGCTTACAGGTTTGTAACATAAGCAGTGTTTATTTTTAAAACATATTTCAAAATATACAAAAAATTGCCAAAAAAATATATTGGTGAAAAAAATTTGAAAAACATATTTCAAAATAAGAGTTTTGTTCCAAAACGCAATAAATGCCGTGTTTTTAAATAAGTTTCCGCCAAAATCAGTATTATATCAGGTCAGTATTAAAGTAGTAAATTCTTAGTTTCATGCAAAATCCAAAATCTGCCGTGTTATTCTGTCATCTTTTCTCCCTTTTTTCCCAAAACACAATATACGCCACTCCTCCTTCTTTTCAGAATGCAATAAATCCACTTAACCAATCACAGCGCATCATTCCACGCACTGTAAACAACAAGGGCGGCGCTTTGAATACACACGAAATCTTAGTTTTCCTCATCTTCTTTGTACTTAGTTATCAACAAACAAACAAAAACAAAATAATACTTTGATGGCATTAATAAACCTGTGGTGGTTTTCTGTGGTGGGGAACAAATGTTATAATCTAATAATTTACGCGAGAGGCACTCGGGAGACGGAAAAATGCCGGCTGTTGCTTGTTCTCCGGAAGGCATCGAGCTTCTGTCATGCTAACACATTGACCCCAGGGGATCTTATGAAAAACGTTCCATTATTTTACTCGAAGCCAATGGAAATCGAGCAGGACCAAAACATTTTACAGCTGATCACTGTCAAAGTTCATCGACAACGTCCCAAGTAGCCTATAACAGCAGCACTGACAGTGTTCTTAATATGACAAAGTAAATGTTTTGATTAATGCCAATAATGTTTATTTCTTTTAATCAGTGTATACCACTAGTCAACTAAATGAATATAACATGGCGAAGATGAATTAACATTTATATATTGATTCAATAGATTTATTGGATTTTTTGGAAAAAATAATCAGTTTTTATAATAAATCTTTGAAAATCAATTAGTGCATTTGAATTTTTTATGTTTTTATAATCTAAAGATGCTATGTGAAAGTTTGTAACAAAAAATAGTGGTTTTCATCTTGTCACTTTCTTGGTATGGAAGTCAAAATGGATTAATTGTGTTTTTTGTATATTTTGAAATATATTTAAAATTATATTTGAAAATATATTTTTTTCCATATGGGCACTACCTTTAAAATGTTCTGAAAGTTATTTGGTCAAGCTCAAACATCATAATCAAAACTACTCAATCGTTATGCTTGCTTCATACTGCTATTTGAGAATGAGGCACATTCATCTTTGTCTGTCAGGCACATCAATAGCTCCGGTGAAAATTTACCAAGGCTGATCTATGGAGAAAAAGAAGAGCAGACCACCAGGGCTGCATAATCCCACTGGAAAACCTGTCAATCCATCCACAAGAACAGTAACTGAATCAGATTCATTTCCCCTCTCAATTTACAAGGAGTGATATTACATAGCATGTTTGATATCCCTGAACTGTGGGCTAGATTTACGCATATTGGCAGGTGCCTATTTGCGTGTCATCTATGTGATAAAATAATATTCATCATTATTTATTATTATTATTATTATTATTAATAAATTATAAGTGTCGAAGTACAGCGGCTGCTTTGTTTCTAAGTGTTACCTGGTAAACTCTGTATTTTTGCTATTAAATATGCATTGTGTAATATTTCGAAGGATATCTTGACAAAAATGCAATACAATATACATAACTATTATCAGTGGTGTATAAATACCTTACATAATGAACTGTATTGTTATTTCTACAGTAGCCCTAAACGGACAAACTGTTCTATTTATGAATATCAGCTGGCGTCACTCACATCTCAAACTTGTCTTCCGCCATTTGAGTACCTGAAGTGGTCGCAAAAGAACTAGAAGCTATGCCTTCGATATGTTGTGAAAATAAAAATCGCTATTTTTACAACACTAAAAAGGCTCGACACACCATGATACTTTGCTTGAGGTATCACCTGGGTCTCTACATGTAAACTCGAGCATTGAGAACATTGTTAGTGCACACAGAGTTTACCAAAACAGAAAGGTTTTGAATAACTGATTATGGTTGTTTTGGTGTCCGCTCGCCGTCATCTTGCCAGTCAAGAGGTATCGATCTCCAAATGCAACGTAAGGAGGGATGAGAGTAAAGATAGATAGCTCCTAAAGCATAGTTCCATATAAATGCACGGATAATTCATTGTTTTGTCGCAAGTGAAAAACTATATTGACCTTCTAGTTGAAAAAGGAGCCTCATATGAGATTTATTCATTCACATTCGGAGATCGATTCATTATGTCTGGCAAAGATGGCGAGCGGACACCAAAACAGCCACAGTCAGTTGCCAAAACCTTTCTTTTTAGTAAACTCTGTGTACACAAACAATGTTCTCTATGCTCGCATTCATGTGCAGAGATCCAGGTGATACTTTGAGCAAAGTTTCATGTTGTGTCGCGCCTTCTTAGTGTTGTAAAAAAGTGGTAGTTCGATAGCAGTGGACACCAGCTGGAAGAATGCATCAGGGATCGAGGAGGGATCACACCCTAATGCTGCGTTTATACCAATCGCGTTTCAGGCGTCAAAATCACATCTACCACGGCTAGTTTGCCGCTTGAACAGTTTGAAATTCGTGTCAAAAGCAAAATGCACAAAAAGCACCATTCGCACATACCACGTGTACTACGCCAGAAGCTCAATCTGCACCAATGAGGCGGAATTCCATCTACCGCGCCAAACGCCTCATCCGTGCGGCAAGACCTCCAGACGCACGTCAGCGCGTCTTCACATTGACTTAACATTGAAATCACTTGCGCTTGACGGCTCTACCGCGGCTGGTGTAAACGCAGCATAACGATGATATTTTTTGAAAGTAGCATTTCTTTTCTTGACAGTCAAGGTGCGAAATGTTGTCTTTCTTAGCCATTTGCTGTATCCGTACGAATCATAGACAGTAAAAGATAAGAAATCTGTAAATCGTAGCAAGCTAGCTAATGCTTGTCAGTAGCCTACTGGTACTCGGTAGGTACTCAAGATGGCGGCAGTAAGCTGGAAAAAGAGGGGATGATGTAAAAGGTCATGTGACTGATAATCTGATAAATGTGCCCCGTACACATTGCAAACTTTCGGTAGTGACAACATCATTTAAATGATCGCTTCATGTGTGTACAGAACAAGACTCACCCCCAGACTGCGATGATTGACACATAGGTAAGCATAGCAACATTTCCCGTCTCATTAAACCTCTGTCTTGGCGTTGTGTGTTGTGTGAGGCTGCTTCTCTCAGTGCTGTCTTGCAGTGTTGCCAGGTCCTTGTCTTTTGCATACTTACAGTACATACGATTGTGGCGCTTATACCGTTTATGGCTTTTTGCCCATAAAGTGATCAAGTTCTTTGCTGTTATTAAAGTGAGAAGGTGCTCTTCCCGATTCTTGGTCTTTAAGGTAAAGCATTTGGATTTATTTCAGTTTATTATTGGATTTTTCTTGTTTTTTTGTTCAGGATTTGGCAACACTAGTAAGCAAATGCTCGTGCCCCTGTCATTTTCTGCACCGCACATACAGAAGACTTTTTCCTCTTCCTTTCTTTACGGCATTTCTTTTTTTTTTTTAAAGAGAGACCTGTTGTGTCCATGATGCATGTTTACATACTTCATTAACAACTAGTTGTTGAGTTTGGTTATGTACACACTATGCGAAGTTTCTGTAAATGCAGTAAAAAAGGTGAAGTCACAACCAAAATTACAAGCAGTGTACCCAAAATAGGCTACTATACCCCATTCCCTATATTAGTTAGTTCACTCGAATTAGTAAATGTAAAATAAGTAAGTGAATTTGGGCACTTGAGTTCACCAGAAGCACTGCAGTGTTGGCGCCATCTTCCACCAATATGATTTGGCATAGGCCCCACCTTTCATCCGGGTCTAGCTGTATTCCAGCAGATCCTGCCTGGAGATAAAGGCAGGGGCTGTGCCTACCCCAGACGAATAAGTAAGTTTAGCGTTTTTATAGTCAGCATTAAGCTGTGATTGGTTAGCCAGATCTTTATCATTGAATGACATGGTGTTAGAGTCTTCCTAGTAGAACTTAAGCTATAATCATATCTCTTGAAGCAGTGGATGGATTTCATTAAAAGAAACATCATGAATGACAAATACATTCCACGAATCAGACCTAAAGTCAGTCATTCTCATATTTATGATGCATCATTTAACTGATTAATACCTGATAAACTACAACACCCTATATATATATTAGCTGCAAAATTACATAAAGCAACATTGGAAGTACAAACTAAGGTTAAGAAACCAGCTTGAGATTTTTCCTTTTCTACTGGATACCATGATAAGCATCACCATCTTACCATCTTAATACACCCTAAATGCAGACAGAGCCTCTTTTGAAAGCAGAGCTCCCAGTGAGCAACAGAGCACAAGCTTGTTTGGCTTATCGTATTCTTTGAAGGGCAAACAAAAAGGGCAACAGAGACAGGCATGTAATTTGAGGTAAGTGAGTGCATCAAAGACTGGAGTTTAATCCCTGCTTTATTTTAAATTAAAACACGGCGGCTTGTCAAAGCAGCTCTTTTGAGAAGGAATTTGGGGACATCAACTTTTCTTCTGGACTAAGTGTTTCTGCTAAGTTCAGCCCAGAGGCTGACATCAACAACTTAACATGAACAGACAAAGAGTTACGTTTGGCATTTTTCAATGATGGTTATCTAGCTAGATATGGCATTTGTGTCACAACAAAATCTAGATCATATGACGACTTGGCAGATTTATTTGAATGTGTTCTGAATGTTTGATAAATGTCAAAATGGGACCCTATAGTTCATGTGAGATGAATAAATCTGAATATACACCCTAACAGTTTAGTAAACGCTGTGACAAATGTATGGGCACAGTGAGCTATAATGAGGTCATTAATATAAGAAACTAATAGAAGAAAGTGTTGTCAGAATTACACGGCCATCATACAGCTTCATACCGAGTGGAATTACACGTTCAGCGACGGTGGTGGTGAACTATTGTATTTCAGCTTTTCCCTTAAGCAGACACTCAAAATTGTTTAAAAGGTAAAAATAGGACAAAATGCAATATTTTTGAAGTCTTTGAGATCCATAGAAGCAATACTAGATCCACTCTTATGCAGGTTTCTCCCCTTAATGTATTATAATCTGATTTAACAGTAATGCAATTTACCTAGGTCACAGTTACAGAAAATGATCGTGTGTTGTTATAAACTCTATACATCAGATGTGTTGCTATCACTTGCCACTGGCTATGTCAGTTTTAAAAACAATTTAAAAAGACATAATTTTCTGACAATCTCGCCAAGGTTGTATCTGCATAGTTCCTCTCGACACTGTTTGGGACCTATTTTAACGATCTAAGCACATTGTTTAAAGCGCCACGGTCTAAATGGGCATGTCTGATGCCACTTTTGCTAATTTAACGACATGGAAAAATGGTTTGTGCGCCAAGAGCATTGTCGAAAAGGGTTGAAGACCACCAGTTTAAGAATAATGTTAAAAAAATGTGTTGTTTTCATTTTTATTGAAATTAATTTTTTTTGGATTGAAACCTTTAAAAGACGTTTTCTTTCAGTAATACAAGTACAAATAGCAGGCTTTTGATTGCTGTAAATATATTGATATCCTACATAATCATTGTAATCTCATAAAATAATTTGCAAATATGCAAGAAAAGGTTTGTACCCTAAAAATACAAACTAGAGATAAAGAATTTACAAACGTGCGGAGAGCCGAAGCGTTTCAGCACTCGAACAGCGCCACAAAGCATTACTTTAAATGTTTCTCATCTCACCATATCCACAGGTACAGTGTCTTCATATACAATAAATCCGTAATGCATTTAAAAACATTTAAAAACAGACACATTTGTTAAAGCAAAGCATTTACTTACTTACCAGGCTACAGGTGAAGCAGCTCTTTACGCCTTCTAACATCTCATAATCGGTCCTCATTTATGTCCAAAACACTCAATAATAATCTTTTACATTTAATCCTTTAATCTTTCATATTTAAAAGTGTTTTTGTGCTGCTGCGGATTCATGTATGAGATAAGCAAACCTGTGTTGTCGTCCCGTTTATAGACGCATAATTTACTGCGCTTTTTAAATAAGGTTTTTGTTGGTCAATGGGGTAGTTTATTTTAGTTGCCTCAAAATAGCAACGTGCCAACAATGCGTCTGAACACACGTTGTTTTCAGACCAGAACGCCCATGGGCGCAAAAATGGGTGCAAAAGTGGGCACAAATGCCTTTGCTATTTAAACAATGTGACGCTAAATGTGAAAATAATAATTGCGCAGGGTTGAAACTAGCAAAAGACACTTGCGTCATACATTGCGCTGCATTGCGCCAGGTGTATGATAGAGGCCTTTATGTTACAGATTAATTTAATTATTACTGATTTATTTATGTATGTTATTGATATGATTTATTTCACTGCGAGACAAAACCAGAAAACCGCAAAAATAGCAAGCCTGACACTGTCTAAATATACTGCCGTGCTGAATTTCTATTCTGTGTGGAGAGCACCACAGAAAAAGCCCATTGTTTTTTGCACAAATGCACACTGCAATCAGCCCTCCCCTGTGGCGTCTTCATTTATTATTTACACTGGTGACATCCACTTAATTCTACCTATTATAATGCTTGTATTGTCTCAAATACTTTGGTTCCTTTTTAGTGATGCCCATTGAAGGTCAACTAATCGCTGCATTCAAAACTGCTGTTGAATGACACATGTAGCCTACACATCCCTTTTGTGGTTGGTTCTACTTTAGCTTCACAATAACCTAGTTGGCAATGTGCAAGAATACAGTGCCACCCTGATTCACTATGATCACGTAGTCAAAGAAGCAACTGGATAAAAAAATTATACATATAGTGAAAAGATACTACAAGCTTATTCATACATCTGAGTACTTAGGATAACATGAAAAAAAGGTTTTGGGTATCAATAACCTTATTAGCACTTAGATTTGACCTCTTAGGAAAGTGGCTAGAGAAGAAAATTCTAAACTTTACGTTAATCGTAGGTCTTGCTTAAAGCCATGTGAAAAACCTGAAACCAACTGGTAGATAATTTTATGATCTAATGAAACTCTGAAACATTGAGCTTGAGAATGAGGTATCAAACTACTGTCATGAAACCAGCCTGGAATGAAAGGATCCGAGGAGAATATGAGCGTTAAAATATTCCACTCGTCAAAATGAATGATGGCATCCATCATAGCAGACAGTATGGCTCAGGTGTCTGAGAGATGGGCATGATGCCTGCTCTTCTCCAGCCAGATTTAACGTGCTAACAGATGCTTATTTTGATTCTGCCGAGAAATGAGACCAGTTTACACAGTAAAGATAATTGTATGACACAATTAAAGCCTTAAAATCTAATGAACCTTATTTAATTTTACTATACCAGAGGGGTACACGCTAAACAATTAAATCGCATCTTTTTAGCTCCCTATAATACGAGATGATACATGTCATCTGATTCAACAATATTATCACATAACTGACAGCATATGTCAATTTACTAGAATAAAACAAAAGCAGTTGCTTAGGAAATAGAAGAGTGGCACTGTAGATTTTAGACCTTGCCTATATAGTAAATCTCGCAGATGTCTAAACTCTACACTTTGTTGCTTGCTTTGCGTGGGAGTTTGTAGCTGATAAAAGCCATGGCAGGTGGCTTTCCCTTTGAAGCCATCAAAAGATCCAACACCCATAACAGGTGTCTTGCCAAAACCAGGGGAAACGCATTCACAGGTCAACTAAACAACACTCCCTTAAAAGTTCTTTCTCATTCCTTTTAAGTACATTTACGCATTTGGTAAACACATTTTTTCTCCAAAGTGACTAAAAGTGCATTCAAGCTATACATTTTTATGTGTGTTCCCCAGAAATCGAATCTTTGATATTTTGCACTTCTAACACAATACCCTACCAACTGAGCTACAGGAACCTAGCAATACATTTAATAACAACAAGAAATAGTTAAAAAACAACGGTGTACAATTACGAAACCAGTATCAGCATAGAGCACACAACCAACCACACCAATACCTATAGTGTGGCTGCAAGGCTGATTCAGAGATCAAAGATTTAATAGAAATGTCAAGTTCATCGCAACACTGACTGCAAACAAAGGCTGTACCCTACGACACTTGCAGAGCTGTGTACTTCAGTCAAATGTTAATAGCTATTCAGGTCTTGGCTGCGGCAAAATCCCCTTAATCAGAATGGAAATTGCCTTGCAACTTTTTAATGGGTTTATAAGGCTTTGTTGCATATAAATGGCTTGGGTAATCAATAACAATGTGTGTTTGTTGGGTCACACACGAGATCTCTATCAGCACAGACATGAGTTTTAAAGCAAGAATCTAAAGATCCCTTAGAATCATTTTCTATATAGATCTTGTCCTTTTAAAGTACAAGTCTTTCTCGCTCTCTCTTGCTCTTGCTCTCTCTCAAACTTGCTCTTGCTCTCTCTTGCTCTTGCTCTCTCTCAAACACAAACAGTATCTGTGTAGCTTATCAATTAAACTAAATATAAAATTATTTATATCAGAAAAAGCACTGAATTCACATTGTCTTTAATAAACTTTTTTTAAAAGCTTGGTGTGTGGAAGCTGTCCAAACCCTGAAAGTAGCTACAAACTTCACATGGGTAGGCGTTGGGTTAAATAGAGAAAGAAATATCTATTATAATAAATTATTGCTGTTTAAAATATTATGTGGTTGTCAAGTTAGAGCAACGTAGACCCTACTATTAATATACAGACATGTCAACTGAACAATAGGAATTTTGCACTGAGCTTAAAATCACACAAATTTAGAAATGTTGGTGGCTTTGAAATGTGAAGAGCTGATCAATTGGAGTAAATCGTGCACGTGCAATCAAATCATTGATCTTTCAACATGCGCGCTTTTTGAAATCGGCCCAATTTATTTAAAGGGAATTGACGCTGTATTTTCCTTACAAACAGTCCTAAGGTAAACAACAGTATTTAGTCAGAGAGACCGAGACCAGTAATCGTTAACATATATTGAAACTTTCTGCCTTATCTAGCATTTAATGCAGTTTCAAAAGTTAGCACTCAGCATATTACGCCACTGTTAGTATTCCATAATTTGCGTGTTTTACTGCAGTGTTAATGTAGGACTTTTCTTTTAAATATGTTAAGCAATGCAAAATTAAAATATAATTTTCACGACCTTTAACGTTTGCTTGCGTCCTAAACGCGCCTTAAACTGCACGTGCGTCTCAATAGGTCAGACATCCCTTAGGAAAATTGTCCATCGTTTTATTCTAGGGTTGCAAGAGCGCAGTACTTTGTCCTTTTGCGTATACATTGCCATTTGTATAATTTAGTGCAATAAAGTTAAAATAGACATTGAGGGGACATGTCAAAAACAATTGCCCATATGTTTTTTTATAACATTTTTAATATGTGTACACCCCTAAATGTTTTGGCCACATGATGTTTAAGATGTGGTTATACTGTACGCCGGCCTTGAGTTCATGCAAATGTCTTGTTAAATTACTGTAGTAAAATCATCAATAAATTGTGTTAAATAAAACCAAAATCTAGGTTACTATAGTTAATCCGCGGTTTATTTTCCCGAGGGATATGTAAAGATATCAGACAGGTTAAAAATATTTAAGAAGTCTAAACATTCTTGCGGCAGGGGTTTCCTTTAGGACCCAGCAGAGCGCTCAAACGTGGGCTAGAATACGCTTCTCTATTCCCTCAAACTTACATTTGGAGATCGTCGCTTTCAGCATGTTAGTTGTTCTCTCCCGGGCAGGATAGGTAAGAACTGACAGCACCTGAATGTTCTGGAAGTTTGACCCTAATTGTTCTTTTAATGGGCTGAGAGGTTCTGTGCAATGACTTCTTTTTGAAAAGAGTCGGAGTTTACACAAGTATGCTGAATGATGATTCTGTAAGAGTTCAGTTGGTTGATGAACACTTGACAAACTGGTAGAAGATCCTGCGTATTTTCCCATCATTGACTCCGGAGTTAAATGTCTGGGATATGATCTGATCATTACAAAAAGGTTTCATAGTGGATGCATTCATCCTGGAAAACTGTCAAGGTGAGTTATATCTTACATCTTATCAACCATCCATGCGCAGGTATACTGTCTGTAACACAGCCAAATACGACAAGTAAACACTATTATTTTATGCATTAGTAATAGATTACAAAGTTTATTACTTTAGTTTTTTAACTACATCAGTTTATTCTTCTTTACAACTATATTAATTTTACAGTTAGCCTATTTTATAGTAGCCGAGTAATGCTTCAACGCACACGTAAATATTTTAATAGCCATCACTCCCACGTTTTATTTTATTACCTTTTTACGCGTCATGCGCACGAACGCGTTTCAGGTGCGGTGTGGTTTAATAATATTTGTTTGATCTTAAAATCGTACGTTTTGTCGCGCACACGTGCCTCCTGTTGCACTTTATCTTCTCGTTTATATTCAGCCATTCATAAAGAAAAAACTAATAAGGAAATAAAGAAACATTTCTGACATGCATTTGCTTCTCAAATGGAGCTCAACAGACATCAGTGGAGTTAACAAAGTACGCGAGTGTCTCAGTGTGGGTATGCGAGACGCTGCTTCATCTGTATCAGAGCATGCAAACCTTTCAAGAAAAGACTAGGCGCGAAAGCAGGTGACAGGCTGATATTCACATTTATTTTTACATTTAACTATTGTAAACATGCTTTACCACAAAGTTTAACAGCGTACTTTCCTAAAAAAAAAAACTAATTTCCTTTTTACTGACATCATTAACACCAAAGCAGATGCTAATCTGTCAATTCGCAGACTGACAGTAAACAACGCTTGACAGTCTTAAAAAAGCTTACTTGCACAGGAAAGGTGCTAAAGTGTTAGGACTTGTTTCAGTTTCAGCACCTGGACAGCTCCCACTTTCAACAATCAGCCCTTGTCAAGCACCGAGAGAAAGAGAGAGGAAGAGAGCAGGTCTGAGGGGATTAAATAGCAAGAATGATCAAGGCATGTCAGTAGCATTGACACTATGAGGGACAACACTGCTGGCAGAAAGACCGCTGAACACATAGAAGTATTCACAGCGGTTTAACAGGGCACCCGAGTGCCTGCAACCAATGCATGCCATATGCTATGAGTGTCTACTGACTTGAAAACACTTTGGTATGCTTCAGCTGCCTAGGGAGTAAAATACAAGTGGACACATGAGGGGTGTTTTCGGTGGCTTTGATAAAATGGAAAAAACACAGCCGCACACTCTCTCCGGACATATGGGACACTTGAAACACATGAAACATTTATGATTTTTTTTCATAGCACATTTTACTACTGAAATCTCAAAGGTAAAAAAAAATTGTTACTCGCTGTGCATTACAGAAATAGGAGAATATCTCAGACTGAACTGACAAAATAAAGAAAGGTGATATTTGGAAAGTAAAATCAGATATTGGCTGTTTTACATACATTGCTCAATACAGATATGGAAAATCCAGATTGATTAACAAAAAACTCTTTTTTTCTTCTACTGTCTCAATCCATCTCTTGAAAATTCCGGGAAGCTCTCGTACTTCGGCTATCTCGCTCAGATGTATAAGTTTCATCTCTAATGCAAGCCTGATAAGCTCACACTTCTCAAATTCCTAGTGTTAAGTGCATGGAAAAAAGTCTCTCCCATCTCTACAGTAACCCAATCACAGAACTGGGAGACTGACGCTTTATCTGGATCAGGAGTGTGATAAAACAGTTGTGTGATATCGGACCTTATCTATCCTTCTATCCCCGACTGCCGCCTTAAAACCCGCTGCCTGTTCTTGCGCTGTAGAGCAGGCACTTTTTCAGTCCTATTACTGACATTTTTTATGAAACCCTTGATGCTGATGGCTATACAGTAATGTCTTATTAATCACATCCTACCCCGTGCCAGGGGCTGAACATGGTAATTGGCTCCTTGTTAGACGTCAGCATGATTGACATAGTACATTTAGTGGCTCCACTGTCTCATCTATCATGGCTCGTCCCCAATTTGAAGGGGCATGGATCTAATCACGTCAACCGTACCCTCTATCAGGGATTCCTCATTTTGATGGATATGATGGAATTTAGCATAAAGTAGTGCATTTTAAAAACTGTATGTACCTTTTTAATCTGTTGCCACGTTTATGCATCTGGCAGGTGTTTTTTTATTATAAACTTGAACTTTTAATCAATAGTTAACAATATATACATTTACATTTTATGCATTTGGCAGACGCCTTTATTTAAAGCAATGCTCCACCGATTAGCTTAAGGAGCAGTTAAAGAGGAATATTTGGGGGTCTCAAATGCTATATACATATAAAAAGACATGAATATATAAATGACAAATTTGTTAAAGTAATACAAATGTAATAATAATGACAATTATAATAATATAAATATCTGCCTGCTGGGTTTTGATTAACTTGGATAAGAAATAATTCAAGTTAAACCTAAAGCAGGTTAATTTAGAAATTACTTTAATTTGACATAATTGGCTATGTGGTACCCGAATCTCCCAATTAGAACATAGGGTGTGTAAAGCTCTAAGAAATCTCTTAAAATCAATGAAATAAAAAGTGTGCATGTGCCAGTTTCTATATCTAGAAAAAATACCTATACAACATTGGCCTCTTTTTTCCACCGCCTGTCTCACAGTAGGACAAAATCCTTGAAATATCAAAGGGCTGAGAGATTGTTGAGAGTTGCACTGTTGAGAGATGTGCAGACTTAGATGGTCTGTTTGTGCCTGCAGGGATGCTTGGCTATTTGTCTTCCGTAATAAGCAGGTATTTTTAGGATATTTCTCTATGAAATCTGTCTCGGCTATAGAAAACACTTGACCCGAACCTCTTCACCTCTCCCTCCCGACTCCTCGTTATACCCACAACACCAATCCCGAACCTCCTTTACTGACATGCTCTTGTTCTCTTCTCCTTTTGTTCTTATCCCCTACAGACTTAGGAGGACACACAGGAAATAGCGATGGACAAGAGGATATCTTAAAATGGCCTCCACTAATGGCTTCAAGAAGGAATTAATATCATCCCTTCACACCTGTGACTTACAGCAACTTTGTCAAAACCCGTTCAACCAACCTGCGAAGCAGTCAGACTCATAAATACAAACAAATGAATGAAATTAGATTGGCCTAAAGACGCTGAGTCAAAGCTGGCATGCTGCCACAGATTTCAGCCTTTTTCCCCCATTAAAGTTCAGTGCTAGCACAGAGGCTGTCTGCCTCATCACCCTCCACCTTCTTTTTATCTATCAGACTCTATTTAATGAGGCATCAGAAGGAAAGGGGAACCATGTACTTATTGCTAGTGTTTGTAATACAGGCCCTGTGGGTGAGTTGGTGTCATGCCATGCAGCATTACCCGGCCTCATGGGGGCACTATGACGTTTGTAAATCCCAGGTTTATGCAGAGGACCGCCTGGCTTGGCATTATATGGCCTGCCAACCGGAAGCAACCGACATGACCAAATACCTGAGAGTGTCGTTGGACCCACCCAACATTACCTGCGGAGATCCACCCGAGATGTACTGTGCTCTGGTGAGTTTGGGCAATTTTTACATGCACTTATTGATGAGGGATAACAATCTGCTTACATAGTATACAGTTAAGAAACGTGGCATTACTGGATTATTGATCGCAGCTATATTGTCATTTTTAATTAATTTGACTTCATTAGATGTATGGCATTGGCTGCATCTGGCACACTGATAAAAAACCTGGCAATGCTGTCTCATATGCTACATACAGGACTACCTTAGTGATCATGATCTGTACAATAACAGAGTTATTTATTGATTTATGAAAAATATATATTTCATGCACTTTTACAGTTTCAATGCCATTTACAATACACTATGGACCAACATATCAACCCAGGGAAACTGAAACAGACTCTTGGCATGCAGAGTGATGGATCGCTCTGATATCTGTGAAAAGCTAAATTATTTAAGGTGTTTGAAGGCAGTGAATTTTATTCATGAGGGGCTATATTCAGAAATGAATTCAAGAAATACCTGTGATATATGGTCTAAAACACACAAGCGTGGGAAGTGGAACTTTGGTAAAGGTGCGCAGGGAGATTGGGGCAAGTTGTCACACAAGGCTATAACTTAGCCCTACAGTATAACACCTACGATATGAGTCATAATAATTCTAAAACAAAAATTCTTGTTTTCCCTAGTAGCGCTTTAGTATATTGGTGTCAAACATATAAGCCTATTTAATAACAGGTTCCTATTTTGAAAACTTAATACTGTATCTGGGCAATACTGGTAAAGAGCATTTAAAGCAATCATTGTTGAAATGAAATCGAACCTGACCCTTTGTTAGTGAAAATTACTAGTTTTGTGGTGAACAATTCATCAATTCATTCATGTAAGTGAAAAAAAAACTTATCTTAGTTAATTTAAATCAAAATCCGAAAATGTACTTTCTCTCTGAAATGGCGATGAGGCGATCTACCGTATCTCTGATAATGCTAGTTTGCCGATTTGCGCCTAACCACCTTTCCAACTCAGTCAGTTTGCTGCCAGCTAAATTTTTGAAACAAACACTTAATGTAAAATTACTGTGAAAAAACTGTATTTTTGTATTCCAGAAAATTTCTGTAATTTATTGTGCATGTTATTTTATGGTATTTTTATGGTACCCCAGCTGCCACACTGTAAAAAAATTCCATAGAAATTACAGGGTTATTGGCAGCTGGTTTCCAGTAACTTACTGTAGATTTCAATTTATGTTATTTACTGGCAACATTTTGTTCAAAGTTAAATGAACATTAAACATTAACAAGTTTTTATCTTTACAAAGTAAAACTAAAATAATAGCATCAAGCAAAGCATTCTGGGAAACAAAATCTGAAGCGAAAATCAGAAATTGATGTTGATTTCTGGTTCCCAGAATGCTTTGCATGAGGCTGTTATTGTATAGTTTTATTCTGTAAAGATAAAGACTTGTTATTATTTAATATTTATTTAACTTTGAACAAACTCTTGCCAGTAAATAACATCAATTTAAATCTACAGTAAGTTACTGCCAAACAGCTGCAATTAACACTGTAATTTCTACTGAGTTTTTTATAGTGCAGAATTTTACAGTTTTTTTAAGTGGTAAAAAACTAACCACACCCTTTATTTTTCTCGTATAATATTAATTTTCGTTTCACTTAGAAATATGCCATAATAGTAAAGATAATTTAGTTCATGCAGATTTTGAATAAACAAAAGACTTTAACTAATAAAAATTATAGTCCTATAGTCTGGGAAATATTACATTATTTATTAAATAATGAAAAGTATTGAAAACTGATTAAAACTAAAACCCTATTTGAAATCCAACCCCCCTCGCCCTTGGATTTATGTTTAAGACTCAAATTATTTTTCTTGTAGATTGAAAAAAAAGGATCTAATAACAAAGTGACTATGTGTAAAACACCAATGTGCCGAGCTCTACGTCAACCTATGCAAGGTCTGATACATACACCGTTATACAGAGGTCTATGTTTATCTCATTTAGCCGGTAAAACAATGAAAGCTGATTTTATACTGTAGTGTGCCTTAGGGGAAAATGAGGTTGGGAAAACAGGGGTGTCATGTAACAGCAACCAGGAGTTATGTGTTAAGTGCAGTGCTCAAGGGCACACTATAGCAATGCTCAATGGTTGGTGATACAAAACACAGAGTATCTTGTTACTCAGCAATATTTTCTCTTGGTGCCTCATTAGGCATTTTATAGTGAGAGGGAAGAGCAATATTTCTGATATAATTACACAGTTAAACTAATTTACTAACTCCACACCATGGCTTCAATCCATTAAAAGATTCAATCAGTTTTGTTTGCTAAGAAGCTTAAACTTCCTGGCATGATCGAATATGATAGAGAGACGCAACAGCAGATGGTTAATTTAAGATGCTATCAAAATTTTATGAGTAACGCCTAATGTGAGATGGAAGAGCACAGATGACATGGTGTAAAGTAAACAAGTAAATAAAGGACTGCTGTGTGCCCCAACGCAACATGTTCAACATTTCACCTTGTGCCAAACATGAATTCAGCAAACTAAACACAGATTTATACAGACACAAATACACAAACAGTGGTCTTGAACACCATTTTGGGAAATTGCTGAAAGTCATAACAAAAACTTCTGCGTATTAAAGGACAAGTTCGGTATTTTACACTTAAAGCCCTGTTTTCAGATTGTTTATGATGAAATAGAACGGTTTTGAGTGAAATTTGGACATATGATGCTGGCTCGAGAATTTTCGGGTGTTTGTTGTATCACCTCCCACCTCTATAATGGCTATATAGGTGCACTGGAACAATCCTTCCTAAAATGCATTAAACTTTCATTTACAAAGACGTGAAACTCACCGAGTGGTCAGGGGTGTTCACTGATATGCTCACACAAAAATCACTGCAAAAGATGCGCTTTTTTTGCGAAAAGTGTAAAATACCGAACTTTAAGCAACATGTAAAAAATGCAAAAATGTTGTGACATTTTGTATATAAAAATAAGAGTCGTACAAAGTGGCATTTATACATACAGATGGGGCTGTGATGATTATTGCACATCATTGTTTTAAATTATTATTATGCTATTACTATCATCATCATCGTTTCACATTAACATTCTCACATAACTTGAACTTGCAACACTAACGTGCATTGCAGAGCTTGTAATGGGTGCGGCACTCACACTTATTGCATTTATTAAGAAAACAATAGAAACAGACAGTTTGTTGGGTTTATTATGAAAAATAGATATAGTATAATGTTATGTAATGTAATGTAATGTAATGTAATGTAATGTATAGTATAATAATTTAATAATAATAATAAATAAAAATATGGACACTTTCTGGTTCTCAAAATGGTCTTGGGGCAGGTCGGTAAAAAAATCCCACGTAATACAAAACTAGAATCTGCTTTCCATAATTTTTTTAAATGTCTCTGTATTTTTTTTCTATTATTTACCATTTCTCGAATATTAAAAATGTCTGTATGGAAATTTGACTCCAACTGATCTTATTGAAGTTACTGTTTTACTGAAGATGAGATGTCAGAAAAGTCTACCCACAGGTAGGAATTCATGACAAGAATTTTAACAATCCAGCAGCGCCAGACTTGAAACATATTCCCAGAGAGAGAGATTTCGTGAAATAATCTAAGCTAAAAACACAAAAAGGCCTCTTCTGAAGTCAGCCAGGGGTTATATTCCAGTGTGGATAAGTAGCATCGTCTTTTTAATAAAATAAATGCAAAGGACTTTGTCATGGCTTGCTTTGGACCAGTCCAGCCGTGCCCGGAGACTGATGCTTTTTTACTGACTGAATGTAAAATAGAGGTCATCATAAAAACTACCAAAAAGTTGAGTTTCCCTCAGAAAATGCTGCTTAAAATGAGGATTATCGTGCATGCCAGTCCCGGTGTCCTTAGTAATGTGACATTGGACATTATTAGTGACAACAGAAAAAAAAACATGATTACTGGTCTATTTTGTGCTCTCTTACTATTACCTCACTCTGTATGAAGCCGGAGAGTGAGGACAACATGACCTGTGGTTCCACAATAGCAATGAATCTGTTTTGTTTCACGATCTATCACCTCTTTCATTCATTTATCACCTACACAGAGGTGGGAGTCTGGGCTCCACACACACATAGCAGAAGATGGAGTGTGTGGGACAGCTTTTTGCAGCAGGGAGTTAACCCTGATCTTATTTTTAGCTCCAGCAACAAGGGAGTGTGACCAAAAACATGTAGATGAGTCTTTTCTCCTCTAGTTCTCTATAACCTTACATCTTCAACTTGTTTGCAAAATAAACAAAAACACGAAACACATAGCGATGCAATGTTCTTTCCTCCGAAATTGATAATTAAGCAGTATGACTCAAGCAAGCGTTACTAAATTACAATTGTGAGTGCGTCATTGCTTTTGTAAACCTTAGAGTTCATAACTTGCATTTTCAACAAAATAAAGGCTGTTGCTTCGTCTATTTTTTGCTCTGCAAATAAAAATAGTTCTAAATAAAACCAAAGTGGGATCAACTGAGCAAAACACAACTGCCAGCACAGACAAGAGAAATGATAGAAACAGTGAAGCGTCCCAGTGGTGTTATATTAAATACCATCACAGCTAGAATCCTACATGAGCAATCGGATTAAACGAGCAGAACTAACTGTTATATAGTTTGATATTTAGACTTCATAACATCATTTGCTTGCAACGCTAGATCCATTAATAAACCAAGTTTAGCATAACACATTAATCTCGTTAATTAAAACAAAGTGTTCAATTACTCTATATCCATTCGAATCGCTTTGGGGCGGGGCCATTAATACAAGGTTGCTCTTGAGCAGGAATGTGTAAAGATCAATTATAACTACTGCGGGACAAATAAAGCATGTAGGTGACACGGGTATCTCTGAGGTCCACCGAATATAAATAATTTCAATGAATGCTGTAAAACGCATAGAATTCATTTGTTTAGGAACTAATCTAAGTGTGATTATCAATTTTAAGGGTTATGCAGATATGTAAAGCCATTTTTAATCTAAAAAGCAAATGTTACACATTCTATAGTTTACATCTTACTGGAAATGTTCCTATGGTACAGTAGGGCTTTTTTAGAAATTACTCAATTACTGTACCTACAGTATTATTGTACACTAAACCACAACAGAGCAAAAAAAAATTTGGCCCTTGGTGTTTGGTATTCCAAGACTAAAAAAGCATCTATATGGCTGGCTTATTATTTGGTGCACAATAGATCCAAGTAAAAGTTGCAACCATGTTTCATTTGTTGCAAATTATAGGACCAGAAATAAACCAGTGGTTTAAATACTGTCATAGGGCATACTGCCAACGCTCCTCTTCCCATTAAAAACTATGGTCAGGATTTACTAAAGACACACAGTGAAACATTAACGCTGAAAAGGTTATTTTTGCAGCTTATCTTATTGCATTTGTAATGATAATAATAACTATATTTTATCAGGGTTTCCCGCAGAAAATGTGATAGTTAAGGTGGTAGGATGGGCGGGTCTACGGTGCCAAGGGCGTGGCAATCAAAGGGGCGGGGCGTATGCGTCATGATGAAAATTAAAATATTTTAATAAAATAAATAAATAAAATATTTATTTTTAAAACACTCAAATAATACTTAATGTTGAAGAAACTATGACAAAAAATTGATACATACTAGATTATTAATTAATTAAATGTTTTTACCTCTAACAGGAATAGCTGTGTGATAATAATAATAATACCTTACATTAATATAGCGCTTTTCTTAGTACTCAAAGCGCTTTACATATGAATGGGGGAATCTCCTCAACCACCACCAATGTGCAGCATCCACCTGGATGATGCGACGGCAGCCATATTGCGCCAGAACGCCCACCACACACCAGCTTATTAGTGGAGAGGAGATAGAGTGAAATAGCCAATTATTATGAGGTATGATTAGTAGGCCAATGGGCAAGTTTGGCCAGGATGCCAGGGCACACCCCTACTCTTTTTCGAAGGACATCCTGGGATTTTTAATGACCACAGAGAGTCAGGACCTCGGTTTAACGTCTCATCCGAAGGACGGTTGAAGTGAAAACTAAAGGGTTAATAAACACAAACTAAAGCAGATGTTGTAGAACGTCTATAGAAAGCGCAAAAAATGTAAAAACTGATTATTTCCCACTATTAATTAGATTATCTTAAATGAGTGTAACTGTAGCATGAAAATAATTAATGCACATAAATAAAGTGAGCAAGAGCGCTCAACAATTATATCTAATCAACATGCAGGTGAAACCTTAGCAGGTTGCTCAAACAACAAATCACCAGCTAACTTAATTTAAAATTAGAAGAACTATAGAAGAATACAATAACAGGCTTAAATAAACCCAAAACATAAGTCCACTTACAGTTCTCACGGACACGCATTTTATCAACTGGCTATCTTCCAGACATGACGGACCATGTCTTATCTCATTTCGGCCGTATGGTGCACGTGCAAGCTCGTCTCCGCTATTCTTTGAGATGTTTTATCAACTTGCTAGTTATCCTAAAGACAGTGACGGTCCGGACCACGTCTTTCTCATTTTGGCCGTGTGGCGCTCGTCCCCTCGTATGCGTTATTCTCCGAGATGCACTTGCGGCCTTTTGTGCACCGTTTTTTTTTTTTTTTTTTTTGGATGACCTAGTTAAGGGTTTCCAAGCTTAGGCGGGCCGGCAAAACTGAAATATGCTGCGGGAAACCCTGTTTATATAGCGCCTTTAAAGCAGCTTCTCATGGCACTGAGAAACAAAAAATACACTGAAAGAAAGAAATTTAAAAAACAGCTTAAAAGAAAACACCTCCGTTTTTCAATATTTTACTATGTTACCTCAACTTAGATGAATTAATACATACCTATCTTTTTTCAATGCGTGCACTTTTAATCTTTGTACAGCGGTTCTTGAATGTGTTAGCATTTAGCCTAGCCCCATCCATTCCTACGGCTCCAAACAAAATTTTATTTTGTGTCACCATACTTACTCGTGTAACTACTCATGTAACAGTCTTTAAATAGGGAAAACATGGAAGTGTTTGGTGGCTTCATATCTTTTTGGATCCTAAGGAATGAATGGGGCTAGGCTAAATGCTAACACATTCACAAGGCACTGTACAAAGATTAGAAGTGCACGTTCTGAAAAAAGACAGGTATGTATTCATTTGTCTAAGTTGAGGTAAGAACATAATAAAATATTGAAAAACGGTGGTGTTTTCCTTTAAGCTATCAGATGAGGTGAGCATGCGCTCTAAGCTGCTCTGAGATCATCAGAATATAGCTAGGCTTTATGCCAGATCCATCTTTGTTTTGAATTGATAAGAAAAACTATTTATAAAGCCTCTAGTTTGGTGGTGCAGTTGTCAGGTGATGAATTCCATTCAGAATGCTCTATGGACAACAACATCATCAAAACAAGTCACGACAAGGTGGTTGGTTTGAAAAAGACTCTTAGGCAAATATTTAATTAGGGCTTACAATTTCATGCTCAGGGCCAGACGGACTTGGAAACATTTACATTTCCTTTCAGAAATAGTTTAGATGCAGTTTTTTTCTCTCATGTATTTGGATGGGGATGACACATAACATTGTGCAGGGACATTGAAGCATACCAAAGTTTAATTTCTCAGTGGATGTACATGAGTAAAGATATGAATAATGTAGAAAGTATAAACAGGGGGTTATAGGTTCAAGACCAGTAATCCCATTGTGAATGTGCTGACAATGAAATGGAGTGATGGAGAATGGCAGTGAGACTTTTGTTGTTGTTATGCAGTTTGGAAGTAATTCTACTGTTAAGATGGGATTTCAACTTTATTAGAAAAAACATAATTATGTGGCTTTAACCCTTAGCCTATTCCTCTGTAAAATAATCCCCATGCAAACTGATTTCCATACCTAAAATGGTGATAAAAATGATATAAAATCTATAAGTAATCTGTGCATACAGTATGTGTAAGGAGTATAAATGATAATACAGATTTACGTAATTACAGATGTCATTTCCCAAAATGTATCACCCGTCACTTTTTATTTAAAGGTCACGTTCTTCCTGATCCCATTTATCAAACTTTAGTTAGTGTGTAATAATGCTGTTAGAGCATAAATAATATTTTCAAAATTATAAAGCTTAAAGTTCACTGCCAGGCGATAAATATTTTTTTTTACAAAATTCGCGTTTCAAAGCTTACAGCGAATGGGGACTACAGCCCTCTACTTCCCGAATTAAGTACGTCAATAAACTCAATAAACAGGAATACGTCAGCTGCCAGCTTTGGCTCAAACGGCTCTGCTAAGCTAAGCTGCTGTCGAATCACAACCCACTAAACAAACTACACAATCAGAATTTGTTGTGTATTTTTAAAGGAGGGACTTCATAGAACAAGGAAGAGATCAGCCAATTTTTAGGACAGTGAAAACAGCGCTATACAAATAAGTAAATTGTGTGAAAAATACTGCGTTTTTTACACGTGAAACATGAACACATGTTATATTGAGCACTGTAAACACAATCAAAGCTTAAAAAAACACAGAAAGAAAGGGACCTTTAACTTTATTTGCTGTAATGGTTATACCAACCACGCATATATTATAGCAAAACAACCTGCCTTCATCACATTTTCCTAAAATGCCAATCTGAGGCCAAGATCCAGAGAATAAATTAATGAAACTAAGGTCTTTTGGCAATCCAGCACAAACTGTCTGCCAGCAGCACGCACCAGACGGTAAGGGATTCCTTACAGAGTCTGGCCTGCAGGCTGGCACTGTGAATTTCCCATCCTTTCCCTGATCTGAGCGGCTTGGCAGGCTTTGAGACAGCGGCCTGATGAGCGTTTGTCAGACTAGTGTCCAGAGAGCGAGCGAGGGAAGGAGAGAGAGAGAGAGAGAGAGAGAGCAAGACTAAACTGATCACAGAAGTCTTAGATGCTGAATGGGTTTTCACTTGGAGATATACAGGAGCTGCTAAATTGCTTTTGTTTGGACAGTTACTAGTGAGATAGTTTATGGGTAATATACTTTATAAAGTGCAATAGCCATAAACACTGTTGCTTTAATGGCTTGAGCCTTTTCTTTGTAAAACTATGAGTGTTTATTCTGTGTGGCCCCCTGGGGCTCTAGAAAGGACTTGTCAGCCTGAGGTGTTTTATTGCTGGCCCAAGAAAGATCTGCCTACCTGTGAGTGACTGAAGAAAGAAGGTGGCAGTGTCCTGGGTAGGTTTGGCAGTAGAAGCTGAATGGAGAGTTGCCCTATACACTGACAAACTCAAGCTTCATGGTGTCAGAAATCATAAGTAAAGTGAGAAATGAAATCAGGAGTACTTTCTGTTTAAACAAACATACGTGCACTTGGTATTATTTTGTAATATTTTTGTTTATGCAGCATGCATGCAACCAATTCATTTAAAAAAAAGTCAATCCAGTTATTTCCAAGTATATACATGGGGACACTTAGAAAGGATAAGTAATACATGGAACGTAACTATTCTGATATGAATTTGCAAAATGATCCAATAGGAATTACAGTATGCTTATTTTAAAGGAAAACACCACCGTTTTTCAATATTTTACTATGTTCTTACCTCAGCTCATACACATTAATACATACCTCTCTTTTCGAGCAAGTTTGGTGGTACAAAATAAAACGTAGCGCTTTTCTAAGCGGATTTAAAAGAGGAACTATATTTTATGGCGTAATAGCACTTTTGGGAGTACTTCAACTTGTCTGAAAAGTCCGCTCCCCTTCTCCCTCTCATAATGGGAGAGGGAGGGTGTTACTGCGCCGATTCGAAGTACTCCCAAAAGTGCTATTACGCCATAAAATGTAGCTCCTCTTTTAAATCCGCTTAGAAAAGCGCTACGTTTTATTTTGTACCACCAAACTTGCTCGTATAACTACTCGTCTTAAATAGGAAAAACGTTGATGTGTTTGGTCACTTCTAACTTTATCTCTAAATGGTACCATTGAATGAATGGGGCTAAGCTAAATGCTATTGAAGCGTCGGAGCGCGCTCCAGCGCTTACGTGCACGCACACAGATGATAGAGGGATGTATCAACAATTCTTAGTTAAGGTAATAACATATTTTAATATTGAAAATAAGTAGACTATTCCTTTAATCGTTGTACAGCGCCTCATGAATGTGTTAGCATTTAGCCTATAGCTCCATTCATTCCTTAGGACCCAAACAGGGATAAATTTAGAAGCCACCAAACACTTCAACCTCGGACGCAGTAATATTGAAGTTTGAGCGAAAGGGGGAGTAATCAGGAGTGATGATGTTACTGCGCCAGAGGATGTAAGTGCTCTTCCACCATACAATATAGTTGTTATTTTTCAAATCAACACACTTTATTTTGTTCCACCATACTTACACGTGTAACTACTCATGTAACCATGTTTAAATAGGGAAAACATGGAATAGGCTTTATGCCCAGCTGCACTACTTTCTGAACTTCAGCCAGCTCCTTGTTTCCTGTCTGCCATTATTGGACAAACTGATTAATCCAGGTGTTAAACTTTCGGCATGAGGTTGCAATTGTCTGCGATAGATATGTGTTGTATATGCTGTTTGATAGGCATGTGAAGATCGCGTTGAGGACCGGAGCGCGTCCTCATAGAAAATACGCATATCTCTGTAAAGGCAGAGAGAGCGATCCAAATCTGCACGCCACACATGAGCAACGGGTTACAAAATGCTTGCAGTGTGTAAAATGGTCTCTAATTGCAGCCGCATCAGGAACGCTATGATGACAAAAGTAAACAGAAAGATCGGCTCATGAGATCGGCAAATTTAGTGAGTGCCAATCGAGTCATTTAATGCCGTTATCGGCCGATTACGATCGGCGGCCGATCGATCGGAGCATCCCTACCATGTACCCATCCTCTAATGGCTACTTCCAGCAGGATAATGCACCATGACACAAAGTTCGAATCATTTCAAATTGGTTTCTTGAACATGACAATGAGTTCACTGTACTATAATGGCCCCCACAGTCACCAGATCTCAACCCAATAGAGCATCTTTGGGATGTGGTGGAACGGGAGCTTCGTGCCCTGGATGTGCATCCCACAAATCTCTGTCAACTGCAAGATGCTATCCTATCAATATGGGCCAACATTTCTAAAGAATGCTTTCAGCACCTTGTTGAATCAATGCCACGTAGAATTAAGGCAGTTCTGAAGGCGAAAGGAGGTCAAGCACAGTATTAGTATGGTGTTCCTAATAATCCTTTAGGTGAGTGTATATTGCAGGATGTCCCAATACACATTTGCAGAGCTCTGGGCTACTTCAAAATCACTCAGTAACTGAGGAATTTAGGCCCTTATATTAAAAAGATTGAAAAGTCAGAAGGCTTGAACTCATCTTCCATTTTTCACTAGTACAGCTGAGCTGATTAGAAAAACAGCTCATTAATCATGCAATGAAATTTCTATGAATAACCCTACAGTAAAGTGGCAATCAGGAATACATGAATAGTCAGATGGTTAATCAGCCCAAGTCTGTTGTATAATTCTCTTCATAAGCGTGACATCTTTAAATTATTAGTAAGGGTCACTTGTTTAACAGAAACTATCTTTGCATATTGTGCTGAGAAAAGAAAACAGATAGCCAAGAGCTTATTGATGTTACACAATAAAATAATAAAACGGGTAAAGTAAAACAATGTGTCAGGAAGTGCTGTTGTAAAAGTTCAAAGGTTGCAAACATAACAGCAACATTGTGACCATGTTGACCTATGGAAGAATGGTGATGGTGGGTTTAAAGGTCATTTGCAGATTGTAAGGTCAAACATGGCAGGCTTTCCACCATGCAATTCAAGGTTACACTACAGAACACAACCCCACACTACACCCGACAATGGGAAAAGAATCCAGGATTCTACAAATCAAACACATTTTGATTTAGATTTTTCATTTAAACAGGGAAAAGTAAGATATACGCCTCTGTGTGTTCAGCTTGATTTTACATCTTGCATTTTTGATTTGCTTAGGTATATACAATATTTGTTAATGGAGCATGAAACTTTTATGTGACAATAAAATTAATGTACTTTCCCAACACATGCTATAAAGTCAAAGAGCTTAAATCAATGACTCAAATCCTCAAAATCAAAACCTCTCAGTTCTCTAATTTAGTCAAGCTAAAGCTGTAACTAAAGGATTTTTGGCATACATAGCTGCAAGCATTCTCTTTATAAATATTGTACTTACAATGTGATGAGCTCTTACCTGCCATCAATGGTTGGCTATAGGGTTGGGTATCATATTTAATTTGAGCGATTCTGATGCCAATTCCACTTTTCGAATCCGGTTCCTGGTTCCAATTCCAATATTTTTAATGAGAGAAAAAAGAGCAAATACTTTTAAGAATTTTTATTTTATTCTTGGCACATTTAGTCCTGTTGGCTATAACTGTTAACTGTGAAAATTTGTCTAAAAATGAAATGATAAAAAGTGCCAAAATGAATGATACAAATTACAGGGCTCTCAAATTTTATCAGAAGTTTGGAGTGAGATTAGGGCAGGGCAAATAAGGGATTTGCAGCAGTGGCCATTGGCCCCACTCAGTTCTTTCAAGTTTGTACTAGTAATTCAATTTGACCTTTTGTTCATAACTGACAAGCACAAATAGAAATTTTTAACAATTGGTATGTCTAATAAAAGACAGACAAATTCATCCACATAAAATATTTGTAAATAGCCTATTTAAAATACAAATGTATCCAAATTAAAATGAAAACTGTCCCCAAACAAGACAACCGTAAGAAATACAAGGTGTGTCTTATGAGCGTGAAAACTGGCTAAAATGTGTGTGTCTCACATTAAATGCGTAACACTTGAGAGCCCTGCTCAAATTGATACAATTTGAAATGAACTATGTTGTCCTGTAGCTGCCTAATTTTTATCGTCTGTCTTACAAAAGAGATGTCAGTTTATCCAGAAGTATGCGGCTTTAATTCGAAGGTGAATCTGTGTTTTGTACCAGAGTGTGAGATGCTACTATTGCTGATATTAGCTGTATCTGGTGCGCTGTAGGAGGATTCGCGGCTGGTAGATTTAAACACGGTACATTCCTTTAGATTAATGCCGTGTTGAAGCAGATGTTTCATCATATTAGAGATATTGCCTCCCTTACATGAAATATCCTTGCCACATGTATTACATTTGGCAAAACTACAGTCTTTATTCACAAAGTTTAACAAAACTTTTAAACACTTGCCGCGGTCAGTTTAATGTACTGTGCATGTGTTTAATGAGAGAAGGTTCTTGTTGCAGGTCCTGGCAGATAGATATAACTGTAAAACGCTCACTGCTGTTCGCCATGCGAGAATGACTGAAAAAGTCAGAAATCAATAAACAGAATCGAAATGTGCGCATCATATCAATTACCCAGTTGTTGTTTATTTTGAACCGGTTCTAAAATGGAACCGGTTCTCGATACCCAACCCAAGTTGGATATAATGTTATATTTAGATCATAAATAATATTTTCCCCTGCTGAAGTTGAAGGGCAGCACGCTGTTAAATAATGATATGGAGGGGACATTTATTCACTAATTTGAATCATATTGCAAATCCTTATAGTAGATTAACAGAAAAAAATTGACCAAAAAAAGAGTTTTGACACCTCTGCTTTACAACATGTTGCTCTATAAATATTACTTTAAAGCTTGTACTCCTTTTGCTGCTCTCACAGGCTTAAAGTGCCCATGGCTGAATAGGGCTGGGTATTGGCAAGGGCCTCACGATACGATGCATATTGCGATACATGTATCATGGTACAATACAGTACTTTGCATGCTGCGATACATTGCAATACTTTTTCTTTTTTATTAAAAATGTAAAACAATAGCTGAATATGGCTGAACATGGAGGGACCACAGGGAGTACAAAGAAGGAAGGACATAGTTATATTTTGTATAACTTGATGTAAAGCCTAAAACAACCTTTTATTTAAAAAAAAAGAAAAAAAAGATATCAGCTTCACCACAGATATTCATTCCAGTTTGCAGAAATTTTTTGTCGTGAACGTTGATAAACCCTCGTGTTAAAGGTGCAGTGTGTAAATTTTAGCGGCATCTAGTGGTGAGGTTCCAAATTGCAACCAAGGGCGTAGTCCACTGCTCACCCCTTACTTCTGAAACACATAGAGAAGCTACGGTAGCTGTCACTGGACAACCATGTCATTGTCAGAGACAACTTAGTAAAATATTGTCCGTTAAGGACTTCTGTAGAAAAATGGCGGCATAAAATGGCGACTTCCATGTAAGGGGACCCTCTTTGTATGTAGATAAAAAGGTCTCGTTCTAAGGTAATAAACACATAACAATTCATTATGAAAGGTCTTTGTACACACCTGATAATATAGTTTTGTATATTATTTTGCATTTTTGTCAAAAGATCCTTCTAAAAATTACACACTGCACCTTTAAAGAGCTGAATAATAACGTTTTGTTGCGATGACATGTGTCCTCACTTACGACACGCCCCTTAAGGCATTGTTCCTGCCTTTTGTTCACACGGGATGTATTCCAGACATGTTAGAGCAATGTTACTACAGTAGGTCCCTTTTACGGGAGGATTCCCAGAATCAATTTGCGTTCACACAGAGGGCACCTTTTTGGGGAATTTTCTGGGATCAACAAGCTGTGTGAATGGGGTTTGTGTGCAAACCTGTTACAATGCCATACAACCTGGTGTTAAATAAAATAACAAAAGGCACTACATAAAAAATAAACACAATAGGTGAATTGGCAATTAAATCACAATTTGGGACTTTATTCATAGACGTTTTCAGTTTGGGCACATTATAATTGTGTAGTAGTATAATTTAGTAGTGCGTCTTTTTAATGCAAAAGAAGGGGAAAAAAGCATGAAAGTGCAGTGATATTAATATCAATTAGATAAAAGAGCAGGCAACACTTTGTATTATTTGCATCTAGTATATATTGTCTTATATTGACTGTGCAAATCTATCTTTTTTACATTTGATCTGAATCGTGTTTCCTGTGTGACCTAATACTACAGATCTATAATACGCTATGCCCCTGCAGGGATTTATTTGGCTCAGGTTCTTATCATAATCTTTTCATGTTATGGCCAATGAAGTGATTTCCACATATCCTATTGGCAATCTGTCAGGCCTATGCCGGCGATCTTATTCTGCAGCATGTGCAGGTCTCGCTGGCTTGAGAGCGCACCACTGTTTTGCCTCATTTCTTCCATGGTCAGTAGGGGTAAGTCCTGAACCGCAGTAAAGTACCTCAATGACTATGGACCATTAAAGCGCTATTGAGTTTCTGTCAAATCGCCAGCACCCACAATCTCTCACTGTCCCTCCTCTCGGCCCTCTCCATTATCAGGCCCCTGCAGCCAGCACGGCTCAACATCACTACAGATATAGCTAAGATTCCCATGCCCTGACAGAGTCTGCTATAGTTTCGGCCATCTAAAGCTTGCTTTAGGTCTGTGTGAGGCAAGATGTGATGTATCCCCGTGATTCTGATCTAACCCATAACCGTACATCAATATAAGCTTTAGCAATTTTGTTCTTCTGGGAGAGATTGGGAACTCAATCTCATATAGTAGCTTGTGAAAACCCTTGTAGTAATTGAAAAAAAAAAGTTTCCGCATAAGAGCATGAAACGGACAGATTGAATTCTTCCTGATGTGTGATGGGAAAAGCGTTTTCAAGAGGGTGGGGCATTTTCAGGTTTCAGACATTGTGTTGACCTGGGGTTGGGTCACAAAAGTATGGTCATAAATGACTGTCCTACCTTGCAGATGCTGACCTGGTGTCTTCATCAGGTTTTTTTACTTTACTTAACCAGCAAACTTACCTCATCCAGCTACAGTATAACAAAACTACCAGACTGGTCGAACAGCTTAGTTTATCCATTGCAGAAACCACTTTCATTATTCTGGTCTTAAATGATCTTTTAAATAAGTTTTATGGTATTACGATTCTCAATACCAACAAAAAGCAACACATTCATTTCATTTAGGTAACTGAATTGCTTGCAAAATATTGGCACTCTTCTTTCATAAATTCAACAAAAAGCACATATCTGTCTAGGCAACAGAAGAGAAAGATTAATAAGGATGATTAATCAGACATGACGGTGAAGCCAGACCTCCTCAGGCTCTCCCCTTGATCAAGACTATAAATGGTGAATCTGTATTACAGCACTCCCATATTTCATCTGTACAACTGCAGTTTTGCTACAGTATTTGCTTTTCTTTAGCTGTCATGATATATTATGAATACGCTTGTATAAGAAAAAACCAAACACTAAAACAGAATGCATTAAACATTGGTTTTAAAGCAGACTTACAGAAAATCAAACTGTAGAGGTAAAAGGGTCCCTGTTGAACAATTTAATTGGAAAACTTTTTTTGGATGTGCTATAAAGAGTTTCTTTCGTAGGCATTAAAGGATGTACTGTAATGTCGGTCTTATGCAGGTACTGACTGTCTGGATAAGGAATGGGAAATTCAGAGTATACTTGGTGTGTAATCTGGGGTTTGATTCTTAAACATTTGTCACCTCAGCTGATTTGTGGGGCAGCTTGAACCTATTCATCAGGTCCTGTTGTCACTGGGCAGTAAATTTATGTCCGTCATCCACATCCTCTGTCCCGGACCACATCAAGAGAGACTCGGGCTGTCAGTCTTACAACCTTAATGTCTATCACGTCTGCTGATGTGTGTATTGGTGTAAAACCGGTATTTTCCATTCGCCCTGCATCTCTGTGTTTTAATTCATCTTCAATACAATTAGTTACAGTAATATCACACACTGCCTGGAATATGTTTTGTTTACTGGCTGCTATAAAATATAACTAATTTAGTTCCTATTGAAAAAATATGTTAGTATATTTCATTAAAGTGAGTTCAGCTGTGGTTTACAATATTTTTTAGTAATTGGTAGTGTTGTGTAACACTGTAAATGTGACTTAATAGGCACTTGTACAGTGAAACATTGTTTGCTCCAGCAGCAACAAATGTCTAGGAAGGATGTTAGAAGGTCAAAAAGTATTGTTTTGTGCTGTTTTTATAAAGAGAGACTTTTCCTGACCTCTGCGCTCTTCAGGGTGGTTTCCCGGACAGAGATTAGCTTAAGCCAGCCTTTAATTTAGAAAAACATTACTTGTGTGCATTTTGAGGCAAAACAAAGGGCACTCATGTATTTTAAGAAATGTCAGTGCAAGTTGTTTTCAGTTTGGACAGCTCTTAAATTTATTTTAGTCTAGGACTAGTCTAATCCCTGTCTGGGATTTTATTTTTTCTCACATTTGCTATGTTCCCATCCACCTATTTTATGTGCATTTTGGAGATGTGCATGAAAAAAGCGCTGGATAAAAATTTCAAAAATGTGAATCAGACAAATTTCTTATCCTATAAGAAAACATGCGCATGAACTACACTGCAAACCTATACAGTACAATGTACTAATTAAAAATGAGCTAACTGTACTCAAACCTGTAAAAATAAGTTTATTCAACTTAAAAGTGTGAGTTCAACGATTTCACCGTTTTGGGTTCCAAAATCTCAAATAAATAGAATTTAGCTAACTCCAAATTTTTATTTATAACTTCCAAACAGGTCATTTCAATACACCGCCTCATTTTTACAAACACTGCAAATAATTGGTTGTAATGAGTTTAATGGCATTCAGTCTGCCAGTTAAGCTAATAAAGAGTATGGCACTGCAAATTTATTTGTTGATAAGGATTTCCAAATCCTGCATGCTTTGCATGAGCCTGCAGTACGAGCTCATTTTTTTTATTAATTGATATTTTATGTGGTTTTCAGTAGAGAAGAAAAAGACTAATTCGTGTTTAACATCTATTTTTTATTTTGGTTACCATTGTTCAGAAGTTTAGTGCCTGTGCTTAGGATGTAGGTTGGATGTGTGTTGCTTCATTTAAACAGTAACTATGTGAAGTGAATGCCAGCACCGAGCTTAGTCACTTCACACGTACATACACTGTTCTAAGTTTCATGAGTCACATTGTCTGTTTCTGTGAACAAAAAATAAATCTTAAACAACAGTGATGCGCGGGTCAATGTATAAACAACCCACCCCCGACCGACGTTTTCAACTAACCTGGCCGCAACTCGGACCACACACACACACACACACACACACACACACACACACATACCTACTTATCTACCAAGTGGGGACGTATGACTGAACACCCTACCTTTGGGTACACCCCTTTCTGAAGGGTCTAGAGACAAAATAAAGATATCTCTGCACTACTGGAAATGCCCTCATTACAGATATCAGTTGATATTTTCAATAAAAGCCTTCTTTCCAGACCTGACATTTTGCCTTCACTTTGGGGACAGTATTTTTTATGTCCAATTTGAGGACAAACACAAACTCTGATCTAGTCGACTTTTGAGGACAATGGTGATACACAAACTCTGATTATGTTAACCTTTGAGGACTTTAAGATTATGCTGTATATGACTCACTCTAATAAGCAACATTACAATTCAAAGTTCAAATACTGACTTGAAAACAGCCTAGTGCAGATATACAGCGGTTACAGTTAAGTTCTTCTATTATTTAGTGATTATTGATTGGTAAGCTGATTTTATGAATATATACTACTTCAACATACATAAAAGACAGGAATTGCCTAGTTCAGTGGTTCTCAACTCCACCCCCGGAGGCCCACTGCCCTGCACATCCTGTATGTCTCTCCCATCTGACAGACTTAGTTTAGTTCATGGTGATCTCTACTAATGATTTGAATCAGGTGTGTTAAATAAGGGAGACTTAGAAAATGCGCAGAGCAGTGGGCCTCCAGGAATAACGTTGAGAACCACTGGCCTAGTTAATGTCAATAGACCAAAATTATTGCTTTCTTGAAATCCAAGACTCTGGTGATACACAAATTCATATTTTAAGTCACTTTGGGCAGTCTGGTCATACACAATTCATACACAACAACATAATATAAATTCACTTTGGTTGAAACACAAACTTGGATTTTAAGTCACTTTGAGGACTTTGGTTGATACACAAACTCAGATTTTAAGTCACTTTGAGGACTTTGGTTGATACACAAACTCAGATTTTAGGTCACTTTGAGGACTTTGGTTGACACACAAACTCAGATTTTAAGTCACTTTGGGGACTTTGTTGAAACACAAAGTCAGATTTTAAGTCAATTTTGGGACTTTGGTTGATACACAATCTCAGATTTTAAGTCACTTTGAGGACTTTGGTTGATACACAAAGTCAGATTTTAAGTCACTTTGGGGACTTTGGTTAATACACAAAGTCAGATTTTAAGTTACTTTGGGGACTTTGGTTGATACACAAACTCAGATTTTAAGTCACTTTGGGGTCTTTGGTTGATACACAAAGTCAGATTTTAAGTCACTTTGGGGACTTTGGTTGATACACAAAGTCAGATTTTAAGTCACTTTGGGGACTTTGGTTGATACACAAAGTCAGATTTTAAGTCACTTTGGGGACTTTGGTTGATACACAAACTCAGATTTTAAGTCACTTTGAGGACTTTGGTTGATACACAAAGTCAGATTTTAAGTCACTTTGGGGACTTTGGTTGATACACAAACTCAGATTTTAAGTCACTTTGAGGACTTTGGTTGATACACAAACTCAGATTTTAAGTCACTTTGAGGACTTTGGTTGATACACAAACTCAGATTTTAAGTCACTTTGAGGACTTTGGTTGATACACAAACTCAGATTTTAAGTCACTTTGAGGACTTTGGTTGATACACAAACTCAGATTTTAAGTCACTTTGAGGACTTTGGTTGATACACAAACTCAGATTTTAAGTCACTTTGAGGACTTTGGTTGATACACAAACTCAGATTTTAAGTCACTTTGAGGACTTTGGTTGATACACAAACTCAGATTTTAGGTCACTTCAGGGTCTCTGGTCATACACAAACTCAGATTTTAAGTCACTTTGAGGACTACAAGAAAACAAGGAAAAATGACTTCCAAACCATTTATTTACCATGCAAATGCATGCTATAAATGTCAGAAGTTTTAGGCAATATCAGTAACAGCACTTAACCATAAACACAGTTACTTAAAAGTTAAGTGCATTTTAGTTTGCCAATAAAAGTGTCAGTATAAAATATAGGACAGTATAATCACTGAAACTGATATGAACTCTTTCACTCTTTTCTTCACCTTTACTTTCTTGCCTTCTACCTTGCTCCTCCCACTTCACTTTCCTTTTGCTCCTCCCTCTTCTCTTTTATCTTTGCTTCTCCTTTTATCTCTTTACTTTCAGTTCACTCAATTAACTTCTGTCTACATTGAACAATTGTAATTACAATTAAAGGAAATAAACAATACTGACATATTTTAAAAGTGCATATAGAACAGAATATGTTGACAGAAAAAAATAGCAACATGTAAACATATAACAACATGTAAACATGCATGTAAACAAAGAATGAAAATTAGAAATTTGTCAGTTCAGCTTGTTCTTTTTGCTTTCCTCGGCTTTTTACAGAAATTATCGTCTAACCATTACATTCAATCCTCTCTCTTCTCCTGTCTTGCTTACCTCATCCTCATTAATATTCTGTTTCCTCCTGTACTCAAACAAATTCTCCCTCTTCATACACCTTTACTCTTCCTTACTATTTTCACTCATTTTTTAAAAAACAGAGCATGATGTGTAAACTATAAATATAGTTTGTCTGAAAGGAACCTATTATATATTACAAACATACAAAATGATGAATCGTTTGCAGAAGAAAAGCTTTTGTTCACATCATATATGTGTGTACTGCGTATAACAATCATGTAGCTCATACACACACATGAATGTATAATTTGAAGAAACAAAATCTATTTATATTTTAAGTGTTTATATATTATAAATTACATATAAACATGCATGTGTGTGTATTTATATATAGATAATTATTATACACAGTATACACACACATGATGTAAAAAAAAACTTTTATTCTGCAAACGATTAGTCATAATTCATCATTTTGCAGCCCTAAACATGTTAAAAAGTTATTCTAGAAAAGGCATTCATTATTTTATGTTTTTGTAACATGGCAACTTTTCCTCACCATGCTCTGTTTTTTTACAGTAAAAAGAAATGTGTTTTTTATTTGCTCCCCTATAATCCACCCTGTTTTTTTAAAGTGGTGATCCTGTTTCTCACATAATTTTTCACACCAGTCCAAGTACGTTCCTTCAAGGCTTCTGGCTCTGCTTGAATGCATCTCTCGCAGTCTTGCTTACCAGGAACTTTGCATGTCTTGATGAACTTCATCAGGTGTTTTTCAACAGCTTTTACCTCAACTTCTTCCCATTTTCTTTTTGGAGGTATTGATGAACCTATAAAGTGAAAAATCATATCCTTATTACAACTAAAGTCAATGGGATTTATTTATCAATCAAATGTAGAAACAAGCGCAGATCCATGCGCAAACACAATCTTACAACACCACTCATGTGTGATTCATTAAACTTTCATGTGGCCAATTCCATCACACAAATGAATGGGTGTTGATAAATGTGGCGAATGAAAACTATAGTAATTTAAATATTAAACCCATATAAATGAAGCCTAGCCCCTAGAGAATATGACATGAGGAAACATAACCTGGCCACACAGAGGAACATCTACATAGATATTGAACTTTGACATTTCAAGTTCAAACAAAGTAGCTTGAAAAGCAATATTCATGCAGTTGGGAGCCAGATCACTAAAAAGTAGAGCTGCAACTAACGACTATTTCTTCTGTCGACTAATCTAGCGATTATTTTTCCGATTAGTCGACTACTCTAACAATTTTTTTTTATTAATAAAGTGTTCTTTTTTTGATTAGCTATTTAATCTGTTGGATAATCTGTTTTCTACTCTCTGTCGGATCTGACAGTCATTGGTTGTTTTATTGTATTTTAACACAACTGAATGCTATTTTCACATATTATCTGTTCTGTTGTCAGACATATAGAGCCGTTTTTCCAGACAGGGATTAGACTAGTCCTAGACTAAAATAAATATAAGAGCTGTCCAAACTGAAAACATCTTCCACTGACATATCTTTAAATACATCAGTGCCTTTAGTTTGGCCTCAAAATGCACACAAGTAATGTTTTTAGTAAGGCATGTTTGTTTAAACTAATTATATTTCCTAATTAAACGAAGGTCTAGTCCTGGCTTAAACTAATCTCTGTCCAGGAAACCACCCCAAAGACTATTAAAATAGTGACAAAACATGACCCAATAACCTTGTGTTTAATTCAACCAGCTGTTACTTTAACTACTAAGTTACTAAAATTTTGATTTATAAACGCGACATCGCAGACAATTCGGCACAAATTTAAAAAATTGCCATTACACAGAGTTACTACAGAAGACATGCGCGGGCATAGGAGAGAGAGAGCTCGCGCACAAGCACATAGAGAACCAGTGTATGTGGGAAAACACTGCTAAACTTTCATGATAAACTTTACGCGAGATGAATGTAAACAGCGTGACGCGTCGACGCATTTTACGCATGTCGACGTATTTTCGTAGTCGACGTAATCGATGACGTCGACGCGTCGTTGCAGCACTACTAAAAAGAAATTGATATTTCACCAAAACGCCAACATTGTAATTTTTAGATATGTGACCGAACACGGAAAGTAGAGACACAAGTCTGGGGCAGATTCTTAATGTGTAGTATCTAAGCTTTCCAGCGATGTGTAACACATGGGAATCTGATCATATTTGGAGAAGTTGTTGCCATTTGAATGTAGGAACTCAAAAGACCTCAAAGCGGAGATATAGCCTTTTAAAGTTTGGATCATTTTCACCTCTGTTCTGCTGGGAGTGACAATAGGGCTCATTTACATCTCATTTAGCTAAGCCATACACCCTGTAAAGCCGTTTTGAGATACAGATGCTCTATCATCATATGTCGTTTTTTGTGAAAGAAGTCTGGATGAAAACAGACAAAAAATAAACAGGACTTTTTGTGTTTATCACAAGTCGCATCCAGTCTGTTTCAGACGTGTGAATCATCCAATGACCATTTTTGTCCACAAATGCCATGAAATATAGAAATATATAGTCTATTGTTTACATCAGATTTCGAATGAAAGTCTGGTAATAGATTATAATATATAATCTGATGACCATTTACGTCGTAACACTTTATATCACTGTACTCGCTCGATCGTTCCTCCATCAGCCAATGACTTCATGGCAAATATTGATAGACAAAATACGTAGCCAATTACATAACGAATTCAACAATCATTGTGTGATTTTTTTTGTGTGTTCGACTTCATGTGGCGCTGCAAGAACTGACAGGCGGATGACGTCAAAGTACTGCAAGAGCGAGTCGAAATTAGACTACTCCGTAAGATTTCTTGAATAGCTCGAATAGCTATGAAACGAAGACGACTCCTAACTGTGAGTATTTTTGGTAAAAACAACCATTTTAGTGAACATAGGTTGGTTTGGGCTACAGTGGGGCTCCTTCTGAAGAGGTTAAGTAGCCACGCTGAGGGCAGGGGCAATAACAAAAGAAACAAAAGAAACAAAAGCTGGCTTATCCAGTATGTAAATGCACACAGACGACGACACCACCTACTGCATTCTAGAAACTGCGTAAAAAAAGCAGATATCAACCTCAAAATGTACCCTTTTAAATATACAAATACTGCTATATCAAACATGTAGAGGCTACTTCGTGATCTCAACAGATTCTGCAAAAAATATAAAAATGCTTTTCTATCATTAGCTCAAAAGTTGTTCTGCCGACTTGTGTCACTGGTTTCCGTGACGGGGCACATATTACTGTTTTTAAGACTTGTACAGTCTTGTTCAAAATAATAGCAGTACAATGTGACTAACCAGAATAATCAAGGTTTTTAGTATATTTTTTTTATTGCTACGTGGCAAACAAGTTACCAGTAGGTTCAGTAGATTCTCAGAAAACAAATGAGACCCAGCATTCATGATATGCACGCTCTTAAGGCTGTGCAATTGGGCAAGTAGTTGAATTAGCCGAAAGGGGTGTGCTCAAAAAAACAGCAGTGCGGCATTCAATCACTGAGGTCATCAATTTTGTGAAGAAACAGGTGTGAATCAGGTGGCCCCTATTTAAGGATGAAGCCAAGACTTGTTGAACATGCATTTGAAAGCTGAGAAAATGGTTCGTTCAAGACACTGTTCAGAAGAACAGCGTACTTTGATTAAAAAGTTGATTGGAGAGGGGAAAACCTATAAAGAGGTGCAAAAAATGATAGGTTGTTCAGCTAAAATGATCTCCAATGCCTTAAAATGGAGAGCAAAACCAGAGAGACGTGGAAGAAAACGGAAGACAACCATCAAAATGGATAGAAGAATAACCAGAATGGCAAAGGCTCAGCCAATGATCACCTCCAGGATGATGAAAGACAGTCTGGAGTTACCTGTAAGTACTGTGACAGTTAGAAGACGTCTGTGTGAAGCTAAGCTATTTTCAAGAATCCCCCGCAAAGTCCCTCTGTTAAAAAAAAGGCATGTGCAGAAGAGGTTACAATTTGCCAAAAAACACATCAACTGGCCTAAAGAGAAATGGAGGAACATTTTGTGGACTGATGAGAGTAAAATTGTTCTTTTTGGGTCCAAGGTCCACAGGCAGTTTGTGAGACGACCCCCAAACTCTGAATTCAAGCCACAGTACACAGTGAAGACAGTGAAGCATGGAGGTGCAAGCATCATGATATGGGCATGTTTGTCCTACTATGGTGTTGGGCCTATTTATCGCATACCAGGGATCATGGATCAGTTTGCATATGTTAAAATACTTGAAGAGGTCATGTTGCCCTATGCTGAAGAGGACATCCCCTTGAAATAGTTGTTTCAACAAGACAATGACCCAAAACACACTAGTAAACGGGCAAAGTCTTGGTTCCAAACCAACAAAATTAATGTTATGGAGTGGCCAGCCCAATCTCCAGACTTTAATCCAATTGAGAACTTGTGGGGTGATATCAAAAAAGCTGTTTCTGAAGCAAAACCAAGAAATGTGAATGAATTGTGGAATGTTGTTAAAGAATCATGGAGTGGAATAACAGCTGAGAGGTGCCACAAGTTGGTTGACTCCATGCCACACAGATGTCAAGCAGTTTTTAAAAACTGTGGTCATACAACTAAATATTAGTTTAGTGATTCACAGGATTGCTAAATCACAGAAAAAAAAATGTTTGTACAAAATAGTTTTGAATTTGTACAGTCAAAGGTAGACACTGCTATTTTTTTGAACACACCCCTTTCAACTAATACCCCAATTGCACAGCCTTAAGAGTGTGCATATCATGAATGCTGGGTCTTGTTTGTATTCTGAGAATCTACTGAACCTACTGGTAACTTGTTTGCCACGTAGCAATAAAAAATATACTAAAAACCTTGATTATTCTGGTTAGTCACATTGTACTGCTATTATTTTGAACAAGACTGTATATACCCAATTTACCATATTACAGCTGTATAGTAAAATCCTTTTTATAATTAAGTATTCTGCATTGATGCATTTAAATATAACAATGTAAATAAAAATCATACTGTGTATGTGAATTTCATTGCAGGTTTTTCACATAACAGTGTAGGCAGAAGGCGGTTGCGTTTACACTTGGCATTAACATGCGACCTGTATCCGGATGTTGTCCACATACACATTGAAAAGACAAGTGTAAACGCGTCTGTGATCTGAATGTTATCTGATCTGTGTGTCCTGATGCAGAGGTAGTCGAGGACGCATTGTGATCGGATCTCAGTGTAATGTAAACGCAATCCAGCCATCGTATCTGCATTTACAGGTCAACGTCACAAAAAAACCCGCCCACTATCATCTCCTCTCACAGCTGTCGTTAGGTCATGGAGCGCAGGTGAGAGACGCATACATTCATATTTGTGGAGCAATGGAAGCTACGCTTAAAAGTATCTTAATAAATCGATATTCAAAAGCATTTTAACACTGCTGACTGTATTTAAGTTATTCAGGCATATGTTATATGCTCCTATTCATAGAGAGATTTAATATTTAATGGCAGAATTCAGGATCGTTATAATGTTTGAGTTTCCATGGTGACATATCAACGTGAATGTTGCGCTTCTTTCTGGTCAATCGGCTGTTTCTGTCTCATTTAACACATTTTAAGTTACTTTAAAACACGTACAAACCATAATAACATTAACCAAATACATTTATTCAGTGTTGGTTTTATGCAAGGTTACTTATATGTGTTTGTAATTACATTACTTCTTACGCACTATGAACAGGAAATTTAGGAAATTGTTAGCTCTTTTAATTAAATCATATTAAAATTACCAGGAAACATAACTAACAACAGTTTATGGTTAAAATATAAATGTACATATAAGTTCAGGCAGAGCCAAAAGCCCTTTATTAAGGCAGAATAAAACAGTGGAGTCGGTCATGTTTCACGCGGATTTTGTTGTTGATTTAAAGCATGCGGGTGAAAGTCAAGTTTAGGTAAAAACAGGATATTCATCCGCGGTGCGGACGCTATAAAGGCTTTTAAAGAGAAGGCTTTTAAAGCTAAAAAATATAACGCTTAAAATGTGAACATCACAGTTGTTGGGGTTGCTAGTTATTCTCTGCTGTTGGCTTCTCAGTAGCACTGTACAATACGGGATTGCGGTTAGCGCGAAAACCCTAAATCATGTGGCTAAGGACAGCTGTACCCATTTTGATTGACAGCTATCCACCCAGCGCGCGTCTCCCCGCACGGGATCAGGTCACACATCCAGATACAGAAGCCACATTTATGTGACAAATGTAAACGCGCCGTGTCCTGATATACGAATGATCGGATCTGCGTGAACGGATCACCGAGATCGCATGTTAATGCAAAATGTAAACGCAGCCTTAGTGAATAAATGACAAATCACATAATATATGTTTATCTATTTCTTCAAACTGACTGTACAACAAACTCAAATTTTGAAAAGCTCCTGTCTTGCTACTGTTGCCTATAGGTATTGTATTTAGTAATTCAGGGTTTGCCATTTCTTGCTGTTTGTGTAGTTTAAAGATTTTTTTTACCTTGATCTTTCTGGGAAGCAGATGGTTGATCAGTCTCTGCTGGTACTGGTGATGTTGTCTGAGGCAGGTCACTACAATCCTCTTCATCACTTGACATTGAATCACCTTCGGCCTCAAGTTGCTCTATAACAATAAAAGGAATCTGTGTATCAATGTATTTTTTGCAAAAGATGATGAAAGATACAGATTTGCAAATATGTAAAGCACAGACGCGCACAAAAATCTAATTTCATACATACCATTTGGGTCGATTTCAATGTCATCAAGTCTCTTTCCTTTAAAGCTGGACAGTGTTCCTTTCTCCATTGCCATTAAGACCTTACTCATTTTTGCCAGCTGCAATGTCCCCTCTGGTAACCGGTAATACTGTCTGTGGATCCTTATATCGTGACCGAGAAAATCAGCCAGTTGATCTGCTTCATTTTCATCAAGGTTGAGAATCTTTGACATGGTAGCTATGTGTTTCCTGAGCCTGGTTGAGGAAAGAGCTTCAGGATTCTTAATGCCACATTCACGAGCAGCTTTACTTATGCACTCTCCTCCTCTGTAGGCAGACATTGCACCAGATCTGGCAAACATAAAAGGATTCTCATTTGGGACACCACAAGCCTCACGTGTTTCAACAAGCAGCTTCATGGCAGAAACCAATGAAGGTTTGAGGAGGACAGGGACCTTTCTCCCTCGCTTACCACGGATCTCTACTCTGGTAAAGTGTTTACACAGCTTCCTCTCGAACTCAGAAAGACAGATGGCTATGTCTTCATGCAGCTCAGAAGAATCCCGGCTTTGAAAAGCTGATAAAAGCATCCGTGACACCTCACCTTCTCTTCGTCTATTGAACAGGATAACTTGGGAGAGTGTGACTTTGGCCAAAGCAGCATAGCTGTCTGCAGAGGGGCAGTTTTTAAGTTTATTAAGGAATTTATCCCGTTTCTTTTCTAGATGTGCGTGCAGGACTTTGACATCCTGAGTGAAAGGAATGATCTGTGGTGCATTCCACTTGGCTTCCTTCAATGTAGTTATAGCACCAGCAGAAATGTATTCATTCCACCTTGCTTGGTGTACTTTTCTGAAGTCTCGAGCACACTCAGCACGCTCATGGTCTCCATACATCATCGCATTACTTTCAACAATGCTACAGATCTTTTTTAAAGAATGTCCAAGTTTGAGGGCTAAAGAGGGAATGCGGTAAGAGTTCTTCTCTTCGTCAAAGCCAGACACAACTTTCACAGCTGATATGACATGTTTGAAGTTTGCTGGTATCATGAAGTCCTCCATTGTTTTCAGTGGGGTTATCCTTCTTGCTTCAAGAAGAAGTCTGCCAACTTCTCTCATTTTCTGTCGGATGTAGTCATGTTTGGTCACATCAGATCCCATCCTGTTAAACATGTGCTCTCCCAGTTGCATGATGCATCTGTCACTATGAATCACCCTTGAAACTTCGTCATAGTTCATCAGGGAAAGTACTTTCTTGAAACCTTTACTCACCTCTAAGCCAACAGGTGTTTTTAGGGCACAAAGAGATCTTACTCTTTTTCTGCCCTGAGCTTCATCATCCTTCGGTTTAAGTGGACAGTTTTTAATGTGTTTCCATAGGCTGAGCTTGTTGTAAAGGCCTTGACAGTGAATACAGTGGATAAATTCTTTGGGGTTTTTGCACTTTTTTGGAC